>NC_067452.1:15902307-16547932 GCF_025434085.1 Hippocampus zosterae
AGGCCGTCTGCTCACTGTTGAGTGTGACAAATGCATCGAAAATTCCATCCATCCATTTTCTGTACCACTTCTCTTAGGGTTGCAGGTGAGCCGGAGAAATCATTCATGCTCATGTCCACTCTGTGTCTGAGTGGGAAATGAAGCCCGGCTGCCTATACAGTACTAAAGTTCGTAAATCTGCATGAGGGGATGTCCTTGGTACTTTCTCTCAGTTGCAACAACCATTTGATCCAAAGGTTTACTTGGATTACTATACGGGGAATTTGATTCATGGCCGTGTGGGCAAGGTGGTCACCTTGGATTTATGCGTCGCTTGATCAAGCTCATTTTCTTGAGCAACACACATGCAACGACGAAGGTGATGTTCTTGCACTTTCAAAAGGAGACGTTTTTCTGGGTTCCAACTGAGAAGTTACTCGCCAAAGGTTTTATTTGTTTTCAAAAAAAAAATCTCCTTCAGAAACAGCTGGAGAGTGTTTCCAGGGTCAAAACTCAGGGCAGGGCCAATAAGATGGATGTGTGGCATGGCTGAACACGCAGACAAGGAGGAGGAGCGGGGAGGAGCGAGGAGCCTGCTCTACTCAGGCAGATGAGTTTGGAGGGGACCGGGCAGGATGGACATGGGGGACAAGACAAAAAAAAAAAACTTCCTTTCTCCCCCACTGTATGTCTCCTGGGTTGGACCCAGCAGAACATTTTGCTACCTTTGATCTGATCATGTGATTGGGATTCGAGCTGACAATGGTCTGCTTCCTGTAAACAAAGCGTCAGCTCGCAGGAGCACAGCTGTGTCTTTGGGGGCAGGCTATTTTTATATATCCACCCTTTGTTTTTATTTCTCCCTCACATCCAGTCCTCCAGCCACCTCCGAGCAACCTGCACCGCTGCCCTCCTTTTTGCTTCAGTGGGCACTCACAAAAAGCTCATACCCGATGTTGTTTTTGCTCCACGATTGATTTACCGATTCACGCGCAGTGAACATGAAGAGTAAGTTCGGCTTCGTTTAACTCTCTGAGGCCCGGTGTAATTAACTCCTGCTCTCTTTGCTCTTTCCTGCAGACTCGTACTCGGCAGCTGGCAGCGAGGGTAGCATCTCTACCTCTGTGGCATCTCTGCCTCCGCTGGCTTCAAGCGGCTCGGCTCCCGGCTCTCCCGGCTCCAAGCGTTCTGTTAGCACCCTGAAGGAATGGCTGACGAACCCCGTTCGCAAGCTCAGTGCCAAAGGGGAGCATCAGATTCACAAACTGGAGGGAAAGCCTCCTCCTCTTCCGTCCCACAGTCAGAGCCAGGATCTCGGCAGCTCCCTGAGGCCTGATGAGTCGCTCACTATCCTGCCTGTCACGCATACACACCTGGTGAGCAGTGAAAATTGTTTTGTTTTTTTTGTTTTTTGTTTGCTGACCATGTGGGCAAACACACAGCACTATGCCTGCTTTCGTTCGACGTAGACTTGAGCATGCTGTCTTAAAAGGAGGGCGAGGGGGTGGTGGAAGACGTAGTCCAGGGGTGCCCAAACTTTTTAGACCGAAGATCTACTTTTTAATCAACTAAACTCCCGGGGTCTACCCTTACAGGCACGCACGCGCACACAAACGCACACGCGCACACAAACGCACACATGCACGCCATGATGAGTCATGCGATGCACTTTTGCAGCCTGTTAACTATCGTAGTTCACATGTACAGTTTTAAAGTGCTTCCCTGGGCCCTATTCTTTGCCCGTGCCCTTGCCCTACACAAAGCAAACTCTGAATGAGGATAATGGCGATAAATGATAGAGCGCAACAGCTCTGATTACAAGCTGCAATTGCAGACTGCTGAGCGCAAACAACTTCCGGTGACGTAATCACGCGCCATCGTAAATTCAAGATTTACCCGCTTTATTTTATTTATTTATTTATTGTGAAAATGAGACTGATAGGATGATTAGGGTGCAGCGTACATTAATACAAAAAATATATATTACTAACATGTACAAAGACACACAAATGGTTGGGGGTTTTTTTTCTTCTCCTCGACACTCCTCAGATCTACTTGGGACCTGTCTTAGATCTACCGGTAGATCAGGATCTACCTAATGGGCACCCTTGTTATAGTCTATTGGAACTAAATACCAGAAATGCATTTTGAAATTTCTTGTGATGCCATATGGGGCTAATGGCAATGGATAAATGGCTCTTTTAGACATTGTAGTTCTCATGAATATTGAGTTTAACATTCAGCAGATGAACATAACGCATCAAGTATATTCTTCAGATGAGGAAAGAAGAGATATCAGGCGTTAGAGTTGCAGAAAGCAGGGTTGTGTACTCACAAAACCCTATTTTTGTAATCACAAAACACATTCTTGTATGTACAACGCACTTCTGCATTTCTGTATTTACAAATCTAAGGCTGGACAACGACGGAAGGAGAGCAGTGTCCACATTCATGTTTTTTTTGTTGTTGTTGTTGTTGTTGTTTTTTGCTGTATGCTGACTAAAGTTCAATGAATTTGTTGTCCTAAAGTGGATATCAAGAAGCTGAACTTTGCTCCCAAACTCTGTGGTGAATATAATGTGATTAATTATGCAGTACTTGGCGAGACAAAAAAAAAAAGCCTGTCTCACTGTGAAATATTTTGATGCTGATTGCTGTGCTTCGCGAAAGGTCAATTGATGTGATATTTACTGTGCAAACTAGCAAAGGAGCTCAACGGTACATCTGAACAAATACATTTCCAACAATGTTATTAAACATACTGCCTACATTAAGGTTATAGCAGAAATGCTATGAAAATGAGCTGTTTTCGGTGCCTGCTAAGAAGCCGTGACACTGTTTGTATGACCCGTGGACGTGTTTGTTTGTGTGCAGCAGGAGTGGAAAGACGGCCTGGCTAGCCCTGAGGATCTGTCGCCAGGGACACTCCAGTCTCCCGGTTACATGACCGATTCGATGATTGGCTGCACGTCTCTGCCTCACACGCAGGTCTGTCACGGTAAACTAGCCCACGTTGTAACATCTTGTTGTCAAATCAAAGCAGCAAATGTGCAAGTGTCTTCTTTGTTGATGACGTCGGCAACGAGTAAGGAGCATGACTTTGATTGTATTTCAGCAAACAGCTGTAGACAGCATTTGAAAGGCGGACTATTCTGAGCGAGGCACCAGACGTGCCCTTTTTCTCCGTAGGCCTCGAGTAAAACGTGCAGTGACTAACGCTATTGCGGGTGGCAGAGCTCATCTGCGAAGCAAAAACAACCGCATGTCAGTGCAGCGCAAAGGAGAATGAAGGAGCAATGCACAAGTGCACCAACCACATTGGGGAGTTTGAGTCGATGAATACAAAGCTCCCGCCACCTTGACATGCCGGTTGAATTGATGACAATGTTGTGACTCTGATTCCATTATTGATCGGATTACCTCGATTCTCACTCTGTGAGAGAATGAAACAATGCAAATGGGGTTCTTTACTTAACTCTTCAAAATCTTCAACTTCGAACAGTGAATTCAGCATGTCCAGCATGCACTCCTGATCTGAGACCAAAAAACTTCAGATATTAGGCTGCCTTTGGGAATTATCCACCTCCACACTTTCGGGTCTAGAGAAAATGAAGTCTTTGAGTTTTTCAGAGCAACAACTTGAAACAGAGAACATTCAAAGAAGAGATTCTAAGTTTCATTATTTCCGCCTTGAGCTCAGATCCCTTTCAATCCATTGGGTAAACATGTTTTTCATTGATACATTTCCAACCTTTGGGAATATTTACACAACAAATTGAAAAAGAAAACAAACAAACAAACAAACAAATAACTAAATAAATCAATAAATAAACAAGGTGGAGAATGATCTGCTTTCAGCGGTCATGCCATGCTGCCAAAATTAAAGCATTTTTTTCCCCAAGGCAATCGATAAAAGGAACTGCCCGTCAAGCATAATAAACAATTTCAAGTCATCGAATTACCGGGAACCGATTCTCAGAAGTAACCCTGCAGTTTTTGATTCCCTGTGCCAGCGGACCACAGGGAGCAATGTTGGCGGGTGTGACTCATGACTCAAATTCAGAACCTTACAAAAAGGTTATGCTTGTAGATCAATAAGAATCAGCACAAAACGGCTGATGTGCAGCAGGATGGCTCCACGAAGGATGCCAAATGTGTAGCAAGGATGCTTTCATGTCTCCATCAAACATGGCAGCAGCTCTGTTTTGGACAACAGATGCCAGTTAAAAAAAAAAGAAAGAAAAAAAGATCTGAGCCCCTGAGGCAGAAAATATTGTAAATTGTGTCTCAGCAAAACATCAAAAGGCCCTAATGAGATTACTTTAGGAGGGTGAGGTCAGGGCTTTAGCACGATCTTTAAAGATCGAGAGAAAATGACGGAGGCAGGAGTCGATTCAATTACGTACAGGATCTGTCATTTTAGAGCTGCGTTCTTCTGGCTCTTTTACTCTCCTCCACTGAGTGTGCATGCAGTATGGTTGCACTGTTGCTTTTCCTCTTTTCAGCACACAATTGTCTCTCATCTAATCCCTGCACCTCCCCTCATGCGCACACACGAGCACACACTCACACACACACACACACACACACACACGCACACACGTACACACTCACACACTCCTCGTTGTGTAGCACGCATTGTTTCTCAGTCAATGGAACATTTTGCT
Source organism: Hippocampus zosterae (assembly GCF_025434085.1). Lineage (NCBI taxonomy): Eukaryota > Metazoa > Chordata > Actinopteri > Syngnathiformes > Syngnathidae > Hippocampus > Hippocampus zosterae. Next base: position 15,906,954 of record NC_067452.1, read on the forward strand.
ATTGCGCTGGTAAGCAGCTGAACAACAAAAACCCAGAAAGAGGAAGTTGGCTCAACAGACGACACATTTTGCATGGTTTTCCTGAGGAATAGGCTGTACAGTCATCTTGACCCACATTAGTCCAAGTCAACAATAGAATGTTTTATCCAGAAGAAATAAGCGGCGCTGTTATCTGGAGATATCGTCAGGTCGTCTTTCGCTGGCAGGGGATGTTGACAATAAAGAGGATCAGATACATTTTTCCGGACTCTGACATGATGAGAGCACGTAAAAGAAACGGTTCCTTTGCAGGATCGTCTTCCAAGCCCAATTTTTGGTGCTACCACCAACCACCACTGACAGAGATATTTGAATGACTTCATCGTTATTTGGACCGCATGCCTGATAAATGCTTTCAAAACAGAGAGTGTTCAAAACAAAGACCACATACGGTATGAGCACGGCCAGCTAGCCATAACAGTGATGATTGCAGTCTTTAGTAGTACAACTTGAGGGGACAATCTGGGTGAAGGTTAAACATTTATACACAGTTATGGAAAAGGAAACGTAAAGGTTTGTCTCACAGGGTAGTAGAGACTTAGCGTTCCTGGCTGAAAAACAAAACATGCACCCAGGGGGGGCTGGCGGTTATTGTTCCTGTGGGCTTCGCCACAGCACATCTGGATGTGATCAGGGAGCCAGGACGACCTGTCAGCCGGGCTGAAGCGCTCCTCGCGGGGTAAAGCCAGCCGGGGGACTCGCAGTCTCCGTGGAGCCTCCCTGTCTCCTGCTGTGCGGCTCTCTTCTTTGCTCTCTCTCGCGCACGCACACTTCACACACTCTTCAGAAGAAGCCCGTGTGTGGCATAAAGCGAAATGAAAAAAACAATGCGCTGCCCTTATTTTCTTCTTAAAACACACATTTTTGTATTTCTAAGGGATTAGTCGTATTTTTGTCGCGGGGAGGGCTGTGCACAAGTTTCTGTGTGTGTGTGTGTGTGTGTGTGTGAACCATGGTTCACATGCATTTGGGCGTCTAAAAAGAATAGAGGAATCATTTTGTAATAGGATCATTTCTGTCACAGAGAAATATGTTCTAAAATCTGGCAGTGTGGCGTATTGAGTCAACACACCGATTTGCATACGGTACTCCTTGATTCCATATTATGCTACAGGAAATTGTCAACTCCGGGAAAAGAGAAGGCCCCAATATAATGCTGAGGGCAGTCGATGAGTCCAGAGCGACCTTGGTTCTGCTCCTCAGGCGTTGGCAGCCAGAGCGTTGTTCTAAATGCTGCATCACAAATCCAAACATACAGTCCTCGTGATGCATGGCTTATGGACTGGAATTGTCAGATGGTAAACAAGGAAATCGCATTTATGAGGTCATAAATCAGCGCTGTACCGCTGTGCTGTGATTGTTTGGCTCATTCTTTCAAGTCAAAACTCAATCAAGTCCCTTCACGGCTTCATTTACCAGCTGCCCCACGAACTTTTTGCGCTTATCGCCTCATCTTCTTCCTGATGATTTCTCTCTAACCGTGACTATCTGCCTGAGATGTGTCGCCGCTGCCTCTTGTCACCTTAGCAACCGGCGTCATTATCGTGCAGCGCCTGTTCTTTATCGCCGCTCCCGCACATGGAACATGGTGCCACAATAATGGTGTGCCGCCTTTGATTTACACTTCTTCTGATTGTCTTCCTGTGGCTGCGTCCTCAGGACACCCTGGACACTCAGTCTACCTCTGTTGTACCAGATGACAGCGGCTCCATCCTGATGGACGACACCTCCAGTCAATGGTCTTCAGCAGCTGAAACCGAAGACGAACGGAGGAGCGCCCTAGAGAAAAGCTTGTAGGTCTCCTATTCGAGTTTTTCTCACAACTCAGTAGACGCGGGATGTTGGAGGTAACCCACATTATGACGTGTGCCACAGGTTTTGGGTCACGGCGGTTCAGTTTGTGTTTAGTGCATAAGGCGAACAATGTTTTCCTCTCGCCAAATGATCACCTTATTTTGCTCGTCAGCAAAAGCTACATTTTACAGTGTAGCGGATAAGATGACTTCTTTCAATATTTAAAGACGGCTAGTTTGAAAGGGCTTTTTACTTCTTGACTAATTATCTATACATGACAATCAAGTTGTATAAAATATTGATGTCACACTAAAACATGTGAAATTGAATGACAGAACAACGCTAATATAAGTTTTGGATTTGATGGGGACCGACTCAATCAACCTATGCCTAATCCATAGGCTACACTTAGGTTGGGACTCAAAACGTCACTGAAATATGTCCAGTGGGGGCGTGAGATTTTATTAAGTGAGCGAACCACACATCTGGGACCACAGATGCATCCCATGCAAATTAGTCGTATTTTTGTCGCGGGGAGGGCTGTGCACAAGTTTCTTATCTCACTATGTCAGTGAGATAAGAAAGCTTTTTATAGTTTGAAGTGAAGCTAATCTTTTGGGATAATTGAAGTGACCCTCGAATGATATTTTGGAGAAGTACATTTTATCTGCAATGACACTTAAGTTCCTCCTGAAGCAATTCATTGGAGGCATTTTCCTGTCGGCCAAGCAGTTCATTGTGACAGACCGTGTTGAATGCAGTACTGGGATTCAATAAAATGAAACCAGAGAGGAGTCTCTGTGCAACGATGTGGTCAAGTCCTGACCGGAAAAACTCACTAATATCATGCCAAGGATGTGTTTAGCTGTGTCATTGCCACAGTTTACTTGTAACGGCTGATTGGTGGTCTGTCATTAGTCTGTTTGAGGTACGACTCATGTTTGAGATTTCAAGAGTGCGCAAACAAACAAGCACAGCATTCTCTGAAGACTCGATGTTGATCGTTTGCAGAGGTGAAGATACATTAAAAAGATGCAGGCTGAATATCAAGGAGGGAAAAACATTGATGTTTGAATCGGCGGCAGGCAGTATCATGTTATCATACATGTTAATTAGTTCATTGCTTTTTAAAAATTTTATTTTATTATTATTATTTTTTTAAAGAGTCTCGGCTGGTAGTCGAGTGGTTAACACGTCAACTTCACAATGCAGAGGTACCGGGTTCAATTCCAGCTCCGGCGTCCCTGTGTGGAGTTTGCATGTTCTCCCCGTGCCTTTGTGGGTTTTCTCCGGGTACTCCGGTTTCCTCCCACATTCCAAAAACATGCATGGCAGGCTGATTGAACACTCCAAATTGTCCCTTGGTGTGAGTGTGAGCGCGAATCATTATTCGTTTCTGTGTGCCCTGCGATTGGCTGGCAACTGGTTCAGGGTGTCCCCCGAAGACAACTGGGATAGGCTCCAGCACCCCGCGCGACCCTAGTGAGGATAAAGCGGTTCGGAAAAATGAATGAATGAGTCTCTGCTTCCATTTTGAAACAAAATGTGTTTATTGGAATCCATATAGACAACATTTTATGCTCTTCTTCAATTCTTCTCAGTTCCCGCAGTGGGACACAATCATATCTGCGTCCATCCGCAACAATCTCTGCACATGCGGGATTTTCAGTAGCTCTAAAAAAAGAACATTCTGCTTTCCAGGAAACATGCTGTTGCTGAAGTCGCATTTTTAGTTTGGAGCGACCTGTTTGGAGCAATTTGAGGTTTTAGCACTGTGAAAAATGAACTCTGACTCACATTCTTATGTTTCACCATTTATCTCTTTTCAGGTACGTACTGAGGGAGCTTATTGAAACGGAGAAGCATTATGTAGCAGACCTGGGCCTTATAGTGGAGGTAAAAATGAAAGAACTGCAAATCCTTATCATCACAATTCGGGCATTTTTCTCCAGATGGTGCTATCTCCAATTTGAAACGCATTTGATGAATTATGAGCTTCAAGGCGATTCCTCTTGTGGTGCCTAGCTTCAAATACTTTGGTTCATACCGAGGTTGGCGTCGTCGTAAAATTTCTTGTTGGGGAAAATATGCTGCTGTATTATTCAACCCCCCACCCCCCAACCCCCATGTTCACGTACACAAGACTTTAGAATCACAAAATGCACTCTTGACTTTTAGAGTGACAAATTATTTAGTTTCATTTTCATGTACACTTCATTGGGGTTGGGCTTGAGCGATGAGGGTTAGGGTTAAGATTTGGAGGTTACACTTTTGGTGTTATGCTTACTATAGCCAATGCCCCGCCTTGAATGACGCTTGCTAGAGCAGCACAGTATCAAGGGTGCAGGACCCTGAGGTTATTGCACACAGGCTTTTTTTTGCAGGTTCAATAGACTAGAAAATGGTAAAGTTAACTCCTTGGATTTGGTGGTCGCTAGTTAAGAAGTACTGTCACGGGGATGCGAGCTGGACACGTAATGTGCACTTTCCCCGCATAATTAATGTGAAAAGCACTGCAAATGACACCATGTGTGAGCATCTGTGCGTGCTTCTGTCATTCTCTTGCAGGGCTACATGGCCACAATGACCTCTAAAGGTGTACCGGAGGACATGAGGGGAAAAGACAAGATTGTTTTTGGGAACATTCACCAAATATTTGACTGGCATAAAGAGTAAGCCCTCGATTTGGTTTGCCACTGCATTGTGTTAAGCGGATGACAAATGCAAAATGGCTCAGCGATGATTGCATGCATGCGTGTATGTGTTTCCTTTCTAGCTACTTCCTGGGAGAGCTGGAGAAGTGTGTGGCAGAGCCAGAACGACTGGGTCAGCTTTTCATTAAACACGTGAGTTCTGCTGCAGTCTCCACACACATGCACACACGCGCGCACACACACACACACACACACATGCACAGTTGGTCCATAAAGCTAAGCATGCATTCACGTAGGCTGTTGATATTACAGTGGTACCTTTGAGTGCCAGCCGTCATCATATCAAAGGAGCCGTCTGCGCACCTCAATAGTCCGCATTTCAACCAGCCAGCATCAGTGGATTAACTCTCCTTGTGTGCTTGACTTTGCGAGCCATTTTTGAGTGAAATGCAATTAAGTAAGGGAAGAAGGAGAATATCCACCAAAGGTCATGTTGAACTTTGCAAATTACTAAGCTGAAGGGTTGCTTTGCTCAGCAAGGTTTAGCACTTTTACTTTGATTTGGGCTGCTTTGTGCTTCCTGTTTTTGTTCCATTGGCTTTGATTTGAAAGGACTCTCGAGCTTCATGAATAATGGAGTGACTTGGAGTCCTCCCTCTGTGCTTATGCCATCCTTCCATCCATTCATCCATCCATCCTATGAGCCCGATCGCCTTGCACCTTTACCTGGCTTTACGCCTTCTTCAACTCCATTTCCAGTTTGATATGAGGCATTCAAAAAAGACGTTCGCCTCCACTAACTGAATTATTCATAAATAGAAACGTGATAACATATGCAAAGTAAAGGGGCCCCAAAAATCAGCAACAAAACGCATTCCCTGACTGTTGCCGTAAGTGCAAAATATATTTTGTGTTGTTGAATAGAAGAGTTTGGACTCCAATGGAGTCAGAGCTTCCCAAATTAGATTTGCTTGTATTGGTTAAGTGGTAACACATGTCAACCGACGAATTCGGCTGTCTGATGTTCGATGAAGTCACTCCTTGTCACACTTGAAACGAGCCGTGAGGTTCAGTAGGTGAGAAAATTGTCTTGCGGTGGGGTAAAGAAACGTGTAACTAAATCTGAGCCTGGTATCACATTGTCAACACAAGCAGAGAGGAACTAATCAAAAGCAGAGGAATCCAGACTGCTTTAAGCACGAGCTACATGGCCAAAATGCAGCATGTACGCCTGCACAAACCCATAGCGTAGCAAACTCCCAAATGTAATAACAATGCAGGCCACTCAGTGTTGCAAAATGTACATATTCAGGTGGAACAGCTCAGCGGTTTCTCGGTAACCAAGCTTGTTGCTAGGTACAGCCCGGTGTTGTCGATGGGCTCGAAAAAAGGCTCCGGTTACACACACGCTAACCTGAGTAAATTATACATAACCTACACGCTCCATTAGGACTCTTAGGGCAGCTCCACCTCCAACAGTCAATTAGTCACAGTAACATGGCTCCTAAATTTTCTCAGAAACAAATCATCATCACAAAGAGTCCTTTCATCCAGACACGAGTGTGTCCAGCACTTTGACGTACTGTTTTGTTTCGTCTCAGTAGTTACACTGCAGTTGAATAATTTGCCCCTTATCGGAATGGAGCATCGGGAATCATCTTAGTTTTAACTTTTAGACACATTTTGAATCCAGTTTGAGCCAACAATCCGTTTACTTGCCCTGCAGGAGAGGCGTCTGCATATGTACGTGGTGTACTGTCAGAACAAACCGAGGTCAGAGCACATTGTCTCCGAGTACATCGAAACCTACTTTGAGGTGAGGATCTCATGCTCTTGTAAGACATTTCTTTGCCATTAAGGTAGGGTTACCTTCTACAATGTCCCAATCAACATGGCTTCACACAGATTTGTTGGAAATTTGAAAAAAAAAAATCCCATGGGTAATAGCGGAAATGAATATCGCTTTGTCACCATTGTAAAACCTCGATTGAACTTTACAGGCACTTGTCGATATTCTAAATTGCTATGCGGGTGTAAAAATACATTATTAGTCAAACGAGAATAAAACGCAGCATCAGCTATAATAAAGAAGGCGTAACCCAAAGACGATCTGTCACACTCCTGACGTCTCACTTTTTCATTTGTCACACAAGTGTAAAAACAAGTTAAGCACTGTAATACGTCACAATTAAACATTCTACCTTAAGTAGCACGTGCCTGCCAATGCTACAATTGTCTGAATTTGAGTCTGCTTACTTCACCTCAACATGAATGAATCTGCCCCAACAGTCATATTCGAAAACCTTGAAGTTTGTTTTGGAACCAGTTTTACTCATCTAGCGTACTATAGGACAAATAATTGCCACAAATTACTTGTCAATGTGAACACACATCACTGTATTTTTTTTCCTGACAAATTCATTGCATGTCACACAATCATGAAATTCAGGCAAAGTGACACTTTGGATTAAAAATGTGAATAAATCAAATAAAAATCACAAGCATGTAACCACAGCTGAGCCTAATCATCAACAAAATTCAGAAAATGATTTTTGTTTTTGCGAAATGGATATAAATCTCCTCTTTCGGGGTAGATTTACTCATTTGTTCTGAGCCTTGTAGAAAAGACACAAAATGCTTCCCCTCACCATAAAGAATTAAAAAAAAAGCTGAATACCCATAATTAAAAGCTGGATGATGGCTAAGATAGAGATAATTTGTAAAACGTTGTCATGACAAGTGTTCAAGTAGCACTGAAAGCTGAATGAGCAGGAAAAAATGTTTTCATATAAGCATCTGGATCAGACCATTTCACATCATGGATAACATCAATGCTCCATTCGTTATAATTTGTACATTGCACTGATGCTTCCGTGTCACACAAGAACAACATTGAACAAAATCGGAACTCAATGATAATGAGCACTTGCTTCTTTGTTTACGTGTCACGTTCAAGGGGAGTCACTATTGTTGTGTCCACCTTTTTTATTTTTTGCTTCTAGGAGTTACGTCATCAGCTGGGTCACAGGCTGCAGCTCAATGACCTGCTCATCAAACCCGTGCAGAGAATCATGAAGTACCAGCTGCTGCTCAAGGTGAATATAATTCCATTTTAATCCGAGAGCTGTATCCATTATGTCAGAGATGTCTCCTTTTCCAGCTCTTGTACAGTACCTAAGGCTTCTTAACTCATTCAGTACCAGCCAATTCTGGACCAAGTCTGAAAAGACGTTTCAAAACGTCTTTGAGAGTGAATGAGTTAATAGACTCCTCGTGGGTGTGCACATCTCAACCCCATCGCCAGTTAGTGAACTACCTTTTAGTTAGGATTTGAAGTCTTTTGGTAAAAGCTTGCAATTCTAAAACAAATGAAAGGTTCGTTGAGCACACATGAAAGCTGGAGCAGATCTGCGCATCTCGGAGTCGCAAAGCTAAACTGTTCATACTGTGTTGATTTGAGCAGGACTTCCTGAAGTATTACACCAAAGCTGGGATGGACACTGAGGAATTAGAGGTGGGAGTTTTGCCGGATATAGTTTTGAGATAGTGTTTTATTTTTGCTTTCAGCTGACTTATTTTCCTTTTCTTTTTTTGATGCGGGGGTGGGGGCTATTTCATTTAGAAAGCAGTTGAAGTGATGTGCTTTGTGCCAAAACGTTGCAACGACATGATGAATGTGGGCCGACTCCAAGGCTTTGAGGTAAGTCCCAAGGATTGGGATGGCAAGTCGAACTTGGCTAACTATAGCACACCCACATCCTCTTTTTGTTGTCTTCCTTACGCGTACAAGGGGAAGATCACAGCTCAGGGGAAGCTGCTCCAGCAGGACACCTTCACCGTTACTGAGCAGGACAGTGGCTTCCTGTCCCGAGCCAAGGAAAGAAGGGTCTTCCTGTTTGAGCAGCTGGTCATCTTCAGTGAGCCGATCGACAGGAAGAAGGGCTTTTCGCTCCCTGGGTACATCTTTAAAAGCAGTATCAAGGTGAGAGCTTGCGTAAGAAACAACTCTTCATATATAGAGTAGATTCAATCAGATCATACGGCGCTTCATCACACAATCGTCTCTAAGGGCTTCAAAGGGGCACTGTTCACAAAAGTCAATGCCATCTGCCGGTCTAAACGTTCCATCTGGGCAAAAGCAAACTAAGTAAACCCATTGGTACACATTTGTGAGACAAGTCAGATACACTGCCAGTGGACATTTATAATTTATTTGTCCAAACCACGCAAAGCCGCAACACGAAAGAGCCGCAGATTCTCAACCCCTGCCCTCGGCCCCTCTCTGTGAAGGCTGGTTAGGGAGGCGGCAGTAAAACAGGCCAAAGCTCATATGTAAGTAGCTGAGGCTGGGTGTGAGACTAGTTCTGTACTAGGTTTGGTTTGGCCACTTGTGAGAGTGGAGAAACAAGTCTCAAATCGAGAGTTCATTTCTACAGATGATTCCCTACCACTCACTGGTAGGGAATCCCATAATAGAGAGGATGCTCTCGAATGTGCGAACTTCTTTTGAAAACTCAGAGTAACCCCCCAAAAATACAGCATGTTGTGAGCAGAAGGCTTGGGATGGAGCAAAAGGTACCCTGAAATCAGAAGCCGAGTAATGTTTTATGGTCAAGTAACGAAACTTTAAAATCACGCCTGAGGTGGACCAAGAACCAGTACAAGTTGATTGTATACCAGTCAACAGGATGGAGTTCTCACATGGCCTGTGTTCCAGGTGAGCTGCTTGGGGGTGGAGCCCGCCGTTGAAGGTGATGACGCACGTTTTGTGTTGACATCACGTAATCCTGATGGGAGCGTGCTGCGCTTCCAGTTGCTAGCCTCCTCCCCGGAGACCTGCAGAGCCTGGGTCAACGACGTGATTCAGATCTTGGAGACGCAACGCAACTTCCTTAACGGTCAGCCACAATTGCCTGCCGCCAGTACTTATGGTTCAGCTCTGGTGTAATCGACTTACCGTGAGCATCAATGCATCACAAGAGGAGGGAAATCCTGTCAAAAAGGCATCAATCAAATGGAATGTCTCAGCACAATCTTGAACTTTTATTGCCTTCTTTATCCAATTTCTGATTCAAGTAAGCCAGATTACGTTTTTTGATGATTTTATCAAAAACAAGAGAAAATGTGTTGACTTCCTCCCATATTCCAATATCCTGCATCAAAGACAATTCCAAAACGTTACAGGTGTGAATGCTGCTGTCTCTGTGTGCCTTGCGATTGGCTGGTGACCAGTGACAGGCAGTGAGCTTCATGACACATGAGGCACTGTCTTCTCTTGAGTTGAATCTAAACATAGAAACAGTTTTCGCTGTACCTGAATTGAGTGCGCTTCTTCCACGCGCCCATGAGCCAGCAGTCCAAGAGGCACGGTACTTTCCGGGCTCCATCGGTGCATTTTCATTCTCATTTATGGCTTATTCGAAAAAAGACATAATATATCACACACATTCATGAAATGCATCGGAGTGAGGGTTGAACGTCAGCATGTGCAGTAGCCTACATGTGTCATAAAACATGTAGAACAGAATGTTTAATTAATTGTTACTGTTTGTTTCAGCCTTACAGTCACCTATTGAATACCAGCGGCGAGAAAGCAAGTCCAATAGTTTGGGTCGCTGCATGAGACCCCCCATGTCCACTGCCAGTGCCCTGAGACCCCACTCCTCAGCGTCCATTGACCGCCACAGGCTGCCCTCCCTTCATTCTCATAACATGTCCCTGCCTGCCCTTCATCTGCCCAGTCAGGGTCTGGCTCGAGGACCCAGTGAGACCTGCTTACTGCAAGATGTAGGTCGCCCCAGCGGTGTTGAGCCTGCACTCACATGGTTCGCCTCTACTAATGGGCCATTTGAACACAAGATTTTGCATTTGCAGCCTGTCCTGGTGCGGCCGTGCCCTGCTGACTCCATTTCCCCATCGCACGTTCAGCTGAGCTTGTCTGATTCGCCCAGCTGTCCCGCCGTTTCAAATGGGCTCTACACACCATCCACACAAACGACACAGGTTTGCTCCTCGTTTTTTTTTACCGACAAATATTGAAGAGCTTCAGTAAGAGATGAATGGCACTTTGCCTCAAAGCCAGTTAAACCCGTTCAATTAGTGGAACGAATACAGGCACAAAGGCAGATAGTGATTTTGGTTGAACCAATATCATGCATCATGGCCAATTCCAAAACTCTTAACCTCAGCGTTGCCATTGATATCATTGATCATACCATAGATGGCCTTGAAACATTTATCTGTGCTAAAGGCTAAGCTGGTCTAGGGAGGACACACAATGTAACCACTGAGTATCCTACATGGGACAGCATATCAAAATGGCAGCTAGTTGTTCGAGAGATGGTTGCCCGCCTCCTGAGAAAGGCACCTTCCCTACCTCCCAGTCTAAAGTGGTGCAGCACTGTTTGCACGTTGCCCCTTTCACGCCGACATCTCTCCTTGCATGCTCGCATACGTGTAGTTTGGTTCCATGTGACACACAACTAAAGCAGAGTGTGACTTGAATTTCTTCTCCGGGGATGATAATCAGTATAATGTCTTAACAGTGGGATGGGTGTGTTTATGCATATAAACAAAACGAAAATGAAAAAAAAGTTTTAATTTACTCCATTTGCCTTGGCCAAGTGGTTGCATGGAATAAAAACATCTGGATCCAGGTATGTCAATGTTTTTAGCTGGATTATACATCGAGCAAAAAAAAAAAAACATTTGGATCCAGATGATTATATTTTGTGTAACCACCTGATGAAATCAAATGGAGTAAATTCAACACTGCATTTTTAATTGTAGATATTCATATTTCTTGCACTGCAGGTTCACGGTTATTTATACAGCACTTCTGGAAGTGACTGCACAGGATTTCTGAAAGCCCTTTTCAAACCACAGAGCCATTCTCCATATTATGAAAGCCTATATAAACAGAGCCACCTCGGCAGAAAGAAAGATTGAACTGAGCTAAGGCGTGGATACACAGAAGGGAAAATGGGCTTGAGAGAGCAATGCACATAAACACTTTGGTAATAGTGATTGACAGAAATGCAAAAGTCAAGAGACTGAAAAAGTGAGTGGCACACAAACAACATATTTCAGTACTCGAGCAATAGAATTCTGGAGCAGCTGGTGAGTTTTTTTTTGCAGCAGCCTGACCATATCCTGAATACAAATTTTTAATCATGTTACACACACAAAATAGGGAAATATTTTTCTCCAAATAACAGGTAGGCGCGACGCATCCCGTGGGGCTCTGGCGTAACAAGGCAGTAAAATGGCTTCGTACATAACAAACAGGAAGCAGGCTGAGCCAGACCAGGAAGTGAGTTAGCGATGCCTATCAAAAGTAGATAATTGTTTCCCATATGTGGCCTTGGCTGAACTTCAGACTGAGGTTTCAAACATTGCATTGCTTTTGTTCACATGTTGACATAAATATTAGCGTTTTGACGAGCAGCACATGTGCTGAAAAGTGAATGGCAACTTGAATAAAACTGAAAAGCTTTCTGTTGTGTTCCCTACTGCCTGCAGAGAGCAGGCGACGGCTGCCGCAGTAGTCAAGCGACGGATTGTGGAAGCCAGGCTCCATTTTCGGGTCCCTCGGCTGGACGAAGGCCAAGCAACTTGGCCCAGCTGGCTGAAGATGACCTTTGAACTCTTAGAGGCTTTCTGTTGCGTGAGCCTGAGGGACAGCAGGAAGATGACAGAACACATTCATGTCTGTTTCTCCAGAACTGACACATCTTGAAGGAACCTTTGAAGGAATTTTAAGCAGCACCTGTAAATGACGCTTCGCTTTTTAAAGATCCAAAGCTTGGATGAGTTGTAGCCGCTTTGTGTGCACCTGAACACAAATCAGCCTGCAGGATGTTGCCGGGCACTCGAAGGAAGGTCAATCAGCGTTGTGACAATGACTACTTTTGACTTTTTTGAGGGTTTGTAGAAGGGGTTTGATGATCACACGTTCATTCCTAATTGGGGAGGTCACTGGATTGTCCCTTTCAGTCCATATGCACCAACACTGAAATTAGTTTTTTGTTTTGTTTTGGGTTGAATTTACTCCATTTAATTTCTTCAAGATGATCACATGAAATAAAGTAATCTGGATCCAGATACATTTTTAAGTCATCCAGATGATTTTATTTTGTGCAGGCACTTGACAAAAAAAAAATCTGTGAATGTATTGCCTTTTTGTTTTTTTGTTTTTTGTTTTTTTGTCCGTGCATGAGAGTGTAAAAGGATGTGTATGGGCTCTCGCTGTACTCTCCAGTAATACGACACATGTACAGTTTTACATCTGGCGCTTGCTCTATGGGAAACACTTTTATTGTGAACGTTACACTAAATTCAGGAGTATGTGAGAAAAGGACTTTGCTCTATGCTTTATGCTTACAGCTCTCGCCGGGGGCACGTGCCTATTTTGCTTTTCCGATATTTTTAAGTACAAACAAAAGGGGGGGGGGGGGGCTAAGAAAAAATAGACAAGATTCCGCAGCAGAAGGCCAACTATGAACTGTGACGAGCACGGAGCATCTGCACGTGGTTTTCAATGTGCTTTTGCAGGACCGAAAGAAACCTCTGGAGGGCGCCAAGCTTCGGACATTGTTGCAGAAACAAGGATGTGTGTCCATTTGTTCGCCATAAAATTCTCTGGTTGTATCTTTATATTTTACGGTGTTGTTTTTGTTGTTTATTGTTGTTGTTTTTTAAATAATTGTTTTAAACTTCCTTCCAACGCAGAGAAGTGACTTTTCATTTCAGAGGACAGATACATGACTGTGATGTCCAAGAATTAAAAACCTGTAATCAGTGAATTTGTTCTCTTGTTTTTACCGACCAATTGGCTGACCAGTAGTCGGAATCTTAAGTAGATTTTACAGGAACTTTATTTGTATTTCGAGATTTTTATTCTCACAACCTCTCCCTGCATCTTTAAGCCTTATTTGGTTAAAACAATTTAGTTCTTTAAACATTCACTAATAACAACATGATGGCGCAAATAAATCAGAGACGTCAATCAGAATCAGAATCATCTTTATTGGCCAAGTATGTAGAACACACAAGGAATTTGTCTCCGGTATAACACGCTGCATTAGTATCATCATAAACAAGGACATGACAAATAGGTATGGAAGGACATTTCGTAATGTAAGTGAACCGTAGTGCGCTGGTACCCAGTGACAACTGTGAGACAATGTGCAAAGTATCAACCAGAGCTAAAGTGATCAATAGTACAATACAATACTATGACAGTTTGTACAGTTCATTTATTCATTCATTCATCTTCCGAGCAGCTTGATCCTCACTAGGGTCGCGGAGTTTGTACAGTTGATGCAGAAAATCATTGATGTCAACAGTGATTGAGATCTTTATTGACTGACTGCGGTGTTGTGGCCTTATAAAGTAGAAACAAATAGATAAGAGCAAAGCAGCAGAACGTGAATCAGAGAGCACAATGACAACGACAGCAGATTGGGAGAATGAAGACTTTCCCCATCTATGGACGAAAGTCGCTTTTTTTGTGGAATACAAGAATGAGTCATATTGAATACTGTTGCAAGCTAAGTACCTCCAGCTTCTATTGCTGAATACTTTCTCTGTTCTCTCACAAAGAAAGAAAAAAATTGAACTTGCATTTTTTAAACTTAGCATTAACTAATGTAGCCTTCTTGTTCTAAATACATTTTCGTCTGTATTTTTTACTTTTCTTGGGAACATTTGAATTATTGCTCCTCTACTTTTGCCAACTCGGCCAGGAACAACCCATTCAGTCCACATTTGCTGAGGCTTGGAGTTGAGCCGGCTGCAGCTGCTCAATGCAACAACAAAAAGGCCAACAGAGCCCCCTAGAGATGAACGGAAGAAACAAGCAGTTCATGAAGATGTCGCTTCATCAAGATGCATTCTTCTTTGTGACCACTCGAGGACGACAGAGCACCTCCTCTTTAATAGCAGATCTATCTATCTATCTATCTATCTATCTATCTATCTATCTATCTATCTATCTATCTATCTATCTATCTATCTATCTATCTATCTATCTATCTATCTATCTATCTATCTATCTATCTATCTATCTATCTATCTATCTATCTATCTATCTATCTATCTATCTATCTATCTATCTATCTATCTATCTATCTATCTATCTATCTATCTATCTATCTATCATCCATCACTGGTTGACAGTAAGTTTAAACAACAGATAATCATTCATCCATTCACCCATCCATCCAATATCAGAGCCGCTATCCGCACAAGAGTCGTGGGCATGTTGGAGCATATTTTATTTTGTCAGGTGGTTGCACAAAATAAAGTAATGTGGCACCAGATAAACTTTTTCAGAAGATGTAAAATGTACTTTAAAAATAATCTATTTCGATCCAGATAATTTCAATTCATGCAACCAATTGACGAAATAAGAATTAGTACAGTGGACAAAAACGTTTTTTCTGTGACGTTGACGTACAGGCCAGGGTTCGTGTTTATGTTTTGGGCCCCCAGAGCGCGAAGGGCTTTCTTACAAATGTGAGCTGAATATAAATGTGCTCACTGACTTTGCGGTTCAGTGTCCTGACCTGTGTACATTCGCGTGGTTTCACTTGAGTGGGAATGATTATCTTTTTCTACATGCACCCGGCGACAGAGCAGTGACCAGTCCTGGGTGAAGTTGGCCTTTTTCCAGACTTGGCTTCTGAACAGGAAACAGCACAAGGTGGGGAAGCTCAGTTTTCCTCGTGTGCTCGGACGTCACTGCATACTGAAACCGGCATGTTACATGCTCCTGAAACACATTTTTGTTGCTCCAAAGGAAAACTAAATTGAGACATTTTTTTGAGTAGACTGTATCCATTTTCTCACCCACTTATCCTCACAAAGGTCACGGATGTGCTGGAGACTATCCTGGCCGACTTTGGCCAGTCGGCGGGAGACACCCTGAACTGGTTGCTAGCCAATTGCAGGGCACAGATGATACATCTCCATTAAAAAAAAAGTATCTGTATACAGATGATTTTGTCTCGTGCAACCATTCGTCAAAATCAAATTGAGTATATTCGACACAGCATTTTTTTTCCAGATTACTCGTATTCGGCATTTAAAACAGCCGAAGAACAAGGGTGGTCTCGTAATTTTTCTCATGGCTGCATAGTCAATGTAATTTTTTATGCGCGGGCTTTTCTTCCATCATCTGATTTACTACAAGCTTACTGTATTGCAACACCTGCTTTGAGAGCATTTTTAGTCTTGAGGATGAACCACTATACATGGATGTGTGCCACGTTGTAGACCCCCTTTCTAAGAATGAAGGCAAGGCTATTGTCGTCCCCCTTGAAGATGCTTCAAACGGACGTAACAACAAAGAGAAGGAACTACTGGATGAGCAGACATCTGGTTGGCCGCTCTCCGAATAAAGGCCCATTCTGGGCCGTAAAGCAGAGCCTATCGTAACCTGCCTGTGATCGACGGCTGCGGCTTGCGGGGGGAGTGCGTAGTGGGGGATATTAACTTTCACAAGGGTTCAAAATCAAAGGGAGTTTCTGTCACTGGCGAGGGGGTCTCAGCAACAGGAGTCCCATTCACAGGGAATTCCTGGCCAGTGCCCTCCGTGGCATCTGTTGACCCAATCTTCTCCATGGAGAGCAAAAAAAAACAGCCATTAAAAGGCCACATGACTGTGAACTTGATTGCAGAAGGCGCGGCATGCAGCCCATCAATGGGATGAGTATTTACTCGGAGGTGTGAGGGTCTTTGAACAGCCCACCATCTTGGTCTGCCTTCACGCCGGCAGCACAATGGGGCGGCTTTGTCATGCGGCAGGGGATCAAATCGTCATTTACATGTACATCAAATGTTAGCCCGACAGGAAATTTACACATTTATTGAATGGAAAAAAAACAAAGGGAAAAAAGTTAAACGCATTTTCATAATTTGCAATTACTTGTCAAGGTTTGAAAAAAATCACATGAAGGAAGCGTGCATTGCTTCAACACCGAGATTGTTTATTAAAATCCACATGCAGCCATTGACCCTATAACAGTTAGCATTTATACATCATTTACAGGGAATTTGGAATGCTGCCGATACAACTTCTGAATCGGAAAAGTAAAGGTTTAGAATTTGAAAGTGAGGCAAACAAATCAGGGGCAAGAATTAAAACCTCGAATAACTAATCAACATCTTGGAATTCTTATGAACTCATTTTTTGTATGACTTACCCGGTATTGCATAATTAAGGGAATGGCCATTGTGCTCATTTGAATATAGAACAAAGACATTTGTTTTTTTTTTCTCTTTTCAAAAACAATCAATTTTTGAACCAACGTATCATCATTTTTCTCATATTTTGCTCGCCTGCTGACAGGGAGCATGCCGCTTGCCTCAGTGCGCTGAAAATAGTTTTGGTTGAATTGACTCCATTTTATTGGAATTTGTCATTTGGTTGTTTGCGATAAACTCATCCGGATCCAAGTAAGACTAAACATCTATTGAAAAAAATGCATCGGTATCCAGATGATTTTATTTCATGCAGCCACTTGCTAAAATAAAATGGGGGTAAAGTCAACACAGCCTTTTTTTTTCCTCCAGTGTGTGCAAAGCTACTGCATCAAGTGAGAATCCCACAGTTTGCATTTGGAATTCGGGAAAGCTGGACGGCAGACGCTACTCTCTCTTGATGTTGGCGAGCAGAGGGTCCGAGCCCTGCGCCGGCTGCCCGGGCCTGCCCTTCCTGCTCTGGTGGGTCTTGACGTGTTTGGAGAGGTGGTCACTCCTCATGAACCTCTTGCCGCACTGCTGGCAGCCGAAACGTTTCTCGCCGGTGTGGGTGCGCAGGTGCCTCTGCAACTCGTCGGAGCGCGTGAAGCTTTTGCCGCAGAAGAGCCAGTTACAGATGAAGGGTCGCTCGCCGGCATGCCAGCGCAGGTGCGCCTTGAGGTGCGACGTCTTCTTGTACACTTTGCCGCACTCGGGAATGTGGCAGATGTGCAGTCTCTTCTTTCCAAACTCCAAGCCGCCGCCGCCACCGCCACCGCCGGCTTGGCAGTTGGGGCACTTGCACCGCCGGCAGCGGCGCGTGGAGCTGAGCAGACCCTTGGAGGTCCCCTGGAGGAGAGCGGCGATCTGCGGCTGGTGGCCCAACACGAGCTGTCTGCCCAGGGCAAAGGGATGGTTGGAGGCTGTGCCGTTGCTTTGGGGAAGGCTCCACCACTGTTGCCCTTCCTCACCGTGGCCTCCCGGCAGCTGATGCCTGGCTGAGGAGCTCTGGAGAAAGCCGGGGAAGTTTTGTCCCACGCCGCCGTGTTGCGGGTAGTAGGAGCCGTTGGCCTGCGGCTGCGAGGACAACACTTTGACGGGGGAGAGTTCGAACGAGTACGACGAGGCGGGCTCGGCCGGAGGAGTGAGAGGAAGCTCGTGGTGAGGACGATGATGATGATGGTGGTGGTGATGGTGGTGGTGGTGGCCCAGGCCGGACTGCACATGGGCAGGAAACTGCACCTTGGGCACGGTGAAGGTCATTTGGTGCGTGCTGAGGGCTGTCCCGGGCGTCACGTCGTTGCTCCACAGCTGGAACATTCCGGCAGCGGAACTGACGCTGCCCTCGTAGGGGAACTGGGCGCCCTCGGAGCTGCCACAGCTGCCCGCCTGCCAGGCTTGGCTGCAGGTGGTGGCCAGGAAGGACAGGGCGTTGGGGGGGCCCTCTGGAGAGGAGCTGGGCGTGCGGTCCTGTTTGGGGCGGTCAAAACACACACGTACAGAATGTACACTCAGTAGCTATCAACACAAAATGCATCGCGTTGTCATTAATAGATGCGCGCTTTGATGAAGCTGCAATACAATGGTCCACAAAAATTAAATGATCAAAGAGTAATTTCATAAATAAGTAACATACTGTATAAAACACTTGTGTGCTCCCGGAAAGGAGAGACGTTTCAAAGTGGTGCAGAATGTATTCATTTCGCCTCGTGAGCAAAATGAATCATTCCTTTGCGCAAGTCACTTGAAAGACAAGACATTATTTTTCCCTTTCAACAATCTTTCTTCTGTTTAGTTTTTTCATTTTTATTTTAAAATGCGAAAGGCACACTCACCACAAATCACCAAATATTTGGTCACTTCAACACAAGCAGCCCAAGTTAGTGCAGTCGCGTTAACGTTAAATTCAACGCAATCTAGTGATTCGCAGCGGTGTCAATTCATCGTGGAGTTAGTCAGATAGAAGTTCATCGAAATACGACTGCGCACGTATGTTTGCGCGAACAGACTTGCATCGATATGCAAAATAGGAGGTCAAATGAGTCAAACGCGTCTCTGCTAAAAAATAACTAAATAAAAAATTAAGCGCGCGTACTGCGCGCATATCCTCCCTTCGATATGGAATCAGGTCTGACAATCAAAGTAGAAAGGGCACAGCCACTTTGCGACCACGCTGTACATTTGCGGAGCAAAACAAACCTGTAAAAAGGTGTGCAAAAAGTTGTCAGTCCTTTGTATGGTGAGCGCAGCCATGTGTCCTCGCGTCGCTTTCTTCTCCAGGCAAGTGCAACGCAAACGTCCGCGCGTGAGTGGAAAGTAGAGCAAAGTGACGCTCTCGCTCGCCTCCTGCGAGGTCAGTCCAGGCGACGATCCCGCCGCATTAAAAACAAAGTCCACGCGGGCGTCGGTGTCTCGAAAGGTTGGTCGCGGTGGTCCAGAAGGTGGGAAGATGCGGACTCGGAATCAACTCCCGAGCAGTCTGAGCTGCTGCTCGTCTTTATACAGCCAAAAGATCGGCTCAACGGGGTCTCCGGGATGATGCGGGTGAGCAGAGGAGGAGGGTGCCCGTCGTCAGATGAAGGGGTGGGCCACTCGTAATTTCAACCAAAAGATGACCCCGGCAACGGACTCCTCCCCTCTATTGATGGGAGCACAAATATACTGAGGGGGGAGTAGACTGTGCTTTTTCCCATCATTGTAAGCCTTTTCCACCTACAGTATATACGTCACTTTATTGATAATCAGTTATTTGCAGTGTTGGACAAGAAGCTTCCAAAATGTAACATCCTCAAAAGTGGTTGTGCATTTGTGATCTGAAGACAGTCTGCACTCTTTCAAACGAAGTTTACGACGTACACTGTACTAGGGTACTTCAATCAGTCAATAGGAAATACGAATTTTTCAAAAATTTCATAATAATTGCACTCGAAATAATGTTCACAAGAAGCAGTTCTTAAATATTAAATGCAAATGGGCTGTACAACAACGGAGCTGTATGTAGCAAATGTATTTTCGTGTACAGTCCATGAAAAGTTAAAAAAAGCGGTTTCAACTCAATTCAACATATTTCATTTTTCATCTTTCAGTTTGTGTGCGTGCGCGCGGACTCAAAGTGCAGTTCGCAGTTCGACACGGACACAACACACACACATCTTTCCTGAAACAATGACGCGGTTGTCTCAGTTTTCGTGTGTTCGCGCGTGAACACAGCCAACAAGAACAACAGCGATTGCGGATCGGCATGTCAGATGTTCTTCACATCGTCGGCGATCTGAAAGGAAGGTCTGCTTGCTTATCAGTCAATAAAAATGTTTGCTTTCTTGATGACGATTGTTTTTCTATGCTTTTGGTGAATTCCTGCGGCATCGTTCAGCGCAGCTTCAGGCCTGGCACATACTGTAATATGAAGTTTAATTAGTTAATATTAAATTCCAAAGAGTTGATCGAACTGGTAGCCCTTTGCACACCCAAGATGTACAAAAGGGGTGATGAACTCTGATCTAAATAAACATCTTTTATTTTAGAGTAGAATTAAATGTCAGTGGCTAGGAAGAGAACACCCCCCCCCCCCCAACACACACACATACATTTCTTGTGATAAGCATTGTCCTGGTTATCTTTGAAACCTTTTTAGTAATAATCTCAATCTGTGGCCTCATATCATCTAAAAACAAACAAAACAATTACAAATATCACAGCATATCAACACGTCTGTTATAACTGACGTCTAAAACTCGATCTACTAAGAAACAAATAAGTAACAGCGAGAGGAGTGAGTAATAAATGCTGACTGAGCGAATGGACGATTTTAAATTTCCAGTGGGACACTTTTTAAAGGTCAATGAAAATGCATCTTGTTTATTTTTATTGGTAATGCCTTACTTTCCTCTGTTATAACCAAAACGAGTAGTAGTCACCGGAACTGTGTTACTTCTGTGACTTTTGACTCTCCAAACAGTGCTTGTTGGACCAAGCTCACATAGCATATGAGAGTGAAGTAACTTTTAGCAACTCTACACTGAGGACCAAAAATCTGCTTAGTCTGTTAAATAGAAACATCTAACATACATAATGGCAGCTCAGTCAAAAATTATTTTTATCCGGAGAACTCACCATGGGATTTTGAATAATCAGAGATTTATTCGGAACACAACAGCGTCTGACGCACTTTTTGAAATAGCAAAGTGTGAGGTTAGGTTTGCAGCCCGCAAATTAAATGTCAACATGATCCACAACTGACTCCATCTTTTTGCTTTGTAAATGAACACAGCCACTTTTTTTCCTGACATGACAGACAGGGGAGCATCGGCACATCAAGACCGTTTGCTTTCTGGGCATGAAATGAAACACACACCATGTTTATTGCCCATATCTGCATGTTGAATTCTAAACTTTAACACGGGATGGAGGAATGTGTACTTACACACACACACACACACACACACACACACACACTTCCCCTCACCAGCTAATTGATATAACTCAATCAAAGAGCGTACTCACCAGTAGGTGACACATCAAATAGGCCGCCCTGTGTGACATTCTCACATTGGAGAGTTCAAGTGGAGGCCGCTTCAGATGTGCTCCATTAAATGCAGATTGAGGCTTAATCTCATTCTGTAAATCTGCTCACCATTACAATGTGAAGAGTTTCAACCCAGGCTGGGAACCCGCTTCTCATGTAAATCCGGAGCTCGCCACTTATCTGCTGCTCCTTGTTCCGCCGACTGCAATCCCTAAATAAACACACCTCAAGGAGAAGGCGGCTAAAGTCGTATTACAATAACATTAAAAGAGAGGATAACACATTTTGGTGATTTTGTAGATCTCATTTAGCACATACGGCATTAGAATAATCGAGATTAACATTGTGCTAGGATGCCTCAAAGTAGTTCTGAAAAAAAAATCCTTTCTGCTTTGCTGTATGTCTCGTTTCACCTGAATTACATGACGAGATGTTTGGATTTTTTTTACTTTCGGAATGTTTTGGTGCAGAGAGCCGAACAATTGATGTCCTTGAGTGTTTCATCTCATGAGCTCTTTGGACTTGATAAGAAGGAATCTAAAGTAACAAACTTTCTTCTTTATCTACAATATGTTACACAGTATGCAAATCTGAATCACACCGATTTTTATGAATGCATGCACCACAATTTACATATTTGTCTCGGTGTATCGGCAGTTTGAATCATGGCAAGCACATTTTTCCACAAGATAAATATTCTTGCGATGGCAAAATGTGTTGTGTTGTGTTGTGATATGATGCAAGCTTGTAATTCTGGATTTTCTTTTTCAACTTGAGTAAAAGTGAGGGGCCTAATTCAGAAAGATGAAAGAGCACACAGTGTGGACGAGGAAGGATGACATGAGGCAGAGGTACAGTATGCTCCGTCTCGGCTTTATTACGGGGCAGAAGTTGTTAATTACCCCGACTCTTATTTCCTGTCCCCTCTCATCCGCCCCCTCCTCCTTCCCAAATATCCCCGCCACCCTCCGACGAACCCCTCCACCCGCACCCCCAGCGCGCTGCCTCCCAGATGAGTGGCTTTGAAGTGCAAAGTACTCTCTCCTCACTTTGAACTGTGAAAACAATGCTCATGTGGCTCTGCTTACCTTCCCCATGTTAGCTCATTTAAATAGACCTGGATACGGCTTGCACCGTTTTCAAGGCAACACTCATTTCCAGAGAAAGAGCTCCCTGTGTTCATGAAAAAGCTGCTAGGATGGCCGCTAATCAGGCCCGCACCGTTACACATTTGGTGTCTGCTCTGACTGACTGCAGGGTGATCGCCGCAAGCTCACTCGTCGACAGGAAGACACCATGATATTCAGGCTTTCAAATCATCAAGTTCCAGTGGCGGGGCTTTTGTGCATTTGGTACCTGAACCTGCGGGAGGGACTCACCTGATTTAATATCAACACTATCATCCAACCATCCATTTTCTAATCCGCTGATCGTCACAAAGGGCGTCCTGGAGCCTATCCCAGTCATCGTCGGGCAGTAGGGCGGGGGACGCGATGAACTGGTTGCCAACCAATCGCAGGGCACATGGAGACAAACAACCATTCGTGCTCACACTCACTCCTCGGGACAATTTAGACTGTTCAGTTAAACTGTCATGCATGTTTTGGGAATGTGGGAGGAAACGAGAGGGGCCGGAGAAAACCCACGCAGGCACGGGGAGAACATGCAAACTTCACACAGGAAGGCCGAAGCTGGAATGGAACCCTGCACCTTTGAACGGTGAGACAGGCGTGCTAACCAGTCGACCACCGGGCCGCCCCAACGCTATCATGTGCTTACAGAAACCATCAAAAGTAATCTGCAAAAAGATTTCGTTCAATGTATTCAATTTTAAGTAGATGTATCGTCTACTTAAAAAAAAAAGATATGGATCCGCAGAGGTCAAAATAGCATGCGGCTTCTTGCCATCTTTACATTTCATTGTGTTGTGTCAAAGCTGTGTGACACCACTAATGTGATGATAGTGATCTCAAACACAACACACAGTCCTTGTTGTCACTCCAGCAGGCAAGTGGGACAGGGATGACAACAGAGGTTGGTTCCAAATCAAACGTTTGAGACAGCGGACAGCTCTGTTGTTTGTTTTTGTTTTTTTGAACCAGTGAAATAGTCTGTATCAAATACTTTCGAATAAATTCTATCGACGTCACCATCAAGATTTTGTTTCAGGATAAAGTCCTCAAGCTCGGAAGAGAGCATTGCATATTCGAGTGGCGAGTCAAGCTGTTTTTTTATCATGCCTGGAGGCAGTTTGAAGTTTTAAAAGCCTCATCACTAAATTGTCCCAGCTGTCTTGACCATCTGCACGAGAAAAGGACGTGATGCACACAGGAGAGCGGCCTTTGTGCTGGTGGCCATGTCAAAGAGGCCATTTTACAGCACGCCACTGACTCAACGGCCCTCAAGTGACAAATGTGGCCTAATGGATGAGACAGACAGCATGCCGCTTTGCTAAGCCCAGCGCTTCGCCCTCAACCGTTGAGCTCCGTGACAGGACAAGCTGGGCCCTAATAATTAGCATGGCAATCAGGAACAACATCAGCAGCTGGACTTTACAGTGCAGACCTCACTCAGGAGTCTCTTTGCTGATTCCTAGTTGGATGTGAGTATGTGTGTGTGTGTGTGTGTGTTTCTTTTGAGACATGCTGACCAGACATTGAGCTTGAATGAGCTTTTAGGAGGTGCAAAGCAATCAAATAGAATATGAATATTCTGATATGGTACAGTTGCACCTTGAGACACAAGTGGCCTGACTCATCAGTCTTTTGAGATACAAGCCATCATTTGGCAATTCTTTTATTTTATTTTTTGCTTTAACTTACAAATGATTTCTTCTTTTGCTTCGACATATGAGCAAAAATGTGAGATATGGCCACTTTGTGACGGCAGTGAACTCAAACCACTGCACGGCAAGCAGCCGTTTGACAGATAACAATTCTTCAGAAAAGCTTTGAGCTGTTCAAAGTTTGCTGTCCAATTAAACATAAAAGAAAGAGAATGATACAGTGTGTGTTTGAAACAACCACATACTGCAACTTTACTTTCCTCAATACTCCCAGGCAATGTTCTCTGGAATTTTCTATGCATCTGAGCATTCACACAACTCCTTGAGCATCCCTTGGACCACGGTGAACAACCTCAGATATGCATGCGGTATCACACCTGTCCGAAACACCTGTCAGATCATCTCACGTTATATGATAGATGTGTGACCAAAAAGATCAAACCACACAAAAATATCAAAATAGAGCAAATCATTGAAGAGATGTTCATTACACAAATTCAATCATCCCTAGTTGGTTACTTCTATTTTTTAGCACACACGTCATTTTAAGCAGAACGAATGAATTGCCAATACGATCTGTCGCAATATGGTCCCTAATAGTCCACTGATAAATCACGGAAAATGCGTCTTTTTATAAAACACAAACATTTCTGATCTCTGAAATACACAAAAGAACCTCTTTTAAGTGGCTCGTAAACCACGCCCACGTTTGTAGTTCCTGTGGTCCGCTCACCAAGAATAAATCACAGCAAATAAACAAATTTGATTGCTTTAACATGACAGTGGGACTTGTCCTATCAGCTGGGCTTGCCTTAGGTGGTACCCAAGCCACTTTATGGTCTGGACAAAAGAGCTTTACAAAGAACTTTAAAAGAAAATACATGAACATTGCAACTATCACGAATGGCAGTCTTTGGGTGGCAAATGAAGGTCGAAAGACGGCCACGATGCAGATCCATGTCCTGGAAAACCTATTTCCATGCCACCCATCTTGTTATGGTTTTAGACCGCTCTCTGACTCATTACCAAGGTCCCCATGCTCCTAATTATTTTCCATGTTGTGGTGGATTACTCTGCCAAATGTCGATGTCTATCTAAGGATAGAAAATAAACTTTTTTTTTTTTTGCTTCTGATCGCATTATCACAAATGGTCCAATACTGACAAGAACAATTCCCCCCCCCCCCCCCAAAAAAACCTCAAACCATCAATGAATAATTGATTAATTATATTTGGATCATCCCCCAAGACTCATCCATCTCGCAATCAGAAGGAATTCTGCACTTGATGGTTATTTGGGTTGAGAATGAGGATTACAGTTTGTGTCTGGACTCATCACAACAAATGTACACTTTGTTGCCTTGCCAAATAACACAAACAGATTACTTGCTATCACCAATGCGTCATTTAATCCTAATGGCGGGACAATAAATGGACAAAATAATGCACATACTAAGGTCAACAACTTGTATTGTCTTAAATCTGAGTTATCCAATACAGTGAATGTGAATTCACCAAGTCCTGAGTAGCTCCAGTACTATTTTTGTGCTCTTTCTAATTCCCTAACGTGCCACCAGACGGTGCCAAATCCCATGATAAGAAAGTGGTAATTGATATCTTGAAAGTATGTTGAGGGATACCTCTCAACTGCTCTAAGATTTTTACATGTTTAGCGGGGTAGGAGCTAAATTTATCTTGGGTCTTCCAGCAGAAATTGCAAGAGAGTTTGTTTTTGCTTTGCTGAAGTGGATTTGCTCGCGAGCCACTCGACAACCGTGCCACCCAGGCGGCATGATATACCAAGCAATTCAGATATAATCATTAAGGCTGAGATCGTTTTACTTTCAGCCTTATGACCCCTAATCCACTTCATGGCCTCTTTGTTAAGGGATGAATCACAACTGGTCAAAGTCACCTGGCGATGCTAATCAACGGACCTTGCCACAGCTAGCTGCTTTATTTGGTGCACTAACTGACATTGCTGCATCTAACTTCTCATATCTCCGATCATCTTTGCCAGCTGAAGTGAAACATATATTCTCCACAGATTTTTTTTCATCCATCCATCCATCATCCACCGCTTATCCGGGGCCGGGTCGCGGGGGCAACAGCTTTAGCAGGGAAGCCCAGACTTCCCTCTCCCTAGCTACTTCATCCAGCTCTCCCCGGGGGATACCGAGTCGTTCCCAGGCAAGCTGGGTGACATAGTCTCTTCAGCGTGTCCTGGGTCTTCCTAGGGGTCTCCTCCCGGTGGGGCATGACCGGAACACCTCACCGGGGAGGTGCTCAGGAGGCATCCGAATCAGATGCCCAAGCCACCTCATCTGGCTCCTCTGGATGTAGAGTCAAGTCAAGTCAAGTCAACAGTATTTATGGAGCACTTTCGAACAGCCATCGCTGCATACAAAGTGCTGTACTTGGAGCGATTTAACATACACAATAAACAGAAAGACGAATCGGTAATAAAGGCGGTGGAAAGCACCAAGCAGTAAAGTCAAGGACAAATAATGCTGAGTCGAACGCCCAAGAATACAAGTGAGTTTTGAGGAGGGCTTTAAAGATGGGCAGCAAGGAGGCTTGCCGAATGTTCAGTGGGAGGTCATTCCAGAGAGAGGGACCAGCAACAGAAAAGGCTCGATCCCCTCTGAGCCTCAGTTTAGCTCTTGGTACCGCTAACAAAGACTGGTCCACAGACCTGAGGCGCCGGGCAGGTGTGTAGGGGCGGATGAGCTCAGAGAGGTAAGGTGGCGCGAGATTATTCAGAGATTTGAAAACAAAGAGGAGGATCTTGAAAATAACTCTAAAATGAATGGGGAGCCAGTGAAGGGATGCCAGAGTAGGCGTTATATGCTCCCTCTTACGAGTACCAGTCAAGAGGCGAGCAGCGGCATTCTGGACCAGCTGAAGGCGCTTAATGGAGGACTGGCTGACTCCAAAGTACAAGGCATTGCAGTAATCCAGCCGGGATGTGACAAAGACATGAATTACTGTCTCAAAGTGTTCATGTGAGAGGAGAGGTTTTATTTTGGCCAGCTGTCTAAGGTGAAAGAAGCTTGATTTAACAACAGCACCAATTTACCGATCGAGTTTGAAATCACTGTCCAGTTTAAGGCCCAAGTTTGAGACCGTTGATTTCAGATAAGGAGACAGGGGGCCCAAGTCTACAGGATAGAATGTACAAGGGCCACTGGGACCAAACAATATCACCTTTGTCTTCTTTTCGTTAAATTTCAAGAAATTTTGTGCCATCCAGGTTTTGATTTCTTCCAGACAGGATAGGAGTGGCCTTAATGAGAAGGCGTCTTTCTTGCTCAGTGGGACATAGATCTGGCAGTCATCTGCATAACAGTGGAAGGGAATACCATGTTTCCTTAAGATGGAACCCAATGGGAGCAGATACAGCGAGAAAAGCAAAGGCCCCAGAACTGAGCCCTGTGGAACACCACATGACAGGGGAGCAGTGCGAGACTCAGAGCAGCCAAGGCTGACACAAGGACCTGTCAGCTAGATAGGACCTAAACCACTCAAGAGCACTGCCGCCAATGCCCACCAAGTGCTGAAAACGAGTCAGCAGAATACTGTGATCCACTGTATCAAATGCTGCCGTTAAGTCCAATAAAACCAGACACATGTGGTCTCCAGAGTCATTTGCCAGGGGGATGTCATTAGAAATGGCATGGAGGAGAAGCGGCTCGACTCTGAGCCCCTCCCGGATGACCGAGCTTCTCACCTTATCTCTAAGGGAGAAAACCCTGCGGAGAAAACTCATTTCGGCCGCTTGTAACCGGGGTCTCGTTCTTTCGGTCACGACCCATAGCTCGTGACCATAGATGAGGGTTGGAACGTAGATCGACCGGTAAATTGAGAGCTTCGCCCTTTGGCTCAGCTGCTTCTTCACCACGACAGACCGATACAACGTCCGCATCACAGCAGACGCTGCACAATCCGCCTGTCGATCTCCCACTCCCTTCTGCCCCCACTCGTGAACAAGACCCCAAGATACTTGAACTCCTCCACTTGGGGCAAGATCTCCTCCCCGACCCGGAGGGGGCACTCCACCCTTTTTCGACTGAGGACCATGGTTTCAGATTTGGAGGTGCTGATCTTCATCCCAACCGCTTCACACTCTGCTGCGAAACGCTCCAGTGAGAGTTGGAGAGCCCTGTTTGAAGGAGCCAACAGCACCACATCATCTGTAAAAAGCAGGGATGCAATACTGAGGCCCCCAAAACGGACCCCCTCAACGCTTCGGCTGCGCCTAGAAATTCTGTCCATAAAGGTTATGAACAGAATCGGTGACAAAGGGCAGCCTTGGCGGAGTCCTACCCCCACTGGAAACGATTCTGACTTACTGCCGGCAATGCGAACCAAACTCTGACATCGGTGGTATAGTGACCGAACAGCCCGTATCAGGGGGTTCGGTACCCCATACCCA
Source organism: Hippocampus zosterae (assembly GCF_025434085.1). NCBI lineage: Eukaryota > Metazoa > Chordata > Actinopteri > Syngnathiformes > Syngnathidae > Hippocampus > Hippocampus zosterae. Next base: position 15,935,428 of record NC_067452.1, read on the forward strand.
CGAAGCACCCCCCACAGAACTCCCCGAGGGACACGGTCAAACGCCTTCTCCAAGTCCACAAAACACATGTAGACTGGTTGGGCGAATTCCCACATACCCTCGAGGACTCTGCTAAGGGTGTAGAGCTGGTCCACTGTTCCACGGCCGGGACGAAAACCACACTGCTCCTCCTCAATCTGAGGCTCGACTTCCTGACGGACCCTCCTCTCCAGCACCCCTGAATAGACCTTACCAAGGAGGCTGAGGAGTGTGATCCCTCTATAGTTGGAACACACCCTCAGGTCCCCCTTTTTAAAAAGAGGGACTACCACCCCGGTCTGCCAATCCAGAGGCACTCTCCCTGTTGACCACGCGATGTTGCAGAGGCGTGTCAACCAGGACAGCCCCACAACATCCAGAGCCTTGAGGAACTCCGGGCGCATTTCATCCACCCCTGGGGCCTTGCCACCGAGGAGCTTTTTAACCACATCGGTGACTTCAGCCACAGAGATAGGAGAGCCCACCTCAGAGTCCCCGGGCTCTGCTTCCTCTAAGGAAGACGTGTTGGTGGAGTTGAGGAGGTCTTCGAAGTACTCTGCCCACCGGTTCACAACGTCCCGAGTCGAAGTCAGCAGCGCCCCATCCCCACTGTACACAGTGTTAGTGGTGCACTGCTTCCCCCTCCTGAGACGTCGTATGGTGGACCAGAATTTCCTCGAAGCCGTCCGGAAGTCGGCTTCCATGGCCTCACCAAACTTTTCCCACGCTCGGGTTTTTGCTTCGGCGACCACCAAAGCTGCGTTCCGCTTGGCCAGTCGATACCCGTCAGCTGCCTCTGGGGTCCCACAGGCCATAAAGGCTCGATAGGACTCCCAGCTTGATGGCATCCCTTACTGCTGGTGTCCACCAGCGAGTACGCGTGTTGCCGCCACGACAGGCACCAACCACCTTACGGCCACAACTCAGATTGGCCGCCTCAACAATAGAGGCACGGAACATGGTCCACTTGGGCTCAATGTCCCCCGCCTCCCCCGGAACATGGGAAAAGCTCTGTCGAAGGTGGGAGTTGAATCTCTTACTGACAGGGGATTCCGCCAGACGCTCCCAACAAACCCTCACAATACGTTTGGGTCTGCCAGGACGGATCGGCATCTTCCCCCACCATCGGAGCCTACTCACCACCAGGTGTTGATCAGTTGACGGCTCCGCCCCTCTCTTCACCCGAGTGTCCAGAACATGCGGCCGCAAATCCGATGATACAACTACAAAGTCGATCATAAAACTGCGGCCTAGGGTGTCCTGGTGCCAAGTGCACATATGGACACCCTTATGTTTGAACAACGTGTTCGTTATGGACAATCCGTGGCGAGCACAGAAGTCCAATAACAAAACACCACTCGAGTTCTGATCGGGGGGGCCGTTCCTCCCAATCACGCCCCTCCAGGTCTCACTGTCGTTGCCCACGTGAGCATTGAAGTCCCCCAGCAGAACAAGGGAGTCCCCAGCAGGAGTACTCTCCAGCACACCCTCCATGGACTCCAAAAAGGGTGGGTATGCTGAGCTGCTGTTTGGTGCATATGCACAAACAACAGTCAGGACCCGTCCACCCACCCGAAGGCGGAGGGAGGCAACCCTCTCGTCTACCGGTGTGAACCCCAATGTACAGGCACTGAGCCGGGGGGCAATGAGTATGCCCACACCTGCTCTGCGCCTCTCACCGTGAGCAACTCCAGAGTGGAAGAGAGTCCAGCCCCTCTCGAGAGAACTGGTACCAGAACCCAGGCTGTGTGTGGAGGCAAGTCCGACTATATCCAGTCGGAAATTCTCTGCCTCACACACCAGCTCGGGCTCCTTCCCTGCCAGAGAGGTGACATTCCATATCCCAAGAGCTAGCTTCTGCAGCCGAGGATCAGACGGCCAGGGTCCCCGCCTTTGGCTGCCGCCCAGCTCACATTGCACCCGACCCCTTTGGCACCTCTCATGGGTGGTGAGCCCATGGGAAGGGGGACCCACGTTGCCTCTTCGGGCTGTGCCTGGCCGGGCCCCATGGGAGGAGGCCCGGCCACCAGGCGCTTGCCAACGAGCCCCACCTCCAGGCCTGGCTCCAGAGTGGGGCCCCGGTGACCCGCATCCGGGCAAGGGAAACCTTGTTCCATCTATTGTATTCATCATGAGGGTCGATGAGCCGTGCTTTGTCTGGCCCCTCACCTAGAACCTGTTTGCCATGGGTGACCCTGCCAGGGGCATAAAGCCCCAGACAACTTAGCTCCTAGGATCATTGGGACACGCAAACCCCTCCACCACGGTAAGGTGACGGCTCACGGAGATTTTTTTTTTCCCGGCAAAAATAAAATGGAACTACTTTAACACACACAGGAATGACAAGAATAAATGGAAGGCAAGGAAAAGTTTTTGCAACATTTTTGTCTCAGTTTTATGGAAATTGTGCTGCTGCTTCTGGTGTGCATGCCTTGGCGACCTGGTGGCAATATAACACAGACCGATGCATATACACTTAGCAGGTCAAAACTCCACACAAAGACTGAGCTATATTAGTCATTCATTGCAGAGGGGGAAAAAATGCCCGTGAGTCTTGTTATAGTATCTGTATACGCGTGTTGCGCCACCGTTTGTGCTCAAATATTTGCTGTTTGAAGAGCTCTAACACAGTTACAGTTTAGTTACCAGTAGCTGCTGTACTGTATTTAGCTATGCAGCAGTCCTTGATGAGGATAATGTCCAAGTCAGGTATGGGGCACACTTGTGCAGAGTCAATTAATCGAAGGCATTGCAACGTTCCCACTTCAAAGCGTGGGAGAGGCAAAAAACTACTACGAGTCAAGCATTCCTTGTCCATTAACAAGTGAGCAAATGCCCGCCATAAAATCTCTAGTCAGGCAGACAGGTCCCATCTCCACTTGTCAAAAGAAACTTTTATCAAGACCAAATGCACTTGAAGTTTGTTTGCATTTTGTTTTCCAGCACTCTTAACAACTTCAGAAGTCAGATCACAGGAGTATCTGATCAAAGCGCTTCATGGTTAGTTCTGGAAACACAGGAGTGCTACGCCACGCTTTGATACTCCACATCAATATTTCAATTCAACAATCACTTGACATGCACCCATATTCCCAGAGACGGAAGGTGAAAGGGAAGTGAGTGAACACGGCAAAAAGAAACGCATTGAAGATAAGGTGGCCTTCTTCACCTTTTCTTAAATAAAACCGCTCTCGATAGCGTTCCCAAAGTACATTTTTAATTTCATTTGTGTTGGCGGCCGTCCTAAAAATCGGAAGACGCTGTTTGCGCAAGGAACCTGGTGTTGTAAAAACGCAACGGACTTTCTGATCCCAGATTTCCCGACAAAACCAACCGGTGACTGTTGAAAGAGTGAGCAGAACATATGTTTCATGTTTTATCAAAGGCGAGTAGCGCAGGGGATCGACTGCGATAAAGACGAACACGGTCCATCTGGCGCATGTCACTTTCATGCTGCTTCATAATCATTTCATCACCTCGACAGGATACGACACGCGTCTGAAGGCTGCCTCACGTTTGATGTGAAAGAGGGTGAGGACTCTTGTAGTCCGTCAACACGTGACACAGCTGCCTCCTGATGAATGGGGAGGGGGAAAAAAATCATATTTTTGTCTCTTCTTGTGAAACACACACATTTCACAAGATTTTGAGAAAATTCAGATGCTTGTGAAGCACTCCAAATCTCAACACTCTAGAAAACGTGCCTGAATAGACAATTCCCGCCAGAGTCCAAATGTTACGCATCATCCACATTTAGGGACTGTGTAACTCAACAATTGAAGTAACGTTTTAACACACAAGTGTCAACACATTAGTGGCCCAATAGTAAACAGTGTGACATCTATTAATGCCAAGAATTGATTCCATAGGCCTTGATAGGTAAGATCAAAGGTCAAATCTATTATTTACAATGTCATCTGCTAAATGACTAAAATACTTATACTACATAGAATCAATGGGGTCACTAGGGAATAAACCCAATTAGCAATACACAAAAACAATTACTTAGTCAATGCATGCTAGTTTATCGTTCAAGAAGGAATCTAATAGAAATAAAACACACGGCAAATCGATTGAACATGCCCGTCTGTAGGTAGTTGTCTCCATCTCGTCCCTCGCTCCTCCTGGCACCTGGTGGGTCACTCCAGTCCTCAGCTCCTTCCTAAGACCTCGGTTCCCGTAAACATTATCAATGTCACCTTTCTGATTTTGTTCCATGTGCATAATTTTTAGCCTTGCTCATGTCCCTGTATTGCCAGCCAGTTGCAGGGCACACTTGGACAAACAAAACATTCACGCTTATAATTACACCGAGGGACGATTTTGAGCGTTCAATCAACCAACTGTACATGTTTTGCAAATGAGGGAGGAACCCGGAGTACCCGGAGAAAACCTACGTAGGCACGAAGAGAGCATGCAAACTCCACGGAGGAAGGCCGCAGCCCGCATGACCTTTGCTCTGTGAGGTCGACGTGCTATCCAGTCACCCAGGCTGTTTCCCATATAGCAATAGATTTCATGACATTTATGAATAAAGGTTTAGGTTCAACAACAGGTGCATTTTTTTTAAAGAAACGTGATGGCTGTAAATTACAACACAGTGTAAAATCTGTGTTGCTCAAGTCTATTATTGGTCAAACTTGGAAAAAAAAAAAGAAAACATCTCAAAAACCCGATATGCTAGAAACTAAATCCAGACACTTTTGAAATATTTTCTGTTGACCAGTTTTATTATTCCAAAGAAAAAACGGGCATGAAAAATACTTAACGCTTATAAAAACACATTCAGCTATGACTATTTCATGACAAATCAACCTTGAAAGTCTTGACTTAGAATTGGCTGAACGGCACAATATCGTCCACCACAAGAGTGGAGCTTGTGTTTCTGCTTCTTTTCCAAGTGCTCTAAATCCATGCAAATCCATTTTCCCCAGTCTGGCATTCAAAATTGATGACAACTAATTTATCGAGAAATAGCGGAATTGTTTATTCATAGCGTTTGCTGTGCAGATTCCCTTAAAAGATGAATTCCCAACAATTGCTTGTCGTTGCAATGCCACAAAGGAATGAATAATTAAAAAAAAGCATCACGCAGAGAAAATGGAGGGGGGGGGGGGGGGACAACAACAACGGGATTATCAATCATAAAACGTCTCCGAACACAGTTTAGACAAAGATGAACAAAGGTAAATAATGAGCTGTAATGCTTGACGCTATCATTTACAGCCATCAAGTTCATGTGTGTATTGTAGCAGCCGGGGAGAGCTGCCAATTGATCTTATAGCTTTGTTCTCTGGCGCTGGGCAATGGGAGCACCTGTCGTTGGGATCCACTCTGCTCTCACATGCAGTGATCAAAGCAGCGCAAATGACATCATTTATCGGTTATTATCACCATAAAAATCACATTTCATTTGACCTCCGAGAACCCCCCGCCCCCCCAAACAACAGCAATGCACAAAGAGTCGTCGTTCAACAAGACAAAAATGAAAGGAAACATGGGTGGATGCTAAAGTATTACGAGGGAAAATGTGTTCATTGTTTGAGGAATAAATTGAAGGAGGCATTATTTTGCAATGAGGGGCATCTTTGAAGTACAAATAAAAATGATGATACACTGTTACAAAATTCTGTACATTTACGGTGAGTTTACAACAGCATCTTCATTTAAAAAAAATAATTGTAAAAATGCTTTCATAGATTCATTCACAGCATGAAAATTGACAGCTAAATTAGACAGTTAATACAGTTCCAAAAACTGTGGATTTTTGTACATTTCTTATGGTAGAGCAGTAGTACCTTTCTTCATTTAAAAAAATGTAATATAGCAGTAAATATTCAACCCACATGTAAATTAACAGTTCATGTTTGGCTAAGAATGACAAATTGTAATTGAACAGTGTAAAAGTGTATTTTCTGTCAGGCGGTGTAGAGGAGGTATCGCATTCTATCTACTTCGCTTGATCAAAAATCTACTCTGTTTCCTTATTAATCGTTAGCGATTTCGCTTCATGAGCCTTGTTGGTGTATCTTCTGACTCCTCTCTGTTCAACATTGGGCTGAAGGTACACTGACCTGCCATTTCTTAATCCCCTTTATTTAAACCAAAGAGGAGTAAAAACAAAATAATACTGATAGCAAATTTGGAGCTTCAGTTTTCCATCACTTTTAAACACCTCACATTAAATATCATCAAAATGGGCCATCAGAGGCACACTTGAACCTACTGCTGTTTTTTTCAGTTGACTCAGACAGGCGAATACCGGTACTTGGCGCACACATGTTGCTGGATGCGTTTGTGATAGGCTTACGGTAGAAGCACAGTCAGGTACGCCAATGAAGTCAAATACAAGAAACAAATGACGGAGTGTCCACATTTCAAAGGCCGCTTTAAGTCACTGCGGCTAAATACGTCCTTTCCCCACACCAGCGTGTGAATGTGTGAGTACATGAATATCCATTGTGGGAACTTTGAGTGTGTGACAAAAAAAACAAAAAACAAAAAACAAACCCTATAAATTATTATTATTACATTTCAGATTTAACATATAAACTTGTGTGTACTGTAAACCTGTCAGAACACAATATTTCTAATGTCATGTACTGTTACTGTCATCCACAACACCAGCCACTGTTGTTCTATGTATGGCAATTTCCTGTAATTCAGTACAGTACTATACTGTCCAAAATAATTATAGCGGGTGCATTGTAAAATAACAGTCGCATTGTTTACTTCCTGTTGGATTGTAACCATTTTTATTCCAATCAAAGAAAAGAGAAAATACATTTCACTATCTACAGTTTCCCTCAAAGTTGAAAGTGCTTTAGTATATTTACAAGGTGTTCTGGAAATCAGGTGTGGATTAGCCAACGCAATGAACACACTGATCCAGATAATACTTCTCATTCTTGTGCCGTCAGGCTTGCTTAGGTGAACGCCACAGAAAAATACGATAGGAGGCCAAACGTGAAACGTCGTAAATATTACATGTGACGCCCCAACAGGCCATCTGGGTTGGGGGCCTAAATTCGTCATGCGAACAGGATCTCATGGCAGGACTCCAAGTGAAATCATGCATGCAAAGTAGGCGCCGAGCTACGAGGGCTACAGATGCGGAGGAGCGCCACCCAGCCAGCGCGGGACTCCATTTATTTGTAAACGCCGGCCTGCGATGCCACTCTGTGTTAAGCCCCTCCGTCAGATCAGGCTGCGTAATGTGAGGCGAAGTGTCATCCTGTCAGCGCCGTGCCATGGATCAGCCCGCTCTTTAGCTGCGTGTGTGTGTGTGTGTGTGTGTGTGTGTGTGTGTGTGCTGTGAAGCCAGCCGAGCTCCACGGAGAGGGGGGAGCAAATGACACACAGGTTCTTTCATCTAATCTGCGCGGTGCACATTTGCACCTCACTAAGTTGAATTGATGACTTCTGATTTACATTTGGCGGAAAGAAACATATATCTTTGGGACTGTCATTTTCCTCTTCAACAGGCAAAAAGAATTCTTAATGCACCTACCTGATGTTCTGAGAGCTCGAATTGACGTATTCCTACGCATCTCGCACAGATATACTGTACATCATAATGTTTGCCGTATCGCTCTGCAATCTGTTCAAGATTGGAGCGAGTGTAGACAAACTTCAACAGGCAAACTTGAGAAGAGTTCACGTGAGAAGGCTTCTCAGCAAGGAGCACCTGGGCCAAGTGTGCTCTACTTGCAGCGGGCCGCGCCTCGACGTCATTCAGACAAACGGAGAGTGACAGGCCGAGCTTTTCGGCGTCACGGTCGGGTTTCTCTCTGGGACTCTGCGCGCTCGCCTCGCAGCTGAACAGAAGGCTGTGCTCTGCAAAACAAACCGACAAACAGGCAACCTGAAGAGCGTGATGAAAGAGTCGACAAGCATGACACCTCCAAAGTAGGTGAGCAAGTTGACATGTCTGAATTGAAAAGTGCAAATCGTCCTGGCACGGTGGCCTAAACGCAACCTGCAGGACCTTGCATCGTCCAACGGGCCTGAAAGAGGTTCATCATCAAGAAAAACGATTCGGAGTCAATCTATTGATGTTGCTGAACTAATTGTAAAGCCAGGGATTCAGAAACAGATGTTGTATTTCAAAGCAGTCGTGCGCAAGGAGACAGGTTATGATTTATGCTCAGATGTGTGGCTTCAAAGCGCCCAACGAGCCTTCTAAACAAATTGAACAAGTCAAGCGCTATTCACCCAGGACCGGAGGGGGCCCGGCGCATGCACATCAGAGGCGCAAGGCTGCTGCTTGTAATAAAAGGAAGAGCGGGGAGTGTGTGTGCGCGCGTGTTGTCCCACTGGGGGAGAGGCAGCACATGGAGGCTACCACAGAGAGGAATTATGTACGAATGCAGCTGCAACACCTGCGCAGATGCTAAGCCCACCAATCCACCCACTGCTACCCTCCTGGAGCATCATCCACACATGAAGGAGGTGGGGTGGGGGGCACCTTGAGACCTGACATCCTTTCTTTTGGATGGCAAGACGATTTGGGAGGAGATGGAAGAGTTGGTAGAAGGTTTGTTGCCTGTGTCAACACACTGACGCAATTTTCAGAAACACATGAAGTCGGCTACTTGTTGGTGTAGACTGAATGACGGGGGTGGTTGGTTGTGGTGGTGGTGGGTGGCGGGTGTCTTTCAAATAGTTGTCTTCTACATCACACAGGGCGTGTCAAGAAATGTCAAAAACAAATAACTTCCAGTGGATCCTTTTGTCAGCTTGCATTTCTCATCTTGTTTAGAGAAGCAGTCAGGAGTAGATAGAAAGTTACATTTGCTCCTTGCTCACAACATTCGGCACAACTGCTCAATCTAAATTGATCCAATGCAAGGAATCATTCATCCATTCATTCATTCATCTTCCGGACCGCTTTATCCTCACTAGGGTCGCGGGGGGTGCCGGAGCCTATCCCAGCCGTCTTTGGGCAGTAGGCGGGGGACATCCTGAATTGGTTGCCAGCCAATCGCAGGGCACACAGAGACAAACAACCATGCACACCCTAGGGACAATTTAGAGTGTTCAATCCACCTGCCATGCATTTTTTTTGGAATGTGGGAGGAAACAGGAGCACCCGGAGAAAACCCACGCAGGCCCGGGGAGAACATGCAAACTCCACACAGGGAGGCCGGAGCTGGAATTGAACCCGGTACCTCCGCATTGTGAAGTCAACGTGCTAAGGAATCAAAAGTTTCATAATATGCCTAAACAAGATCTACGTAATATGACATACTCCCAAAATAGGCCATACTTTCCAGTACAACTCAGCTAGCATTCATTCAATATCAGACAATTGCAATGTTCTGCCAAAGACAAATGATAAACATCATCACACAGTGAATGTGCTCATCCACATTTTCAAAGCAAATCGGAAGCAATACCTCAAAATATGGAGAGTGTGTAACTGTATAGCGTTAAATATGTCCAGTAATTGATGTCCACATTAACCATATAAGTTACATATAAGGGAAAAAAAATTCTATCCTCTGAAAATAGGCCCATAATTTAATAGTCTGATGAAACAGTGACACAAAGAAAGTCTGAAACCATGACATATGAGATTCGACATCTGATGTTGCCGTTGTCTCGATCTACAACACTGTCGACTGCAACCAGAATAAAAGTGCTGAGGAAATTGTTCAATTATTTGCCCTCTGTCAATGTCAATCAAAACCAGGCATTTTTCATCACATTCCATCTTGGTAGATTTTTTTGGTAGCATACAGATTCATTGACCCTTTCAGGGTCAGCGGTTACTACAGTAGACAAATTATCATGTTATCAGGTTGCAGGTTATCATTATTGGTGCATAAAAGCGTTAATAACAATTTCTAGCCCATGCTGTATGGAAGTAAGCAAACGGTTGACAAAATCTGTAGAAGATGCTGACTTTGACTTGACAGAAGCTGTTGCCACCACGTTCATGGACTTCCCTCACAAGTAATTTTTTCCCTCCGTCTTGTTTTCTCCTATTTGATGCAGCCTAAATTGGGATGGGAGAAAGGAATCGCTAAATTTTTAATCAACTTCATCACATCTGCACTTGTGCTTTGAGAGAGCAGCAAGATTTCCTTTTAACCTATTCCAGCACATTTGCACACCAAGGTAAATCTTGATGCTGGCACCCTTACAGAAAGGAAGGGAAAAATCAAAAATGGAAATGAACTCTCACTTGTGTGTGTGTGTGTGTGTGTGTGTGTGTGTGTGTGTGTGTGTGTGTGTGTGCGCGTGCACGCAGATCAAAGAAGAAAAATTATTCAACTTTTTCCCATTGCTTGATCTTCACAAAAAAAAGGGAAAAAAAGGAAGAAAAAGTAGGGTGGATCAAAATGTATGAATCGGTTTGAGGTGAGACTATTCTTCAGTTGTTTTCTATAAATGACTGCCCCGTACATTTCCCACTATGATGTACTTCGAAATGCACACTCGGCACACTGGCCTTATAGTTTGGAGGTTAGGGCTTTGAATCCGCGCTCCGGGCTCCCAATGCGGAGTTTGCAAGTTACCCAATTTTTGTAATGCATGAGTCCAGTAATGTGTTACAGTTGTGGGACCACATAACAAGATTAGACACATAAAATGTATGAAGAGAAGAAATAATACAATATACAATCTTCATATCAGAGCTAACAGCTGTACCAGTCATCACCAGCAGAAGATCTTACTTGCCATCAGTCATCCAGGATTTTCGTTTAAAGTAAATACTGAAAATCTTACCATGAAGAAAGAATTTATTGTTTTCACGACAGTGACAATCACTAGCCGGTTCGAGACCAGTTCACCTGGAGTGGCGAGGTGGTGACAGGAGGTTCACAGTTCCACACACACGCACACGCACGCACGCACACACACACACACACACACACACGCGCGCGAAGAAAGAATTTATTGTTTTCACGACAGTGACAATCACTAGCCGGTTCGAGACCAGTTCACCTGGAGTGGCGAGGTGGTGACAGGAGGTTCACAGTTCCACACACACGCACACGCACGCACGCACGCACACACACACACACACACACACACACACACACGCGCGCGCACACACACGCGCACGCACGCACACACGCACACACGCACACACGCACACACGCAGACACGCACACACACACACGCACGCACACCCTTTAACACTCTAATTCCGATTTAATTTCTGCATTCCATGACAAGTTTTATGCATGGCTGATGACATAAAAGCTATAGGAACTCCAATCGGACAAACAACATTACTCCCCGTTAAAGTCTTTCTGTCTATCGATGTATACATCTCTTGTGTTAGCCCAAGTAGCAGTTTGAAATTAAGAGTTATAAGTAATCATTTATTGGAGAACAGGGATATGAAGGTGCATTTTGAGCTGATTTTTTTTTTCAGCCCGTAAAGTCCACGTCGCCCTTAGCCGGTCCTGCACATGACGCTAAGCAGTTTTTAGGCACTTTCTTGCACTTGTTTTACTGCTCCCCTCCCCAAGAGGGCACTGCCTCCATGTTGTATTTTACATGCAGCCAGTAGGACTTTGTATCTATTTGCCGCCGTCATTCACCAACGAAAATAAATCTCATTTCTTGAGTCGAATGAGGGGCGGCCCGGTAGTCCAGTGGTTAGCACGTCGGCTTTACAGTGCAGAGGTTCGATTCCAGCTCCGGCCTCCCTGTGTGGAGTTTGCATGTTCACTCCGGGCCTGCGTGGTTTTTCTCCAGGTGCTCCGGTTTCCTCCCACATTCCAAAAACATGCATGACAGGCTGATTTGGCGCTCTAAATTGTCCCTAGGTGTGAGTGTGGGCGTGTATGGTTGTTCGTCTCTGTGTGCCCTGCGATTGGCTGGCAACTGATTCAGGGTGTCCCCCGCCTACTGCCCAAAGACGGCTGGGATAGGCTCCAGCACCCCCGCGAACCTAGTGAGGATCAAGCGGTTCGGAAAATGGATGGATGAGTCAAATGACAGTATACTATCAGTCTCGAATATCCATGGTTGTTTACTGACTATAAGAATAGACAGTTCCAAATTACTGTAGTAAAAAGCAAACAGAGTACTGAAGTTTCTTTTAAAAATTAATTAATTGATCCGTAAGTAAAACACAAGTCGGTACATAATGGAGAACCAGACATTTTTTTGTAGTTGGTCCCTATGTTTGACCACAGCTTGGGAGGGATTCTGGTCCACTTGTCACAGAAGCTCCTTCAAGTTTCTTGCGAGCTGCTTGAAAATTGAACGCATCTTTTCCTTTTACAGCTTTTCTTTTGTGTTCAGGTCTGGAGGCAAAATAGACCATTCTATGAGCTGAATATACTTTTTCTTGAGCCACCGAAGACTTCCAACTTACCAAAAGCTTTCTTGGGGGCTTATATTTGAATTGTCCTCAGATCATTAACTAGTTCCTGCCATATACTTTGTGGCTGCCCCGACACCGTTCCCTTATCATCCTCAGCCCTCCAGGCAAAATCTCACATGGATCTCCGGAATGAGGGCAATTGATGGTCGTTCTGTTTGTCTTCCACTGATAAATAAGAACACCAAAAGTTGTCACCTTCGAACTCAGCCTTTTCCCGATGGTTTTGTAAGCCGGCCTTTTGTGGATCTTCAAGGGGGTTCTTGACATATTTAGATTGCTCTTCAGTCGCGCCCCTTTACATTGTGTTTTTATAAAGTGCTTTTTTGACTGATAAACAACATTGAAAAATGTTAATTCAGCAGGTCTTCAAATGACCATTTCCCCCTTTGTGTGTGCGTGTTTTTTATTTATTTTGTTTGCTCTCTTGAATTATGACATTCCCACAATAATAATAATAAAAATAATATTAAATGATTTGTTTATGTTCCTTTGGACAGGTTGTAACTGCGTACATTCCTTGTGTGTTTTACATACTTGGCCAATGAATCAGATTCTGATTCTGGTAACAGTACAAAAAATACCATTGTTGCTTTTCTGATTTTAGATTATATTAGCTTTTATATAAGCTTTTATATAAGCTTTTATATAAGCTTTTATATCCTTCAACGTAGAATTTTCATGAGCATTGTAGACAAGCCCAGGAGAGCTTCAGCTTCAACATAACCCAATGTCGTGTGTGTGTGTGTGTGTGTGTGTGCGTGCGCGCGTGTGCATGGGTGGTGGGGTCTCTAGGCTTTGTCTGCCTGTTCATTGGGGCCATCAGATAACAGGCAGGACAATGGCGCTCCATTCTGAGGGCTCTCTAAAATGAGCAGGAAGCAGTGACGAGCGCCTATTCCGAGGCTTCTGGAGGACTCCCAGGGGTCCGCTCAGCCCTGACGGAGCACGCCAACATTGAATGGCTGCAGACACTGAGAGGAAATGAGAAGCTATTGGCCACCCAGCTGGAGCCATGGACCCCCTTTGATGCTACGCTTAAGAAGCATGGGCCGCTTGCAAGAGAAAGGTTGTAAGAGGAGCACAAGAAAACCCAGGTAGCAATACATGCACCATACTACTTTCAAATTTAGTTCACGTCATCAGTAATGAACATCATTTCACATCTCTCACAACAATTTAGCAAGATTTCGCACAAAAACGCAATGTGTGGTTCTAAAGTACACAGAAATTGCCTTTTGAATTTCTCACTTCTAGAACTCTAGAAAGAAAATAAATAAATAAACACATTGTGGAAGCCCAATTTGGGCACCCTGTGGATGAACGGACAACGACATGAACTTTCCACTGAAGCAACATTTCTTGGTATTTTACTCGATAGCAAGTTGTAGTGGAATCATTTCACATGGATTTCCTCCAAGGCAACTGGACCGCAAATGCAATGCAGAGAAATTGTGGGCAAAACGTGAAATGGATAAACACGGCCATGGTGCGTCATATCCTGACGTATGTGTGTGGATCATGCCGTAATGGTCTTGAAAAACTGTATCTGCGAAAAAATAAAATAAACAAAAGGTGCAGTGAAGATAGAAGATTTTGTCACGGTGGAGGCTGTTTGTGAGTCCTACCGAATTAATCAGGTAAGACTCCGGACGACCTGAACCGTAGGAAGCTCTGGGAAAAAAACAACAACAACAAAAAAAAAACAAGAGTCATGTCGATGTGCGCAATAGCGACAGACTCGACTTGTCATTATTGGGTACGCCAGATGACACTAGGGAAAAAACCCATACACATTCGAAAGATACATTTGATGTCATGTACAAGATAAACAAGGTGCAATCAAATATAAAGTCAACCTTGAGGGAAATGTCCAATGGTTCAAAACTGGACGGAAGAGTTGGAGCAGGTATTCATATCAACTACACTCCGTAGTGGCTGCTTAATGTCGGATGGAGCTTGTGTGTAGTGTGTGGCGCTGTACCTTCACTTCCGTGCTCCTGCGACGAAGGGAAGTACACCATGCCTGATGGAGAACGAAGAGACGTGAACTCAGAACTGTGTTCGTTATCACTGCCAAGATCACCTTCCGGCCCGCACAATGACAGCGCACACATGCAAACATTGGGGAAAAAAAGTGGTTTTGTGCATGTTACTCGACTGATATTAAATGCTGAGGAAAACAATGATTGTTTGTTTTTTCTTGCACTTGTATTGTTTCTGTTTAGGAATGTACTACTTCATTCCATTCTAATTTTCAATCCTTGGCTCTAGAGTGGCTGACTTATTTTAAAAAATATTTTTACGCGCAACATTGCACATTGTTCATTCTTGCCAGCAGACACGTTTCCACCAAGCGGCACAGTTTAGTTCAGTTTACGCTACACTAAAGCATGAAGAGTCTACTGACTCGCTGATTGAGCCACACCAGTCAATGCCCTATTCATAACTGATTAGCAGCTCGGCCAAGGTGGCATCGATCCTTAGCCAACAACCCAAAAACTGCTTTTAACGGAAAAAAAATAGAGGGAAAAACTGTAGAATTTTGGACACACTATAGGACAATTGGGCTCAAGTTAAGCCAAAAGCAATGTACTCCACAAGCATAATTGTGTACTATAATTGCAGTCAATTATTGTCGACACTAATTTGAAACAAAAAGCTAATGACCTGACTGTACCCTTTTCAGGACCAGAAAGTCCCAGGGCATTGCTATTTATCACAGGAATACATTGCATTTGAATATTGCATAAAACGAATGGCAGCTCCCAAGAGCCGATAAAGAAATAATAGTCTTTTCAAAGCACATCAAAGGGCCGTTGAACTCCTGTGCTCGGTTCTTAAGCCTGACAGAAACTTTGTGTGGCGAGGCTGACAAATGACAGCAGAATTCATGAGGCCAGGAGGTGTTTTTTTTTTGTTTTTAATTTGGCAAAAGGCAAGACTCATGAAGCCAAACAAGGTGCAGTAAACAGCTCATGCTGTTATGAGGAGAGCGACTGATGGACAAATAGCAGTCAGCGGAAAGGGATGGGAGAGGTAAGGAGACAGGGACACAAGCAGCACTCAGTCTCAGAGTCAAGGTCCTTTCCAACATGCCAGAGGGGGGCCGGGACAAGCATCCCATAAAGCAGATAAAGAACAATTCCAGGAACAACAGCACTGGAGCCTCTCCTTGGACGAGAAGAATAGAAAGACCAGCACACACTCTGCATGAAGAGGACAGGGTGAACTTCAATGCGGCAAGAAAAACCCAATCACAAAATCATTTGCCAAACATTACTTGTTTCAAACATTACACAGTACTTGTCATCAAAGTAGTTACGCTACGACTCGCACAAAACAGAGCTTCAACATCAGTCACTTGGATAATGTCAATCAGTTCTTGTTGTACGTGCACAAAATAACTAAAACTGAGCAATTACGTTTGGCGAGGCTACACAGTGGAATACTTCTGAAGTTTGGAGCTTGAATCTTGGCTCAAGCCTTCTTGTGTGTTGTTTGTAATTTGAATTTGAACCGGTAGATTTATCGAAAAAACAAACAAACAAACAGTTTCCTATTCTTCACACTAATCGGGAGCCGGCAAGTGGCTAGTTCTCCCTTTCCAAAAGGTTGCTGACAATCTGCTTTATATCCTGTCTCACTGTTTCAATCTGTTTTTGTACATTTGTTTTGATTAGATTTAGTTTTTCCTGTGTCCCATCAAGTTCATGTCTTATAATGCTGGTTATGTTTTTGTTTCCACCTGCTCAGCAATCAACTCCCTCCAGCCACTCGTCTTTGCTAGGTGTACCTCGGTAATCTCGTCATTTTGGTTATATTTACTTCCCTTCTTTCGTTGGGACTTTGTCAGCTCATTGTTCGTGTCGGTGCCATGTGTTGTTGTTTGTCACATGAAACCAAGTCATGTTCTGGTTCCTGCAGTTTTCAGTCTATTCCCTGAGTTGTTTTGTTACTTTGAACCTTGTTTTTTATTAACTTTATTGTGTTCATACTTTGGTCATTCCAGGTGCCTTGTGTTTATTTGTAGGAATACACTGTGCTACATTTTGGGGGGAATACTCCTGCTTTCCTGCACTTGGGTCCTCCACACTACAAAGACCATGACACTCTGTCATTGAAATATTTGTCAATAAACCAATGACAGTTAATAGACTTGTTCGTGAATATGGATTAAAAAAGACCAGTGCACAGGTGTTCAAAACTCATTCATTTTTCTTCCCACTCTACTAAACGACCGTCAAGTTTAATGGCACCGTTATGATGCTGTTCAAAACTTGATGAACGTTAACACACATAAGGAACCCCCCCCCCCACTAAGTTCTTAACTCTCAAGATGGCAATAGAAAGATAATGACGGATTCATATATTATCTTCAACACCACTTTCAAAACAAGCACCTGTTGCTATTTTAAAGTCATTATCTTTTATTGCAAGTACTCTTATCATCACTCATTAAAAAAAAAAAAAGTCTGACCGCGATGATTTATCATTAAATAGGTTTAGCAGATAATGTCATAAAATGTCTAATTTACTCAAACGCCATGTTGTAGGCTTCGGCACCTCCCTGTGACCCTATTCAGTATACGCGGTGTTGAAAATGGATGGAGGGATGGATGGATGGATGGATGGATGGATGGATGGATGGATGGATGGGTGGGTGGACATGTTGTGGTGTGGCTATTCCCCAGTTCGGATACTTCATATTTCCAATGAAGAAACTGATAACATGGGTAATAAAAGTATGTAAGTGGTAACGATTTCACAAGCTTCACATCTATATTTTTGTTCATCCTTAATCAGTTGCTTCCAAAAAAATTGAAACGATATACATGTAACTTTTCATTTTCATTTAAAAACAACAACAACAACAAACAAAAACAAAAACTTAGACTGCAGCCCGCAGTACAAAAACAACTCAAAATGATTTCATCCATGTACAACTGCACACTTGACTCCGGTTTGCTGTTGTTTTCATGTAAACTTCAGAATGCTTTCTCCAGCATGAAGGTGCAAAAAGGGTTTCTTCTAGTTTGCGGCGAACATTCCGTATCCCATTCCCATTCAGCACATTGTTCCTTTTTACCACTGATTAACATCTTGTTTAAACAGCTCACAGACAAACTGCAGCGTTTCTACTGTATGTTCATAAATCCTCCAGTGCTGATCAACAC
Source organism: Hippocampus zosterae (assembly GCF_025434085.1). Classification (NCBI taxonomy): domain Eukaryota; kingdom Metazoa; phylum Chordata; class Actinopteri; order Syngnathiformes; family Syngnathidae; genus Hippocampus; species Hippocampus zosterae. Next base: position 15,952,969 of record NC_067452.1, read on the forward strand.
AATGGCCTACATTCCTGAAATTGAAAGGAAGGCCCTTTATATCATTGCATCTCTCCACTTCTGGCGACATCAACATTCTAGGAATATGTCGCGTGAAAAAAATCCACACATGCAGGTCTTTTCAGAGGTTCTGACAGCGCACCGCCTCTTGTCACGCATCACCGGGTCTCCTATCAACATGACTCATGCAGTGTCTTTTGCAATCCTTTCTTTTTCAAGCTCTGGTTTAATTCCACAACAGTCATTAAAAGTACACATCAGGGTAAAATGGTTTGAGTTGCTTCCTGCATTGTCACTGTATTAAAATTAAAATTAAAAAAAAAATATATATCCAAATTGGCTGCAGTGTGAATATCGCCATAGTCTGCCGCTAAGTGCATGTAGAGTGATTGTTTCTTATTATATTTCCCTCGATGGTCCACTTCAGTCACATGTGGCCGCATCAGTCAGTTCAGTGTGCAGTGTGCCTAATGGATGATTTTACTTTTGTAAATGCAAAGCAATAGTTTGTCTCTGGAGTGTCCGCCTGCCTATCAAGTGTGAAATTAAGCAACCCAGTAAATATTGTCATAAACGTGTGTCTGGAAGCAAGCTGTTCCGAATTTTGTTTGACGGTAATAGTACGTACTGTGATACGGTATGACCCCACACTGAGTTTCTCCAGCGATGACTTGGCAGCTCAGTGAAGAAGAGATCGGCCATTTCAAGCAGTTGGATGAATTAGCGTTGGCTGACGTTTTTCATCACCAGCGCACACTCAAATCTGATCTAATCACTGTAGTTCGATTACAGGCATTAAACATTTAAAAGTGCAGCAACGGTCAAATGGAAACTCTTTTACTCTGCACACCGAGCCTGTTGCGATGTATCCTATTTGTTTATCCAGAGTTTCACTGCAATCGATCTCGTCTGACAAAGAACAACACTCCAAATCAGGGCATACATGCTCTGATCAGAGTCAAGGTGTGGTTTGATCCGTGAACCAGCCTGACATGTGTGATTGAGTTTCACTGCTCTGCCATGGGTACTAGCCTCTTTCCCTGAGGCTGCACACGTTTAAACGCCGGCCAATTAGAGACATCCATCCTTCTCGGAAATGAACTCCTCGCTAATAGACCTGGTTTGAGGTTACACCTCAGCTACGCCAACAATACCACTTTTGATGTCTTTGCACATGTCACGGTGACATACATTGCACTAGTCCTCTCCAAGATTGCGTTGACAACTTAGGTTTTTTTTGGGGGGGGGGGCAATGGTGGTGGTACAGGTTTATCTTGGGACCTTTTTTTGCCTTCCTGGTCCATATTTGTGCACTGCTTAGTGCTTACATGCACTCCTGTCTATACTCAGTTCAGTGGCAGGTGAGCTGGATCATAACAGCTGATTGTAGTGAGAAGGCTGGTTACCACTCTTATCCCGGGGCACATAGAGACCAAGAAGCTTTTGCACTCATATTTACACCTTCGACCAATTTAGAGCACATGTATTAAACATTAAAGTCCTGGGTCCAGATCAGGGCTCTCACATCACTTCGATTTAAATCATGTGGCCCATTTAAAAGCAAGTCAACATTGTCTACTTCATATTTTTTGCCACAATGTTTGACTATTTTCATTGAGGCAGAAAATGTGGACTTAAGTCAAAATTATTCTTCACTGCTGTATAAACAAATATTACAAGCCCCCATCCCACCAATTTCCTTTTTAAATGTCACATGCCATCAAAATCCAATTTTTCTCACTCTTCCATGCAAAAAACCCCAGAGCTCACTGAGCATAGAACGACCTGGTCCGGTCAGGGTTCATTCAAGGTCACAAATGTTCTCCCGATGTTTGTTTGACAACAGATTAAATTTGTTTTCATGTAGCTAGGGAATGAAGATCAGGCGAACATCTGGAGAATGTTGATGTGAATGCAAAATACACTACGTGCACAAACATTTGCCCATCAGTGGGACACCAGCTTTAAGGTCAAATGTTTGCAAAATGTTCAAATTCTTGAGACACAAGAACAACTGTTTGCGCCAATTAATATTTGTTTACGAACGTTTTTGCAAGCTTTAACTTACCCTTACAAAACAAACAAAAAACATTGGCTCGTGAGATATACCCCGCAAAATGAGTCGGTGGTTTCGGTTTGACATGAACGTGATTTGTTATTTGTTTGCAAGAGCCCATTAAATGCAAATCGAAAATGTTTGGATGATGACATAATTTCCCTTGACCTCTGATTTCAAGTACCGTACATTTATTTGGTTATTAATATTACACAGTACTGTATATAAGAAACAACTGCAAGGGTAGTTTTGTACAGCTGATAATATAATGAGGTGACTCAACATTTCTCAGGTTTTCAGTAACCCTCACTTGTCGAACATGAAATCTACAAAGGAAGGAACCGCTTTTGCATCATGTCGACTAGTGGATTTAAATGTCATCATATTTTTTGGGCAGTAGGACCCAGAGGACTTGACCGCCCGACAACCCGATGACAACCTGCAGCGGCTCACCTTTCTTTTTTTCGTGTCTCCAGTCTCCACTTGAGGAATAAGTCAAGAGTGAAAAAAAGTCGAGCTGGCAGGAAATCGTCGAGGCAACAGGGGCAGACTTTGCTATAAAAGTCCTGAAACAATCCACGCGTGTCCGCACTCATTAGACGGGACTTGAGCGGTCATTTGGTCACCTCGTCGACCCCCGCCCACCTAATTGGGCACCTTCGGGACAACATGAGCGCCTCCGTGGCCGTGTACAGGAGCATCTTCACCGAGGACCGCTTCAAACAGGCCTACGGCTCCGAGGAGGACAAGACGAGTGCAAGAGTGCGGCTTTGGGCCAAGCTGGCCGCGAGCTGCAGGTGTTCGCGGCGGGCCTGCCTCCAGCTGCTCCGTCACAGAGTTCCCATTTTCAACTGGCTGCCCAGATACCGCTTCAAGAAATGCTTCTTTGGAGACACTATCGCCGGACTCACAGTTGGCGTTCTTCACATCCCGCAAGGTCGGTCATCAGCCTTTCATAACATCTTAATCAAACAAGAAGAAGAAAACGCCAAGAGCTTTCAAAAGAAGAAGAAGAAGAAGAAGAAAAAAATCGGAGTTTAAAATAAAATATGTCAGTCAAAATAAACGTACCGGTACTTGATAGAGGACTTGGAACATATTACTGGAAGTAGCGGGACTTAAATGACTATTTAGTATTATAGTAGCTGTAGCACTGCAGTAAAAAAAAATATTTGAAATTGTTTAACAGTTACATATGTATAAGGGATACTACACCAACTATTAATTGTTATTTTAAGATATTATTATTCTTTATGTATTTATTGGAGGTGTGTTATATTGACTTTCATTTTTTTTCCTTTTCTTTTTGGGAGGGTGTTTGTATGGCCACTGTGATGATTAATGTCACGGCTTGCATTCTGACTCTTCTTCCCAAATCAGGTATGGCTTTCGCACTACTCACATCTGTAGCACCGATATTTGGTCTGTACACGTCCTTCTTCCCTGTGGTCCTCTATATGATTTTTGGCACCGGTCGCCATGTATCCACAGGTAGAGTACATCCTCAAAGCAATTATTTCTTGTTCGCCACGTTGTGTCACTGTCACCGAGTTCAATGACTTGTCGCAGGTACGTTTGCCGTGGTGAGTCTCATGACTGGTTCTGTGGTGGAGCAACTGGTCCCCACACCTCCGGAGTTGAACTCCAGTTCGCCTGAAGGGGCGGACTTTGAGCTCCAGAGGATCAGTGTAGCCTCAGCTGTAGCACTTCTCTCGGGAATTATCATGGTAAGGCCGTGTGAGGAGGCCTGTGGACCACTTACAGATGGCGTAGCCCACTGATTTTTGGCTTGAGTTAACAGACCCGTGGATCATGACCCCAGTGAATGATTTTGTCTTCCAGCTCTGTATGTTTGGTCTTCAGTTGGGCTTCCTCTCCACCTACCTGTCAGAGCCAATTGTGAAAGCATTCACCAGTGCCGCTGCCTTTCATGTCACCAGCTCACAGCTGCAAAGCATGCTGGGGCTTCGCCTCACCCGCCACACGGGGATTTTCTCCCTCTTCAAGGTGAGCAGAGAGCTATATACAGCGACACATTGATAAAGCAGGAAGGGCAGAGAAAGGGCAGTAGCACTTTTTTTTAAAGAGTGCTCTAAAATGTCACAAGATGGCACTAAAGCCCTCGCTACGAGCAAAGTTCTAATTGGTTTCAAGCAGTGATGTCCAGCTCTGGGCCTGGAGGGCCACTGTCTTGCCTCTTTTCCATCTATCGTGGCTGCATCGTGACCTGTTTGAAATGGTCAGGTCATCAGCCAGCTCTGAATCGCGGACAGATGGAAAACAGGTAGTAAAGCGGCCATTGAGGACCAAGTTTGGACACCCCTGGTCTAAAAGAAGGATGTTAAAGTGCAACACCTCCTATGAGAGACTAACGCAGGGGTAGGGAACTCCAGTTCCTCGAGAGCCATATCCTGCCTCTTTTAGATCTCTGTCTCTACTACAACACACTTGATGCAAACGAAGCCTGATAAAGATCCTGCTCATTTGAATAAATTGTGTTGGAGGAGGGAGAAATCTAAAACAGGCAACATAGCCGTCACGGAGGACTCACCCCTGCAGTATAGTCTACTTTGCCATGACAATTTGTGTTGTGCAACAGCTGTAGTGTAAATGGGAACATGTGACCCAATGACTTAATAACTTCCACGTCACATGCTAGTGTACATATTTGTTTACATACGTGTGATGTCATATCCGTTTGTCGTCATGTGTTAAATAGTAGCTCATACTATGGATGAGTATACTGTGACTACAGTCATCTACATAACACGGGTCCATGACTGTCTAAATCAGAGATGGGCCGCCTTTGAGTGGCCCTTTAATTCATTCCGAAAAATAAACGTTCAAAATATGTTTTGAAATGGGGGAATGGGGGTGGGGATAGGGAAAAAAAGCCCTTTCAAAATATGAAACAATATTGAAAAACAAAAAATCTGAAAACATGCGAATCTATTTGTGTGTTCAGACTTTAGCGTCCGTAATGGAGAACCTGCCTCAGACTAACATCGCGGAGCTGTTGATCTCCTTGGTGTGTTTGGCGGTGCTGGTTCCAGTAAAAGAGATCAACACGCGCTACCGGCAGCGCCTGCGTACACCCATCCCGGTGGAGATCCTCACGGTCAGTTGGAATCATGTTCTTGGTGCAAAGGGGCCCAAATCAACTTCTGGGGCCCTTCTGCATCATTATCGGCGGCCCACAAAAGAAAAAAAAGTGGTACTTCATATACAGTACTTTGTTGCTCCTTTCATTTTGAAAACTGGTACCATATTGGCAATTTTAATTTAATTTTATCAGATACTGTGATCTGATCAATTAAATCTTAAATCTTAAAATGAATCGAATGATCGTTGAATGCTTAACTATTTTCTTAATTGTTTAAATACTTGTTAAATAAAGTGCAAGGCGAGTTGTGTATATTTATCAAAATGATGAGGTCACCATTAATTTCTATGATTTTTCACTGCCATAACGACCCTCTGTGGGAAACCACAAAGTGGCCCGTGACAAAAAGAGATCAGTTCAACTGATAACAACTGAAGTGAAAGTCAACCACTGCATTGCCTGGCGACCCATTTTATTAAGGGTGTATAATAAATAGACAACAATCTATATGTTGGCCACTGTACTTGTAGGCGGCATGTTGGTCGACTGGTTAGCACATCGGCCTCAGTGTGCAGAGGTTAAGGGTTCAATTCCGGCAACGGCCTTCCTGTGCGGGGTTCGCATGTTCTCACCTGTACCTGTGTGGGTTTTCTCCGCATACTCCGGTTTTCTGCCACATTCCAAAATACCCTGAGTAGCAGTTTAATGGAACACTCTCAATTGTCCCTAGGTGTGATTGTTAGCGCAAAGAGTTGTTTGTCCATGTGTGCCCTCCGATTGGCCGGCACCCAATTCAGGATGTACCCTACCTTCTGTCCGAAGACAGCTGAGATAGGCTCCAGCATGCCCGCGACCTGAGAATAAGCAGATCAGATGCATGGATGGATGAGTGCACATGTAAAGGTGGCGTTGCAATCACGAGTATGTAGCGGGCCTAAACAAACGAGCTAGCTAATACTGATTCACCATGGCGATTGTAACACAGCATCATCATGCTTATAGTTTCCAGGTTCTGTGATAGGCAAGTACATTGCTTAACTTATTTGATTGTGGGCAACCACTTGCCTTGGATCCACGGCGAGCACTTATTTGGGCTAATTTGGTCTAGAAACAGAAGAAAACACTTGTATGGGGCATTTGCACATTACATAACCACCATCACCATTTGAACAAGTTGTTTTTAAATGACTTTTCTTTGTGGACATCCTTGCCTCAGTATAATTCACAGGAATGCTTTTTTTTTTTATATATATAGCACTTGCCATAGAGGTTACTCCAAAAGTGTTTTATCTCGGTAAAATACACCAGCCCAAACTAAACTGCATAGCTCTATTGCAGTTAGTTTTTAAGGTTGACCTCACAGCAGGATCTGATTTGTAAGAGAGTTGTCATTGTATGCAACCTAAAATACAGCTGTATTTTTCTTTTGCTGCAAGATTCGGTTCAAAATTGTAGACAAAATTGTATTTAATCATCAATAATTTATAGGCAGGGAATTAACAATTTGTCTGTGTGTTTTTTATTTTTTTTTATTTATGCTTCTGTAGGTGATTATTGCCACCGGTGTGGCCTATGCTTTCTCTCTCAACTCCATTTATGACATTGAGATTGTTGGCCACATTCCTGCTGGGTAATTATTCAGTCGTCCAAATCACTAATAACAACCCAACAAATTTGTGTTGTTTTACTTTTCTTCCTCCGTCCATCAGATTCCCGAGGCCTCAATTGCCTGCCCTCCACACATTTCCTGACATTGCCGGAGACACCGTTGCCATCACGTTTGTTGGCTACGCTGTGTCCGTCTCCCTGGCAATGATCTATGCTGACAAGCATGGGTATTCCATCCATCCGAACCAGGTGAAGCCTGCATGGAAAATCTTGCTCAAGCTTCTTACCAGTCGGCTAACTTGAAAACGTGTGCTTGCAGGAGCTGCTGGCTCACGGTATCTCCAACACAGTGTCTTCTTTTTTCACATGTTTCCCAAGTTCGGCCACTCTAGCCACCACAAACATCCTGGAAAGTGCTGGGGGATACACACAGGTAGGTTATAAGATGGCCTAAAATTCGTATCACGGTAGTATCGCTTCATGGTAACTGTATATAATGTGATATACAAATACGTGTAAAACCTCTCAAGGAAGTATTTTTGGATGCGTCAGCAAAGCTAAAATTCATTCATTCATTCATTTTCCGATCCGCTTTATCCTCACAATGGTCGCAGGGGGTGCTGGGGCCTATCGTAGCTGTCTTCGGGCAGTAGACGCGGGACACCCTGAAACGGTTTCCAACTAATCGCAGGGCACACAGAGACAAATAACCATCCGCGCTCACACCTAGGGACAATTTAGAGTGTTCAATCAGCCTGCCACACATGTTTTTGGAATGTAGTAGGAAACCGGAGTACCGGGAGAAAACCCACGCATGCACGGGGAGAATATGCAAACTCCACACAATGAGGTCGGAGCTGGGATTGAACCCTCTGTACTGTGAGGTCGACATGCTAACCACCGGACCAACGATAAAGTTAAAAGTGTGACTTATACGGATGACGCAAACACACAAATAACATTGCTGAAATATATTTATATATACTGTTCTGTGTATGAATACACTTGTGTCCATATAATCCTCTGGCTGACTCATGTAAACATTATGAACCATTTTTGTTTTTCAGAGGTGCAAGTTTGCTGTGTATGTGTTATACTGTAGTATTTTCAGTGTAGTTCTCCAACTTCCGCTGTTCTTTTCCTGCTACTTGTTGTCCTCCTCTGTTGATAACTATACTTTGCAGTAGCAGTGTAGCTTATTGACGCTGGTGCAGAGCGAGTTAGTTTAGGGCAGCACATTCCCATTGGTTCCCGAGCAGCCAGAAAAGCAGGAAGTGTTCCCTTTTGACGCAACGCATATACCGAGCACATACCTCACTACAATTAGCACTTATTTATCTTAATTTTGTTGCATATTTACCAAAGTAGTTCATAGAAAGAATGCCCATATTTCAAAGAATGAGACCAAAAAAAAAATCTAATGTAATTGTGAAATTATTCTAGCACGCCACTTTGGTTACTTTAGGACTCCGAGTGAATCAAATGTGTTTTCTTTCTGCAGCTCTCTGGCTTGTTCACCAGTCTTGTGGTACTAATTGTTCTGCTGCTTATCGGACCCCTTTTCCACTTCCTACCTAAGGTGAATTGATGTGCAATGTCAAAGGTGAAGGAGCAGAGACAAACCTTGGCTCATTCTGCTCTGTTTGTTTGTCCAAAGGCAGTGCTGGCATGCATCAACGTGACCAGCCTGAGGCAAATGTTCCTGCAGTTCCAGGACTTGCCGGAACTGTGGAGAATCAGCAAAATTGACTTTGTAAGGCTGCGGGAGGGTGAAGGACTCAAAGTTATTGGATCTCTTCAGGAATGTAATCCCCAGGCATGAGCAGACTCCTGTGAGCAGGGATTGAAGATGGCTAATTAGTATTAATCCCATGTTACCATTCGATCAGCAACTGCTTGCGGAAGTGCAGATAATTGGTCTCTCTCAACTTGACATCGAACCGGTGCTCATCTTTCTGTTCGCAAACGGGAACATCTGCCTTTAACTTCTGATCACCCGGTTGTCTATGCATGCCGAATTTGTCAAGGGGTCACTCTCAGAATAAATGTTGCATTGATGCAGATGGTTTGGGTGGTGACGTGGCTGTCCGTTGTGGTTCTCAACGTGGATCTCGGCTTAGCCTTTGGGGTGGTGTTCTCAATGATGACTGTCATCTGCCGCACGCAAAGGTACATGGCTTTTTTTAAAAAATGATTACATGTAGCATATTAACATTAAATGTGTTACATTTCTTCGTCTTAATCTTATGACATTCAATAGAAGAGACTTTTTTTTCTTTGTTGATGACACTCAGAGTGACGTATATTTTGTTGTTGTTGTTTGCAGGACTTTTGTAGTGTCTCTTTTTCTTAATTTACATTTAGTTGTACCTAATGTCGTAGTACCAAATACTGTGGCTGATTAGTAAAGCTGATAAAGCTTGCTTAATGTCTGTCAGGCATGTTGATTGCATCCTCTGAACCATGGTTCATTCATCAGGGCTGGTTGCTCCGTGCTCGGCCGGGCCAGCGACACAGAAATATACAGACCTCTGGAGAATCATAGTAAGGTGAGAGCTTGCTAAAATGGCAAACATTAATCTTAAAGGCACTGGGAAGTGAAAATAGCTATCTCCTCTCCTCAACGGAAAAAAAAGACATTCTTATGAGCCCTGCCAAATTTGAATAATTAAAAAGATAATAATAATAATGTAAAATGAGGCTTCAAAATCATGACAAACCAAAGTCATTCTCAAAAACTGCAAATGAGTGAAACCACGCTGGGCGAAAAAAATGGGTCTTGCTACTTGCTACTCTCTTGCAACTTTCTTATGTCTTCACATGTTTGAGCTGCTAAAATGCGTAGCTCTGCTTGAAGCATCTGGTGGCGGCTGGAATACATCCTACCTGGTACGGATGGGTGGCAGACTAGGCTGTGGCATAATGTTTAGGAATTTAAATAATGCCACGATCTCATCTGCAAATTGTGACAGCTGAGATAGATTCATTTCCGGGTGAAAACATAGGTGTCTAGCCTGCTGCACGCTTTAGTGGTTGAACTAGCCTTAAATATAGAAACTAACTCGCAATTGTGCCGGATAATGTGAACAAATGTGCTCAAGTTCTTATATAGTGGAAGATGGGTGACTAATGCCATCTAGACGCCCATAAGTATACTTTAGATGGCAGTGCCAGCACCCGCAGCGGCTCCTCTTGATGTCTTGTTGTCTGGTTGAGAGGGAAGAAAGGCATCTGTGCTCTAGGTTACACATAGTGCACATTTGACAATAAACTTGTACTTGACTTGATGTTGTCACTAGATGCAGTTTTAGCCACGCACCAAAGAATCAGGAAAACTGCGCCTTTCAACATATTTCCAGCAAAGACCTTCAGACACGCTTCATGCAATCTCAGACTTCACTTTCCAGGGACTGGAAGCACAAATTCAGACAAATGATTTGTTTTACCACGTTCCAGTCTACCACCTCCACTCAGTGTAAAGGTAGTCTGGCTATGTTTCATCTTTCAGTGCTATGAGGTGCCAGGGATGAAGATCCTGACCTACAACGGGCCAATTTACTATGGAAACCGCAGCTTCTTTAGGGAGGAGATGGGTCGGTTATTGGGATTGACGCCCGAGAAGATCCGCAGCCGAGAGAAGGCCAGAAAAGCTCTGGAGAAGCGTGAAAGAGAGACCAACGTGAACACGGTGGTACGTCTGCTGCACACACCCATTCAGCACAGTCAAAAATCAAACGTTTCCTGCTTCCCCCCAAAAAAGTGGTCATTGAAAAACCCTCATGCTCCACTCATTTGATATACCTGTACACGAATCCACCAAAACTGTGGACAAATGACCAGACAGAAAGAGAAGTCGTACCTTACGAGGTGTCGATCATTTTTCACACGCTTGCGGCCACACCCACCATGGCCACACCGCCGCAGCCTCCCCCAAAAATCAAACTTCAAAGCAAGAACATTCAGTGTTCTCGTAACACTCCATCACGAATGAGGTGCTTTCTGGGGAAACAGGGCCACACATTTGTCACATATCACCGTCAAGTCATAATGCATGTTTCCACAAATAAGACAAAACTATTTTATTTTGAAACTGCAAACTCCCCTAGAACATGAGGAAATGGTTTTGACATTTCTGGCTTTTGTCATTCTTCAGGAAAGAGGCATTGCGAATGCGTCTTTTTCTTCAGAAAACGAGTTCTTCAAACCTGGTGAGGAGCAACATTCACAACAAACTATGCATGCTGCGGACACAGGGGAATCAAAACAATGTAAATGTGCAATTATCGAGTCTAGTCTTTCGTTCATTAAGTAGCCTTGCACACACGATCCACCTACTCACCATTGTACAATGTGTGTCAAATTCTGCATTTGGAAATGTCACAATTGTTGTGGACAGTGTTAGATTTCATTTGAAACCAGTTTGTTATTTTCAAGCTCTGATCACAGGATTGAGATTATTGTAAATACATTTTTTTTTATTTTAAATGATTCATTTATTATTACTTGTATTATAATTATTATTATTATTTAAATGTTGCGGTCTGCAGAACCCTCCGAGCACGAGGTCCAGGCAGTATTGATCGACTGTAGTCGCGTGATCTTTGTTGATGTTGCCGGAGCGAGGCTCTTTACTCAGGTTAGCGTGCAAACGCATCGGAAAGGTCGCTTGGCGCCTCCTTAAGCCAACAAATGATTTTGATTGATTTGCAGATGTGCATTGAATGCCAGAAAGTTGGAGTTCATGTGTTTTTGTCCAGCTGTAACGGTGAGGCCTTTGCAGTCGTGCCTATTGAGTTTTATTTAAAGAGAACAGTGCATTATGGAAAGTAATTACCGGTATTCTGATCTCTGACCTGTTCTCCCAGAGAGTGTTTTAAGGATCCTCACATCAAGCGGCCTCATGAACTACATGAACCCCCAGCATATTTTTGTCACCGTACACGATGCCGTGATGTACATTCAGGAGCAGAAGGTACCATACCAAGCAGCAACAGCCACATGTTGGCATTAATCAGATTTTAAATGCTCAAACCATTGCTGTTTGTCATAGGAAAAACATCCAGAAAACACCACGACTGTTTGGGTTTGAAACTGATGCACAGCGATGAAGGCTCCTGTTCCAGAGAGAACAATCGGACTTGCCAGCCCATCACTGGGTGCATGTTACATGTACCGGTAGTTGTGTTTCTAAGAAGCAGTAGCCTGTTGATGCTTTGGGCAGTTTTACCTATTTTATAACAGCAAAGCATCGTCATGCCATTTAGGCTGAAAAGTGCACTGAACTGGTTGAATGCTTTGTATATTTATATATTTTGTACTGTATGTGCTTAAATATGAGCACATGTAGAGGACACGCCATGTAATATTGTTAGGTATTTGCCTCCAACTGTTTTCCAGTGTCTGTTTTTAAAACAAATATATTGCTATTCGAGGATATGAGACTATATTTTATTAAAGGAAGTGATGGCTTTCTTCAGCAATATGTAGCCTTGATGTGTGCGTGCGTATGTCCCTGTAAACATGTTATGACAGAGTAGGAATGTGAAGCATGTCAGGCTCTTTTGGTAGAAAGCGAGACAAAATTAAAAACAAGACAGGACTACTTGACCACAATATCCGGATTATTGTGAGACGCAAAGCTTCCATCACAATAAATAAACTCTGCGTTGGAGAAAACATTTTTATCACGGCCATTTATTGAGAAGGGTTAAACAATGCTTCCCTCTGGTGGTCAAAATAGGTATGTCTTCGTACAGCCTGTAACCTTGACCTAATAATCAAATTTCATCAAACCAGGAGAAAACAAAAGGACCAAAATCTAATTATGTTCCCACTTGATGTGAGGCAGCCAATTTTTTTTTCAGTGCATAATTTAAATACAGTGTACCCTGTGGATTTTCACTTTTAAGCTCAAAGAGTGCTGCACTAATTGGCAAGAAGTCGAACACTGAAATAAGAGGATGGTACACAAGGTTCTGGCCAACTCTTTACTAGCCAGATTCGACAGACATTCTACATTTGAAACCAGTGCAGCTAACACACAAACTATTTTTCTCAATTTTTCTTTGTTTGACATCACACGTTTATTTCCATAGGATGGCCATTCAAAACGGGCAAGTGAAGTTGAATTAAATACCAGTAAAATCGAATCCAGATTCGAGCAAAAATACCAAACTCTGCCTTATTTATACAAGCACTTTTATAGCATGTATGAATTGCAAAGCTAAAGCATCGTCCAACTCCAGGAGCAGCTCCAGCATGCCAATCAGGAGCAAGGATTGCAGGACACTCCTAAGCGACGAGGAGCAAGAAGCAAGATGGCTGGAACACTTCAGGGAGGTTCTCAACCAACCAATGCCTCCCGTGCTCTTCTATTTCGATCAAGAGACACCAGCTCCAGCTCTAAATATTACATCGGAAGAGATATCCGAGACTGAGGTTGCCAGAGCAATCAATGGCCTTAAGAACAACAAGGCACCGGGACTCGATGAGGTAGCTGCCAAGCTGTTGAAACATGGCCAAGATGCTGTTGTGGAGAGCCTTACCCACCTGTTGAACCTGATTTGGCATGCTGAAGAGGCTCCTGCCGACTGGAGACGTGGGGTCATTGTCACGCTGCCTAAGAAGGAAAACCTCGCAGACTGCAATAACTGGCGGGACATTACACTGCTGTCAATGCCCAGCAAGGTATTCTGCAGTGTTCTGCTACATCGCCTTAAAGACGAAGTGGATAACATCTTGAGGGAAGAGCAGGAAGGGAAGGTCTTGTGCCGAACAGATCTTTACTCTTCGAAACATCATAGAGCAGAGCCAAGAACTTCAGATACCACTCATGATTTTCAAGAAAGCCTTCGACAGCATCCACCAGGAGTCACTGTGGCAGATCGTCCAGCTGTATGGTGTACCCCTCAAGTACATCAACATCTTCAGGTCATTGTACCACAACTCAACCTGTCGTGTCAAAACCAACAGTGGCACAACTGATGATTTTGACATTATCGCTGGTGTAAGACAGGATTGCATTCTGTCACCTCTACTCTTTATCATCATAATTGACTTTGTGATGAGGAAGTCCATCACAGGGGCAAAAGTTGGTATCAAGTGGGGAGGGAGCAGACTAGCTGACCTGAAAATTTGCAGATGATTGGGCTTTGTTAAGTCACACTCAGCCCGCACTCCAGGAGTTGACCAACAATCTGCATGAGCACGGAGTTAAGGTCGGTTTACGAATTAGCCAGGAAAAGACCAAGGCCATGGCCGTCGGACAGCACCAACACCTTCAACCACTCACTCTACACCAACATGACAGAGTACATTGACAGCTTCACATATCTTGGGAGTAACATCTCAAATAAAGGTGGTGTGGAGAAAGACGTCAACGGTAGACTTGGTAAAGCTGCGCGAGTGTTCCAACGCCTCCGCAACATCTGGTCATCGAAAGCCATCACTATGACCACCAAGCTACGCCTCTATATGTCAGTGGTCATCCCAACAGCGATTTATGCCTGTGAGACATGGATGAAGACAGACAATATTACCAACAAGTTAGATGTCTTCCATCGGCGTTGCCGAAGATCCATCCTGAGGATCTCATGGAGAGACCACATCACCAACAAGGAGGTGATGAAGAAGGCAGGAGTGGCTGAACTGTCAGACATTGTCTCTGAAAGGAGAAGGAAAATGATCGGCCACGTACTCCGACTGCCAAGAGAGAGACCGGCAAGTGTGGCCATGGACTGGATGCCAGAGGGTGGAAAGAGGAAGAGAGGTAGGCCAAAGAAAACGTGGAGACAGACTGCCAAAGAAGACCTCAGTGAGATGGGCGTCAGCTGGCATGCAGCAAGAAGGGTCGCCAGTGACCGGAACAAATGGAGGAGACTCGTCGCCCAATGTTCCAAATAGGAGCGGGTGGAACTAACCAACTAACTTTTATAGCCGCACAGCTGTAACAAAGTACTGCATACAAAACATAATCAAAACTGACAAACTTAATGAGTAAAACAGAAAAAAAATTAATGTGTCAAATCAGTGACGCCACATATGGATGGACATCACGAACAGTCTATTTTGTTGTTGTTGTTGTTGTTTTTGCTTGCTTTGTATAACTTAAAGGGTCACCGAATGGACTGAACTGAACTTATACTTTGTATGGTAGGTCTACATGTAAAAATGACGTCGACAAAATTTATCACCCGAAGAAAAATCTGCAGGGATTTAATGATGCCTTTTGCCACAGGATTACCCACTTTTGGAGTGCAGCTTGTTATTTATGATATTTTCTTTCCATTTCAGTCTGCGCACATCACAGACGCAGTGAGGGAAGCATTGTAATACGTATTTTGTCCTGGGTTGGTTTGTCACTTTCTGTCGTCACCTGGTGCCTGAAACAGTGATTTATCGCCATCAAAATTCATATGCACAATCCTGAAGTGGTCCACTTCATCTTGTTAAAGTATAACAGAGATCTGCACAAAACTATGGATTTATTGACATCAAATGTGATCCCCTATGAGAAAAAAAACATGATCACCTCCGCGAACTCAAAACTATTGTGCCACTCTGAGGACTTGTTGAAGTGGTCTGCCTCCATCCAGTGGCCACAAGTTGAAAGCACAAGAAGCTCAACCTTCCCACTGAAGGGTGACAGGGCAGAGTTTATTGGAATTAAATTACATGCGCATCACGTTATCACAGTCAAAAGACTTCGAAGTAGGCAAAACAAAGCCACAGTCGAGCACAGTCAAAGCACTTGCAAATTATGCAATCTGCTTACTAATGCAGTATTTCACAAATGGTTGATACAACCAAACACGCGTTGTAATAGTAATTCATGCGCCAGATCAATGTATTTTACTGTAAACTGATTGCAGTCGAGGCTCCAAAGTCCAATGGACCTTAAGTTTGCCAGAGCAAAACAAAACAAACAGAACTATGTTCAATAAACAAACAAACAAACTCAAAAGTTGCATGAAGTAATTGCTATGCAGTAGAACTCCTAGCGTGCAAACTACAGCTTTGGAAGAGGCATCCACAGCATTAAACTCGCAGGGAATAATGTTATTTTTAGTTATTTGTGACTTAGTGCTGTATAAGAAAGCATTTCTTACACATTTTCTACTAAATAGGATACACAGTGATAAAGTGATGAAACAATTTTTAAAGTGTGCACTAATCCATGTTATGCATTAAATCTAACAAAACATGTTATTTGAATCTTTTTCAACAGTGTCTTCTTACTAAATCATTGCATATTATGAACAAAGAGGCTGACGTGTATCACCAACAAAGCTGTCTTTGTAATTTTCTCTCATTTTGGTTTGATTTTATGTAAGGTAGACACATTAAATGACAGTTCATTTCTTTTAATATTTTTATGATTGGTTAGAATGTAAAATGTGACTTAAATTTCACCTGTGTAGTTACTTGATTTTTGTGACATTGCCACTTTTAAATTAGAACTGAACTCCATCAAAGCTAATGTTGAAAAACAGCAGATTGCGTTTGACTTTCGAAGCTCCACTCCACCCAAAAATAAAAGTACACTTGATTTTCAAGTTGCACATCTAGCAAAATACATATTCATTTATCTAGCGCAGGGGCTGGCAACCCAAAATGTCGAAAGAGCCATATAGGACAAAAAAAACAACAACAACAAAAATGTGTTTGGAGCCGCAAAAAAATTAAAGCCTTCTATAAAATTTACAATGAAGGAAACACATACTCTATGTATGTAGGAGACTGGACTGTCTCCAAATGGTTTGTTATTCATTCCTTTGTTGTGTGTTCACAAATGCCCCCATAGAATTTATTTTGTGATTTCCTCGCTTGATTTTTTTTTTGGTGAATTATTTTCACTTTTCTTATTGTCAATGAAGTGATCATTAATTTCCGTTTTTCGGAGGCTGTCTTTGAACGCCTCTCGAGTCGAACAGGAAGAGAGAAGGCACGGAGTTGGACGCAGATGTGTGTGTTTGTGGAGGCTGTTAAAAGCACAAATAAAGTGTACGTTTTAAAACACCAACACCGCAGCTCTCCTTTTTCGGAGCTGCAATATGTATCTACATCTATTTGAGCTATACAGCCGAATATCAAAATCTTTTTCCATTTTCAAACATGTTTTATAAAGCTCCAGGGAGCCACTAGATGTCGCTAAAGATCTGGAGCCGCGTGTTGCTGACCCCTGATCTAGCGCTTTCACCTCACCTGCAGCTATAAAAAAAGCAATTTACAGAACAGTTAACATAAAATAATACGGTAATATAACACACCACATAAAACACGGGCGGTCATGCAATCATAATATTCCAGCCTTGTTGTTTGAAGCAGTTCTCGATGAAAGAGTAGAAAATCAAAGTGTCCTTTAACCACTGGAGCAGAGACGTCATGCTCCAAATGTGCACATGCCTGCTACGAGCTAAGTTTCAAAGTCAACAAGAAGCTGTCCATTGACGAAATATTGAAGATTTTTTTTCCCTCCTGTCCCATGTAAATCCGCTTCAATTCCAATTCCAACTCTCAGGTGGAAATCCACGCTTCACGCCAACGCTCCTCTCCCCTCATCCTCAGCTCCGACAAGCCATCCATCCAGCCGCACCAAGGAAGATTGTTCAACAGCACCAACACCTCCGCTAAACAAAACGGGGCTGTGAAAAATGCTGGCCATTACAGGTGCAAAACCCCCCACAAGGCTGTAAAACGATGACAGTCAAATAGTGCCGACATTCCTCCCCACGAAAATGAGCGCTGATCCACGCATGCTGCCGAATAGGCGTAACCATCAAGCATGTTAAACTAACGCATATAATTTATTTAGAGGAATGTGCAGGGAGATGACATCGATATATCACAGTTTAATCAAGTGCAATCAATATACCAATGTAATGTGTGTGTGTGTGTGTGTGTGTACTTGCGCGCGCGTGCGCGTGTGCTTACGTAATACTATGTAGCTCATGCGCCACAAATATCAACCACAAGGTGGCACAATAGTCAGTGGTAAGGCCACCCTGTGGAACTCAGATCAGGAGTCAAAACCAAGATGAAATTTTTTTTTATGTTGAATTGACTCAGTTAATTTTGTCAAGTGGTTGCGTTCAGCAAAGTCATCTGGGTCCAATTTTTAAGTGGATTATACTGTACACCTACTAAAAACAATGTATCTGAATCCAGGTGATTCTGTGAATGCAACCACTTGATAAAATACAATAAGAGTAAATTCAACACACCATTTCTTTCACTGCACACAAATGTCTTGAATTAACTTAAAGGATGCATTTTCCCTCCCATAGGTGATGTTCAAGAGGACAAACGGGACATTAACATTGTTGTAATACCAAAAAAAAAACCTCCACATGATTTGGCAGAGACAACAATAAATACATAAATACAAACATAATCACATTGCAATTAGCATGAAAAGGGAGGGCAGACGTCATGAATGCGAGGTCATGCATTTGAACCTGTTTGTGAAGTAAAAGGTTTCATCATGAAGGTCACTTTCTTGAGCGTATCGAAATTTTTTATAGGCCTTTTCAGATTTTGTTCCACTCCACGGCAGTTTAATCTTTGACGCGTGGTTTATAACCACGTCATTGCAGGAGCCGATGTGAAGAGAACCCAGCCCGTCAATGAAGAACTCTGTGGGGAGCAAAAGAACATTTTGTTGTAAGAAATGTTCTTTTCTCCCTGTTTTCAATCGTAAAACCATCTTGTTATTACAGCGACAATACAGCAGACATTTTGCTGGAGCCCAACCATTCATAGGTGCAGGCGCTACTCACCCAGATGGCCGTGGCGAGCCAGGCGGGGGTTAAAGCCCACCTGCTGTACTTTGTCAGTTCTCCCCATGAAGAAGTTGATAACAGCATCGGTGACCACACAATTGGGAAATCCCTTAATGGCATGATGGTAGCCGCGCCGAATATGTATACAGTCGCCATCTTCTCCCCCCGTTTCCACTGAAATGGTGTGACGGAAGGTTGAAGTCCAACCTGTTGCCTCTCGAACCGCACCCCCAACCTGGAGCATTCACAACGGCAAACAATGTGAAGGAAACGACCACAAAGCTCAACAAAAGGTGCAAGCGTAGACTGAAAATAGAAATGATGAATTTGACCAAAGATGTCAGCGGGGAACAAGTCGCCCGTGTAATTTTAGCATCATAGCGTCATTACCAAAGAAATTTAACAAACATGAATTTGGTTGCTTTGATTCAACCTTTACTCCACGCTCAGATTCCCCACACCTCGGTGCACCCGTATTTGAGGATAGCTGCGGCACAAAGTGTATGTCCAATTATGCACATAGCGGCAAATTCATTGCGGATTCATGTTTCAGAAAATGGATGGATGGATAAATGCGAGGACACTGCACTGTGTCTTCCGGTCATAGTTATTATCTGCAGATCCTGGTTTTATCCCAAAATTTGTGTGCATGTGCATGGTTGAAACGTCACTCCTAAGTGAATGATCAGTTTGGATGTTATGATTTTTGAAGCATTAATATGAAATATAATGTTTATGGAACACTGACTCCCATATGCAGACCCACTGTAATGTTCCTGACAGAAATGTATAAATGGGAACATTCAGATAAATTGTTCAGGAAGCGAATTTCTACTGGTTGGCAGCTCAGTAAATGTGATGCGGTCCAAGATGGTGCAACTAACTTTAGTACTGGTGCAATAAAATTAAAAAGTTAAGTGTAGAACACTAGCGGCATTTACTGGAGTGGCTAACACATCGGGCCATTATTTGATCACAATCAAATCCGCAGTTGTTCATCCCATAATTTCATTCATCACCATGTTACTCATGAACAGCAACTGTTAGGAAGTTGCAACAAAGGCGGCGAGTTTTCACAGCCCCACAGCATTCTTTGGCTTTGCAACGTAAAAATGCCTTTGTGTCCGTTTTGGTTTGCGGTTGGTTCATGTTCAGAGAATGCAAGAAACAAGAATGAATGTCAATCATTTTGTCAAACGGGAACAATGAACAAGGGAAGTTCCAGTCTGGTCGTTAGAGCATATATTGCGTGTTATCTCACCACAATTGTGTAGGACAAGGATGAGCAACGTAAATACTGGAAGGCGTCACCATTTTTCATTGGTGCGAACCAGATAGCAGATGAACAAAAATGTCATTTTAAGTACGGACAAAATTTGTGCATGTTTGCTTGCTTGCATAAAATTACCATTCGAGGATGGCACAAAACTGCCGAACAGCAAATGATTGCAAGTATATTGTGCATTTTTCACACAAACTTTTAATATTACTCAGATACTATGTTTGTCCTGTCTGCTATTCAAAATACCGAAATTATTAGGCCGACTCATGTTGTAGCATCGGGCAGTGTAACGCAACTATTATACCATACAATGAGTTGCAAGTGATGTCTGCTATTATCCACAAGAGTGCAGGAAACACGTTTCTAACATCCAGGCAGGCTGCGAGCGAGTGTATCAGTGAGACATCCCGGGATCCACCCGGCCGGTTTGATGGCCATAAACATGGCATCCAGACAAATCAATAATTTTTACCTACATCTTGAGGACAGTTTTCATTAATATATGATGGACACCAAATATGGAATACAAATGTTCACTTCTAAACTGTTTCTTTGTCTTGATCTAGATAAAGAATGAAACTCAAGGAAGCTTTGAGGTCAAGAGATTTGGTGTTGTAGAAGTTTGACTGATTTTTGTTTTCAACACGTGTGCTAGTTATGTGATTTTATTTTATTTTTCTTTCTCTAAATGTTTCAGGAATTAACGAGGTAGAAGATATGCTTGATGATTTTTTTACACTCCATTGTTAGGACTTCCCAAGGTGGGGTTTTTGATCAGTCTGTAATGGGTTTCTACCTCACCTGCACATGATGCATTTTTTGCTTTTTATATTTGAAATTTTTGTTCCAGAATGTGTCAATAATCAAAAACAACAGCAGCATTTATTTAAACAGAAGGGGTGTAACCCGATCAACATCACAGACAGGCTTCCGCCTTTGCACGCTGCGGCTGATTATTCAATATACATGCTCATTTTCCTGCATTCATCTTACCAGATCCAGACTGGTCCTCTCAAGAATGTCCACCATCTTCTCTAACTTGGTGTCTGCTTTGAAGATGAAGTCATCGTCCACCCAAAGCACATATTTGGTGGTCACCTGAGACACTGCCAAATTTCGCCCAGCAAACCAACCCTGATGATCAAACAAGGAGCGGTCATCGGCAGTGTTTACTCATCATGACATGCGATACTTAGTTGGATAAATACTGACTTTTTTGAATGGCATAATGAATTGCTCAATATGGGGTCCGGTTACTTGCTGAGGATGCTCATTATCATCTGCTATCACAATGGTGACAGTTGGATAATATTGCCGTATGCTGTCAATGAGATCTTGGAGTTTGTCATAACGTAGAAAGGTCTTGGTCACAATGGTAACAAGAGCGCTAATGTTGGTCTCTGTGTAGAAAACATTGATCACGTCTTTGAATATGACCAAAAAGAAATCAATTAATCAAACAATGCTGTAGAAAATGCTCAAAAACCTTTTGGATAGCCTGAGTTGTAAAGTCGTGGGACGGCGGGATGTCCAATTTTTATGGTGAAAAATGAGCTGTGACCTTGAGTTGCAAACTCAACTGTGGAGAAAAATACGAGTGCAATAAAAGCAGCGGTCAGATTTCACATTCCACACAATTGCCGTTCTTTGACTAACACCGCGCTTCCTCATCACCACCATTTTTACTGTTTGCAAAGGGTGTACAATGCATGTGGGCGCTTGGCACGCCCACATACACTAATGCATTTCAAGTTCGACCTATGACCACCAGCAAGGCATCGCTCAACCTTTCTTGAGCAAAGACACATATTTTAAAACAGAAAAAACTAGACTGAAATCATGGCAAATGTACCCACTCGGTGTAAAAATCTCTCCCTGATGTGTTCTATTATTTTTCACAGGTGGATCCGCAGAACCTTCTGCTACCCAGTGGAAGAGCGTTTCATGTGTCTGCTTGTCACATCTGTCCCTGAGACAAATACATTGGAAACTAAAAAGTCGACACATCCAGATTCAGACGCCAGGTTTTTCTGACTGTAAGGTAAGGCGGCCAAGAAAAATGATTTCACAACCTTTTCCACCGTAATTGTGACCTTTAACCTGTAGAACGCAATTAAAAAAGAATACTGTACATCTGTTTAACTGGCAAAGTTAAAAAAAAACAAAACAAAAAGATTTTGAGTGTACAAGTGTGCACACCCTACTGTGTTTGGAAGTAATCAATCACATTCAAAACAACCCATATTCAGCGAGTCAGCACACAACTGCCACCATTTAAAGTGCTTTTGAGTAACAGCAAATAAAGTTCAGCTATTGTATTCCTGACTTTTTATTATTTTGGCTTTACAGCAGAAGCTTGAGGTTTTCTCAAGTTAAAATGCAACAGCTCCAAAACAGCTGCTACAGGGTCATGTTTACCACTGTGTTGCATCACCTTTTCCTCTCACCACGTTCAATACATATTTGGAAAATGAGGACACAAATGTGTGAAGCTTTGTAGATGGAATTCCTTCCCATTCCTGCTTGATGTACAGCTTGAGCTGTTCAACAGTCCAGTGTCTCCGTTGTCATATTTTATGCTTCATGATGCGCCACACATGGGACACAGGTCTGGACTGCATCCAGGCTAGTCTAGTACCTGCACTCTTTTACTGAACATGATTTGTAAATCATGGTTTGTGTTTATTCTGTTGTTATGTTTAACACAAAGTTCCAACTTCATTAGAATTGAGTTTATACATACATTGATTCATTTATTATTATAATAATACCTTGACGATTTAGTAATAGGACAAATAGCATTTGAGTTATTGTTTCAGGCGTTGATGTATATTCTGGCCTGGCATATATGAGCCATCTATAGTCCACTTTCAAGTTCTTGCAAGTATCTGATGCACAGTTGATTGCATCTATCCGTCTGTAGTTTTGCGACCAAGGTTCAACCAAAGTCCCGTTATTGTTTTTCTTAAATGTTCCCATGAGAGCAGGGGTGCCAGTGGATTGTGTCATCATCGGGCCAAAGGCTGATCATTAACCATATAGTCCGCGAGGTGAACCACACCTTTTCAAAGTTTTAGTGTCTCTTCTATGTCTACCTTCTCTGGGGCAGGGCAAACACTGAAGATGTAAATTAGAGTAAAATCAGCATCAGGATGAGACCAGCATGGTTTGCTTATATTTGTTTAAAACAGGGGTGTCAAACTCAATTTTGTCGTGAGCCATGTCTTCCCTTGGAGGGCCGTTTATGACAGTGAATGCAAAAAATGTTTCATCGTTTCATTGTATTATTACTTGTGCAAAACAAATAATGGATTACTAGTTTTGAAATGAGCCAAGTCAACTATAGTTTATTCAATTATTGTTCAAGTGAGTGCAATGAGGCTAACAAAATTACTTCAAAATCTCAACATTATTTATTACACATGACAATTTGACATATTTCGGTACAGATTTTAGCAAGGGTCATGGAAGTTGACATGCATGATTTGCTTTCGCGGAACACATAATTTTCTGTGCCCCGAGCCTTGAGTTTGACACCCGTACTTTACAACGTCCTTATCACAGCAACAAGTGACATTGGTCCCATGTGAGTCAACTGCACCTGTGTCTGCGGTCCTGGGATGAAACACAGTGTTTGTATAGGTGATAAACTGCAACTGCCTGTTCAGGGCGGAGAGAAAAGCGCTTGAGACGATCATGTGAGGCTTTCCTTCTCCTTTAATCGAGACCCTCTCCACTGTGGCAGCGACATCAAAAGTCCCCAGTGTGGCAGTCAAATATACCTGGGGCGGCATTTCAGGAAAGACGGGGGGGGGGGGGGGCATTGAACATTTTTAAAGCTTTCTTGTTCGATGAATCACCAACTTTTACTGTGTATAAAAAGATGCAGACTTCACCTTACCGTATGGTTTGATGTTGCTTCCTCAATAAGACCCAAACCTAGAGCAAAAACAAATAAATACATAAATAAATAACACTCTGAACCTGTCACGAATAAGTGTTTGATGAGCACTCATCCAAGCATGACTTGAAATACAGGACTAGAGTGAGAATCGCAAAGTCACACATGAAATGATATTTTGCCAATGATAGAATGAGTGGTAGGTGTGTCAGTAAATTTTGCAGGTCCTCTTTCACCAGTGGCCACTCCCCCCCTCTGTCATCATCAGTCCATCACTACTTAATCGTTATTTTAACCGTGCTTCTGTCATTCAGTTAATCGCCGCTATTTTAGGCCCGTCAACCAGTCTGTCGTTGTCAGTCAGTCATCGTTATTTTAACCAGGCTTTTAAATACTTTATTAAATAAATTACAATTTGTCGCCATTATTTTAGGACCGCCACATCCATTTGTAGCAGACAGCCAATCAGCGTGAAGAACGTACTTACAACAGCACACACGTATGGGTTGAAATAAAAAGAATGTGGGACGATATAATTACAGTCTGTGAGACTGAAAGGGATACAACACTTCTTGCTTCCTTGACCAGCCGGGACAAAAAAAGACCATGCTTGGAAAACAGGGAGCGAGAAAGTTGACATATCTCGTGGGTGCATTGACTTGTTGACAGCCGTTGAACTGTCAAGCGAGATAGCATTTTTTTTTCCTGTCGGGGGAGCCCCTCCTCTTTTCCCCTCGAAACAACCCCGGCGTAATCACTGGCACACACAAACTCCCGACACCAACTGCCAGTATGCGTTTAATCGGACATGCGCCACAGTTTGGGAGTCTCGGCATTACCTGGTATGAGGATTGTGCCGAGGGGCCGCACTGCCACACCCTGGGAGGGAAACTGAAGAGGACTGTTAGCCTCATTTACAATCAGCACATCTGCAGGACTGGAGGACCTTCATACACACAGTAATGTGTGATAGTCATTAAAACACACACACACACACACACACACACACACACACACACACAAATACCCAACAGCCAACAGCAATTCTCAGTGTGCGAGTTGACAATATTAATACGTGTTCCAAAATACTGACAACTGGCCCTGAGTAAGCTCAAGGAAATCAGGAAACCTGTATTTCCAGCCAATCTCAAGTTTGAGATGATGCCTTTTTGGTTTTGGTTTCATTTAAACAGAAAATGACGACTGTGCCATTTCCTGTTCACTCGAACAGGTTTTACTTGCCAGGCCACAAAATCAAACAAGCAGGGCCCATTTTATAAGAGTTAGCAATAATCAAAACCTGTTGTTAAAAAAATACAAATAAAATAAAATCATTTGAGTCTACAGCAATTTGGCCCCATGTAGATGGTTAATTTCAATTGAAAAAACGTATTACTTTCCATGACAGGTTTTGCTGTGGAATTGTGGAAATATTCATTCGATGCGGTGCGGTGTCTGGAGCAACCATGCTGCCACTTTTGGGGCTATGGGCACCCCCCCCCCCCCCCCCGCACCCCTTATATGACATTGAATAGAAATTGAAATGGATTTGCAAATCATCGTATTCTGTCTGTATTTACGTCAACACACAGTCTTGACTTCACTGGAATTGTATTTGGTTTGTACAAATACAAATGTATTCTCATGAATGTGCAATAACAAGTTATTCAAAAGTTAAAGATCCATCATACCAACTTGTTTTCTAAAGACACCTGATACGGTGAACTCATATAGGACCTTACCTCATTTGAACACCG
This sequence comes from Hippocampus zosterae, assembly GCF_025434085.1. NCBI lineage: Eukaryota > Metazoa > Chordata > Actinopteri > Syngnathiformes > Syngnathidae > Hippocampus > Hippocampus zosterae. The sequence goes on from NC_067452.1 coordinate 15,978,456, forward strand.
CTGTATTCTCGAGCTCGGCTCTGCTTCACACCCTCGGGGTCAGGATGGGATTGTAAAAATTTCAGGCCTGGGTTATGAGCCTTTACGCGCGGGAAGAACAGATTGGAGAAAGGCAGCTGAAACGTCTCCTTATCAGCCACACAGAAACACGTATTTCTTGCCAATCGACTGTATTGGAAAACAAATGTGTGATGACCAGGATTGACCAATGCAAAACATAATTTACTTATTCAAACCCACCATGCTACATCCTCTTTTATGTGATAGGAAATGTCATGATAGTCATTCAAGCGGTCTTGAAGTTGCTCCATGATGGTAGTCTCCAATTCATTGATCCTTCCAGGCCGTAGGTCAACTCCTAAGCCGCTTCCTGGACTCCGGCTATTTAACAGCACGACCAGCAGGAAACTGCTGATCACGAGCAGTCCAAGGCCCTTCTTATAGGACACACGCATCTGGAAGGAAGATCACAGCATACCCTATGTAGTCAGACAGTACATATTATTGTTGTCAGACAGAATGCTCCAAAATCCCAACTTTTCATGTAATCAAAAAACAAAATGCCAGCTTGTTTGAGTCACCAAACAACGTGTGGCTTAAGATGGCATTTCACCTTCTACTGCGACCATAAACCGCTGCACGCTTTGCGGGGAATCCCAAGGTGTTCCCAAGCCCGCCAGGGGAGATCGTCTCTCCTGCATGTCCTGGGCCGTCCATTGGGGGCTCCTCCCAGTGGAACACCTCACCCAGGAGGCATCCAGGACACTTACTAACAAGATACCCAAACCACCACATCTGGCTCCTTTCAATGCAGAGTAGCAGCAGCACGACTCTGAGCCCCTCCCGCATGACCGAGCTTCTCACCCTATTTTGAAGAGAGAGCCCAGATACCTTGCGGATGAAACTAATTTCGGTCCCTTGTATTCGGGATGGCGGCCCGGTCGAGTGGTTAGCACGTCAACTTCACAGTGCAGAGGCCGTGGGTTTGATCCCGGCATGTTCTCCCGGTCCCTGCGTGAGTTTTAAGATTAAGATATCCTTTATTTGTCCCGCAATGGGGAAATTACAATCAGAATTCAGAAAGGAAAACGCTGGGTAGGGAGAGGGAAAAAAAAACACGCTCGAACTATCCTCTTCTGAGGATAATTTAAGTTCAGGATTAAAAAAAAAGGTACTTGGGTTTCCTCCCACATTCCAAAAACATGCATGACAGGTTGATTGTGCATTTTAATAATAATAATAATAATACATTTTATTTGTGGGCGCCTTTCTAGAAACTCAAGGACACCTTACAACAAGCAGTTAAAATCACGAGTACAATGTTAAAAACTACATCAAATAAGATAAGAAAAAATACAACAAAAATAAATAAATAAAAATAATGGCTTTATGGTCTGAGTGAATAGGCTTGTCGAAACAGATGTGTTTTGAGGCGGGATTTGAAATGTGTTAATGAGGCTGTATTACGAAGGTCAGCGGGGAGTGAGTTCCATAGCTGGGGAGCAGAGCGACTGAAGGCTCTATTTCCCATGGTGACGAGGCGAGCAGGGGGGACAGAGAGGAGGACAGAGGAGGAGGAACGAAGAGAGCGGACAGGCGTAGGAATATGGATGAGGTCAGATTTTAAATTATCCCTAGGTGTGAGTGTGAGCACGAGTGGTTGTTCGTCTTTGTGTGCCCTGCGATTGGCTGGCAACCGGTTCAGGGTGTCCCCCGCCTACTGTCCGAAGACGGCTGGGATAGCCCCCAGCATGCGCCGCGACCCTAGTGAGGATAGAGAGGTTCAGAAAATGGATGGGTGGATGGATGTATTCAGGATCACATTGCTTCAGCTATGACCATAGGTCAGGGTAAGAAAGGAGATCAAAAGATAAGTCTCATGACCGCACCAATCCACCTGTTGATCTTGCCCTCTCTTCTCCCCTCACTCATGAATAATACTCCAAGATACATGAACTCCTCCACTTGTGGCAGGGTCACTGGAGAGGTCACTCCACCTTTTTCCAACCGAGTACCATGGTCTCAGATTTGGATGTGCTGATTCTTATCCCAGGTTGCACGCTCGTCGACTGGTAAGCATGAGCACCTCACAGTCCAGAGGTCATGGGTTTCCTGTTTGGAGTTTGCATGTTCTTCTCCCATAAGCGTGGGTTTTCTCCAGTTACCCTGGTTTCCTCCAACATTCCAAAAACATGCACGGCAGGTAAATTTAATGCTCTAAATTGGCCCTTGGTGTGACTGTGAGTGTGAATAGTTGTTTGTCAATGGGTGCCCTGTGATTGGCTGGCAACCAGTTCAAGGTGCACCGCGCCTAAAACAAATCAGAGAATGAATGGATGGATTCTTCTCAACTGCATCGCTTAACACTCAGCTGCAAACCGCTACTGGGAGAGTTCAAAATTATGGCTTGATAATGCCAACAGAACCACAGCATCTGCAAACATACCTGCAGGAACATAGTATTGTGGGCGCCAAAATGGATCTCCCAATGCCTTGGCTTCACCTACAAATTCTGTCTGGTAAAGGTTAGGAAAAAACCTTTCCTCTTGGGCCCCCTGTCTCCTTATCTGAAATCAACGGTCTCAAACTTGGGCCTTAAACTGGACAGTGATTTCAAACTCGATCGGCAAATTGGTGCCGTTGTTAAATCCAGCTTCTTTCACCTTAGACAGCTGGCCAAAATAAAACCTCTCCTCTCACATGAACATTTTGAGACAGTAATTCATGCTTTTGTCACATCCCGGCTCGATTACTGCAATGCCTTGTACTCTGGAGTCAGCCAGTCCTCCATTAAGCGCCTTCAGCTGGTCCAGAATTCCGCTGCTCGCCTCTTGAATGGTACTCGTAAGAGGGAGCATATAACTCCTACTCTGGCTTACCTTCACTGGCTCCCCATTCATTTTAGAGTTGTTTTCAAGATCCTCCTGTTTGTTTTCAAATCTCTGAATAATCTCGCGCCACCTTACCTCTCTGAGCTCATCCGCCCCCAACACCTGCCCGGCGCCTCAGGTCTGTGGACCAGTCTTTGTTAGAAGTACCAAGAACTAAACTGAGGCTCAGAGGGGATCGAGCCTTTTTTTCTCTTTCTCCTTTCTTCTTGATACATACATTCTTCCTGCTGGAGGCTGTAAATTTCTCCAGTGTGGGACGAATAAAGGATATCTTATCTTATCTTATCTTATCTTTTCTGTTGCTGGTCCCTCTCTCTGGAATGACCTCCCACTGAACATTCGGCAAGCCTCTTCGCTGCCCATCTTCAAAGCCCTCCTCAAAGTGCGACTCAGCAGTCGATAGTCCGCTGCTCTCCGCTGTGCGTACATCAGCGCGGACGTGTACGCACGTACGTCTTTTGGCTTCAACCAATCAGTGCTGACACAACGGACGTGACACATCAAAGCGCTTTGATCTATGACAACCGCTAAGCTAGCTTAGCCACGACAACAGCAAAGTTAGTGAGTTGAGACGACATGACGCTCGAGGTTGGACTGACACGCTCTCTCCATTAATCCGTGTGTCTCTCTTCTTATTCTTATTCTATAAAAAAATATTTTTCTACAAACAATAGATGTCCTGTCCACATCTTTTTTTTCGTCCCACCGGGGTTTAGCCAGTGTGATTATAGAGACCAAAAATCTCTTTAGTCGCTCCTCTTCCAAGAGTTCCTTGTTTTGTAAGTATTTTGGTTTTCCAATTATTCACGTCTGATTTAAGTTTCGGGTGATTCGGGTATTTGCCATTTCGTTTTGTGTCTTTTCGGGTATCAAATTTGCAAGCGCTGCATGTTCATATTTGGTTTTCCTGGCTCTTTGTCAGCAGTGATTTCAGTTTATACTTTGGTGGTAAATATTTTTGTTTGGTAGTTTTAAGATGGAGGGTAGCGGGTCAACACCAGTCAACCCCCCGTCCCATGAAAGCTAAGACAAGTAAATATGACGGAAGCATCTGTAACGCTTGGTTTGACTGTGATGCCAGTGGGAGACGGACGAGGAAAGACCGGTGTGTTAACTGTGTCTAAAATGCTGGCCGAGGACAACATGAACTGGACTAAATCAAAGGCGGCACTTGAAAGACATTACATCTCAATGACGCTGATAAGCCGCTGGAAAAGTTGTGCACTGCAAAACGTGCTCATCTAGCCATTAATTTTGATTTTTTTAAAAATATTTTTTTTTATTCAATTATGTTTTGTAGACTACAGTGTTTTATATATTCTGCTCCTGAGTTAATGTTGCTGAACTGAATTTGATTTAGTATTTTCTTTACTTATTTAATTTTCGTTTTCAGAATCGTGCAATGGTTCAAATTTTGCAATATGTTGGTCAAAAATGTTTCAACAAGGATTTTTTTTAATTTCATGCCAATTGATGCATTTAAAATCTCAGACTAAAAAAATAATGTTCAAGTTATTCTTTCCTGTAAAGTCAACTATTTTCTTTAATGGTTTTTTTTTCCCCCCTAAAGATGGCGCCCGAGTAGGCAGCCTTCGGCAAGTGCTCTTCAAGAGCCTTGCTTTTTTGTTCTTTTTTTGGTGTTTTTGTCTTTTGTTTTGTCACATGTTGTTTGTTGTTTCATCGTGCGGACCTGATATGGACTGTTTTCAGCGTTTTTTGGCCACGACATTCGTCAAAGGAGAAGCATCTGTGCTTGGTGGCTGCGCCTTCTCGGCAGCACGCCTGTACCAGCACAGATTTTGGTTGGGAGGAATGTCGGTGCCATTGACTGTCGGTGCTGGACAGACCTGGGGCGCTTGTGTTTTTTGCGCCTGTAATGGGCAGCATTTTTCACAACCTCGTTTTGTTCAGTGGCTATGTTGACGCTGTTGGACAGTCGGCGTTGGTGCGGCTGAATGGATGGCTGCTGAAGTTGAGGATGAGGAGAGAGGAGCGTTGGCGCAGAGCGCTGATGCGCATTTGGAACTGTGAGTCGCCGCTTAGAATTGAAATGGATTTCCATGGGACAGGAGAAGTGAACCAATCTCTTTTCGTCAATGGATGCTACAGCTTCTTGTTGACTTTGAAACTTAGCTTGTAGCTGACGTGTACACATTTTGAGCATGACGTCTCTGATCCACTGGTTAAAGGAAACTTTGATTCTCGCCTCTTTCATCTCAAACTGCTTCAAACAACAAAGCGTGTGATGGAAAAGTGGTTATGCCTGCATGACTGTCTGTGTTTTATGTTATGTGTTGTGTTTATTGTTTTACTTGATGTTAACTGTTTTGTTAAGTGCTTTGTTACAGCTGCCGCTGTTGTGAAAGCGCTATATAAATCAGCATGTATTGTATTGTATTAATAAGAGGTGGGGGGTGCAAATTGTTTTCTTCTTGTTGGGCCAGTGGGGGAAAGGGGGGGGGGGTAACAGAAAATAATTGAGAAACACTGATTTAGAGTGTTCCATTAACCCACCATGCATGTTTTTGGACTATACCCCGTACAAGTGAATTGATTCAAGATTAAACATTCAAGTGCCAAAAAAAGAGAATACGGTTGCACAAGTCAAAACTTTCATCAGTGGTGATGTTCCTTTGTTCAGAATGAAACAGTCGCATGTAGGCTCGTACTCTGATTCACCCCAAGTCAGGCTCCGCTTTATGACATGCCGTATAAGCACGGAAATGAGTCATGCATGATGCAGCAAAACACGATAGCATCTGACTAAAGCAAAAGGACATTGTTTGGTGTTGGAGTCAAGGTTCAGGAACACTGTTGTTGCGTATGCGGAGAAACATTTCTTAAGCAAACACATCTACTGTACTTATTGTCTCACGTAATTTTAAAAAAAAAGTATAGTTACAAAAATTGGAAATTGTGGACGTTGTGTCCAGCGGGCTAAAGAGGAAAAGAATTGTCTAGATCAGGGGTGGCCAACCATCAGAGACTAAGAGCCAATTTTTTAACGTGTTGCTGCAAAGAGCCACATCATACACATGGGAATCCCTTCCTCGCGCGCGCACACACACGCGCACACACGCACGCACACACACACACGCACGCTCGCGGGTGCCCAACCATGCACGTACGCACATATGCACTCTCTCCACGATGAGAAACAGCTCGAACAAAAATGAAAGCTAAAAACGCAAACACACAAATCTTTTTTCCCACCAATTTCCTCCTCCCACCCCTTGCGGTTTGTTGGCTCCTGGTCGAGTGCGATCGACGTATTGGGCCCCCCTGCCTTAAAAATAGGAAGTAATTCACTGACTAGCTTAGCGCAGTTATTTGTGCATGAGCGGTGATTCAGTCATCTGATTGGTTGCCTTCTATGTCCATCAAGTAACGGGATTGATGATAGGCTGACGTAGTACGTCTGTGTCTTTAGCGTCTTTGTTTGAATGGCAGCGCCACTGCCAAGGTGTTTTCGACGCTAGTCATGTGAAAGCCCTGGGAGCCGCATTGAATCAGCCAAAGAAATGATGCAAGACATTAAATCCAAATCGAATGTATCCAAAAACTAGAACTGCTTTGGGTTTTCAGATGACATCATCAACTAGTTGTCTTGACTCTATTCCATTTGGTGAAATCTGTTCAAACTGAGTTCCAGCAAGTAATGAACTGCTCACTTCACTCAGGCAAGTTTCCGCAAGAGTCAACTCAACTTTATTTATCGAGCAATTTAAAACAACTACCGCTGTATACAAAAGTGCTGTGCATAGAGCAAATATCATATATACAACAACAAACAATAAGACAGTAGAAGGCACAAAAACAGTCAAAAGTAAAATCAAGTCTGAGTCATAAGCCATAGAGTACAAATGAGTTTTGAGACGAGTTTTAAAGATGGGCAGCGATGGGGCTTGCTGAATGTTCAGTGGGAGGCCATTCCAAAGAGAGGAAAAGCCTCGGTCGCCTCTGAGCCTCCACTTAGTTGTTGGTACTTCTAATAATGTTTGGTCTGCAGACCTGAGGCAAGTGTGTAGGGGCGGAAGAGCTCAAGAGAGGTTAAGTGGGGCAAGGCCATTTAAAGATTTGGAAACAAATAGGATCTTAAAAAGAACTCTAAAATGTATCGGGAGCCAGTGAAGAGATGCCAGAATACAAGTTATGTGTTCACTCTTACGAGTACCAGTCAAGAGGCAAGCAGCAGCATTCTGGACCAACTGGAGACACCTACTGGAGGATTGGCAAGTAAAGTGCATTACAGAAATCCAGCCGGAATGTGCCAAAGGCATGAATTACTGTTTCAAAGTGCTTGAAGTGCTATAGCTCGGGTTCTGACCACAACAAAGAGGTCAGAAAATATTATTCCATTCCTAAAGGCTTTATGCTAGATCTGAGTGAGCTGAAGAGCAGATTTGAAAATTCTGCTACTCGTCGATAAATCACCGTTTCCTGAATACATTAAAGAAATGCTGATTGCATATAAACCCAGGAGGGCTTTGGGATGTGGAGACTCAGGTCAATTTGTGGAGCCCAGAACTCAAAGTAAACATGGTGAAGCTGCAGCTGAGGACAAACGCAATAAACTGCCAACTAAAGTGAAGTCAGCCCCAGGTGTCAAAGCTTTTAAATACAGGTTAAAAACTGATTTTTGATTAAAGTCCTCTCAACAGTTTCAAATCATTTTTGGATCTTTTAGCTATTTTAGAAACCTACTTTTATTTCTTGACTTTTAAATGTTTTTAAAGCCTTAAACACTTATACGTGTTTAAATTGGGTCAATGTACATTGTGGTCATATTTTTGTGAGCTACTTTAGTTTTCTCTGCTTTACTTTTGAATGTTAACTATTATGTTTGTGAATACTTCAAATCGTTGTCATTACTTGTGTGAAGCACACTGCGTTGCATTGTGGATAAAATGTGCTAGATAAATAAAGACGGTGTTGCCTGTCCCTTATCAAAGTGTGTTGAGTTGAGATGTAACAATTTCAAACAACAACATGTGGTCTGGCATAACCTTTGACGAGTCTTTAGCGTTTGCGTTGTCTTCAAGCAGCGTGTGGAAATCTTACCGTGGGGCAGCAGATGGAACACCTCGTCCGGTCTTGTGATCCGACTTGTGGGTGCAAAGGCGTGCGCATGGAGATCTTTGCCCAAAGTGCTCGTGGTATCTTGAGGGCGTGGCCCTTCGCCACGGCCTGACGTTTATCGACGCCGGTGCTCGTCTGTCGTCTCAAGGCACTGCGGAAGTTCTCCATACAGCAGGAGCGCAACACTGACCGCGGGGAGCGTATCAAAGAAGGATGTCCGGGCTGGTGCGCGCTCATGTGCCTCAAACCTGTGCTTCCAAGAGGAGAAAGTCACTTGTTGGCGGGAACGGGGGCGTTTCTCGACACCCAGCGCCATCAAAATGGAAAAAAAGTGCCAATAGCTCAAGCCATATCGATGGCAACACTCGCAAACACATCTTTCCATATCATCCAACAAAGGCAGAGAAAATCGGAAAAGAACGTCTTCATTGACGTGAGTGATGATGTTAGACTTCTTGTCTCCAAGCGTAAGACAAATGTGTGAAGTGTGGTGATTCACCCAATTTGCATTTCAATGCATGAATAGAAGTGAGAAATCAGATATAGTTACCATGATCATTGGGGCAGGGCTAACATTTATCGACATTTCAGTTGCTCGGCTTAATGGCGAAGATGTGCCCTTTTGAGGCTGAAATTGCACGCTCTTGTTGAAACAGGATCTTGTGACAGGCCTTACAGCAGAGGGCCATGTCACATATTTGCTTTGCAATATGTTCGATGTACACCAACTTACATCTAAACGCGGTATTCTAATTCATATTGCATTTGTGGACTATGAATTAGAAGAGGCCAAGAGACTGCCTTTTTGTCCTGTACTGCCACCTGTTGTCAACTGACGCAGCGGCATTTGAAATGCCATGGTCAAGTAATTTCAGCTCAGCAAAATGTTGTTTTTTTCTTAGACTTGATCCTGCTTGTATTATGAGTGTGCTGAGCAAGGTTCTGGATATGGATATGCGTGCATTTTTTTCATAAAACCCTGACTGTGAATGCTATGATGAACAATTGTGTCTCAGTTGTCCCGTAGCGGGAGTTATAAGCATTCGCATGCATGTGAGGGACTACACCGGGGGTGGCCAACTCGCGGCTCGCGAGCCGCATGCGGCTCTTTGGCTACTTCAATGCGGCTCCCGGGCTTCCACACGACAAGCGTCGAAAATGCCTCGGCAGTGGCGATGCCATTCGAGCAAGGTGCTAAGTACACAGAACATCCTACGTCAGCCTATCATCAATCCCGTTACTTATCATCAATCCCGTTACTTGATTGACATAGAGGGCAACCAATCAGATGACGGCATCGCCACTAATGGGCCATGCCTAATGCGCAAACAATGGCGCTAAGCTAGTCAGCGAATTACCTCTGATTTTAAGGCAGGGGTGCCCAATAGTTGATCAGAATCAACCGGGAGCCAGCGAACTGGTCCCAAGTCGACCGCAAGGAGTGGGAGGAGGAAATGTGTGGGAAAAAATAAGATTTGTTTGTATCATTAGCTTTCGTTCATTTTTGGCCCGTGTGTGTGTGTGTGTGTGTGTGTGTGTGTGTGTGTGTGCGTGCATGTGTGTGCGCGCGCGAGGAAGGGTATGATGCGGCTCTTTGCAGTAACACAGTAAAAAAATTGGCTCTTCGTCTCTGACTGGTTGGCCACCCCTGGACTACACTTTAGAATTAAACCCAATTAAATGTGTATTTTTCAAGTACTAATAATCATCACCCTGTTCAAAGCTGGTGTTTAGTTTGTAGGTGTCTGCTCTGTTTTCAATGTGTCAGCCCTGTGATTCACAAGTGATGTACACTATTCCTGTTTTGACATTTTCTGACTGGATGCACACATCATATAAGCCTACTTAAAATTAAAAGCAATTAGTTGGCTGTAACAACAATTATTTCAGAATAAATGTTGCCAATGTTGTTGACTGCATCTGTAACTTGAGACCGAGGAAGGAAGCTGTGAAACAAAAAAAGCTCCTTGGCGTCATTTTACGGAAAACCCAAATAACCTTGGCCTCAGCAGATGTCACCGTGCAGCTCCCAACACAGGAAGAGGAAAGAGTGAAACTACTGCTTAGTACAGTAACTTGTATTTGGTGGTGACTGAATCCTCTTGTGGAATTTCCCTCCCAGCCTAACATACCGTTTTGATAAATAACATGCCAGGTTGTGTTTTGGTAGAGTAATGACGTGAATAGTGTAAACATTCAAGTAATATGGGTAAATAATCTACCCTGCAACCCCTCCTGTCACATCATACATAAAATAATAACAATAACAATAAAACCCACAAAAAAGAATTGCGTTTTTCTGGGGAATCTGATAGGTGAAGTTGTGATTAGTGATGTGAAATTATCATTCTTTTCCATCTTAATGACAACAGTGAGTTCTTGTTTGAATTGCATAAGGTTATTGTGAAAGAATGGAGTGAATGAAACTATTCTAAAGTTGCAAACATCAAAAAGTCTACGTTTTTTATTTGACTGAAAGGGTACAGTAGACGTAATCCTTCGCTGATTTACTTGGCTTTGATTGGACCTACATCTGGCGGCCAAGAATGTTAGAACACCATGCTCATGTGCTCATCAGTGCTTTTCCTATTCAGACTCCACCGAGTTTTCCAATACAGTATGTGTTTATAAACTGCATTACGGTAACACGCTGTGGACATGCTGCCAAATTAAAAAAAAAAAGCCAAACAAATATGCGAGCATCAATGCTTTCGAAATAAAAATTATATGAGACAATCTACTTGTAATTACAGAGATGAAAGTCCTCCGGATTTTCCAGGAATTCCGGGTTTTTCACATTTTTATGAAAATCTCTCCGGAGAATTGAGGAAAATTTGCCAAAAAATTAATCCGGATATTAGTTGAAAACATTGAACGAAGACGCGTTTGTGTTCGTTGTTTTGCTTTCACAAATGTAGCAATGTTGAGACACTAACATTAGAAACAGTAAAGAGATTTTCGTCTCTTTATGAACACACTTGCTAAACCCCAGTGGAAAGAATAAAAGACACAGTGAACAAGACAGTTGTCGTAAAAAATACATTTGGACAAAAAGGGAAACACACTGATTGGCAGAAAAACGTGTCCGTCCAAATTCGAGTGTCGTCTCGGCTCGTTTTCGTTTAGCTGTTGTCTTGTGTGACGTCGCTGCGTTGGCGCTGATTGGTTGAAATCAAAAGACGCGCTTGCGTACATGTTCGCGCTGAAGCACGCACAGCAGAGAGCAGCGGACTATCTACTGCTGAGGCTCGCTTAGCTTGAGTGGCGTCGTCACAACAATAATACCCTCGACGCGCATTCTCATGGCCTCGCCATATCTCGGAGATTTCGAAATTTCGGCGAGAACGTAAGCCACAGAGGGTACACGTGTGCACACAAAAGGAAGATTAATCATTGAATGTCGAGTATTTGAATAGGGTTTTGTGGAAACTAATTCATGCGTGTTCGGCCAAGTGTGTGTGTGCGCGCGCGTGTGTGTGTGTGTATACACACATACACACATACACACACACACACACACATATATATATATATATATATATATATATATATATATATATATATATATACACACACACACACACACTGAATATTTTTTTTCGTTTTTTTCCCGGAATTTTCAAAAAAGTCCACTTTCATCTCTGTAATTACTTAACCTTTCCACTTCTACAATGTACCGGGTGGTACTCAGGAAGCTTCATTTCGAACTGATGTTGCATTTCAAACTATTTGAAACCTACAAATAGCATGTGATTGCCATTGCCTCTGATTTTGAATGGAGTTGTTCCACTTCTGGGCGATAGCTAACTAGGCTTTTCCAAGTTGTATTATCTGGAAGTTTTATTGAGAACTGGTGTTGCATTTTCAAATAAAGGTCCCAAAAAATTTTCATGTGACTACCATTACATATCATCACCATCATCATCATCATCATTGGTTATTTTTCCTCGGGTGTTTCTTGTATATCAATTTAAAGGCACATGATGAAACAGAGATGGCTGATTCGTTCAAAGATCATGTTTGTCATGTACTGCAAAGTCATCAAGACTGTTTTAAACATTTACGATAAAAGTTTGATTTTTGGGGGTGTGGGGGGTTATAAAAACATTATAAACTTGCCCATTAAGTGTTGTAAACTCAACAACAAAATCAAGAGCACTAAATAAGAAAGAGGTTCTGGGTGTCAAATGTTAACATGACACAGGTCATGTTAAGGTTCTCTTTGGCTGGGTGAACCTGTTGGTGCTTGAAAGCCCTTTGACGATACTAGCGTAGCCTGTACTACCGGAGACAAATTCCTGCGTGTTCTTCATACTTCATATCTGATTCTAATTTAATCTCATGAGTGTGCGCCTGCACTAAGAGGGAACACATTTATTTGTCTCTCAGCAAGGTTGCACTTTCTGACTGAACTTGCGCTACAAACTGGACGTGAAACATTATACAAATTTGCTATCATGGCAGTGATGACAGGTGAATTGAACGCGTGAGTATCTGACGCATTTAAATTGTGCACCTGACCTGCAGCTTACAACTCGGACATTGAAATAGAGACAAATTTATTTGAAAGTGCATGATTGCATCGGAGACAAAGCCTTGTCAACAAAGGGATAATTGGCCAATTTATTGTTGATGATGCAACTCAACACATTTGCAATTCCTATGAGACAGATCCATTACCGATCCAGCCAGCCATTGAAGGGCCAGTTTATTTATCCTGCAGAACCTGGAGAACAGACCAAAAGACACGCATTGTTTTTTATGGTCAAATCATGATTTGATGGTTTTGCAAACAGAAGGCAAACTGTTGTTGTCATTTTACAGTGCTGTTGTGTGAAAGACTATTAAATTCACTGCCAGCCACTTTTGAGCATTCTGACATTTTCAAGACCGACAGGGTATTGCGGTTAATGTTTATTGATACACCAAACTACTGTCATCCTTTCATTACCCCCCAAAAGTTACATTTGATTCTGCCTTTTTCTGTTCTTTTCTAATTATCAGTTGATAAAATGCAGCCATTTCCCTCAGTGAACTCACAAATTATGCTGATATCATATCTAAAACGGGGCATCTGCTGGTGAGTGTGCGTCATTAAAGTTGTGTCCAAGTTTGACATTTGGAATGGAGCAGTCATAGGCACCCTTCCACCCGTTGCCGCTGAAGAAGACGTCATTGACGTACAAATGAAGGATCAACTGATACATGGCGAGCATATGCAAACTAGTTGTACATGTGCGCAGTATTTTCTCAATTCTTAAATGAGTGTCTTTCACTTTTCTCGGTATGTATATGAGTATATCTGTCGAAACACAATTCTCCATCTGTCCATTTGCAGAAGCACTGATCATCATTAGGGCCAACCAAAATACTTTGAACTTAAATGACAAGTGGTGTATTAATATCAAGACGAGCGGTGATAAATATGTTGTAATGCATTCTAGACACGGATAAAATAAACTACTGACGTAAAGTAAAACCTAACATAAACATACTGTTTTACTGTACTTCCTCAGGAAGAATTGCTCATGTACAGTCTGTAGTGCTCCACCGACTACCCAAATGTGTGTACAAGCCACGCTAGCAACATGGTTACAGATCCATACAACAGACAAACCCGGACCTCAGTCAGAAAAGCCACTGATGCGAGAAGTTAGTTGATTGCAACAACGGCATAAGCACGAAAGGTAAAAAAGTGACATTTCAGTATGAATCTTACATGCTCAATGAGTTTTACATGTGTGCACACCCTTGATAACCAGTCTCGGGGAGTAATACATGTATATGATGTCCTGTGTGTGTTTGTTTTATTCCAGCTCCAGCTGGAGTGAAGGGCGTTTCTCTCCTGCAGGCAGGTGCGCCTGTTCCTTGCTCCCAATCAAGGCCTTGCCAAATATTTAAGGACTGCTAAATTGCCAACTCTCTGTTGGATTATTGACCTTGCTCGCTGTCCTGCCTCAAGTGTTATTTTCTGGACCTTCTTGCTCATGTTCCCAGTCGCTCTTGTCTGTTTAGATTCTGGTTTCGTAAGGGTTTTTGTTTGAAATCCCCCACAGCCCCAAAGACAGCTGGGTTCGGCTCCGGGGCACCCCGCGACCCTTGCAAGTATAAAGTGGATCGGAAAATGGATGGATGGAACATGAAGATGTTTTCCGGAATTTCGCTTAATCCATGTTTGACATCATCAGTATGAACATTCCAGTCTTCACCCAGAGCAGTGTATTCTTGGCACATGCTATCACTGTGCATGCCTGATTAAACACCACTTAGTCATGCGCATCATTTTGCGCATTGTAGTGACACAGGGCATTTTATAAATCATCTGACAGAGATACAATATGGTGATACAATGACCCACAGAGGAGTGAAGGATTGTCATCGATTCATGCCCTGATTCGGACAACAAAAATACACAAAATCATTTCTCAAAGTGATGTGTCCAGTACAAGTACAAAGCCACACGACTTGCATTGAGGGATGTGGAATATTGATTTATTTGTATTTTTTTTCCATTAATACTTTCCTCCAAATTTTGGAATGTGAAATTTTTTTCAATATTGCGTTTCTTTTCACTGTGCCCTGAAATACGCAGCCAGCAGGAAAGAAAAACAGCCAGATACAGGATGTATTCTTCCATGAGGCACCTCATACTTTCATATAAGCGCGTAAGCCCCAAATTTACAAATCATTATTGAATCCTTTTTGTCGAGCAATTTCAGGAGAGCAATCATAGCTGTGTATTGAGTATTCACCATCACAGTAAAAGAGCACGTATCAAAGTAAGTTTATTTGGAACGTTGAATCAGGTAGTGAAGAATGCGTGTTCTATTTCATTGGCTGCTTGGCAGATTTCTAATGTGATTCGTGTTCTCAGTCAAGCGGCTCCTTCATTGTGAGGATGTTTGTGCTTCCTGTTCTGTCACAGCCCATGAAGAAACCTGCAGCAAAACACATCAGGCAGTTGTCATCTTGAGAATTTCTTTTTGAATTCCACTTTTTACACCAATAGTCACATGATGCTCTCAAATGGTCAGTTTATGCGTTGATTGCACACAATCTTGTGTGAGCAGAAGCGCTATGTGGTTTTTTTCTTTGACCAGCCCAGGTTGTACCCCGCATTTCACCTGCAATCCCATGAGGGCAAGTGAAAAAGAAAAAGGATGGATGCATGGATGATGAATGGTTTTGTCTTTCAGTGGAAAGCTTCAGTGAATGATGGTGCACATTCTGTAGGCCCATTGAAAGGGGAAATTCCCTCACCTCAGCCTACACTTATTCAGAAATATCCCTCTCCTCTCTGGGTATGCTCTCCTCCAGGGACCGCTGTCTGAATGGAAAACAAAAAAAGTGCCATATCGAGAGACATTGGCCACAACATTAGAAATGCCTGCAAAAACTTAACATCAATGACACCTCATTTTCACTGTGAGGCTAATTTTTAATAGTCCTTCGCTACAGTTTGCAGTCAGATATGTATAAATTGAGCGTTATTAACTTTGTAATTGCAGGATTTTTATAGAGCTCTTATATTAAATTGTCACCTATTAGACCGAGCAAGTGTGGTCTAATACTGTATTGTGATTCCTATAATTGTGTATTGTCCAAGATGATAAAAAAAAAAAATCATATGGCACACTCACTAGGCTCAGAATTTCTTCTTCCCATTAATCCAACAAAGATGTCATGCATTTCCCCTAAAAAGAGCGAAAACAGATTGTCCTTGAATATGCACACACGAAAAAATAAATAAATTCAGAAGCAACAATTACTTACTTTTTAGTGGGCGTTGCACCGTGTTTGCATCTAAACAATTATTGCAAAGAAATATATTTAAAACAATGGTTAGACACATGTATATGTATACAGTATATTTTAGTATAAATAGAACTCTCTCTCACACGCACATGTGTGTATGTACCTGTATGACTGAGTGTGAAAGAGAGGGACAGATTTTTTTAAAACTCACCAGCAGCATCTCTTCTGCCCATCAAACCTACAAAACTGTCATAATCCAAATCGCTATACCTCCTCATGAGGTTCCGTTTAGGATTATTTATTCCCAGATTTTCCTGCTATGAAAAATCAGTCATGTAAAACAAGTTAATGTCTGGACAATGTCGGGATCGGGGAAAAAACAACAACTTACAAGTGAAGTTGGCTTGCGTGACTCGGGATCGTCGCATTTAGACCGACTGCATCGAAGTTTGACGAGAAGGAGCAGAAACACCAGGAAAAAATGTCTTCTCATTTTCCCAGCAACACCTGCAAAATATTATTAGCGTAACCCCTGCCATTAAAATCGATTTACTGCCATTCTTGTCCTTTTCTCCAGCAATAAACCGCACTTGGAGCGCATTTAGTGCGTAAATACGCACGAAATGTTGGCAAACACATCCGAGGGAAAACTGCTCGGTCTTTTGTAAATATGATGTAATAATTTCATACCCGACAACATGTGGAGAAGTTTTTTTATTCTTACCTGTTGTTTGGTAAGAGAAGTGGTCAAGTGCCGAATGCAGTGAGAGCTGTTCCGGTAAAATGCGGGTGGGGGTCTACCCTTTGGGGGCAATAAATAATAGCTGGAAACCTGCGCAACGCCAATCAGCAAGTGGAACGTAGGTGGAGTAGAGGGTCTTATATCACGCTGGGCTGAAAAGAATTGTAGCCTGCTCATTGATGGGTTCTCCCCACCCCTTCTGACACGCGCGTACACGCACAGACGTCGAGGCTATACACACAGACATCATGACAAAGCCCACACACATTTGTGGAAGGCACCAAAACATTATGATCATGAAAAGTCAATTTTCTTGTCTTCTCTGTCATGTATCCATCTCATTGAGGCCGATACGGCTGTGTTCCCTTTGGTGCCTTTCCACTCCAGCGACCAGTTGACATGGTCACTGTCAGGATCCTAATCTTTTTAGGAAGTCATTATCAAGATAGCAGCTGCCTCTGCATGTCACTATATGCAAGATGGTGATGGATGTGACAAGATGGGCCACACAGCTGCGCTTGGAGCTGACTTGTGAACTGTAGGCTGTATAAACGGAAACACAGACCCCAATTCCAATGAAACACTAATCAATCCAATAATTATCCATTTTATCCTATATTCAATGGAATACTGGACAAAGGCAAGACATTTAATGTTCAAATTGGCACATTTGCTTGTTTTTGCAGGGGCCAAATAGTCACTCATTTTGATCTTGATGCCTGTTCCAAAAAAGTAGGGTCAGGGACATGACAAGCACGGTGTTCCAGTGAATTCAAGGTTGTTAATATTGTACAGTTACCACTAATGGTATGCTCCACTGCACACACTGTAGCCACACAGTGCGGCGAGGGATTATTATTCTACAAGAAATAAAGTTGCCATTAGTGTGTGTGTGTGTGTGTGTGTGTGTGTGTGTATGTTCAGTCAGCTCCAAACTTCCACTCCACAAACAGATGTACAGTATAAAAGCTTTTCATTTGTGTCATTGAGTACTTTGTCTTGAAATCATATACCAGTGTTCCCTCCAAAGTATAGCCATCCTGTCTCTTGGAGAAGACATTTTGGATATTGCCTTGGGGTAAAATATGTTGTGCTTTCACCATTAATTGTACAGTTTTAGATTCCACAAGAGGGTGGAAACAGTCAATTTGTATGGTGGAGGGATCCAACATGATAGACTGCTCTTCGAGCCCTTTTTGCAATATAACCCACAGGGATAAATAAAGTTTTCTAAATCTGAATCTGAATAAACAGGACGGTGGAGTGGATTTCTGTCAGTGATCTGACAAACGTCTCGACAATAATTTCAAATAATTATAGCAAAACTTTGCATTGAACACAATACGGTAATCCTGCTCCTCTTTGACCCGGAGGACCCAACCTCCATGATTTCCAAAAAATAATTGGAAATGTGGGCTCGTCAGACCACAGCATAGTTTTAACTTTGCGTCAGTCCAGCTCAGAGGAGCTCTGGCCCAGAGAAGCCAGGAGTGTTCCTAGATGTTGTTTTATATGGTTCACCCACTCATTATGTAAATCAAGTTTAGCCATTTCCCCCTTTCTGTAGGAGCTTCAGACAGTCAGATTTCATGCTAGCACTAAGCCTACCATTTAGCTTGCAATTACACAAGCAATTACTCTTCTGTTCTGCCTGTTCAAAATGCAAATCAACATGAATATTTCATCAAATCAAAGTTTGAGATCACAGGTACAAAACAGTCGGTAGAAACAGCTGCTTTTGCCCTCTATAGTTGATAACCCTCTGGAAGAGAATGGCAAAGTGTCAAATCACAAACGGTTACCATTGCCATGTTTTAGTGATGCCTTCCACTTTCCATATTGGTCCTGTTGCTGCATGCCGTAACAAGGGGATGGCAACAGTGCAGGGGTGTGGCTGACGATGGGAGATCTGACAGAAGTGGGGAAGTCATTAATTGTGCGTTTACATTATTTATGTGTGTTTTTGTCATCCCTGTTAATCAAAGCGGAATAAGCTAAAGCCAGGGGCTGTTTTTCCACAACATGCCAAAGCCGCTTTGCTCGGATGGATATTGGTCCAAAAGCATGTCACAGGCCGTCACATAGAGTACCTTCAATGATATGACATGATGCAGTATTGACAGTTTGTTTGGATATTAGCCATCCCAGCAACGGTCTCCGAATGTGTACTGGTGCCTTGATGTTTGAATCTCCCAACTAGAGTTTTACCACAACTTTGATGAAAACGTCAAAGTTCAAACTATGTTTTGGTCTCATGCTGCATGATGTCATTTTACGTATCATGTGCCCGAGACTTCCATTTAAGCCACCATTGAAAGATCCATTTTAGTGCGCTTTAGAGGACTCTCTCATTGTCCTGCATTGCTTTTTTTCTTCAACACGTGTATCATATTTGTGAGGAAAGATCATGCAGTTCATGGAGTGAACGAGCTACTGACGTTCAACTCCAGTCTTCTTTCTGCACTTTGATGGTTTGAATCGGCTCAACAACAACATTTTACAAGCATAAAAAAAATTACTCTTCTTCTGGACATCTTTCATGGCCAGTGCTTCTATTGTCACAGAACATAAAAGATCTGTCAATATGCTCTAAAGCGAGTGGCAATATGGAAACGTTTGCTTTGAAAAAGGCTGGCAGTAATCTCGGTCCATCCATTTTCTGATCCGCTTATCCTCTTAAGGGTCGTGGGTGTGCTGGAGCCAATCTCAGCTGTCTTCGGGTAGTAGGTGGGGGACACCCTGAACGGGTTGCCAGCCAATCGCAGGGGACACAAAACCATCACACTCATACCTCATTCAGTGGATTCTGTTAAACTGCCATACATATTTTTGGAATGTGGGAGGAAACCGGGGTCCCCTCGAAAATGCACGCAGGCACGGGAGAACATGCAAACGCCGCACAAGAAGGCGAAAGCCAGAATCGAACCCTGCACCTCTGCATGTTTATGAATCAAAATTCCTTCTAGATGACAGTCTCATGTTCTGCTCCGTCTTTGTTTTTGTTTTCAGCATCAGCTGGAGGGGAGGGCGTGCCTCTTCAGTGGTGCACCTGTTTCTCATTTCCACTTAAGCCTTGCCGTGTATTTAAGGACTACCAAACTGCCTAGTCACTGTCAGATTATTGACCATGCTTGCTGTTTGCTCAAGCGAGATTGTCTAGACGCCTCATTCATGGTTCTAGTCGCTCTTGTTTCAATAGTTTTCTTATTTAGTAAGCATTTTTGGATTTCTTGTTATTCTTGGATTATTTAAATTTTCTATAATTGAACTTTGACCATTTCATGTTGTGTATTTTCGGGTATCAAAATTACCTTGTCATTCGCAAATATTTTTTATTCGTATTGGCTTTTCTTTCTTTCATTCATAACCGACCATGCATGTTTTTTTTTAATCGACCATGCATGTGATTTAGTTCATGCCTGAGCTCTGCTCAGAGGTTACTGAATCATTTCTCATACAGTAAAGGCCAGCAGGATGTTCATGCCTTGCCCAGAAACAGCGGGAGGGCCCATTACTGAGAGGACAGGAAACAAAACTCTCCTAACATATTGAGCCCCTTGAACATGAATGCGCACGAGGATGTGCATGCAGTTTGCGTCTCACCGTCTTTTTCCTCTTCAAACAGACTTCATTGTTATATGTTTTAAAAGGTAATCTCTGCAACGTAATTTTGGCATTTCTTGCGCACGTTTAGTCATACTCAAGATTCTTATTCATACAGTGATGCCTTGAAATACGAATTCTCAAATCATCTTTCCCCACTGAAATAAATGGAAATGTCAAATGTTCTGTTTCACAACATATATATATATATATATATATATATATATATATATATATATATATATATATTAGATTGGATACTTGAACGTCATTGTAATGCTGATTAGCAATTTGCAGCAGTTTAAAATGACGCATTAAAACACAAGTTTAGATAAATGCTAACACTAATAATAATATTAAGTCAGATGCAAATTTTAAATCCATAGTTAATAGAAAGTAATGTAATTATTATATTAGTGAAGGTGATTTTTCTGCTCCCATATCCTTTTGGCGCCCCTTAGAATCCTTGGCACCCTTTAGATCTGCTTAAATGGTCGAATGGGTGAGCAGGCCCTGCCACAGAGGAAAAAGAATGTGTATTGCATGTGTTGCTCCACCCTTTGTGTGCCAATATCCATTGCCACAAGGGTTCTGACACCTTCTATGCTATTTTGCACAACGTTAACATTAAGTTCAACAGACTTATCTCAGGCCAAGCTCTGTGGTTGTTTCAAATACAAAAGGTGTAATTCACTTTGTTTTATGTTCAGTTTGAGAGCGTACATCTACCTGGAGTGTCAACAAGCAATTTGCAACCTCTTTTTGGAAAATCCTTGCAATGTCTACCCACAAAGCAAAAATAATCAGAACGAGGGCTCATATTGTGAAAAAGTCACAAGAGAACTCAATCCTCAGATGAAACACCTCAGGACACGCTCGAGCAGTGCAGTTTGTTCTGGGTCATCGTCGACACATGGGCGTGCACACGTCGTTTTGCGCTTTGGACGGCGAACAGCAGATAAGAGCCCGCAGAAGTGTCACGCTGTCTCTTGGCTGGAGCTGCCAATCATCTATTGATTCACGCTGCCGTGGCCTGAGAGGGAGAATATCAAGTGAGTTCCAGCCTTGAGTTGACAGGGCCCAGTGACGTCACACTTGTCATTAAAGAAAAAAAAAGTCTTCCCATCGAAAAGCTGGAAAAGCGTGCCAGTGTGATGCGGACGTTGCGAGACAGCACTGACGTGTGACAACTGGTCCGTTTTCACTGTATTTGTTTGACATTGCATGCCCATGTCTGGCGTTGTGGTCCAGGTCCAAAGGGGATTCTGTACGTGTGAAGAGAAAAGCAGTTGTTGACACTCACAGGCCATCCCTGCTGTTTGCTCTCGCTTGTGGCGACACACAGACCAAAATAAGCAGATGAAAATGATACTGTATGAAGCCGCATCAGCTCTCTAGACGTACCTGTCAATAATTGAATTAATGGGCTGGAATCCTTTTTGCTGGGACATAACATTGAGGCCTCTTTGTCCTTTTCTTGGCGGCACGGCAATTGACTTTGATGGATAGCATTTTAGTTGTGATGCACCGCTCCCGAGCTGGGCTTTGACTGGCAAGGTCCTCATACGTTATTCCCATCTCAATGTTAATTTGAAGGCAGTTTTCCTTTTTTGCGGCACAGTGTGCATTCAATGGGTTGCCCCAAATGCCATCTTTTTTTCAGTGTTTTTTGTAGCAATCCCAAGTGTTGATTTGACACATTTGAGTCATCTGAACGTCTCTTGGAGAAAATAAGACACTCTGAATATGCTTGCATGATTGAATAACTGTCTCACCCTACATTTCCACAGAAGCGTTTTGGTTGGCTCTGTAACACTGCTGCTTATTTTATATCCATAAAGGGCCACAAGGCCATCAACAATCACTATCTGCTTCTTATTTAAATTTATTCTGGTTAGCAATACATTTGAATTGGCTGGCTAGCGAGTCAACATCTTTTGCAGCGGTCCCTCTTGTCACACAAGAACCCCATTATAGACCATTTTCCACCCAAAAAAATAAAATAAAAATAAAAACCGGGCAGTTAGAAGAAACCTAGCAAAACAAAACCAGTAACGCACTAAAGATTGTCCTACAGAAGCAATGGCGATGATCTTAACACTGAAACAGGCTCACTTCTTCTTTTCTCATTGATGTCCTTTCAGAAATAAAAAGGGGAAATGTAGACACTCGGACTCATGCATGCACATACAGTACATATAGTACACAGTGCACAGGGCCCGATTGTGATAGACAGGCGCCGTGCTCTCCGCATAACGACGGGAGCATTTCCATTCTGATGCCGACGCAAGGTCAGTCGAGTGTGTTTGGGGCCGTGTTTCCCCTCTCTGAGCGCCCAGAGCTTCCTCAGATTCGACGCACCTGCCAATATGGTCACAGAAAGTGAACTCCGCTCTGCGTAAAAACAGGAGCATCATATTTTCGTGCCAGGGCATTTCCAGTTCATTGTGTTTGTGAATTTAGTAGACTGCGATCTTAATATAGTTCATCGAGACACAGGCAGACCTGACATCCAAAAGACTCACTTTTGGCTCTTTATTGGGTCATAACGTTTCTTACTCATTCTCAGGATGGATAAATTTGGTGAGTCACTTTGTTTTCCAAAGAGCAAAATTGCAATGCATGCATTGACGTGTTTCCTCTACAGCCATGGATGCCTCCTCTATTTGTTTTATGGATTCCTGACATGCGATGTTTCCCCTCACTCCAGATGGATTTCATCTGCTGCCAAATTACCATTCGCATGCTTTGTGTTTTACGTTCCCAGTGAATATTTTCTCTTCATTGGTGTCTGAAGCACCACCACGGGAGGACTTTCTCATCTCTTGCGCTACAGTTATTTCAGAAAGCATCGTCAGGTAAGGCGAGAGCTATATTTAATCGAGGAATTATTATCACATCAATATTGTTCCCGCAAGAGCAAAGCAACACTCGCTACAATATAATCAAAGAAACAAATCTAATGCTAATGAAAGATGGAATAGGCTAATTGGAAGAGTCTGCCTGCTTAAGCTCACACTCAGATACTAAACAGCACTGCAAGGAAGGTGAAGCTGTTCCGGATTCTTTTCATCTTTATGGACGGGCAATGTCTCATTAGCATCAGACGAGTGACAGATTGAGGTCATAACACCTGCATATTAAACTGACCGACGCACGCTCTCGTGTGCCACCTTCCTGCCAGTCATTATTGCTCCCCGAGTGACCTCAAGTGACCAAATCAAGTCATCAAATGGGAATTTTAAGCCACACCATGTGTTGGGTTTGATCACGAGTGCAATTTTAAGTACAATATGTTCATTTGTTTAGGACTCGCAAAGCTCTTCATATGGTTAGAATGCAGTCATAAATCTACAGTGTGCCTTGAGATGTGAGTGATTCATTCTGTGACCACGCTCATGAATGACAACATAGCTTAAATCCCCCTCACCGAAGAGTGGAGCTGCCAAGGTGGAGAAAAAATTACATTTGAACATACAGTACTTGCTGGTACGTTTAAACACGTTGAAATATGTTCAAAAGTACTCGCAAATACATTTGAACGGATTTGCCAGTCAAGATATATTTACTCCACATTGGCAGCTGGAGACTTATGTACTCCCCCCCCATTGAAATTATTCGATAGTAGTAGCCCTTCTTTGCAGATGCTGAAGACGTTCTGCCAGTGGGTATTACATTGTCTCTCTACATGTGTTGCTCCATTGTTTGTGCTCAATTATCCGTTGCTTAATAACACTGCAACACTGTGCATTAGCACATCATGTGTGAGTATTTTTTTCCCCCCAATATACGACATTTAATTGAAAGTGAATTACTCCAATGTCAAACAACTTGGGCTATCTCAAGGCACCAGTATATAGGAGAAAACACAGAATCACAATATTTTACATTGTATACAGTATACGAACCCCCCTCCCACAAATCAATGAAATTAACTACAAATATTAAATGCTGTTTTAGTGTAATGCCTGCTGAAATAAATATCCAGTGAAGAGGCAGAGAACTGCATTTCAAAATTCGAGGGCAACAGAATGCAAGGCTGTCACGTTTGGTTTTTAAATGACACAGTTGTTCAAACACTTGTCTCCCAGAAATCCTAATCTGGACACAGATTTCATGCCACACTTTGAAACCAAACAAACGCTTTTGTTTTTTTTAGGTGTGCAAAGTGAAATATCCACTTGCTAGAAATAACAAATTTTGCCAATTATCTGACGTTATTTCCTCAGGGAGCTGAACAAACTGTTTTGCTCAACATCTCCTAATAAGACCAGCAGGCTCTCCATAACAAGGTTTGACTGCCTGGTCCAGTACGAATTCCAAAATTGGAGGTGAATCTTGCAAGAAAGGTGAGACAGTAAAAAAGCTTTGGGATAACCGCTGGTCTTGAGGTCTGTTTTTCTGTGTCCAAGAGACCGCGCCAATGAAAGCCATTATTCATGGAGCATTCACCTCGTTTGCCACCTACCTTCAAGTAACGGAGGTTATTGCTTTGTTGGTATGAAGAGTCAGCTCTTGATCTCTTGTGACACCTTGACAGACTCCTGTTTTCCTCTGAAACAAAAGTGGCAGCAGCAGTCAATCGGAAGGACGCGCTTCGTGCCGTTGATTCAAAGTTGAAATTTTCAGTAGTGCTACATCGACTCAAAAACCGTGCCACGAAGCTTACTTTTCATTTCCGTTTTTGGCAGGTGTAGAGAAATTGAATCATTCGAAAAGAAAGCTGCACCAAAGAATCACCTTGCAGGACAATTTGTGCCTCCGTGGCATTTCTCCAGGAACTCCATCCACGCACATAACAACAACAACAACAACAGCAATAACTTAAAAAAAACAACAACAAAAAAACAGCCCGGCCAAGTCCCTCTGCTACAACAAGTTCACACACAGACACACGTCATTCAGATGAGTGATGGCCCTGGGCTCCACTCTGTAAATGACAAGTGCCATCCATAACAGGCAGGCCGGGGCTGGTAAAGTGATTAAGTGCATAGCGTTCGGTGTCCCAGCAAACATAGCTGGCTCCACGTCTGTCATGCTCGACAAGAAGGCAAATTGCTCAGTGTGTGTAAAATTCCACATTGCGTTTTAGCTTTCTTGACATAGACAATACACACACATACACACACAAACCCACTCACATGCGCACGGACGGGCTTCATCTTTATTTCCCCTCTACTATTGGAGCAAAAGTGACCCAGCCGGAGGATGTCAGGGCGGAAAGGGATGATAAAAAGCCGATAAGATACCAATAGGAACACTAAAGTCTGATGTGAGATGTTATAAACTCGTTAGACTTCACTATCTCGTGATGACGTTCATCATAATTCATTAGAAATCTGCTCTGCCTTACATAATGAGATCACCGTCTGTCAGCAAGCATTACGTTCCTGGTCATTAAAATGATTTGTTTAATCATGAGACAGTGTTGGACGGAGAGTTGATGTGTGTCTGGTAAAATCCTTGCCACTTGATGAGTGTAAAAAAAATTGGAAAATTGATCGCATTCTGACTTATCACAAAACAATTGTCCTGGGACTCCGTTTAGAATCAGACAGGTGTTGTAATGTTAATGGTGGAGCGGATCCATTTAGTTGGCCAATTCACAGGCGCACAATGCTTGGACTTGCGACCCGGAAAGCTGCCGTAATTGCTATTAGTCACACCGCTTCCCATGATTTATTAGCTGTCATTCGAGTGCGGGCCTCGCAAACTTGGTGTAAACGTGGTCATGGGACATCTGACACAACGGCTTTTATACTACAGTGTATAAAACTAAGTAGCACAAGCTAATTATATGATGATGCCGGAAAAAGAGGGGGGGGGGGGTCATTCAACACAATGTTGATCATGCTGTCAGTTTGAGGGTGTTGACAAATACTTCTATTGAAAATTCAACATGGGGAGAATTTGTGCCCACGATTGTAGGAACAACATCATTTTTATGATTCCAGTTATTTTATACTTTAAAATATTGAAGTGAATCCATTTTCCCTGCTTTTCAAAAAATACATTGACCGGTACTGTTATTTATGGTTAATGCCAAATTCAAAAGTCACAAACAGCGTTATATTTCACAGCACACTATTTTAAAAGGACAAAAGAAAATAGTGAAAGGTGATGTTGATGCTTAATTGCAATGTGTGAAATGTGAAAACAATGTTTAAGAAAAAAGGGAATGTCGACGTGAGTGGACAAGTCACAACAGGATGTTGCTGAATTACAAGATTGGTCTCTTTCCATCAGGAACTCATGAGCTAATTAAAGGTGGCAACGCTTCCTTCACATTGCATCCATCCAGTG
Source organism: Hippocampus zosterae (assembly GCF_025434085.1). NCBI lineage: Eukaryota > Metazoa > Chordata > Actinopteri > Syngnathiformes > Syngnathidae > Hippocampus > Hippocampus zosterae. The sequence goes on from NC_067452.1 coordinate 16,004,829, forward strand.
TTTGACCAGCACGTCATTTCTCGCCAGGCTGCAGTCTTCAAATTACACTTACTGTGGGGGACTTAAATAGAACCTTCTGATGCAGACATCTGGGAACTTACATTGAAGCACAACACTGAACAATTCATCCATTCGATGAAATGGGCCGATATGACGACAAAAAGAAACACTGTTTCCTAAATGTAGCCAGAAGGTATCTTTTGTGGGGTTCAATTTCCAGCTGCAGTCATGTTACAATTACAAATACTGTATCTCGTGATGTAACTGTGACTGTAGTGTATCAACCAAAACCAAAGCAAAAGCAAATGGAAGTGATCAAACTAAATAAGTCAAACCAGTAATCGCACAATATGTGTCTGCACAGTATTACATCGTCATGTCTGAAGCAAGCATCATTTAAGACACGCCTGGAGGACGCCAGGACTCTGTTGGATGACAGCCAACAGGTGAAAAAGCAGCTTAATTGTATCCTTTGACATCATTTCATGGTTCCGCCTGCCACTATATTTCGCTGAAAATAAATGAAATCATGCCCAACAATTAAAACGAAGGGACATGCTGAACTATAAACTATAAGTACTGTTGACTTGACTTGACTTGACTTGAACTGCTCCAGCCCCCTTCATTGAGATTGTGCTGTTCCTTTTGGTGTGTGTGCCTTAGCCACAAATAACTATGTATTGCGTTGTAAAATTGTGTGTGTTGTTCCACTATTTGTGGAACCATTTGTGTTGAAGCTTTGGATTCAAGAGTTATAAGGTTGCATCATCCATCATTGTTACATGCTAGCCTGTATTTGCATTTGGGCATGTTGTTAGCATTAAGCTAAAGGAACTTTCCGAAGGCAAAACCATGTGGGTGTTTCAATACACAAAGCTTTGCCTTAGGTTAGTTTGACAATAAAATGGTAATAAATGCTTGTCTTTCGGGAGACACTACAGGAACATGGACCGACAGACTCAAGAACAGTGTCAGTGATTTAAGCAATTTTCATCGCAACAGTCATGCTAAGGGCCCAAGCTCATAATTTTTGAGGCCCCCTGGGTGAGCTCAGGATGCCACCCTTTAATTGGGAATTCATTGTTGCATCCCGTTTGTTTGTGGTTTGTTCCGTATTTTCCTAGTTGTCCCATGCGTCTGTCACACACCAAAGTGAACACTGAATTTAACAATAATGAACAAAAGAAAAGACGAGAGTATATTAAAGACAGCAACGTGGTATTGGCGGGAGGTACGCAGGACCGCTTGCGGACCCGGGATCGTAGGCTATGTCTGGTGTGTGCTCTGTGGCAAATCCTCTGAGTGTCTGTATGCGTCTTTTCATTTGGGTTCACACAAGTGTTTAATTTTGCGATAGTTGTCATTATTATAGCAAAAGGAGGAGGAGTGTCCCTTATTTCCAGATCTGCAAGGTGGCAAACTTTAGGGTAAGCCACCCTCGATTCTGACAACGCCTTTGAAGATTCCCCTCCTGGTGATTCTTCTATCATTTGTTCATGTCAGCATATTTATCTCAGCCCAAACGCACATACAGTATTTTGTTCAATATCACCACTATAAGCCCTTGTCAGCCTCAGGGGTTGTGCCTACCTGCTTGGACGTATGAGATTTGTTTCCTGCACCGGAGCACCATCAATCTGCTGACTTCTGCGGCATCAGGAGGCAAAAGGCTTTCTAAAAAGACACATGCAAACAATAAAATGAATGCTGTCTCAATTCCATTTAGCTGTTAGCGTATTACGCTTGATGGTTCTCGATCACTGTTATTGCTTATTGGGAACATTAACACAAAGTTTTGTTGTTCGTTATAGCAGGAGCAATCAATGGCTGTTTACGGGGCTATTAGTTGAGGCAATTTTCACTTTTAATGAAAGTGTCTTTATGGTGTTCCATTATGACAGTGAAGCATAATATCACATACCTCCTAACAAGCTCTCAGTTTGTGTTCCTGCCACTACAGCACTGTGGTCGTAGATGAAAGTGCAATGCAAACGCACATGCAGAGTCGAAAGGTAATTGCTATCCTGTATTGTATTCACTGCTGTGGCTGCCACAACACTATAAACTAAGTGAACTGTCGGTAAATCCAGCAGTGAAAAAAAAATCTAATGTCAATAATCAAACAATATTGTTGCATGCACAGTGCTCAGAAATTAAAATTTGGGCCAGAAACAAAATTTCTCCAACTTGAGGTCTAACAAAGGCTTTACACTTACTTTTCTTTCTTTTTGTCTTTTCGTTTTAGTGTTTTTTCTTAAATTGTTGAAAAGTTTATGTTGGCCAGAATGAAGAAAGAAATTTAGTTTTTTTGGGAACTTTTGGGTTGAATTGAGGTGCATGGCAGTGATATGTATCATAAAACTCTGACACCATTCTTTTGTTTAAATTAACTCTCCCATCCACTTCATCCAGCACTTGTGGGGGAATTCTAAGGCATTCCCAGGCTAGTCAGGAGACATCAAGCTCTCTTTTTGTAAATGGACCACATATGCCTGCGCGTAAAAAGTGGCACCTCTTGATTTTGGTTAATTTTGGTGATTTTGGACTCCAGCAAGTTAGTTTCTGCTTCCGCCATTTAGACTGTGTGACTCTCCTGCACTGAATTAAAAGGGTTTGGGAGGAGCAATGTTCCTTGGCCAGGAAGCCAGTTGGCTGTGTTCACACCCACAACGGTGCACATATGTGAAAATACAAAAAGAAAACTGCGCATGTACACAGCCAGACCACAGTTAGATCATAGACTGCTATAAACTAGCGCAAACTCGAACATGGGGCACACAATCTCTCCAGTGCTTCCTGGGTCATCCCCGGGGCACCCTCAACTCATTTTGAGACCTTGTTCTTTCGTTCACGACCAACAGCTCTTGACCTCGGGTGAGAGTGGGAAGGTAGATGGGTAGGTAAAGCAAGAGTTTCACTGAAAGAACAGCAACAATATTTAAAATGTAACACTTAAAAGCTGTGTTTTACATTTACATTGTTGTAGTGTGTTATATATCTTAACACTGAAAACAATCTCACACCACATCATCAAGTAAAAAGTTACAAAAAGTGAGAAACAAGTTCAATTTGTTCTGTGACTGGTAGCTCATGCCAGTGCCTTGTATTCATTACAATTGCATGGTGTGATAAATATTCTAGGGTGCATCTTTACCCTGAAGACCTCCACCATGGTGATAGAGCTGCGAAGTCAAGAGAAAGACAGATTCCATTTGAAGACAAATGGAATCTGAAGCGGTCACTCTACGATATAGCACTTGCCTCAAAATGGACATCTGCACCTGGAGCAAACACATTGTACTTTGGTGTCCCTTATTAAACTTTTGTGAGTGAAGAAGTGAAGAGTTTGTCATGAAAAGCAAACAATATCTATATAAAGTATATATATTTTTGAATGTATATATATATATATACACACACTCACACACACACACACACACACACTTTACAATAGCCGAAACTGCGGGCTGCTGTAGTCGGTGAGAGAACAGGACATCTTGTAATCAAGCAGAATGCATTATGCAAACACAAGAAAGTAGAAAAATAAAAATAAAGTGTTGATGTTTTAATGCAGAGAGCAAATTAACCCTTTAAACCAATCAAATTCTTTATTTATAATAGCTAAAACAAATCGTCCCATGTTCAAGTCTTGGAGACAAACAAGCGACAGCCTGCAAATCATCATAACACAAATACTGAATGATACCACACAAATATTCTGACATGATCAGCATGAAGAGATTTTCGTCTCATAACTCGTCACTCCATTAATTTAATTCAGACATATGCACTTCATGCCCATGAACTGGTCGTTATGAGGAGTGTCCATGAAGAGATCATTTGTCCACAGTCAACTGTCTTCGAAGATGGAGCGAGAACATGTAATTTGCCTTGCTGTTTTGATGCTAATACAACTGTTTGTGCATTCTCCGAACATAAGTGGACTGTCATTGTAGCTTTAGAGGCCCAATTATGTAATGAGGTACAAAGGCTCAGTTGTAAAAGTGCATCCAGAAAGCATTTTTTCACATATTTTGTTGCGTTCCAGCCTCATCAGAAAATATAATAGATTCATTTTGTATCCTCCAAATTCTACACACAACACCCCATAATGACAACATGAAAACATTTTTTTTTTCAGATTTATTAGAAATACGACTGTATGACATTTCATGCCGATAAGCATTGACAGCCTTTACTCAATAATTTGTTGATGCACCGATGGGAGTATTTCCAGCCTCAAGTCTTTTTTAAATGTGGACCCACAGGCTGGGCACACCTATCTCTGGACATTTTTGTCCATTTCCCCTTTGCAGCACCTCTCAAACTCCATCAGGGTGGACGGGGAGAGTTATTCAACAGCCATGCTACCATACAGGCTTGATTGTTGGGTGCTGCACAGATGGGTGTCCTTCTTGAAGGTTCTCCTCTCTCCATAGAGGACTTCTGAAACTCTGACAGAGTGACCGCCGGGTTCTTGGTCATCTCCCTGACTACCCCGAGTGCTCAGTTCAGACGTCGGCCAGCTCTCGGAAGAGTCCTGCTGGTTTGAAATGTCCCCCCATCTACGGATGATGGAGGCCTCCATGGTCTTTGGAACCAGTAGATTTGTGCCCCGGGATAATCTATTTGGTTGCACTGTACACTTTCCTCTTTCAATTTGGTGTCACGGTTTCGATGTGACGTAGCTTGTGTGAGCAAACTGTTTTTGCGCCCGTGTTTGTCAGACGTCACGGTAGCAAAGTGTTTGGTGAAGACACGTTTCAGTCCAAAGAATAGGGGGGGGGGGGGGGGGTGAAATTGTGAAAGGGCAGAATGACGCAGGGGGCAAGTTGACAGAATGAAAGGCTTTGCCTCAATGTTCGGTGCAATAACATGAAAGAAGAAGTCAGGGGGACTGAGGGTGCATTAAATATTGAATAACACATGGATGTCTGTGCAGTCAACCGAAGGCAAGGATGGTTTTGGCCCACAATAATATCCTGTCCTCTTCAGGGAAATGAAATCACAACCATTCTCACAGCAAACAGACAAACATCCCACTTCAGGGTTGCACAAAATAACTCCGGTTCCTCCTGGTGATCTCAGCGTATAGCGTGGGCTTTATTTAGGTTAACCTTGAGCCAACATCAACGAAATATCTGAAATGGCTCAGTGATTTGTGGAGACGGATGACCGAAGGCAGGCAGTTAACTTGTTGGCATGGCAGCAGCCGGAGGCAAGAAGCGCTGGTGGGTGGTCAAAGCCAATTGTGTGCAACACAAGCAATGACACCAAGCTGTTCAAAGAATGGCTGCGTGTTGATTGCAAATCATGTTGGATTGCTAGAATGGATTGTACTGGGTTCTCCGGTAAAAGCGAATCAATTTAGAACGAGGCTTTTAAAATGGTGAATTATGGCAGCTCGCAGCTCATGCGGTCGAATTGACTCCTTGTGGCTCCTTGATGAATTGCTGCCGCCACAAATAAAAATACAATCCAAGTGTTTGTGCTTACCGCGCCATGATAGGCTATGAGTGCCAAATATTTAATCTCTTCTCTTCACTATTTAATATTTTAAGAACTGTTTGTGCAAAAACTCCATGCAGTATTTTTACAATTGGAAACATTTGAGGAACTGATTACCAGGTTTGCGTGGATGCGTGTTGTCAGGCAGAGTCCTGCCTGGGCAAGCATGAATTCCCATTAGGCCAATGTAAAAATAAATAAATAAATACAAGTTTTGGGGTTGTAGGAACAGAAAGCTGACAACACCAACAAAAAAGTAGGACAATATAAAAAGGAAGACAGAATGTGTGTGTGTGTGTGTGTGTGTGTGTGTTCATCAGGTTGGTTCAATTTCACTGTGACTGTGGAGGCCGTTGGAGTCAAGTGAGTCATCATCGCGTTGCAGAAAGCAGTTGGAGATGTTATGTGCACTTTGCAAGAAGAGACTGCATGGATCGTCATCATAATGGAAGTCGCCTCGAGTTCCAGATTGATTCTTGATTTGAGTTGTTTACACCCTCTGAAATGGAGACTCATCAGAGCAGAAAGAACTTCAGAACTCAAGTCTAAATTTGGTGTTGGAAGCAGGCGGACAAGGGTGTCACTGCACAATTTTCATCTTCTTCAATCTTATACTGGAGTCGTGTATATATATATATATGTATATCTATCTATCTATCTATCTATCTATCTATCTATCTATCTATCTATCTATCTATTATATATATATATATATATATATATATATATATATATATATATATATATATATCCTCATCTCACCCCTCGGGTGGTGTCCGTCCCTCATTCAGCTCGGGTCCTCTACCAGAGGCCAGGAAGCTTGAGGGTTCTGCGCAGTATCCTTGCTGTTCCCAGCACTGCACATTTCTGGACTGAGATGTCCGATGTTGTTCCCGGGATCTGTTGCAATCACTCATCTAGTTTGGGTGTCACTGCCCCGAGTGCTCCGACCACCACAGGCACGACATTCACCTTTACCTTCCAGGCTCTCTCCAGCTCCTCTCTGAGCCCTTGGTATTTCTCGAGTTTCTCGTGTTCCTTCTTTCTGATGTTTCCATCACTTGGGACCGCTACATCCACTACGACGGCTTTCCTCTGCTCTTTATCTAAGATCACGATCAACCATCTGGTTGGTTCGCCATTACCATCTTGTCAGTCTGGATCTGGAAGTCCCACAGGATCTTCGCTATGTCATTCTCCACCACCTTCGGAGGTGTTTCCCATTTTGACCTTCGGGTTTCCAGGCCATACTCCACACAGATGTTTCGGGAGACTATGCCAGCCACCTGGTTATGGCGTTCCATGTAGGCTTTCCCTGCCAGCATCTTACACCCTGCAGTTATGTGTTGGATCGTCTCAGGTGCCTCTTTGCACAACCTACACCTTGGGTCTTGTCTGGTGTGGTATATCTGGGCCTCAATGGCTCTGGTGCTCAGGGCCTGCTCCTGAGCAGCCAGGATGAGTGCCTCTGTGCTTTCCTTCAGGCCAGCCCTCTCTAGCCACTGATAGGACTTCTTGAGATCAGCCACTTCAGTTATGGTCCGGTGGTACTTCCCGTGTAGGGGCTTGCCCTCCCATGATGGTCCCTCTTCCAGCGCCTCATCCTCTGTTCCCAATTGCCTGAGACATTCTCTGAGTATGTCATCCGTTGGAGCCTTCTCCTTGATGTATTCATGGAGCTTGGATGTTTCATCCTGGACAGTGGCTCTCACACTCACTAGTCCCTGGCCTCCTTCCTTTCGGCTTGCGTACAGTCTCAGGGTGCTGGATTTGGGATGGAACCCTCCATGCATGGTTAGGATCTTTCGGGTCTTAACGTCCGTGGTCTGAATCTCTTCCTTTGGGCACCTTATTATTCCTGCAGGGTATCTGATCACTGGCAGGGCATAGCTGTTTATTGCCCGGGTCTTATTCTTGCCATTGAGCTGGCTTCTTAGGACTTGCCTCACTCGCTGGAGGTATTTGGCCGTAGCCGCTTTCCTTGTTGCCAGTTCGAGGTTGCCATTGGCTTGTGGTATACCAAGGTACTTGTAGCTATAAAAAATCCTCATCTCACCCCTCGGGTGGTGTCCGTCCCTCTTTCAGCTCGGGTCCTCTACCAGAGGCCAGGAAGCTTGAGGGTTCTGCGCAGTATCCTTGCTGTTCCCAGCACTGCACATTTCTGGACTGAGATGTCCGATGTTGTTCCCGGGATCTGTTGCAACCACTCATCTAGTTTGGGGGTCACTGCCCCGAGTGCTCCGACCACCACAGGCACGACTGTCACCTTTACCTTCCAGGCTCTCTCCAGCTCCTCTCTGAGCCCTTGGTATTTCTCGAGTTTCTCATGTTCCTTCTTCCTGATGTTTCCATCACTTGGGACCGCTACATCCACTACAACGGCTTTCCTCTGCCCTTTATCTATGATCACGATATCTGGTTGGTTCGCCATTACCATCTTGTCAGTCTGGATCTGGAAGTCCCACAGGATCTTCGCTCTGTCATTCTCCACCACCTTCGGAGGTGTTTCCCATTTTGACCTTGGGGTTTCCAGTCCATACTCCGCACAGATGTTTCGGTAGACTATGCCAGCCACCTGGTTATGGCGTTCCATGTAGGCTTTCCCTGCCAGCATCTTACACCCTGCAGTTACGTGTTGGATCGTCTCAGGTGCCTCTTTGCACAACCTACACCTTGGGTCTTGTCTGGTGTGGTATATCTGGGCCTCGATGGCTCTGGTACTCAAGGCCTGCTCCTGAGCAGCCAGGATGAGTGCCTCTGTGCTGTCCTTCAGGCCAGCCCTCTCTAGCCACTGATAGGACTTCTTGAGATCAGCCACTTCAGTTATGGTCCGGTGGTACATCCCGTGTAGGGGCTTGTCCTCCCATGATGGTCCCTCTTCCAGCACCTCATCTTCTGTTCCCCATTGTCTGAGACATTCTCTGAGTACGTCATCCGTTGGAGCCTTCTCCTTGATGTATTCATGGAGCTTGGATGTTTCATCCTGGACAGTGGCTCTCACACTCACTAGTCCCCGGCCTCCATCCTTTCGGCATGCGTACAGTCTCAGGGTGCTGGATTTGGGATGGAACCCTCCATGCATGGTTAGGAGCTTTCGAGTCTTAACATCCGTGGTCTGAATCTCTTCCTTTGGCCACCTTATTATTCCTGCAGGGTATCTGATCACTGGCAGGGCATAGCTGTTTATTGCCCGGGTCTTATTCTTGCCATTGAGCTGGCTTCTTAGGACTTGCCTCACTCGCTGGAGGTATTTGGCCGTAGCCGCTTTCCTTGTTGCCAGTTCGAGGTTGCCATTGGCTTGTGGTATACCAAGGTACTTGTAGCTGTCCTCAATGTCTGCTATTGTTCCTTCAGGGAGTGAGACCCCTTCAGTGCGGACTACCTTTCCTCTCTTAGTCACCATCCGACTACATTTCTCAAGCCCGAATGACATCCCGATGTCGCTGCTGTAGATCCTGGTTGTGTGGATCAGGGAATCTATGTCCCTTTCGCTCTTAGCATACAGCTTTATGTCATCCATGTAGAGGAGGTGACTGATTGTAGCTCCATTTCTGAGGCGGTATCCATAGCCTGTCTTGGTGATTACTTGGCTTAGGGGGTTCAGTCCTATGCAGAACAGCAGTGGGGATAGTGCATCACCTTGGTATATGCCACATTTGATGGACACTTGGGTAAGTGGCTTGCCATTGGCTTCAAGTGTGGTTTTCCACATCCTCATCGAGTTCGCAACGAAGGCTCTTAGGGTCCTGTTCACCTTATACAACTCCAAGCATTCAGTGATCCATGTATGTGGCATCGAGTCATAGGCTTTCCTGTAATCAATCCAAGCTGTGCACAGGTTGGTACGTCGGGACCTGCAGTCTTGGGCGACTGTTCTGTCAACCAGGAGCTGATGTTTGGCTCCTCTGGTATCTCTACCAATGCCCTTCTGTGCTTCGTTCATGTATTGATCCATGTGTCCACTTATCTTAGCCGCAATGATGCCTGACATGAGCTTCCATGTTGTGGAGAGACAGGTTATTGGCCGATAGTTGGATGGGGCTGCACCCTTTGAGGGATCCTTCATGATCAGGATCGTTCGCCCTTCGGTTAGCCATTCTGGGTGAGTCCCATCCCTCAGCAGCTGGTTCATTTGTACTGCTAGGCGCTCATGGAGTGCTGTGAGTTTCTTTAGCCAGTAGGTGTGGACCATGTCCGGGCCTGGTGCTGTCCAGTTCTTCATATCTGAGACTCTTTCCTGTATGTCTGCCACTGTTATGGTAACTGGGTTCTGTTCAGGGAGGTTGCTGTGCTCCTCTCTCAGGGTCACCAGCCATTGTGCACTGCTGTTATGTGCAACCTCCTTCTCCCATATGCCTTTCCAGTACCTTTCAGTTTCCAGTCTTGGTGGGTCAGCTCTGTTGTTAGGACCCTGCCACTGAGCGTACACTTTCGCAGGTTGTGTTGCGAACAGCCTGTTTATTCGTCTGGCCTCATTCTCTTTCGTGTACCGCTTTAGGCGACTGGACAAGGCTTGGAGCCTTTGTTTGGCAGTTTCGAGTGCTTCAGGTATGGTCATCTGGATGTAGCTCTCGGGTATCGGCCTTTTCATCACACCTCTCTGGGCCTCCGTTAATTGACTCACATCTTTCCGGGCCGCCTTGATCTTAGCCTCCAACCGTCTTTTCCATGGTGGGTAACGTATCTCATGGCTTCCATGGTTGCTCTTATAGCCCAGAGTCTCCAGGATCACTGATGCTGAAGCGTATATCAGCTCATTGGTTTCTGTGATCGTTACGGTAGGGATCGCCCTCAGTGCTGCATTCACACTTTCTATGAGACTTTCAGATGGTACTTCACATAGCCGTTGTAATCGGTTTCTAGGTTGCCCCGCTTTCATTCTCGCCATGATCTTAGCTTTCAGGTCAGTTGCTGCCTCGCTCAGCATTTCATTCATTGGGGCTGGCCACCCAATCTCATCATCTGCATTCATTGGGGGTTGCCTCCCAATCTCTTGTATGACCTCCTCCTCTGATCTGGCAGCCTGGGGCCCTTCACCATGGAACCTGCGTTGTACCTCATCAATCTCAAGTTGTGACAGCAGTTGCCGTTTGTGGATGTTGGAACACTGAGCTACTAGTTGTTTCGCGGTCAACCGTGACTGTGGGTTTCGAAGTAACCATTTAGCCCACATTCTCTGCATGTAACCCCTCTGACTAGGGTTGCTTGAGTAGTAGCATTCCAACAGAGCCATGTTATCGTATCTCGCCCATCTCCGCTTTGTTCCAGTAGCCCATTTTTCATCAAGGTGCTCTGGTTCCCCAGCACCTGACGCAGACCTTGTTCGGCCGGGCGACGTCTGAGCCGACATGTCATTCGTTTTATTGTCTCTCATCATTGTATGAGGTAGGCATTAGCGTGAAGGATCTTGCCCAAGGACCCACACTGGATGGTGTTATGTGCTCATTTTTGCCCCAAGCGGGATTCGAACCACCGTCTCCCGTATGCCAAACCGATGCCTTACCAACTGAGCTATCCAGCCGCTCATATATATATATATATATATATATATATATATATATATATATATATATATATATATATATATATATATATATATATATATATATATATATGAGGGCATATATATATATATATATATATATATAATGACAGAGCGAAGATCCTGTGGGACTTCCAGATCCAGACTGACAAGATGGTAATGGCGAACCAACCAGATATCGTGATCATAGATAAAGGGCAGAGGAAAGCCGTTGTAGTGGATGTAGCGGTCCCAAGTGATGGAAACATCAGGAAGAAGGAACATGAGAAACTCGAGAAATACCAAGGGCTCAGAGAGGAGCTGGAGAGAGCCTGGAAGGTAAAGGTGACAGTCGTGCCTGTGGTGGTCGGAGCACTCGGGGCAGTGACCCCCAAACTAGATGAGTGGTTGCAACAGATCCCGGGAACAACATCGGACATCTCAGTCCAGAAATGTGCAGTGCTGGGAACAGCAAGGATACTGCGCAGAACCCTCAAGCTTCCTGGCCTCTGGTAGAGGACCCGAGCTGAAAGAGGGACGGACACCACCCGAGGGGTGAGATGAGGATTTTATATATATATATATATATATATATATATATATATATATATATATATATATATATATATATATATATATATATATATATATATATATATATATATATATATATATATATATATATGTATATATGTATGTATATATGTATATATATAAACAGAACCCAGTTACCATAACAGTGGCAGACATACAGGAAAGAGTCTCCGATATGAAGAACTGGACAGCACCAGGCCTGGACACGATCCACACCTACTGGCTAAAGAATCTCACAGCAGTCCATGAGCACCTAGCAGCACAAATGAACCAGCTGCTGAGGGATGGGACTCACCCAGGATGGCTAACCGAAGGGCGAACGATCCTGACCATGAAGGATCCCTCAAAGGGTGCAGTCCCATCAACTATCGGCCAATAACCTGTCTCTCCACAACATGGAAGCTCATGTCAGGCATCATTGCGGCTAAGATAAGTGGACACATGGATCATTACATGAGCGAAGCACAGAAGGGCATTGGTAGAGATACCAGAGGAGCCAAACATCAGCTCCTGGTTGACAGAACAGTCGCACAAGACTGCAGGTCCCGACGTACCAACCTGTGCACAGCCTGGATTGATTACAAGAAAGCCTATGCCTCAATGCCACACACATGGATCACTGAATGCTTGGAATTGTATAAGGTGAACAGGACCCTAAGAGCCTTCGTTGCGAACTCGATGAGGATGTGGAAAACCACACTTGGAGCCAATGGCAAGCCACTTACCCAAGTGTCCATCAAACGTGGCATATACCAAGGTGATGCACTCTCCCCACTGCTGTTCTGCATAGGACTGAACCCCCTAAGCCAAGTAATGACCAAGACAGGCTATGGATACCACCTCAGAAATGGAGCTACGATCAGTCACCTCCTCTACATGGATGACATAAAGCTGTATGCTAAGAGCGAAAGGGACTTAGAGTCCCTGATCCACACAACCAGGATCTACAGCAGCGACATCGGGATGTCATTCGGGCTTGAGAAATGTAGTCGGATGGTGACTAAGAGAGGAAAGGTAGTCCGCACTGAAGGGGTATCACTCCCTGAAGGAACAATAGCAGACATTGAGGACAGCTACAAGTACCTTGGTATACCACAAGCCAGTGGCAACCTCGAACTGGCAACAAGGAAAGCGGCTACGGCCAAATACCTCCAGCGAGTGAGGCAAGTCCTCAGAAGCCAGCTCAATAGCACGAATAAGACCCGGGCAATAAACAGTTATGCCCTGCCAGTGATCAGATACCCTGCAGGAATAATAAGGTGGGCAGAGGAAGAGATTCAGACCACGGACGTTAAGACCCGAAAGCTCCTAATCATGCATGGAGGGTTCCATCCCAAATCCAGCACCCTGAGACTGTACGCAAGCCGAAAGGAAGGAGGCCGGGGACTAGTGAGTGTGAGAGCCACTGTCCAGGATGAAACATCCAAGCTCCATGAATACATCATGGAGAAGGCTCCACAGAGCAAAGATCCTGTGGGACTTCCAGATCCAGATTGACAAGATGGTAATGGCAAACCAACCAGATGGTTGATTGTGATCATAGATAAAGGGCAGAGGAAAGCCGTCGTAGTGGATGTAGCGGTCCCAAGTGATGGAAAAATCAGAAAGAAGGAACACGAGAAACTCGAGAAATACCAAGGGCTCAGAGAGGAGCTGGAGAGAGCCTGGAAGGTAAAGGTGACAGTCGTGCCTGTGGTGGTCGGAGCACTCGGGGCAGTGACACCCAAACTAGATGAGTGATTGCAACAGATCCCGGGAACAACATCAGACATCTCAGTCCAGAAATGTGCAGTGCTGGGAACAGCAAGGATACTGCGCAGAACCCTCAAGCTTCCTGGCCTCTGGTAGAGGACCCAAGCTAAATGGAGGACGTACACCACCCGAGGGGTGAGACGATGAAAATATAAATAAATAAATATACTGTATATGACTTACATATATATGACTTGGGAATGTGGGAGGAAACCAGAGTACCCAGAGAAAACTCACGCAGGCAATGGTAGAACATGCAACATTCCAGACAGGAAGGCCGGAACCGGAATCTAACCTTGCACCTCGGCACTGTGAGGCCAACGGGCTCACCAATCGACCACCCATCTATCTATCTATCTCTCTTCTCTCTCTCTCTCTCTCTCTCTCTCTCTCTCTATCTATTAGTTCTCGAATGTCTTACCTGCGGTAGCAGGATCTTCACTTAGATACAATTTTAACTGTGAATACAACTACTTCCTATGGTGTTCTAATTTATTGAGACAGACCCGATACATGACTATTGTGTTCATTCAAATCACATCATATCGTGGAAGTACCAGTTAAAGAATCCATTCAGGCTTGCTGGTTGACTTCCAAGTTATTAAAAAAAACGTTGCTTGATTCCTCCCTCCCTCCCTTCTTTTCTGTCTGTCTCTCTCTCTCTCTCTCTCTCTCTCTCTCTCTCTCTCTCTCTCTCTCTCTCTCTCTCTCTCTCTCTCTCTCTCTCTCTCTCTCTCTCTCTCTCTCACACACACACACACACACACACACACACACACACACACACTCTCTCTCTCTCTCTCTTTTAGATCAATATATGTCAGAAAACACTGAACACACCTCAAGTACGCACAGAAATTTGCCACAGAGTGAGTTGCACAGTCAGTACAGCAAGGCCATCTAACGGCCAGCTCTTGTATTGTATGTGAGGATCCTGAGAGCTGCCCTCAGATGAATGTCAGGAATGCTTGAAAAGAAAGAGCATGAAAGCTTTCCACTCTGGAGAACAAAGCGGCTTCTCATTGGAAAACAGGAAGTCTGTTTCTCAGAGAGGATCCTGGAAACTGAAAACTGAAAGAAGAGGTAAAAAAAAAAGGGACTCAAATTTCATTTGCCCATGATTCAAATCTGCTTGAAAATTCCACCCTTCTTTCCATGAATAAATCGAATATCTGTTCGTGAAACACATTTTGATCCTGTGCAAACAATCTACAGGTTTCATTGAGGTACTGTACATTGAAAGTTTTTTTTCAGTGTATCTCTAAAAAATCCAAATCAAAAAGCTTTTGCCTTTTCGCGACTTGTTTCCTTGCATTATACACGTGACCAAACAGCTCAACAATGTCTTTCACATGCTGTGCCTTTTTAAATCTCGGTTATCTTTTGCTTCAGTTTAGGACTATTGCAAAGTAAACTAAGCGTTTCATTCCACATTCAAAGATACAGTAAAGAGATAAATTCCACTGACAAAAACTCTCCACTGGTTTGAGTAATGATTTATTGACATTTTCTTTTCTCCAACATTGTGTCTGTTTATACCAACATTATTTTCCATAAAGGGTATTTTTCATTTTTAAATTACATTTATAATGATTTACTCTCATACACACATGTTATTCAATGTCATCTTATTGCAATAAACAAGAGTAGCCAGAATGAGTCAGGTATTGCTACAGTTCATCATACAAACTCTTTGTCCATCCCACAATGAAATTCAAAAATAACTTTATTGGCAAGACAAAGTTACATGGTTGCCTCTCTGTCTAGCTCTCTGCAGGAGAGACGGAGGGCAGAATAAGGCTAAGGCTCGTAGCCCAAACACAGCTAACATGAAACACCTGCTCTGAAAATAAGAATCTAACCGCCCCCCCCCCCCCCCGCCAAATCATGAGTCATGATGATTGCTTCAAACGTCTGGTTTGCGGTACACGAGATGAAATGATGGACCAGCTCCCAAATGTGCAGGTTTCCTTTACCAGTCTTGCATTAGGCCACTTTCAAGCTCCACGTGGCATTTGACAGAAGGGAGTGAGCGGGGTCCTACCCAGCACACACACGACAACACGTACAGCACAGGTTGCTACACACACCAACAGCAAGGAGAGCACAGACCCTGGAATCGTTCCTCCCTCGTAAAAGCGCCAAAACATTTTTGCCTGGGCAACAAAAAGAGCACGACGGTGGACGTTGACGACAAGGCCAGCCTCTTCTTGAAGTTGATCAACCTCAAAGAGTTTTACGATCAGAAAATAACACAACGGCAAAATCACTCTGCCAGTGTTGCGAGTCTTGATAGCTTTTGCCTGAGACCTCTGGTGTTGTACCCTGTTCCCAAAGCAGAGGTTATCCAAGCAAAAACAACAACAGAAAAGGCCCTTTTATATGCAGGGTCACTCACGAAAGCCAATTCTTTGTTTTTTTTTCTCTCTCTCTTTCAGTCTGGTTTAAGAACCCTGGGGATGGTTCACAATCCTTATGGAGGAAAAAGTCTGTCTGCGTGCTCCCAATTGATATGTATGACTCCAAACAAAATGTCACAAAGCTAACAATAAAAAAAATTTTTAAAACATATGCTCATTCAATTGCAAGTGAGACAAAAAAGGTAAGACATTAGAATTCATCGCTTCTCAACGAAAGGGCACAGTGTATATCTCGATAGCTGAGTTGCGGCATTGCTCGCGTTTGGGTTCGCACTTCAGAACGCCTCCCCTCCCTCATTCCAGGGCCTTAAATCTTTCCGCATTGTGTCAAAGCGTTGCTTTTCTTTGCTACTGTTGCTCATATTAGTACTTGGGATGAAGTCAAAGTAAATGGCGTCAACTGAACAAGGTGCCCCCCCAGTCTTTGTGGAGGAAAACAAATCGTGGGGCATTTCATGGCTTTCAGCTTCTGGAAGAAAACAAGTGACCTTGTTGCATTTGACCTCGCTGCGGTTCTGGCTCAACTGTCGTTCCCATTCAAGATCGTTGCACTAGGCATGTATTTGACTTTCATCTGGTCTCTCTGACTTTATTTTAAATCTCAGATTTTCAATATGAATGTTTTTGCTTTTATATATGAAAGGGCATGTGAGGTAGGGAAGAAAGGCGCAGGTTTGGAAAAAATGAGCGCGGTTCAGATTAACTTCGCCAGGACCCAAACGTAAGGCTGTTAGCAGAAGGAACTCGGTTACATAAGCGCACAGGACCAACCTCACCAGCCAGTGTTAAAACATGGCTTGATGAGTGAGACATCTCTTCTTGAAAGCTATTTATGAGCTCCCGCCAAGAGTTCATGGTGGAAGTATAGCAGTTACAGTACAGCAGAACCTCGAAAGTCAAAAACCCCCAAACGAAAAACTCTTTGGGGTTCAATTCAGGAAAAAAAATATGCCTCCAAATGCAAAACTTGGGGGTTCAAACCATCATCGTGTGGGACGAAATGCCAACCATATTGCTATAGCTGCACTCAGTATGTGTTTCAATGGTTTAGATAAATACCAGTGATGGCAAAAGAAAAAAAGTCCTTCTCGGAATGGAAAGGAAACTAATTGCGTCTGGCTACTGTGTACGATATGAACACCACCGTTCATGCTCATATCGGATTAAAGTACATCTTTACTTTATTAAGCAAATGTTAACTAGCATGTTGCTGAAAATATAACGGCATGAAAATGACGTTTGAAGCCAGTCAGCAAATTTAGCACATTTTTACTTTCTCGCATTGCACTCAACCTCAGAAAGGAAGCAGCCACTGGTGGCTATTGACTCATTCAGTACTAAAAATGACCAATGGGTGGCAGTATAGCCATTTGGACAACTTACTGTTCCCTCTTAGGACGTTTCTTCTATTCTATTCTAGCTTGATTACACTGTGGTTACCTTCTCTTTACACTTGCATGACATGCAGTAAGGAATGTTCAAATGAAACAATTTAAATCACCCGTGGAGTTAATGATGGTTTGTCTCAACACATGCACTACTCACAAAAAGTTAGTTGTCGTTTGGGTAGATACTGGGTTTACGGGGCATTTACGGGCCTTTTTGTGAGCATGTTGTTTATCTTTTTGAAGAATGTGAACAATTTGGAAGAACAACTTGTACTGATTATGTTCCAATTTAGAGGTTCCACTGTACGTCCCGAACTGTTTCTACCCTCTGTGAGGTCAGCCCGGTGGAAATGTTTTTGCTGGTGCAATCTATTTTTGAAATACAGATGTGTCCAAGGTCAATCAAAAATCTGCGCTTACACTTCTCTCTCTTCAGCTTCTCGTGGTATGACAAGGGAGCTCACACCTGCTTTTGAGCAGACATTGCATTGTATGTGGTTGTTACAAAAAGAGGAGTTGCATTATGACAAGCTACCACTGTTCTACTCGATGTGGAGCACACCAAAAGTTGACTATTTCAGCAAAGCGATCAATAAAAACCACATTATTTTTAAGTAAGATGCGAAGAGCACATTTTTGTCATGGTAAGAGGAGAGAAACAACCCGGTGTGGTTTTGGAGGTGCACATGTGTTTCTTTTGTAGCTATTTGGGCAAACGTGGCTTATTGGGACAAAGTGCAAGGGAGCAAAGTAGGCGAACTGCGAAGGTTCGGGATGTAGCAGGAAGTTCAATGCATCAGGAATAATTATGTACCTCTTCCATCTCCAGCTCACACCTAAGTCTCAGAAATGGAGGAAAGGTTTCAGGTAAAGGGAAATATGAGAGATTGCTCCTCCCTCAAGTTTTTCTCTCAGTACATATTTAAATATTTTAGATCAGGTGTTGTCTGTGGATCATGTTTGTGTCTTCACAGTGTGCTTTTGGAGTGGCTGATCCCGATCAGCGGGTAACGTGTCAGTACGGGGAGAAGAGGATGGGCCCGTGGGTGGTGCGGATGGGCCCCGGGGCCGGTCTCAAGATGGCGTGGCTGAGGGTCGGTCCTTGCAAAAGGTGGTGATGCGGGTGCGGCACCGGAGCCGCTGCGCGGAGAGCCAGCGGGTGTGTGGAAGCGGCCGCGGCCATGGCCGCCGCGACGGCTAAGGGGCTGGGTAGCAGACCGGCCCCCAACGCTTTGGTGAGACCCTTGGTGAATGTCAGAGAAGACTAAAGATCACACGGTAGCCACGGTTGCCGGGGAAGAGAGAGACGAGAGAAAGATAACAATAATTAGTTCCAGACTTTGAACATCAAAGCTGCCTTTTGGAGGAGTTACAGTTCAACTAAGCCTGAGACTCAACAAAATGAGTTTGGCGACCTTGCAGTTCAACACTGTCACATTTGGGCCTCCAAATGTGCAAAGTGCACCACAGGAAGAGAAAGAAGCTTGAGAGGTTACCATCAGGTCGGCTCCCCTGTGCTTCTTGTGCCGGCTGAGGAGGGGGTTTGGCTTGCCCGCCATGCCGTCTCGGTGCCTTCGACTTGATATGTGCTGAAACAAGTGCACATGCAGCAAAAACACACATGTGTGTCACGATTTGGTTTAGGGACCAGCAGGTGGCACTGTAGAGCTCCCCTGGCAGCTGCACACCTGTTGGTCATAGGTAATCAGGCCTATAAAAGGACTCCTGCCCGCACACTCAGTGTCGGGTCATTGTTGCTTTTGCTACTGTCATGTTTGTTTGAGTCATGTTTTGGTTGTTATGTTTTATCTTCAGTCATGATTTTTGTTTGCTACTTTGGACTTTGTTTGCTTAGGATTTAGATTTCTGTGTTTTATCAATACACATCTTCAAATACACTCTGCTCCTCTCTCCTGGCTGCTTTTTGGGGTCCACCACCACCATGCAACGTGACAATGTGAAATGCCTCTCATTTACTTGGGCTGTTGCAAGAAATTCATTCACACTCTAATTGTGGGGTGCGTTGTGATTAGAATGACCTGACAAGCTTCAAACCTTCGTTCGGACAATTCTTTGCTTTGTTGAACAATTCAATGGAACAATTCTTGAAAAAGAGGCTTCAAGCCATTTACTTCCTCACCCAGGTTATTGCCAAACTAAACATAAAACCAAGCAAATGAAACCACTTAGGAAAGTCCACAGTATGCATGTTCTCCCCGTGCCTGCGCGGGTTTTCTCCGGGTACTCCGGTTTCCTCCCACATCCCAAAAACATGCATGGCAGGCTGGTTGAACACTCTAAATTGTCCCTAGGTGTGAGTGTGAGCGTGGATGGTTGTTCGTCTCTGCGCCCTGCGATTGGTTGGCAACGGGTTCAGGGTGTCCCCCGCCTACTGCACGAAGACAACTGGGATAGGCTCCAGCATGCCCCGCGACCATTGTAAGGATAAAGCAGTTCAGAAAATGGATGGATATAAAGGTCACTTGGCTTAATGCCTTAGACAGGCTAAAAGTAGCATCAATGCCACAGTGTTTTCAGCCTACATAAAAGAGATATTCAAACACAACTTGTGGAGCAAGTTGCAACATATGTAGATACAACATATATTTGTGTCATCCTCTATAAAAACATTACTATGACTGCAGTTCACTGAGCTTTGTTGTGACCATCTCTGTGTAGAGTGACAATACTTTTGACCATAAAGTATACGTTTAAAGACACGTAGAGTGCAACATCTTCCACCTACCTGTTTGAGTTGCAGTTCAGAATTGACCCGCACGTTGCAGATCTCACAGTGGAAGGTTCTTTCCTGAGTGTTGGGGTCCACCGGGCCGCCTCCCTGCTCCCCACTGGGCTTGGGACCCAGGCGTGGATATGCCTTGATGGGGCCCAGCCCACTACGAGCCTCCAAAATTGTTTTGTGTTTGGTACCTGCATACACGCATGCACGCACGCACACACACACACACACACACACACACACACACACACACACGCACACACACACACACACACACACACACACACACACACACACACACACACACGTCTGCACATCACTACTGCTGTTAACTGCTTCTAAATGCTTCTTTATTATGCTCTCAAGTGGCCTGAATGAAGGGAAATGTGTGCCCACTATTTCTCTTCAGCGCATACAGTGTTGCAGCACTAAATGTTGCTGTTCACGAAAGAAGGCTTTGGTCATACATCTGCGTGCCAGGTGAGCCCCAAAAGATGAACTCCAGTTTATCATTCATGTGTCGTTTTTATTGCAATTGTTGATTGATGTTCCATTGGGTGGAGATGGGTGGAGGTTAATGTATACCGAGTGTCACATGTGTCCCACGTATTTGTGGATCCAATTCCGAAGATCCAATTTCCTCCAATTGCATTTTATGGCATCTGACTTTGGTCTTTGAAGTCTGTACGAAGGTCTACGGCTTTGCTAGTCCGCAATACAACACCAAGTGTGTATTATTGTGCTGTACGATATGTGTATGTATATGTATGTGTGTGACAACAGGATAGTGACCAATTCCACAACTTATCTATCTGACGGCATAAAAAAGACAAGAAATTAAAACAATGCAGTCAACACGAGGTTGTCATAACAGATTAAAGGCCCTGTGAAAGGATGTAAATAGGGCGGCACGGTGGTCGACTGGTTTGCACAATCGCTGCACTAGATTCGATTCCGGGCCTCAACCTTCCCGTGTGGAGGTTGCATGCTCTCCCCATTCCTGTGTGGGTTTTCTCGGCGTACCGCGGTTTTCTCCCGCATTCCAAAAGGTTAATGGGACACTCTAAATTGTCCCTAGGTGTGACTGTGAGTGTGAATGATTGTTAGTCTATGTGTGCCCTGCGATTGGTTGTCAACCAGTTCATGGTGAACCCCAACAGCTGCTCAAAGTCAGCTGGGATAGCTCCAGCATGCCCCCTCGCAACCCTTATGAGGAGAAGCGGTTCAGATATTGGATGGCTGTTTCTAAATACAAAGTATGCAAACCAAATCTACAAGACATTTATTTTCACTCTACAGAGACTACAACTTTGACATACAGTCAAAGCAATCAAGTGATGCTTTTGTATAAAAATGACGTATGTAGCATATCGGAGAGATAAAAACGAGGCATTGCCTTTGTATTTTAAAGCAATGCTGCTCCTGGGAATATATGAAGTGTGATGTCATTGCCTGTTTCAAGTGTGTCAGTGTCAATCATTTGATCATGTTGGGGGTCATACTCGCACATCAACAGCTAACATCCCCACCCCCCTCCATGCTATGCCCCCCTAGCCCTGAAGGAACGTCACTGGCTCAGACTCAGACTTGACTCTCCCAAAGCCCTTTGAACAGAGTTAAAGTTTCAGAATGATGGAGGGCGGGGGGTTAAGGGTGAGGTGCGTGGAGGCTCCACTGAGAAGGACGACGGCTGCTTTCGCTCAAGGCCAGAAATGTTCTCTTGGGCTGTCCCTTCTCGCCTTTCTTCTTCTATTTCGGTCAGAAAATGGATAGTGCGAGCGGATTTGTTGTCTCCTGTAAGCTTGCCTCAGATGTGGACACCCACAACCCCACAAGCACACTTCTGTCAATAAAAACGTAGCCGCTGTGTTTGGCAAAATGTTTGACAACATTACACACACTTTCTTCCGTCTCTTCTGTGCACTCGCTCTGCGGCAGTGCTGTACACGTCTTCATTTTTGGATCCCGCAAACGTGCACAGTTTGGTTTTGGGGTAATGAGCGCATGTCATTGATTCCAGAACATTCCAACTCATTTGGAGGAGGCTGGACTTGATGAGCAGGAATCATTTTTGGAGAAGTGTTTCTTTTGATACTTGCATTTGCACGTACTGGCAGAACCACGTCACTCAAATCAATTGTTTAATCTAAATCTCTGTATTTGCAAATATTTAGTGCATTACAAGGCTTTTCTTTGTTGCGTATGTCGTCATAGGATAAACTTGTAATCCGTAATCGACTAAAACAAGGGCTAAAACAACTGAACCACAAATTGCAACGGAATGTAAAAATTGAGAAACCTGCCTCTCCAAAACCTGGATGAAATATAACCCCGATGAATGCCTGCAGCTGTGCTACCCCCCAAAAAAGTGGCAGCCTCTTACTTCTAGTTACACATGCTGTGCATTCGGATTGTCAATACATGTGAAAGCTAAGGAAAAACACGAGCACACGAGTGCATGTGCTGCGTGGTACTAAGGGGCAGATCAGATACAAACAGATACAGAGTGTTGCCTCAGAGGACAAAAAAGGGTCACGGGGAGGGCAAGAAGGATTAAAACCAGCAGGGGCTGAGAAAGCGACACGGAGACAAGCTCTGTGTTTTTCTTACACATACACAAACATCTTTAGCGCAATGGAAGGCAAGCTGCATGTAGCCAACGACGAGAGAAAACATTCTCGCTCGTCTGCAATCGTCTGTCACAGCGTTTCTCAACATTTAGGGAGCCAAGCCACCCGTTTTAAACAAGATCACACGGCACACCAGCAAACACAAAAGAACATATTTATATATATTGATGATCTAAAAGTTTGATGAGTGCCTCAATTTACTCACAAATTGATTTAGTCATTGTGAAACGTGTCCTGCCTGTTGAGCCGAACATATTTGCAGGGTAGCGTGACATCTTCTGTCGTGTGAATGTCAGCAGGGTGGCTACACTTTCATTGCACCTTGTACCATCTAAGCAAGCGAAGAGCATATCTTTGTAGAGCATTTCAATAAATGAACAAAGATGTATTCGTGATTAACAAAAAAACATTGCTTTTCGAACAAATTACACAGGAAAAAAAAGGTTGCGCTGGATTGACTCAGTTTTATTCTGTCGGGTGGCTGCATGAAATCAAACCATCTGAATGCAGAAACATTTTTGAAGTTGATTAAATATCTACCGAGAAATTGATCAGAATCCTGATGTTTTGTTTTTTTGTGCCAAAATAGAATGGAGCCAATTTAGCAAACATTTTTTTCAGTGTAGGTGAAATTGGATTATCTGCCAGAGCCACTTGGTGATCTGTCACGGCACACTGGAGTGCCACACAAGCCTGCTTGGGTATCAGTCGTCTTTCATGTGGGAGACGGTAACATGGGATGTTAGAAGATACGGAGGTCTTAGTTACCCAGAGGTAGCATACCTAATGATCCGTGCCTTGTAATGGAACCTTTGACACGGTCATCCTAATGTTCTGACCGTTACCCCAATCAAATTGACTGCTAGGATGTATTTCAAGACTTTTATAGAAATGCTTTTTGAATACAACACTCACCTTTGTTGTGAGCCTCAAGTTGCGACAAGGAATTGACAGCCACCTTGCATAAGGAGCAGTACAGCAGCTTCTTTGCCTTGGCCTCTTCCGTCTCCGGGCTGGGCGGGCTGCCGGAGGCCGGGGGTCCCGTAGATGCTGAGATCAGGGGCGGCTCTAAGTTGAGGATGTTCGGTAAAGAGGAAGAAGTGGAGCCCGTGGGTGCGGCGGGACATATGGAGGGCGGCTCTGCGGGTGGGTGAGATGGGCTGCTCTGACGGGGGAGCGGTCCGGCAGCAAGCGGGGTCCCGTTTAACAGAGACTGTGTTTCATCTGCAGGGCAAAGTGGGGTGGGAGGGGGAGGGGGGGTGGAATACATGAAATACAATGGTGAGACATCTTTTCTGCTGTCATTAAAAAGGTCAACTTTAAAGTGTTTTACTTTAGGCTCAGTGTGTTTTAATGTGGTGAAGTGAGTCTCAAGATAAACCGCAATGCTAACCATGTGGAGATCACACAAACCAGAGCAAAGCACTTGCAGGTGCAAATAAAATAGTTTCATTTCCGGCCGCACATGCCAAACGTAATGAAAAACCGTTTTTGTGCATTGAAATTTGACTTGAAAGAGATGGGAGGCCATGGCTTGAAGATGTTGGGAGGTGTATGTTTGTCTTGATTGTTTAGTTGAGGTAGGAAGCCGATGCTGCAGCTTGTCCAATTTGGTTCTTTCCCACACAGCTGTTACCTTTGGTCGTACTTAAGCTCAGGCCCAAGGCAGGAAACACAAAGAAAACATCATGAAGTGACACATCCGCTGACTCGGACTTTCCCCGGTTTGCTGTACTTTACATTTGTGCTTGTTTTTGTGATGTATTTCTTTCCTATTCTATGGATGTTTATGAACCTGTTAGCACCGATATTTATACACACACACACACACACACACACACACACACACATACACACACACACACACACACACACACACAGATGTTTTCGATCAGCCTACGCCATGCCTGTGGTATTCATCCTGGGTGTTGTCCGAATAAGACGCCCTAAATTTGGGTGGGTTACTCCCCCACACCCCCAATGAGGAGAGACCATTAGGCCCTTCTCCAAATTCCTCTGGACGTAGGGCCAAATTCAGCACCACGGTAAAGCCCCCGACCAGATTATGGCATTAAAAGGAGATTAGGAGATATTTGTGGTAAGAAAGCAAATGCCGATTTCAACGCCTCAATTGCCTTGTAGAGGTTGCCGCATGCGTTTGTCATGACAGGCCGTAGAGGACTCATATCTTTATGTTCCATGAGATCATTTTGGAGCTATGCAAAAGGAAACTACATCCACGGTCTCATGACATCACTTCTGATGAACATGCCATCATGAAAGCTTTCCATTCCGGAGCCTTCCAAAATCACAATCTTCTCTTTTCCACACAGGTTTGGAGGTTTCCAGCTGCACGGTGGTGTCAAACAGATGTTCTTTTGGAGAGTTTTTGTCCTCACTCTGTTTTGGTCAAAATTGAGCCCTCTCACTTGTCCCATGCTTTGAGCCAGTGTTTGACAGCTTTTACATGGTAAATATGAGCAGGCTGCTTGCAATACTTAAAAGCGGTTGCAGAGCAAGTCGGTTGAGGGGGAAGCTTGAGTAGATTAGAATCTAAATTGAGTACACATTATGCACGCGCACACCCAAATCCTGCCAAATTCTGAATCCATAAAATGGGATTTGAATTCAAATTTGCAGGACCATTGATAAAGGATCCATGGAACAGCACTAGACCAAACCGTCACCTCTGGTCACGCTCATAGCGCAGCTGAATGGCCCCTCATGTAAAAACCAGGTCATCCAAAGGCTAAACTCCTCGAAGCAACACTCACAGAATTCCATTTTTGTCACTGTCATCGGCTACGCAGTGGATTATCTCAGGATTTGCTAGAATTTCCCTATGTTTGCTTATAGTGAGAATTTAACTGCATGTTCTCCAGAAAACACCGATAGCGCCTATTAAAGACTGACAAGCGACCTTCCTTCCTGGTAGTTGGCCTCAACTCCTAAAAGACAAAAATATTCACTAGAGGTGGGGGAAGGGGTAGTGTGGAGGGCAACAAACAGAGGTAACTCAATCCAGATGCTTTATAGTAGTCTGCCGTGTGTGCATCCTTAATCCATACCAGGAAATTAAAGTTACGTATCATATGTTGTTGATTTGTTGGTAAAGTCGAGGGGGGTTCAGTTTGAACCAAAAGAATGTCTGTTGTTTGTGGAGAGTAAAAAAAAAAAGACGATGCCTCAAGTGTAAAATTGAATGCTTTGCATTCCAATATATGCTACAGCAGAGGCCAGAATGACACAAAATGCAATTTACATGAGGACATTGAGCTCTTCTGTCAATTGTGGCGTCAGAGAAGAAGTATTTTTGGGATGTAGACTTAGCTAGCCAACCGCACACTTTTCTGGAAGAAATAGGCCAAGTACTTACAACAAAGTAAATTGCGCTGGATAAGCCTATAGTTCGTATGTAGTGAGTGGGCTGAGGGCTCACGCTGGACTCCAAGTTCATCACATGGTCAAAATATCATAAAAATTGAAGTTGTGAAAATGGTTAACACTCTCCCTCCACAATTGGGTGATACAAGGCGTTTTAAATGTGTTTGCCATGCAACTTTAGTGCATGTCAGACTGTGTAATGCACCATAAAAGAGGCTTCAGTTCAGCAATTGGCATTTCACAAAGACCCTTCCCCACACTTACTGTGACAAACATTTAACATTACACTACCACTGTCTGTACAAACATCGTACACAACTTGTTACGTTAGCTTGCAAGCAGCCAGGATATTCCAGATCACTTAATTGTTTATGAACGATGAGCTCTGAAACCTAATGCTCAACTTGAGAGAGCGGACCCGCATTCAAAATGCAGGCAGGTGCCCTTCACTGTGTCGTGTCTGTGTGCAAAGATAGCTGTTTGATACAAGACATATTTGACATTTTTTGAGGATTTCGAAACAAATTCCAAGAACAATAAGAAAAATGTGTCCTGGGATTATTTTCTTCCACTAACCATTCAAACAGAAATCCTTCGTAATTTAATACTCAAGAGTCACGCAACCTTAGCTCTCACATGAAAGTCATCTGTTTAATTGACCTTGGGGGTATGTGTTTGTTTGTGTGCGTGTGAGAGAGAACAATAACAATAGTTATAGTGAGCGCACCAGAGAGTAGCAGGGGGAAGAAGGTGAAGTGGAGTTTGTCTTCCTTCAAATTTACAGCTGCCTCTAATGTCTAAGGTCGTGTGTGTGAGGTCCCTTCTTCATGTTATGACTGTCAGCATCTGATGAATGGATTGTTTGTGTCATGCAGCATGTCTGACGTCCCCTCATGGAGTGCCTCACCGTTGTGCTAAAACTACTAGAAATACATTCCTTTATTTACCATGTTGCTTTTGACCAAGAGGGACGAAGCAAAGTGAAACCACACACAAGTGCATGCAAATGCATCAAAGAGGCCAAACAGGAAGACGCACAGTTCAGGGTCACAAAAAGTCGATTCTTTCACATGTTCCTACTTTGGGTTGCCAATAATAGCAAACTCACTATGCTGGAAAGGTCTCTAATGGCCGTTTCAATTCCCTCTGAGGGATGGAGAGCAATCCAAACTGACCTCTCTCTATTTTGGGATTGGTACCACAACAATCTTCACATGTAAAGTGGTTTTGTGGGTCAAAGATGGTTCAAAGTTCACGTCTTTGGACTATAAAATCTTGCAACATGTTGGCCTTGATTTCGACCATCTTGTTTGTTGCACAGCCTCTACTCGCTGAGATGGAAAAGTCTGGTCCACAATAAGTCACATGCAGGAACTTTTGTCAATGTCACCAAAACATGGCAGCTCTGTCGCCCGGTGCTGGCCCAAGGCAGGCGGGGAGGCTGAGGGAATGGAAAATGCAGCATGGAGAAAGGAACAGAGGTGACACCCATAGCCTCGAGGTTAAAGCGAGAGATACAAAGATGAGCTGAGCTGAGCTGATGGATGAAGAGATTCCGAGAAAACCGACACAACTGGACGAGAGAAGCTTGGATCATGGCTCATGTTACTGTCCAATGTTTGTTCAATGGCGCCATCTTAATTGTGTTACTTTTAAAATGTCATACTGGACGGTAATATTACATTTTACATTACTGCCATTTGACATTACTTGGTTGTACATTATTAAAATCTTGAGTTCAACAAAAGAGCAGAGATGGACATTTCACTTTACTGTAACTATAATAAGCTTACTTTTCATTAATTTGTACATTAAATTAAATGTTTTTACAGCTTGATAGATTAAAGTGGAAAGAAAAATTGGTCTTAATTTTTTTTAAACATCCGGCCACATATACATAGGAATAAAACGAATAAATAACAGTTTCTTGCCAGATGCCACACAGTGTGACAATCTATAATCAGTGATGCTATAATGATTGACGTGGAAAGTTGTCCAACGATGTATCAACAGTGGCCAACAGGGGAGTTCACACGGCACACATTTTTTGCGATATATCTTACACCGGTGTACATTTTGTGGAGCGTTCACACGTATAAAGCTGCTTACTGAAGAGAAGCGCGTTAACCCCGGTGCAGCCCCACTTGCGTTCACACGGCAGTTTCTGCGGCCGTGAAATACGATAAATAAAAATTAAATAAAACATGCGCATGCGTACAGTGAACTTCCTTTTCCCCGCCTTATTTGTGACATATCGAAAAACCATGGTTTATACTTTCATTCATTCATTCATTCATCTTCCAAGCCGCTAGATCCTCACTAGGGTCGCGGGGGGTGCTGGAGCCTATCCCAGCTGTCTTCGGGCAGTAGGCGGGGGACACCCTGAGTCGGTGGCCAGCCAATCGCAGGGCACACAGAAACAAACAACCATTCGCACTCACACTCACACCTAGGGACAATTTAGAGTGTTCAATCAGCCTGCCACGCATGTTTTTGGAATGTGGGAGGAAACCGGAACACCCGGAGAAAACCCACGCAGGCCCGGGGAGAACATGCAAACTCCACACAGGGAGCCCGGAGCTGGAATCGAACCCGGTACCTCTGCACTGTGAAGCCGACATGCTAACCACTGGACTACCGGGCCGCCCTGGTTTATACTTCTCCAGACAAATCAACCCTGTTGTCTATCAGACATCATAAAGGGACGAGAGAGAGGAAGCAAAGATGACGGAAGTACAACAGAGCACGAAAGCAACGTATTCAATACCCGTATGTAATCAACTCTTCTCATGTGTAGCGAGTCTACCCCTGTTGCGTTCACACGTCCCATTTTATATCGGTGCTGTCCCGCAAACTAGTATGTACTCTGGAGTAAATTTTTAGACCACCTCTTGAGCAGGGTTCAATTTGCTGCGGTTTAAGTTGTTTTCTGGGGCTACACCGGTATAACTTTGTACGTGTGAACGCTCTGCGAGTGGCAGCCGGGGTGCTACAACAGAGTAAAAGTTGCCGTGGGAACACCCCCAATGATGATGCAGTCAGGCGCGACTTCAAGGGAAACCAGCCGTGGTAAGACTGAGTTATAACTGAAAGAATAGATTACCGGTAGCTGAAAATGAAAATGCTACGGGGTAGCAGACAGCATTACTGAAATGTTATTAGAAATGTTACCTCACTGCATTACAGCAAAAAAATAAAATAAATAAAAGTACTGTAAACCTGCTGATGTAATTGTGTATTTTTCCCGAACAGTGCTCAATTGTCACAAAACATGAACTTGGACAAAACAAACCTTCCTTGAGGAGATGCCAAGGGAATGTCCTGCTGCTCATGTTCAAAACATGTTTACATTTAACCGTTGGAGAGCATAGTTGTGGTTAGACTTGATTAAAACAAGAAATTATCTTTGGCACACTTATGGTTCCTCTGCTATGAACACTGTTTGCAAATGTTGGCCAGAAAGTAAAGGACCTCGCCAATTTTTACCCTTGTACACAATGAGCAAGCCAAACAGCAAATCTGGTGTTATGTCGTCTGACTGGTATGAGTGTTCTGATCATTTCCAGCTGTAAATGTTAATCAGAAATACAGTCTCTGGAATTGCACCAGTATTTTCTTCATTTGATCATAAATCCCCTTTATGGGAGGAGTCAGTTTTTAATGTTTTTTAATGGTGCCGACAAGTGCAGGTCGGCATATCTGCAAGAGGTAGGGGTTCACCGCTGTGGGAGTGCTCATTCATGGCTAATTCTTTCATTTCATTCCCTTTAAGTGCAGCGCACAAGTCGCGCATTACTATCTCAACATCGAGGAAGTATAACTGCGCAGTGGAGTGGGCACTTGGAGACCATCCCCGCTGCTTTAATTGGTGGTGTGCCCTGTCTCGACCGCACCTTACAGATTTGAAAAAGAAACATAGAGTCATCGGTGTTTTCTAGAAATGAATTAGAATAAATTGTTGATTGCATTGATGCAGTTCCTGAGGAGTGATGAGTTTGTTTGCCTGGGCAACACATTTTGTTTTTGCTATTCTTGAAAATATTCCATTTAAAGTTATTTTGTGACAAAGATGAGCACCATTGCAATTTTCTCCCCTGTGATGGTGTGACGCATTTCCTGTTCTGTCACCTTGTTTGCTGGTCTCGCCCTCAGAGGCAGTGCCCAGGGCTCCTGCAGGAGATGGCGAGGTGGTGGGGGTCACAGTCTGAGGCTTGTCGCCATCTTGACAGCGACTCTTTGAGGTCTCGATGCCTTTGACTCTCCTGGCATGGCGGTTTCCTTTGTAGTGGGCTTCAGCTTGGTTCTGTATGGCAACACCGAACGGAAATGTGGAAGGTAAACACAAATATACCACAAACAGGTCAACTACTGGTTAATCCGATACACTTATTCGTCACTGTCTTTTTTACATATTTGATTCTCGCTCAGTAGCTGCAGGTGTGAATGAATGGTTTTCTGTGGCCTGTGGTTGGCTGGAGACCAATTCAGGGTGTAAACTGGCTTCATTTGCATCGCATTTTTCTAACAGTTTAACAGTCGCCTCATTCCTCTAAAGGGGCACAGCAATAGAAAGCATTCTCATTAGGATGTGGCCCACATTATGCTATACCTTGGATTTCAACCACAATACTGTATACAGGTATTACACATCACGATACAGTATCGTGATGTGTTCTGTACCCTGATTTAGGTCATTTTATGTCCTGATTCTTGATGATGATGATATACTGTATATCCCAATATGTTACTTTTCCTTAAACAGAAAGTAACCCCAAAACATTTCTTTACAATACGTTCCATGCACCACCACTAGTCTAAACACAGCATTCTGATGAATATTGCGTTTGGGGAAATCATGGCTCACCTGTTTTCAGAACCTCAGCCATGATTGGTTGTGACTTCAGGCCCAAGAATCTGTGATGTCATTTTCAGTTTAGAGAAGGTGGCAAAATTGCCGCCGTTGGAGATTGATAAAAACAAATGAATTATTCGGCTTAACGCTTATTCTACAAACAATATTTATCAGAATGCCAGGTTTAGACTAGAGGAACATATTCTTGTAAAGGAGATTTTTTAGGTTAACGTCCCCTTTAATATTAAATGAAATATATGGCATCCCCCCCCCCCCCCCCATTTATTGGCAAAACAAATAGAAATACAAACATAAATATCAAGTGCAAAAATCCCATTTGATTTATCAGGTAGTACAGCCAGGCTTCAAGGAACGTACATTGTTGTCGGGATTAACATCATGTCGTGTCATGTTTTTTTCCCATCCATTCTCCTCTAGCAGTGTTATAAAGCTTGTAGGCTTGCTGCAGCTACATTAACCATTCATTTTTCATACATAGATTGTTAGTGACATATAGCCGTGACACAAAAACTCAGGGACTCATTCTTCCTTGGAGTGCATCATTTGGTAAAATGCTGCCAGAGACTCGAGTGTGCTAACTAGAAGGCTAAAAGCCCGGGCTGCTAATCCACACGCCGGTGATTCTCACTGACCACCGTACTTTTGCATAACATGAGCATTCCGCATAAAAGTAAGACTCTTCAGCAGGTCGTCCCGGCGGCCCTCTCTCCAGACATGACTAATCCATTTATATTCAATCAAACTGCTACACAAATCGAACAGTCGGATTAAGCATGGGTTAATTGGACACACTGGGAGAGTAAGGCGCAAGGATGACGTAATAAGAACGTGACTGCAGTCTTTCCTGTCTCTTGTGCCACATGTTCTTTAAACTTAAATAAATAAATGTTGGCCCCCTTTGTTCCTCACTCAACACTTATTTGTTATCTCTCTTGCAGAGGTTCCCAAATACATGTAAATGTCTATGAATATTTATACGCACATTCTGTTACATCATCAGTGGAATGTTCTCCTGTACATCATCTGAGAGTCCAAACTGACAGATACTGGCTCCAGCTTTTTTTGATTACCAGACTGATTGTGCTGGGGGAAGTTAAACTGGGACGCCGTTGAACTTGAAGGTCCATAAATTTGACATACATTTTGTCAGGCTGCTGAATAAAAATAACAACAACAACAACAATAATAATAATAATAATAATAATAATTAAATGAAATGAAAAACTATTGTAAATAGCACTGCGATTTATCCATTTTGTATTTATATTGCACTTAATTGAACAGTGTTTGTTTGTTTTTTCTTCTTTCTTCTTTCTACCCACATTCTTGCTGCTGGAGGCTGTAAATTTCCCCAGTGTGGGACAAATAAAGGATATCTTATCTTATAAACTACTCCTAGCCCCATTCCTCAACAAAGCATATTACTACACAACGTTTAAACAATGGGTTACAGGCTTTGAAGGTTCACAAAGACACCACTTATCATGGGGATCACAGTGACGGAGTGAAAAGCATCATAGTACACGTCAACATTTTTTCAGAAAGAAAAAAACAAATCGTCCTGCTTAGAAGATCTTGCGGGAAGGGAACTAATCTCTTTTTGAAACACCCACCACTAGCTTAATGTGTTTGCACAGAGTGTACACAAGCAAGGTGGACCATTCATCAAGGAGTCACTTGCAGAGAGGATGGTGAGGCCGGTACAACATGGCGCATGAGATGCAAGGTTGCTATATTGAGCTTACTGCCAGCAGTCTGAAGGACATTTTCACACCTCTGCCTACCGCCCGTTCATTTTATCGTGACTTTCTTATCCCAAGTGTCCCAACAATGTCCAAACACATATATAGAGCACAGTTGCACGTGCAATATTTCAGAGTAGAACTTGAATCAGCTGTCAGCAGGCCTCGAAAATAGGTTGCGTGAACGGATGTGCAATATTTGGTGCTACAGCGCTGTGGTAAAATGGTATCGAAACAATCTTTGAAAGTCTTATTGCTGCGTACTTGATTTTATAGCTGGATAGGTCCCATACAAATTTACACATCAGAGGTAACAAAAGATCAAATGGGACACAATATATGCAATGAAAGCAACATAGGACAAAATCTGACCTTTTGAAAACATGAAGAGTTTTATCTATCCTGCAGGTCTGTGTTGCATTGATGATTCCACACAAAACTGTCACTTATAAATGTCAGCTAAACTAGCATCAGATGTAATGTCTTTTTGGACACTTATGGAAAATGTGAACAAAAGGGTGAGCTCATTTGGACGTACAGACGATAGTCAACCGCAGCTTTGACATTGCTGACATTCTGCAGCGAGCTCTCATGACAGCGACAGCGGAGAGCCGCTACAGCTCCTCTGATTGCACGTCTGAGCCTGCCTGTCTCCATGTGTGTGCGTGCGTGCATCTTTTGTTCTGCCAAGCAAGCTCACAAGAATAAAAATGGCGTACAAGGCCCTCATACAGTATGTTGACTGATTAGCTGGTGTGATTTGTGCTGTAAAAGGCAGTACCTGATATTATTGTTCTCGTTTTTTTAAGAGGAGGCTGAAGGCACATATTTTTAGCTTGGCTTTTGAATAAGTTAATACTATGCTTATTCTAATTCAAGCGTTTTATATTTCTTTTGTTAATTTTCTTTTCTTTTTTATTCTTTTTTTATTTTTTAAGAGCCATGGTTTCCTTTTGGGGGGCTTCCACACTGGGAGGTATGGTTGCTGTCACTCAGTGTGGATCAGCACCCCTTGGGTTCTTTTTTCCTCATATGGTTTCTCTGTGCCTTGCCATGTCTTTTTTAATATCAGGGTCATGAGTGTATGTGTGCAAGTTTTGTATGTTTGTACGTGTGTGTGTGTGCGTGAGCATGGGCATTTTCAATGGTTGCATTTTTTGTTTTCACTCCTTTTAGGTAACAGAGTGAAA
Organism: Hippocampus zosterae; assembly: GCF_025434085.1. Taxonomy (NCBI): domain Eukaryota; kingdom Metazoa; phylum Chordata; class Actinopteri; order Syngnathiformes; family Syngnathidae; genus Hippocampus; species Hippocampus zosterae. The sequence goes on from NC_067452.1 coordinate 16,038,571, forward strand.
ACTTGTGTTTGAAATGAAAATGTATTGGACGGTTTGGGACACAGCTACTTCTAAAGCTTTATTTAAGCATTTGGAAAATTGCATGTTTGGAGAGGGCCCTGTTTTTGTCGAGCATGACCCAAGGTCATGCGCACAAAACAAGATGCCTGCTTGGCTGAGTTTGCTGTGTAGGAGCTTGAGTTGCCTTTGAAGAATGTCGAAACAACCCCACAGATACACGTCAACATCCTTAGAAAGTCTCGCCAGTAGACTGAAAGCTGTTGGGCGGCTGAATCCAGACAATATGTTCTTTCACCGTCAATCCTTGTGAGTGGAACATCCTACGGCATTTTGTCCATACTGTGTACACCTTTTAGTGTACCCTGATTCCTTACTAATAAGAGACACATATTTAATCATATAAACATTCCCAGATAAATATCGGTTCAGCATGAAGATCTAAGGAGAGCAGGTTCAAAGATTTTAACCTTGTCGCCGCTTAACCACATGATTGCAGACTTAGCGAGTATATTTAGCACTGGTCCACTCCTAAGTGTGGTCTGTGCGTGTCTGACCAAAATGTCTGCACCGCTGTGTTTTCAGCATCACAGCCTACACACTGGGCGCTGGGAATGGCTTAGCACAAGTCCACACTGAAAGCTTCCGCGCCATCAATCACAAGTAGAAAATGCCCATTATCTCCCACTGGGAAGTCCTATCAGAGAAAGTGATTCATCTCAAGTCAATATGAAATAAAAGAAGTGTCCAATAAAATAAACACAGGCCAGCAGTTCATACTTGGAATCACATTTTCAGGATTTTAATAAAACTTTTGTCATTGTTGATGCTCCATTTGTAAACAACCTATTACTCATCCTTAGCCTCTGTGCCAGATTTTTCCGCTTGGTTCCACTTTTTTTTATTGTTTTGTTTGATGCTACAGCACTTTGAAACAAATTAAATTCCAACAGCGGTCAAAAGTGCCAAAACAAGGCAAAGAACTGCACCACCGCATTTTTGTCAATATCCGCTCACCGGTGAGAAAACAGAGCAGAAGACCTTCCAGTTTTTGCACTTGCAACTTAGTATAGAGTACCTCTGAGTTGAAGCGGATCTGACAGACGTTACAGGAAATGACCGGCCTCTTGGTCTTGACCAGTGGAACTCCGAAGGTGTGGTTGATCACGGCCTTCTGCACTGGGTCCATCTTCCATGGAATGACAAGGGAAGTGTGGAAAAAGAGGGGAAAGAAAAGACACGGGGAAAAAATGGTGAGCTTTCGTTTAAACAGTGAAGTTCTTGTCTCGTCTTACCTTAAATGCAAGACCACGTTTTGTAAGATGAGTACAATCAAATGAGATCAAATCCAAGAGATGCGGATAAAATCATTTTCATGTTTGTTTATACAGTACCATCAGATGTTATGGTTTGGATTTTAAAGGCGTGCACAACTGAAAGCCGCTACCACAATAATAAACATACAGTGATTCCCTTGAGCTATGAGTCAGTTTGAGTGAAAGATCATATTTGAAAGGGGATGTCTCTCAAATCATCTAACAAAACTTAAATGAATGGAAACTCTGTTTAAGCGTCCTAAAAAAAACATGTTTGCAATGTGGAAAAAAAGCCCTCTGTAGTGTTGTCCTTTATAAAAAAAAAAAAAAGCAATAGCACAATTAAATATGATCTGAAGAGATGATTAACGTTATGTTTTTGCTTCATTTAAATGATTATTGTGCTACTCCTTCTGGTGTGAATGCCTTGGCTATTTGGCGGTCGTAAGACATAGCGATATACTGTACATGGTAACGAGCTCAGCTCCTCAGTAACCCTCAATAATATTAGTCTTTCTTCACGGAGGATAAATAATATATGCCTGTTTCATTATATCTGCATGTGTAGCACCAATGTTTGTATAAAACTATCCATCTTTGAAGATGATAAAAGCTATTTCTAAGTCGCTACATGGGGTTTCCAATCGTGTGTGGACTTGAAGACCAGGTCGGAATTTGACGTTGTTGTGTGATTTTTCTCCATTTGCTCCATCAATCTGCAACATACTATTTAACACCTCATATGCACTTAACTGTTTGGTTTGTTTGTTTGAACATAAAACATATACAGTAATAATTTGACAGAAAATAAGGTAGATAAAATAGTAAAAAGAAAGAAATCAGTCTTCATTCAACACAGTTATTATGTTCAAGGGAGTAGGAAGAAGTAAAAAACTTATCTAGTCCTACCCCGTTATGTGTTTATATCTAATAAATCATTTTTATACCAATCAGAAAAGAAAAAAGTAAGAAGAAAGAAGTCTCCATTAAGGCTCATACTTTACCCTTAACCGTGATATTTTCACAACTTTTGGTTTGTATCGGGATTATATACATCCTCACCCTGGCACTCTTGTGTCAATTTTCTCTTGTATTCATAATGGATATTTCAATACCTTTCTCTATTTATCAACTTAGTTCTGATTTATCATTATATTTAATGTTTAGAATTTATCATTTTAACTCTGATTGATGTAGGTTGTTTGTACTATTTTTTTGTATTTGTCTTTGAACTCAGCAAGCGTTTTACAAATTTTCAGTAAAACGCAGTAAGATAAGTTGGTACCTCTTAAATCATAGCTGCTCACTTGTATTTCGAAAAACAACAGAATGTTTTGGCATACCAGGTTATTGTGTGCTTTGTACATTAATTGGGCGATTTTAAAGTCAACCAGGTCATAAAATGTTATCGTATTGAATTTGATAAATAGTGGATTTGTGGGTTCTGTATATTTTGATCTATAAATACTTCGAATTGAATTTTTTTGTATTTTTAGAAGAGGGAGTGTGTTTGTTTTGCAGGCTTTTCCCGATATATTTCCACACAGTAGGTTATATATGGTAATAATAATGAAGTGTATAATGTGTACAAAGATCTCTTATTCAGCACTTTCTTGGTTTTGTAGAGGATCCCTAAGGTTTTGGCTATTTTTCTTTTTACGTTATCGATATGTGGCTTCCAACATAGTTTTGAGTCTATTACTAATCCGAGAAACTTGGTTTCATATGCTCTTTCTATCTCAATTGAGTTTACCTTAATTTGAGCTTGATGTTTGATTGGTCTTGTGCCAAAAACAATTAACTTCGATTTTTTCAGGTTAAGTGACAATTTATTTCTGTCGAACCATTTTTTAAATCTGTTTAATTCGTTTTCTACGGTGGTCAGGAGCTGTTTCAGATTTATTCCAGAACAGTAGAAAGTTGTATCATCAGGAAAAAGGACACATTTAAATTGTTTTGAGACCTGCAGATATCATTTATATATAAGATGGATAGTTTTGGACCAATCACTGACCACTGAGGAACTCCATGAGTGATTTTCAGTTGATTAGTTTTTTTATTGTTGAGCTGCACGTACTGATATCTGTTTTCTAAATAACTTTTTATCAATTTATAAGCTACACCTGTAATGCCATATCTTTCTAGTTTTTTTCAATAATATACTGTGATCTATTGTGTCAAATTTTTTTTTTTAGATCTAGGAAAACCCCAACAGTAAATTCTTTGTTGTCTATATTAGTGGCTATTGCTTCCACAAACTCCATAACTGCCATTGAGGTGGTCCGTTTTTCCCTGAAGCCATATTGATTTTCACTTAACAGCGCATGCTTTTGTATAAAGCTATCAAGTCTGCGAGAAAATAGTTTTCCTAATATTTTTGAAAATTGTGGTAGTAGTGATATTGGTCTATAATTTGTAAACAGATGTCTTTCTCCACTTTTATAGATTGGAATAACTTTAGCAATTTTCATTTTTGATGGAAAGATACCAGCTTTGAATGACAGGTTGCATATGTGCGTGAAAGGTCGTACTACATATTCTATAATCTGCTTTATTATTGTCATATCAATATTAAAGCAATCAAGAGTTTTTGTCTACGTATCTATTTTTGTTGGATCAGGAATTTGTTTTACTAGGTTACTGCCGATGTTGACAAAATACTCATTAAATTCAGTTGCTATTTCTGCAGTTTTTTCCAGAAAAGTAATTTTGCCTTTGATAATATACTCTGGATAATCCACTTTTTTAGGACTATTTCTGATTACTTGGTTAAGTCTTTTCCATATTTCTTGTGTGTTACTTTTATTCTGCTCTAATAGTGCATGATAATGATCTCTTTTACTGGCTCTTATAATACTTACTAGTTTTTTAGTTTCAGTACCTGACACTGGTTAGGTACTTCAACCCCATCCTAAAGCTAAATGGTGAATTCATTGTAAATTGTCTTTAGCGCTAATTTAGAGTCAATGCTGTGGTTTTTAACCACAGACATGTTGGCACTTTCTTTGCAGCGACAGCAGACTACTGAAAAAAATGTACAATGATGTGATACTGTTTGCGTACGTAGGAGGATGAAAACCAAAGTAATGGCCTAACGAGAATAAAAAATTGCAATTGCTGTTGTGTGTCTGAAAAATCATAAGCCATTGACCGAATGTTCCAAAGAGCCTTCCAAATGTGATGCAAGCGTGCTGCTCTGGGAAGGTTCGCAGACAAGAAATTACTCAATTTGGCCCGTCTCTGTGTTTAATTTGGCCCATTGCCAGGCTTTCCCTTAAGTCATCTCACCCCCACTGTCACGCTCATCTATTATGAAGATATCCTCAAGAAGAGAATTTCCTTGACTGCAATTATAGAACGGGAATCTCTCTAGGACTTGGAATGCATGCAGAGGAGGCTTTGGATGTTAATATGGGGGACAGCAAGGCCGACCTGGATATATACACCACGTGGATGAGCAGCAGAGATGGATAAAATGATGGCATAAAGAACAGAAACTATAGCATGACCCCATTGCTAGGCATCTTATCTCAAAATAACATAATAATCAGTTATTCTTATCTCATGCAACTTTTCCCCATCAAGCACGACTGCTGTTGTGTTCTTCATTCCCCCGGAAACGGACTTGAGTGGAACATGGCATGCAACTCCACAGAATGGAGGAGTAGCAGTTTGCAACATATTGAACCGCAGCAAGCAATACTGCATGGACACCGTCTGCCACAGCAACAAGTTCCTTCGTGTAAATAGTACCGGAGACCAATTTGAAGCATGTTGCATTGTAGTGAAATAAGAAAAAGAAAAAAGAGCAGTGATGCACTCAAAAGTCGGATCACACCACATCTTGAGGTACCACGTTTCATAATATACTGTACAACAATATAAAGCCTACGGATCAAGTGAAATCAAGCAAAAAAACATTTTCTTCCAAATTTCAATCTTTGTGATTGGAAACTTGCATTGCAAAATCGACTTGGGTGTTCAGCCCGAGATTTTAGAAAGCAAATATATCAATACAGTTGGAGTGTTCTGGTTTTGTATGTATCGTGAACTATCCCAGTGTTGTACGATATGCTCTATATCTTCCAGCAGGCCTCCAAGCTGCTGTCAGACGTTACCTGCTGGATGATGAGCAACACGGTGCAGGTGCACGTTAGATGCTGTACGAGGGCGTCGGCGTCGTGACCCCCTGGAGAGCATTTAACACGAGCTGAGGTAACTGTGCACATGAATGATGGGCTTCAGCCAAGTTCCCTGGGTGGAGGTCAGCTACGGTCCATCCAGTCGATTCAGCTGTTAAAAACACCGTGCAGCTGCCAAGAGGCCTCTCTGGTGGGGCTCACACAGAAACGAACCCAAAATCCCTCTCAAGCAGAGGCAACCACTCTGTGATCATGTCTGCTGGTCCTTGAGAGACTGAAGATCCGAAAGCTTTGATGTGGAGGAGGCCCACATGCATTCTATTTGCAGTCGTCTCTTGACATATGAATTGAGATTGTTCAGTGACACTCGCAACTCAAGACAGTCATGCACATCAAAGCTCAACATCTAAAACATATATACGTTGGGTATTTCAGGGCACAGCTGTATTTGTTATAGTCGTACATCTGCAAAAGACACGTTGAATTATTTCCCCACCTCGTGATGATGTTGCGCCACCTTGCAGTGGTGTCAAGTCCAAGTAATTCCTGACCATATCTAAGGAGATCTCGATTTTTCAGTATTTTACTTGACTACTGTGTATATTTTTCTGACGGATTTTCTAGCTACCTGGTCGCACAAGCAGCAGCAAGTGTCACGTTGAGCTCGAAGCGACAGAGTAATCGCTCCGTGCGCAACAAACTGGGGATAAGTGGATCACCGAAATAGCAGACACAGAAAGTAACGAAAATTATATTTATTACAACACAAAACCCCCCGTCTAAACGGATAACAGAAAACGCTGGTCAAAAAGAGAACCAGGAAATAATTATAACGAGGCAACAGAATACGCTTTCGAAAAAACGGCAAGTAGAAAGTTTAGGCAAAATACTATAATTACACACGAGAGGATGTCTAGGAACGCAACAATTATCAATAGTCTTTAAGGCAGTGTTTAACCGAGAAGGAATAGGCAATAGCAATGGCATGGCGTGGAATACTCCGGCAGTCGACTCACTGCCGGAGCGCCTAAATATAGCAGGTGCAATCACCGATAAATGGGTGGCAGGTGTGCAGGCGGCAAGCGAGAACACCTGCCCCCTGCTGTCAAATACGGAACGTGACAGTAAGCTTGCTTCAAAGGCCTACTTCCAATGCGTAGATGACGTAATGAGTGTGCATCTCGTCCAGCAAAGCGGTATGGGACGTCTTAGCAAATGATTCTCAGTTGTGCTATTCAGTGAGTTTGCAAATTGCAAACTGCAATGTGAGAAAGCCTACCGTGTTTTCCACACTATAAGGCACACCTAAAAGCATTCAATTTTCTCAAAAGCCGACAGTGCGCCTTATCTATGGATCAATATTCAGATTTCTTGGACGTAGTATTTTAAATGTTCTGTAAAGTGTTTTCTTACAGCTGCAGTGGTTGTGAAAACTCTATAAATTACGCTCTATTGTATTGTATTCCCTTTAGCGTAGCTCCATCTCGTGGATGCATAACGCAACTCACTGTTGTGGCTTCGATTCTATGTGCCATATAATGCGGGCGTTCAACATGTGAACATTTTTTAAAATAGGCCATTCACTCAAGGTGCACTTTATACTCCAAAACGCCTTATAGTGCGGAATATACGGTATTTCCAGAATTGCTCTATTTGTAAGGAACATCCATTTATGTAATAAGTTGCATCACGGGGTTTATGCATTACATGCAAAACGCACCAACTCTTCACAGCCGTAGCTAAAGAGCTCTTCTGCGGTTGCTATTGATTCTGCTGTTGACAAACTGCAAGTGCCTGATTGTAGCTGGATACGGGGCAGCATTCATCACTAGAAAAACGAGGCTTGTCATCATCAAAGAAATGTCATACGTCCTCAATGTCATCCTCCCAGATGGCAAGGCCTGCCCTTCCACAGTAGTGTTCATCAGAGACGACCAACACAATTCGGGAGTAGAAAGAATGGAGCAGCCGGCCAACAGTCCTGACCCGAAGCCAACCAGTAGGATCCGTTTGGGTGTTTTGTTCACACTTGAGCAAGTGTCGCAAGCATGTTGAAGGAGCGGAATGCCATGCCACACAAGTGTGTAACCAGGCTCCAGTGCCTGTTTATAATATCTTCCTAACGGGTCACAGCAAATTGTACAGATATGTCTTATCATCAAAAGACATTAAGCACACTGTCTCGTATTTTGTTTTTCTTTGATTACTCCTGGTTAGCCTTTGTCATGCTCCCAAAATGACTTTTGTCATATCTTGCTGTGTTGTTTCCTTGCCTGGTCTCACCATCTTGCACTTCTTTTCAGTTCAGTCCCCTGCTGTGTTTGATCACTTCTCGACAGCAAATTGTTTTCATCGTGTCGAACTTGAGCAGCAAGAAATGCTCCCTGCGGCACCACTCTGGCACTCGCAGTATAATCTGCACTGAGGTCAAGTTCTTTGAAGGACAAGTTTTGCTTGACTGGAGGCCAGATTAAGACGCAGTAGAACGAAGAAAAAAAAACACATGCCCAAGGAGCTGCGTACTCACCTTCTTCTCCTCAGTGTCTGTGCAAGCCTGGAGCTGCATTTCCCCTTGGACGTGTTTGCTGCTGTCACAGGTGTGTGTTTGGGTCTCAGAGAGCGTGAGACTCAAAGTGCGTGATGCACTTTCCTCCCTCATTCAGCTTCTTGTTCACTTCTCAAAGATGAAGACCAACTTAAAGAGCTAGTGGTGCATTGCCGTCAACAGTGTCTTGAGTTGTCCTTTTGGGCCTTTTTGAGATGTTGGGATGCCCTCTGTAAACTCTGCAAATATTTCCCCGCCATGTGTCAAGTCCTGCTCTTGCTCTCAGTTCTCCTTCGCCATGCCCTAAAGCTTGCCATGGTGAGTCCCTCAAGCTGCACTGCAGTGTCTCCTCCCCTTCTCTTTCTCTCTCCCCTCCTTCTCGTGCATATTTGCGCTCTCTAGATGTGCTTGAAGGATTATGAGAGTGTTCCACTGACCCCCTGCTTATCAGTGTTTAGCCAACCCAACAGAACAGTTGCTTTGCCCACCGACTTCGAATAGCAAGACAAATTGGATGAGGTGTGGGGTATTTAGAAAGTCACTGTGTGCAAAGAAGTCAGCAGGTCCAAGAGCATTTTCTATCCGGGATCCAGTTCTCCGGAGTACCCACCTGTGAAAATGAGAGCAGCTAGCACTGTAGAAATGTTTAAATCCCTGCCCCCCAGTGTGCAACAAGTCTCTCGGCCTGCCTTACCACCCGACATGAACATTTTGGCCTGTTTTAATGCTTCTTCTTCTCTCTCCTGTCCAAGAGGGGCGAAGGGACAATTCTGTTGATCTTTGTGAGCTGTGCACCTATGAAGCCCTTTGAGATTCTTTTGTGACCGAAGGGGATAGAAATAAATTTATTTGTCTTGAATAACATCATAAAATGTTAGTGGATGCACTCTTAATTTGTCAAACGTAAACCTTTATAAGTTTAGCAATTATACGTGATCATTCAGTCAAAATGGATACTATGTACCCAGTAAGGCTAGAGGACAACATTATTTCCAGCAAAAAATATTAAAAAACAAAAAACAAAAAAACCCACGATGTATCCAAAATATTGTGAGAATAGGTACCAGTAATAACATCATATGCATTTATGCATAGTTACACGAGGACTGTCAAGTAAGACTCAATAGTCACTCGTGTCCTGCCACATCACAACCGCCCGTAACTAGCGGGGTTATGTGCAAATGTTGCTGACAAAGAATTGTGTGGGAATTTTGACATTGTCGTTTCGAAATGACGGCTTGAGTCATGTGAGATTATGGCATTTACCCTGAACATATAGACATCATTTATCAAGCCACTACTTTTTTTCCTTGTCATTTCATATTACAATAGCAGAATGGTAAAGCAATGCTAATGCAATATGATGATACTAATCATCATATGATGGCTGATAAATTGGTACAATTGCCATTTTCTGACCTTTCAGCTGCCTCGGAAGAAGCGTGTGCATGTGGTCTATATTGGGACCGACACATACTAATACTGTAAACCAGTCCATCAGTGTCCAAAACCCATTGGCAGTGACAGCCAAGTGGAGTACAAATCATATTACAGGACCATTACATCTGTATATATAGACATGACGCCGGAGAGGCCATTCCTCTGTTATAGAGGTAATAACCTTCAATGTTAATGGCGGGCTAATTATGATGTACAAACTAAGAGGGATCAACTCTGAAGAGAGACAGCGAGTGACTTGCTGCCAGCTAAACGTACAAGGACATTTCTCAATGTTATGGCCGCAATAAAAGTGAGTCTCCAGTGAAATATTCAATACAGGGCGATACAGAAAGCAGAAAGTCACCAGCAGGTTTTAAAGACACTCACACATTGATCAGGATTTCCCTTTCATTCGCACAGTCGCAGGGAAAACAAAGCAAGTGTTGAATTATTCTTCAACACATCATCGAGCTGCACGTACATCTGGAGGGAGTCGAGTCTTTTTTGGGAAAACATCAGACTACTTCCAAGTTGATGTTGTTTACGCATCTTTTTTATTGTGTTTTCGAAACAGTTTGTAACAAGTGTGGCAAACATTCGTAGACGGTGCATCGCACCTCGGGGAGCTCCTGTCTTCAAATTCTAGCAGTACTCTCTCATCCCCACTGAGTGTCAGTCTCATTTCCATCCATCCATCCATCCATCCCTTAATATCCCTGTGACTTCCTGTGAAGGTCACAGGAAGTCTGAGCCAGTCCCAGCTTCCATTGGTAAAAGACCGATTACACTCTGGACCGGTCACCAGTCCTTCACAAGGCACACACAGAGAACAACAGCCATTCACACTGATAATCACACTATCACTCAGTGGAAACTACACAGACTTGGATGGAAGAAAAGCGAATGAACTATAATTATCAGGGCCAGTCTTCTCTCCCTTACAGCACTGTGAAATGAGATATATGAATGTCAGTGTTTTTTTTTTCCTTTGTATTTTTTTCTTTGGGGGGGGTGATGGTAAATGTACTGTATGGACATGCCAAGTTACTGCAAGGTCAGATCCGCTTTCTCGCCTCTCCTGTGGCCCCCCCTCCTGGCCGCAGAGTCATACAACACTGAGTAGAGGGATTTTGTCGATTCAATTGATGGTAGATAAATTGTTTGGACCTAAGTTGAACGTGATGTGAAGTGGTGAAGAAGGGCAATGTACAAACCTGATAAAATCCAAAATGAAAAGAACAATGCAAAAGTTAATTATTGTATCTCTTCAAATTTATTTCCAGGCTTGATCATTTTCAGAAGTCAAAGTGTCTAAAAAAAGGCAACAATAGCTCCTTGAATAGCTGTGTGGAAAAGTGCCAACAGCGAGCGAAGCCTATCAAACCTCGGCAAAATTTGGCTTGATTGCATTCTTATTTGGTAAGTTCCTATTTTAGCTGAAGTGTAAGATGTCTGAAGAAGCTACAATAAAGGCAAACACATCCCAATAATTCCATTTGCTTTCAAGCTTAATTCTATTTCCATCAGTCCAAGCTTGCAATAATAACTTGGGCGGTTCTTAACCGCAGAATAAAGTTGAAACACTCCCCAATGTTTTTAGTCATCCGAAGCGCAATAAGATAATGGCTGCCGCTCTCAGAGAAATGTCAGCAAATGTGATTGAGAAATCGGGAGCTGCTCGTTGGATAAGTTAGTGGAAATACTGGGGCTCCACGACAGAGCCTTCTTAATTATTTGCCTTGCCCAATCAAGGTGGAGGTGGCGTGCTTAATCAAGCGGAGGCAAGCCTGACATCATTCCCCACGGAGAACAAAGCGCTTTGTGGTTGATCATATTCATGAGAAATGTGGTGACATTCTCAAATGCACTTTGGAGGAGCAACATGATGCTGACTTTATGAAGTGGTGAATTCCTCCGTGGTCTGCTCTGAATGATGAAGCTTTTTTCAAGGCCCGAGGGGAGCAGGAAAGTCGCACTCAGTCACAATAAAGACCGCAGGAGCAAACAAACTGTGCTATTTCAAGTGCAGCTCTGGAGTTACCTTTCATGTATCAGCTTTGACTCATTCAAGCAGACAGCTACATTTCATTGGAGCTCCCCTAAAATAGCAGTTACTAAAGTTTCGATATTCAAATTCAGATGCTTCGGCACATATTCCACCGCATATCACGGGCGCATGTGTGTGTGTATGTGTGTGTTTGTTTGGGGAGGGGGGGGGGGGTTAACATATAGTAGATTGCCTGCCGCTCCTATGGAGTAACATATAGACACTGCTGTGATGTGAGGCAGCCATTTCACAAATTAAAAGGCAGACACGGGTGGTAATACAAAAGCACTGACCATAAAAAGTGTTATGTAAGCAGTACCAGTAACACGAGTGCGTCCATTTCAATGCAATTACGTTCCCACAAAGGATTTTAATCCTTCCCGTAATAAGACCGCACTGCGGCGAATGACTTGGTGTCATTCAAAGTAGTCCCAGTTTCTCTTTGGGCTCTTACCGTGCTGAAATTGTGGAAGAGGGCCAAACTGTGTGGAGGAGGCAGAGGAGGGGGAGCAGGAGGAGGAGGAGGTGTCTCCATGGGGAACTGCAGAAAGGGCTTCATGTCCAGGTGGGGCTGGATCACTGTTGGGGTCCGCAAGAATGCTGGCATCGCCGCCCCGCCGCGATTTATACCTCCTAAACGCAGAAATGACATCATATTCAAAGCAGTGGAATATTTTTTCAAAGCAGCTGGCGTATAAAATGAAGAAATTCTAATGAGCACATCTGTGCACCCTGTCAATGTTTCACTTCCCCCAAACATACATGCAAGCCTGACATAATGACACGTGGCTCCCAGTGCTCGTCATCTTGACACTTCCCTTCTTGTTTCCTCTTTAGCCTCTGCCAAGGATGATAGTGAGGGGTCCCACAAAGCAAAACTCAGCCTCAGCGAGCTCTCGGATTAAGCCTTTTAATACCCGCCGCCGGATTGCGCTGGTGTTCAAATTCCCTCCACGACTTAAAGCTTTTGCTGTTCTCCTTTTGGGGATTGCACGGAGCTTCAGTATATTCTCTCACTTCAGCTCTTGCGTGTCTTTTCTCCCGCATGCCCTCGGAAATTTTTCATCTACCTGCCTCCTTGCTCGCAAAATGTAATTTGAGGCTTTTTGGACACCCCTGCATTTTCATCAAGCGTTTTAAGTCAGGCGAATGAAATCGGAGGAAGTTATGCGGCTTCTGCCGAGCTGATGTCAACTGATGCACTCGACAAAGTTTGGATTAGTGAGAGTGACTTTTGCAGCCTGAGTGGAAGTGCTGTCAAGTACAGATTGCCTTCTGCTGCGCATCTGTCAGCCTTAAGGTAGTTAAGGCTGCATCATTATCTATACTTAAGCACACACAAAACATGGCCACATTGACAACATTTCTGCAGAAATTAACACACTCTCGTGCTCTGTTTAGGGAATGCAATGGAAACAGACATTTTATGGTCATTCCAATACACGTCACAGGCACAGAGCAACCAGAGTCATTGACTCGTTGGTTTCTTACCGTTAACCAACATACGAGACAGTCGTGTCAACACGGGGCGACAGAATGGGAAGGCTGGGGAGTTGCCAATTTGCGGCACAAATTTTACATGAAAAGAAGACAACAAATGGAAAGGGGAGAGGGGAAAAAAAGATAACTACCAGACTAAGCTCGTGGCAGGGCACAGAAGGAGATCTGGAAAAAAAACACTTAGCACATATAGAAATTTTTATATGTGCGCAAGTCAAATCTAAATAAAAACCATTGTAACCTCGCTTTTGCTTTGGAGTATTTTATTGTATCCCATAAAAAGTAAAAGGCATCATGCGTGACATCTTGAAATGTCAACAAATTTCATGAGACTTAATCTCAGTGAGCATTCAGCTCAATGTTCGGCAACACTGAAAGGGTGTACTCTGGTTTATTGTGAAGTGGGAGGTCTCGGCCTTTGACAAAGGCAGCTCGTTCTCAGCATGGCAAACAATTTAGCAAATACTTTGCTGCTTGACTATATTTATCATAAGACAATAGAGGAGCTAACTTTTGTTTAACAAAGCTTAAATTCATGTCTGAAGCTTCTTCCGTAATTGTAAATATGAATCCAAAGGATCAACATGGAGCAAAACCCACTCGTGTGTTTTCTTTATCCTCTGCAAAGAACGATCAATATTCCATGAGGCGCTGTGACCATCTCCATATCTATCCATGTGTCTTTATTATACAGCCCCCAGGTTGCCAAAGCGTGCGCGCGCAAACACACACACGCACACACACACACACACACACGCACACGCACACACACACACACACACACACACACACACACACACACACACACACACAGTAGAAGGAAGATGTCCATTGATCAATCCATTTTCTGGACCACTTAATTCTCACGAGGGTCCTGGACATGCTGGGGAATTGAAGCAAATCTGTTCAATTCTTCTCATTTCATTTAAGTATGCCATTACTGTTTACATTGTTTCATTGTAATGTTTTCATTCAGTACAACGACATTAAAACACGTCACTGAACTGTGTGTGTGCGTGTGTGTGCGCGTGTGTGTGTGCGTGTGCGCGTGTGTGCGTGTGTGCGTGCGTGCGTGCGTGCGTGTGTGTGCGTGCGTGCGTGCGTGTGTGTGGGTGCGTGTGTGTGTGTGTGTGTGTGTGTGCGTCTTTTAAGAGGTGCTGGAACAGTTGCAAGGCATTTCCTTTTATTTCAACGCGGAAAGACTTGAACGTCTTCTGAGTTTCAAGCATGATCATGAAAATAAATGAGGATCGCAAGGCACCGCTGTCAGAACAGCGTCAATACGTCAACAACCTGTATCAAAGCTGCAACTGGCTGACATTTTAACGTGATGTGAACGTCACTGCCTATAAAACGCAACCAGTCCAAATCAATGTTATTGAGCGTTTTCTGTGTTTCAGAGGGCAAAAGAGCAAAGGCTCACAACAGCACCAAGAATGGAGTTGCTTTGTGCTGTTTATCCAAGAATGGATGGCTTTGGACATTAAGTAGATGACTGACAAATATAAGCTCTATCTTCAATTGTACCGTCATGAAATTACGAATTTGGCAGAATGTGATGTAAAATAAAGACAATACTGTTTATACGTGTTTGTGTGTGTGTGTGTGTGTGTAGATCAATTAAAACAGTGGGCCTGCTGTTCTCCAACTACATAATTTGCTTCGTCCACATCCCTCTTCAAGTATTAATTGCAGAAAAATTGCTGTGTGTTGCACGTGTCAAGTTTGCATGTGTGCCCTGTGATGTTTGGCACCGTTTTTCTTGCAATGAATTAAGATACAAAGACCAACATCGGTGCATTCTAGACTGCTTGCTTAACACTTCACAACATAACCCGAGGCGTTCATTTCTTACTGCTGACTGACAGGAAATTCATCGACTGATGTCATTTACAATGAGTCATGAAAAGTCCCTGCTAGTTCTCGGCTGCTCTGAAGAGGAGGCTGCTGTGCCTGGTAGCGAATAGAGAGCATCAAGATGCAGGCAAGCAGCAAGGGCTAAAATTAGAGATCAGGCAAAAGAGCAAGAAGTTAATGAGGTACTGTTTTGGAATCTTTTGACGGCTTTCCTCGTTCAAACTTGTTATGGGAGTTGCTGGAACCTATCCTAAATGATTTGGTGTGTAAGGCAGACTGCACTCTGTAGTGGTCGCTAGTCAGTCGCAGGGCACATATAGAGACAAGCGACCATTCACACCCACATGCGCACCGTTACTGAGTGGGAACAGATCCCACACAAGTCCGACGAGTTTACCACTACATCATCAGCGACTTACTGCATACGAACCTATTTTAGTGGAATTATTTTGATGAAAATACCGGTAAGTCGTGCACCTCTGCATCTCAAACTAGAACGGCAGGTTAAAGTAGTTGCCTATAGAAGCATTGTTGCGTAATATTAGTGAGCATATGTCAATCAGAAAGAGAACCGTATGTAGAAGAATCTTGTTTAGGACAAACTGGATCTCTTTTTTTTTTGTGCTTTTCTTTATTGCGCAACACCGAATGTAGGCCAAGACTGTCGTTGCCCATCTCGAGATGAGCTAACAGGCCTTGCAGGTTGTGTCGCACAGCCTGTTTGCTCCCTCATGTGGTGCCAGAGACAGAGAGAGATCTGTTGGAGCTGCTGCTCAGGAAAAGAAGGAGGTGCCGGAAGGAGGTGCCACCAATCCAGGTCCGCACGTGATGTTGCTGTGTCTCAATCCATCCATCCATTTTCTGATCTGCTTATCCCCATATGGGTCGAGGACGTTGTGGAGCCTTTCCCAGCTGTCTTCGGTCAGTTGGCGTGGGACACCCTGAACTGGTTGCCAGCCAATCGCAGGGCACACAACGATCGAACATCCATTTGCACTCAGAATCACAGCTAAGGGATCATTTAGAATGTTCCATTAACCTGCCATGCATGTTTGTGGAATGTGGGAAGGCACCGGGGTACCCGGTGAAAACCCACGCAGGCACAGGGAGACATGCATATTCAGAATCAGAATCAGAATCATCTTTATTGGCCAAGTATGTAGAACACACAAGGAATTTGTCTCCGGTATAACACGCTGCACTAGTATCATCGTAAACAACACAATCATTGAACCATTTTAGAGTAACCAGTAGTTTTGTAGTACCACTTTGTGGTGCAAGAAGAGTGACTATGTCAGTGAATGTTTAAGGAGTTAATGGCTAGAGGGAAGAAGCTGTTTAAGTGTCTACTGGATTTGGTGCGCATGGATCTGTAGCGTCTGTCTGAGGGGAGTGGCTGAAAAAGGTGGTGGGCAGGGTGCGGGGGATTCTTGCAGTGTGCAAGTCCTCAAGAGTGGGTAGGGCAGTGCCAAAGATTTTTTCTGCCGTCCTAACTGTCCGTTGAAGTCGGATTTTGTCCTTTTTTGTGGCGGCCCCAAACCAAACCGTGATGGAAGAACACAGGATTGATTCGATGACTGCCGTGTAGAACTGTCGTAGCACCTCCTGTGGCAGGCCATGCTTCCTCAGCAGCCTCAGGAAGTACATCCGCTGCCGGACCCTTTTCAGGATGGAGATGGTTTGACTTCCCACTTCATGTCCTGGGAGACTGTGATTCCCAGGAACTTGAAGGTCTCGACGGTTGACACAGGGCAGTTGGATAGTGTGAGGGGCAACTGAGGAGAAGAATGTTTCCTGAAGTCCACGATCATCTCTACAGTCTTGAGCGTGTTCAGCCCGAGGTTGTGTCGGCCGCACCAGAGCTCCAGCTGCTCCACTTGTTGTTCCACACAGCAAGACCGGAGCCAGAATCGAACCCTGCAGCTCTGCACTGTGAGGCCAACGCACTAACCGGGCTGCCCTAGAACAATGTCTCACGCCTCAGAATTCCATGATAAAAGAGATTTGCTCTTGCTCCCATTTCTTTGCCAAGTCACCGCTGTAGTGATCATCATATCCCGTACGTTAGCCAGAGTTCTGCTGGCTTTGGATCCAACGAAAAGCTGCCTTACACAACGCATACATTAGCACGGGAGTCACTGAAAGGATACAAAGCAGTTGCTTTGGGAAGGTATCCACGATGACTTCGTCCAAATCAATTAGCCATACACCGTGGTGCCCGAGAGATGGATTTCATTTGTTCCCTGATAACGCTGTTAACAAAAAGTAACTCAAGTCAGTGTTCCCTATTCAAATGATTGGAAATGCCATTTCGTTGTTCAAGCCTCCCTCAACTCGCCCCTCAAAAAAAGAAAAAAAAGCCTTTAAACGTCAACAATTATTCATCATCACCATCAATTTATCTGTCGATTACTTTGTCGAATAATTGATGAATCAGATTTTTTTTTAAACGTGTTCACATTTTCATCCTTTTATTGAATTGGATTGTGCAGAAAATGCACAAACAAAATTAATTATGATACTCTCATTGGCTTCATCCATATCAGAAAAAGCCAAAAAATGTTGAGCGTTGGCATTTCACGGTAAAAGCAAATGTTTAATTTGAGTCAACACAAATGTAATCGGTCCACTCTCACGGAGGACTATGGACATTAGAGAATATTGGTCACTTGCATGTCAAGGCACGACTGTCTTTTGAAAAAAAAACAAAAAAAACAAAAACGTCAACATCATCTATGGCCGTACTAACCCTTGGTGGAGACATTCAGGAGATTCATTTAAATAGATGCTATATTTTGCTCAGAAAACACAACGATTGAACATTGCATTATGTATTTCGTTCTAGTCTGTGTTATTCTTGCACATCCAGGTTTTCATATTTTATGGGACACAGTGTATATTCGATGTGGGTTTGTCCTTCTAAGAGATGCTTTTCAATCCTTGCCTCACTCATGAGAGTTTTCAGTCACATTGCATTGGGGGAGGCGGAGTAGCCCTGTACTATTCTGATTGGTTATCAAATCTCAGGCCCTGCAGCTCACATGAGCAGGGATGCCATTACAGAGCTTTAGATGCACTGAGGGCAGTTGGAGCAAATACATCTCGTGCGCAGTGTTGCAGCAGCAGAGTCAACAATTCCCACCACAGCTTTCAGGATGAGCTACAGCTGAGCAAAAAGAAATATTCCTCTGGCTGATTTTCCCGTTATCAGTCCCATGGCATAATTTTCAAACTCTCTTGAAACGGTTTGACCTTGCGTACGCCAACAATCGTGGATCAGATATTCCGTTTTTATCATTACTGCCGCTCCAATGTCTTGGTCTCATCCAGTGGAGTCATGATGACCTGCCGCAGTCCTGCATTTGTCCCTCACTTCCATTCAGAGCTGTCAGCTATTATCAAGTCAAACTTAAATAGATTCATGCACTTCATTGGAGCCAGCACGAGAGCTTTCCATCTTCGAGCCAAGAATCCGGCAGCACCAAAACCTGAGCCAATATTTGTAAGTGACCACAAGAGGGTACTGCTGAGGTCACTATGAGTTGTTGCAATTTCTGCTGAAGATGATGACTAAAGATTTTTACAAAATAAAAAAGAAATTCAAGCACTCGTCAAGATGTATCCTTACCATTAATTCTGTGTGTTAATTAAAGTTCCCGGTGAAAGTTGCAACAGTGGAGGTGGATGGAGTGATAAAGATCTGTTTGATTTGCTTGTCTGAGATTACTGCTAATATGCTTTCGTGTGCGGAATATGCAGGCAATGCTGAGAGGGCTCAAACATGTTTCATTTTCACAAATGCTGTCAGAAGTTGCATGTAATTGCATGTAAGGTATGTGGGCATGCACAGCATGTGTGCCAGCGAGGGCGGGCGATTCAAAAAGGTCACAGGGGGCTTTGTTATGGTGAAACGATCTGGCAATCTCCACTCTAATATGAGTCACAATGTCCTCATTGAAATGTACAGTACACAGAGCAGAGAAGCCGACACACACTGATTAAAATGTTGAATTTACTCACTTTTTTCATCAAGTGGCTGCATGAAGTACAATCATCTGCATTTATACACACACATACACATATACATACATACACACACACACACATATATATATATATATATATACTAGCTGGTTCGCCGCCCTATGGGCGGCTCATCAGCTAGTTCCTGCGGAAGGCTGGTAAGGTGGGCCTTCGGCCCACAAAAGTGTTGTTGCTTAGTTCAACTTTTTGTTCATCTTCATTGCTTATCGCGAAAATAAAGAGATGTTTAGCTCTACTAAATAACTAACAATTTCATTGCAATGCTTGTGGGTAGACAACATTTTTTCGCTAAGATGCCCGCGCGATCGTAGTGAGCCACTGCCTGAGCGGCGCAGTTCCTGCGTTTTGAAGTAGGTACGTTTTGAAAAGGGACAGACGGAAGGACAGACCACGTGCGGGACGACGCGCAATATATATATACATATATATATATATATACATATATATATATATGTATATATATATATATATATATATATGTATATATATATATATATATATAGCGGCTGGATAGCTCAGTTGGTAAGGCATCGGTTTGGCATACGGGAGACGGTGGTTCGAATCCCGCTTGGGGCAAAAATGAGCACATAACACCATCCAGGGTGGGTCCTTGGGCAAGATCCTTCACGCTAATGCCTACCTCATACAATGATGAGAGACAATAAAACGAATGACATGCCGGCTCAGACGTCGCCCGGCCAAACAAGGTCTGCGTCAGGTGCTGGGGAACCAGAGCACCTTGATGAAAAATGGGCTACTGGAACAAAGCGGAGATGGGCGAGATGCGATAACATGGCTCTGTTGGGATGCTACTACTCAAGCAACCCTAGTCAGAGGGGTTACATGCAGAGAATGTGGGCTAAATGGATACTTCGAAACCCACAGTCACGGTTGACCGCGAAACAACTAGTAGCTCAGTGTTCCAACATCCACAAACGGCAACTGCTGTCACAACTTGAGATTGATGAGGTACAACGCAGGTTCCATGGTGAAGGGCCCCAGGCTGCCAGATCAGAGGAGGAGGTCTTACAAGAGATTGGGAGGCAAGCCCCAATGAATGCAGATGATGAGATTGGGTGGCCAGCCCCAATGAATGAAATGCTGAGCGAGGCAGCAACTGACCTGAAAGCTAAGATCATGGCGAGAATGAAAGCTGGGCAACATAGAAACCGATTACAACGGCTATGTGAAGTACCATCTGAAAGTCTCATAGAAAGTGTGAATGCAGCACTGAGGGCGATCCCTACCGTAACGATCACAGAAACCAATGAGCTGATATACGCTTCAGCATCAGTGATCCTGGAGACTCTGGGCTATAAGAGCAACCATGGAAGCCATGAGATACGTTACCCACCATGGAAAAGACGGTTGGAGGCTAAGATCAAGGCGGCCCGGAAAGATGTGAGTCAATTAACGGAGGCCCAGAGAGGTGTGCTGAAAAGGCCGATACCCGAGAGGTACATCCAGATGACCATACCTGAAGCACTCGAAACTGCCAAACAAAGGCTCCAAGCCTTGTCCAGTCGCCTAAAGCGGTACACAAAAGAGAATGAGGCCAGACGAATTAACAGGCTGTTCGCAACACAACCTGCGAAAGTGTACGCTCAGTGGCAGGGTCCTAACAACAGAGCTGGCCCACCAAGACTGGAAACTGAAAGGTACTGGAAAGGCATATGGGAGAAGGAGGTTGCACATAACAGCAGTGCCCATTGGCTGGTGACCCTGAGAGAGGAGCACAGCAACCTCCCTGAACAGAACCCGGTTACCATAACAGTGGCAGACATACAGGAAAGAGTCTCAGATATGAAGAACTGGACAGCACCAGGCCCGGACATGGTCCACACCTACTGGCTAAAGAAACTCACAGCACTCCATGAGCGCCTAGCAGTACAAATGAACCAGCTGCTGAGGGATGGGACTCACCCAGAATGGCTAACCAAAGGGCGAACCATCCTGATCATGAAGGATCCCTCAAAGGGTGCAGCCCCATCCAACTATCGGCCAATAACCTGTCTCTCCACAACATGGAAGCTCATGTCAGGCATCATTGCGGCTAAGATAAGTGGACACATGGATCAATACATGAGCGAAGCACAGAAGGGCATTGGTAGAGGTACCAGAGGAGCCAAACATCAGCTCCTGGTTGACAGAACAGTCACACAAGACTGCAGGTCCCGACGTACCAACCTGTGCACAGCCTGGATTGATTACAAGAAAGCCTATGACTCGATGCCACATACATGGATCACTGAATGCTTGGAGTTGTATAAGGTGAACAGGACCCTCAGAACCTTCGTTGCGAACTCGATGAGGATGTGGAAAACCACACTTGTAGCCAATGGCAAGCCACTTACCCAAGTGTCCATCAAATGTGGCATATATCAAGGTGATGCACTATCCCCACTGCTGTTCTGCATAGGACTGAACCCCCTAAGCCAAGTAATCACCAAGACAGGCTATGGATACCGCCTCAGAAATGGAGCTACAATCAGTCACCTCCTCTACATGGATGACATAAAGCTGTATGCTAAGAGCGAAAGGGACATAGATTCCCTGATCCACACAACCAGGATCTACAGCAGCGACATCGGGATGTCATTCGGGCTTGAGAAATGCAGTCGGATGGTGACTAAGAGAGGAAAGGTAGTCCGCACTGAAGGGGTCTCACTCCCTGAAGGAACAATAGCAGACATTGAGGACAGCTACAAGTACCTTGGTATACCACAAGCCAATGGCAACCTCGAACTGGCAACAAGGAAAGCGGCTACGGCCAAATACCTCCAGCGAGTGAGGCAAGTCCTAAGAAGCCAGCTCAATGGCAAGAATAAGACCCGGGCAATAAACAGCTATGCCCTGCCAGTGATCAGATACCCTGCAGGAATAATAAGGTGGCCAAAGGAAGAGATTCAGACCACGGATGTTAAGACCCGAAAGCTCCTAACCATGCATGGAGGGTTTCATCCCAAATCCAGCACCCTGAGACTATACGCAAGCCGAAAGGATGGAGGCCGGGGACTAGTGAGTGTGAGAGCCACTGTCCAGGATGAAACATCCAAGCTCCATGAATACATCAAGGAGAAGGCTCCAACGGATGACATACTCAGAGAATGTCTCAGACAATGGGGAACAGAAGATGAGGCGCTGGAAGAGGGACCATCATGGGAGGACAAGCCCCTACACGGGATGTACCACCGGACCATAACTGAAGTGGCTGATCTCAAGAAGTCCTATCAGTGGCTAGAGAGGGCTGGCCTGAAGGACAGCACAGAGGCACTCATCCTGGCTGCTCAGGAGCAGGCCTTGAGCACCAGAGCCATTGAGGCCCAGATATACCACACCAGACAAGACCCAAGGTGTAGGTTGTGCAAAGAGGCACCTGAGACGATCCAACACATAACTGCAGGGTGTAAGATGCTGGCAGGGAAAGCCTACATGGAACGCCATAACCAGGTGGCTGGCATAGTCTACCGAAACATCTGTGCGGAGTATGGACTGGAAACCCCAAGGTCAAAATGGGAAACACCTCCGAAGGTGGTGGAGAATGACAGAGCGAAGATCCTGTGGGACTTCCAGATCCAGACTGACAAGATGGTAATGGCGAACCAACCAGATATCGTGATCATAGATAAAGGGCAAAGGAAAGCCGTTGTAGTGGATGTAGCAGTCCCAAGTGATGGAAACATCAGGAAGAAGGAACATGAGAAACTCGAGAAATACCAAGGGCTCAGAGAGGAGCTGGAGAGAGCCTGGAAGGTAAAGGTGACAGTCGTGCCTGTGGTGGTCGGAGCACTCGGGGCAGTGACCCCCAAACTAGATGAGTGGTTGCAACAGATCCCGGGAACAACATCGGACATCTCAGTCCAGAAATGTGCAGTGCTGGGAACAGCAAGGATACTGCACAGAACCCTCAAGCTTCCTGGCCTCTGGTAGAGGACCCGAGCTGAATGAGGGACGGACACCACCCGAAGGGTGAGATGAGGATTTTTTTTTTTTTTTATATATATACATATATATATGTATATATATATATATATATATATATATATATATATATATATATATATATATATATACGCATATAGCGGCTGGATAGCTCAGTTGGTAAGGCATCGGTTTGGCATACGGGAGACGGTGGTTCGAATCCCGCTTGGGGCAAAAATGAGCACATAACACGATCCAGTGTGGGTCCTTGGGCAAGATCCTTCACGCTAATGCCTACCTCATACAATGATGAGAGACAATAAAACGAATGACATGCCGGCTCAGACGTCGCCCGGCCAAACAAGGTCTGCGTCAGGTGCTGGGGAACCAGAGCACCTTGATGAAAAATGGGCTACTGGAACAAAGCGGAGATGGGCGAGATGCGATAACATGGCTCTGTTGGACTGCTACTACTCAAGCAACCCTAGTCAGAGGGGTTACATGCAGAGAATGTGGGCTAAATGGTTACTTCGAAACCCACAGTCACGGTTGACCACGAAACAACTAGTAGCTCAGTGTTCCAACATCCACAAACGGCAACTGCTCTCACAACTTGAGATTGATGAGGTACAACGCAGGTTCCATGGTGAAGGGCCCCAGGCTGTCAGATCAGAGGAGGAGGTCATACAAGAGATTGGGAGGCAAGCCCCAATGAATGCAGATGATGAGATTGGGTGGCCAGCCCCAATGAATGAAATGCTGAGCGACGCAGCAACTGACCTGAAAGCGAAGATCATGGCGAGAATGAAAGCTGGGCAACCTAGAAACCGATTACAACGACTATGTGAAGTACCATCTGAAAGTCTCATAGAAAGTGTGAATGCAGCACTGAGGGCGATCCCTACCGTAACGATCACAGAAACCAATGAGCTGATATACGCTTCAGCATCAGTGATCCTGGAGACTCTGGGCTATAAGAGCAACCATGAGATACGTTACCCACCATGGAAAAGACGGTTGGAGGCTAAGATCAAGGCGGCCCGGAAAGATGTGAGTCAATTGACGGAGGCCCAGAGAGGTGTGATGAAAAGGCCGATACCCAAGAAGTACATCCAGATGACCATACCTGAAGCACTCGAAACTGCCAAACAAAGGCTCCAAGCCTTGTCCAGTCGCCTAAAGCGGTACACGAAAGAGAATGAGGCCAGACGAATAAACAGGCTGTTCGCAACACAACCTGCGAAAGTGTACGCTCAGTGGCAGGGTCCTAACAACAGAGCTGACCCACCAAGACTGGAAACTGAAAGGTACTGGAAAGGCATATGGGAGAAGGAGGTTGCACATAACAGCAGTGCACACTGGCTGGTGACCCTGAGAGAGGAGCACAGCAACCTCCCTGAACAGAACCCAGTTACCATAACAGTGGCAGACATACAGGAACGAGTCTCAGATATGAAGAACTGGACAGCACCAGGCCCGGACATGGTCCACACCTACTGGCTAAAGAAACTCACAGCACTCCATGAGCGCCTAGCAGTACAAATGAACCATCTGCTGAGGGATGGGACTCACCCAGAATGGCTAACCGAAGGGCGAACGATCCTGATCATGAAGGATCCCTCGAAGGGTGCAGCCCCATCCAACTATCGGCCAATAACCTGTCTCTCCACAACATGGAAGCTCATGTCAGGAATCATTGCGGCTAAGATAAGTGGACACATGGATCAATACATGAGCGAGGCGCAGAAGGGCATTGGTAGAGATACCAGAGGAGCCAAACATCAGCTCCTGGTTGACAGAACAGTCGCACAAGACTGCAGGTCCCGACGTACCAACCTGTGCACAGCCTGGATTGATTACAAGAAAGCCTATGACTCGATGCCACATACATGTATCACTGAATGCTTGGAGTTGTATAAGGTGAACAGGACCCTAAGAGCCTTCGTTGCGAACTCGATGAGAATGTGGAAAACCACACTTGAAGCCAATGGCAAGCCACTTACCCAAGTGTCCATCAAATGTGGCATATACCAAGGTGATGCACTCTCCCCACTGTTGTTCTGCATAGGACTGAACCCCCTAAGCCAAGTAATCACCAAGACAGGCTATGGATACCGCCTCAGAAATGGAGCTACAATCAGTCACCTCCTCTACATGGATGACATAAAGCTGTATGCTAAGAGTGAAAGGGACATAGATTCACTGATCCACACAACCAGGATCTACAGCAGCGACATCGGGATGTCATTCGGGCTTGAGAAATGTAGTCGGATGGTGACTAAGAGAGGCAAGGTAGTCCGCACTGAAGGGGTCTCACTTCCTGAAGGAACAATAGCAGACATTGAGGACAGCTACAAGTACCTTGGTATACCACAAGCCAATGGCAACCTCGAACTGGCAACAAGGAAAGCGGCTACAGCCAAATACCTCCAGCGAGTGAGGCAAGTCCTAAGAAGCCAGCTCAATGGCAAGAATAAGACCCGGGCAATAAACAGCTATGCCCTGCCAGTGATCAGATACCCTGCAGGAATAATAAGGTGGCCAAAGGAAGAGATTCAGACCACGGACGTTAAGACCCGAAAGCTCCTAACCATGCATGGAGGGTTCCATCCCAAATCCAGCACCCTGAGACTGTACGCAAGCCGAAAGGAAGGAGGCCGGGGACTAGTGAGTGTGAGAGCCACTGTCCAGGATGAAACATCCAAGCTCCATGAATACATCAAGGAGAAGGCTCCAACGGATGACGTACTCAGAGAATGTCTCAGACAATGGGGAACAGAAGATGAGGCGCTGGAAGAGGGACCATCATGGGAGGACAAGCCCCTACATGGGATGTACCACCGGACCATAACTGAAGTGGCTGATCTCAAGAAGTCCTATCAGTGGCTAGAGAGGGCTGGCCTGAAGGACAGCACAGAGGCACTCATCCTGGCTGCTCAGGAACAGGCCTTGAGCACCAGAGCCATCGAGGCCCAGATATACCACACCAGACAAGACCCAAGGTGTAGGTTGTGCAAAGAGGCACCTGAGACGATCCAACACATAACTGCAGGGTGTAAGATGCTGGCAGGGAAAGCCTACATGGAACGCCATAACCAGGTGGCTGGCATAGTCTACCAAAACATCTGTGCGGAGTATGGACTGGAAACCCCAAGGTCAAAATGGGAAACACCTCCGAAGGTGGTGGAGAATGACAGAGCGAAGATCCTGTGGGACTTCCAGATCCAGACTGACAAGATGGTAATGGCGAACCAACCAGATATCGTGATCATAGATAAAGGGCAGAGGAAAGCCGTTGTAGTGGATGTAGCGGTCCCTAGTGATGGAAACATCAGGAAGAAGGAACATGAGAAACTCGAGAAATACCAAGGGCTCAGAGAGGAGCTGGAGAGAGCCTGGAAGGTAAAGGTGACAGTCGTGCCTGTGGTGGTCGGAGCACTCGGGGCAGTGACCCCCAAACTAGATGAGTGGTTGCAACAGATCCCGGGAACAACATCGGACATCTCAGTCCAGAAATGTGCAGTGCTGGGAACAGCAAGGATACTGCGCAGAACCCTCAAGCTTCCTGGCCTCTGGTAGAGGACCCGAGCTGAATGAGGGACGGACACCACCCGAGGGGTGAGATGAGGATTTTTATATATATATATATATATATATATATATATATATATATATATATATATATATATATATATATATACACACACACACACACACACACACACACACACTTTATATGTGTACATCCATTTTCCGAACCACTTTCCTCCCCAGGTTTGTGGGGGGTGCTGGAGCCTATCCCAGCTGTCTTTGGGCAGTAGGCAGGGGACACCCTGAACCGGTTGCCAGCCAATTGCAGGGCACACAGAACCGAACAAGCATATGCGCTCACACCCACACCTAGGGACAATTTAGAGTGTTCAATCAGCCTGTCATATATATATATATATATATAGTTTGCAGCTTGTCTTCCTAAATGGATAAATAAATACATTTTTGTTAATTAAAAAAAACACAAAACATAGGGAACTTTTGCATTTTAAAGCAGCTTAAACCTTTAATTTACAGGCTGCAGGCTGTGTGTAATGAAAGGGTTGATGCAACAGCAATTACACCCTGTTGGGATTTATATGACATTTCAAGCCTCCACGCCCCATGTCATAAAAAAAAAAAAAACACTCCCAGAAAACCCCCCCGTTTATCTCCCCTAAGTCACTGAATCAAGGCACAGGGGATTTAATTGCCAGTCTGTTATTTTGCCGTCTTCAAACGACAGAGGGGGTAGAGCATAGGAAATATGTGAAATTTGTGGAATGTCTGCTTGTGACCCGTCTCACCTCACCAAACCACAATGTCTTGAATACACACACACACACACACACACACACACACACACACACACACACACACACACACACACACGCACATGCAAGGGCCAAAGCATATGAGCCACAGATGCAAACCCCTTAATCCTTCAGATAAATCTCTTCCTGGCTCCTGGACTGGCAGCAAGTGGACCTGTGGAAGTGTTTGGTTTGAGGGATTGTGTGTGTGTGTGGGGGGGGGGGGGGCACACCTCAAACACAGTACTAATGAGTCGCCCAAGCACAGCGAAGGTGAGTGCATACAAGTATGCATCTGTGGGCTTTTCGCTGAGTCACAACATGTCACAACATGCACTCACTCACTCAGCACAGAATTGTGTACTTAATGAAAATGTGCTCGAACTGGCTCGGTCCCATCGCATTCGCTCATGATATTTATCTCCAAAGTATGATAAAGACGTAACCTGTAATCAAGTCGTTAAGCCTGACCTGGAACAAAGTCATTGTCGTGCAAAAGGCTCAGGCCTTATTTCGCCGTGTTTATGTGGTGATGCGGAGTGTTTGTGTCCGTTTGAGGTCAGTAATGACGGACAAAGAGCTGCCAGGGCTAATGGGAGACGACAGCCCGGGATGACGGGGATGGAGAATCAAGTGAACGCGTACAGTGCCAGTGCCACACTGCACACCACGACTATAATACTGTATTCACAGTTAGAGTACAACATTCATGCACTCTTGTTTGCCGGCCCTCCTTGAAGGACTTGAAGAACTAAACTGAGGCTCAGAGGGGATCGAGCCTTTTCTGTTGCTGGTCCCTCTCTCTGGAATGACCTCCCACTGAACATTCGGCAAGCCTCCTCGCTGCCCATCTTTAAAGCCCTCCTCAAAACTCACTTGTATTCTTTGGCGTTCGACTCAGCATGACTTAGATTTGTTCTTGATTTTACTGCTTGGTGCTTTCTACCGCCTTTATTACCGATTCGTCTTACTGTTTATTGTGTATGTTAAATCGCTCCATGTACAGAACTTTGTATGCAGCGATGGCTGTTTGAAAGTGCTCTATAAATACTGTTCACTTGACTTGACTTGACTCCCTCAGAACAACCTCTGGCACAAAAGCTCTGTGGATACTTTGGATACATGCAGAGTGTGTGTGTGTGTGTGTGTGTGTGTGTGTGTGTGTGTGTGTGTGTGTGTGTGTGTATATATATATATACATTTTTTTTATTTATATCAGTGGTGTGCCATCAGGAATTTGAAGTTGAAGGGAGGCAAGAATTTGAACAGAACAAAAAACACCAAAAATCATAACAACAAGCTAATGTGACAGTGAGAACGATCCAACAAAGATTGAACGAAATCAGGAAACTAAACGCAAGGCAACTGATGAGAAAATGAGGATCACCTGGACAAGAAATGCGTGGCTGTTTTGAGGGCACAAGGGACCTGCTTGACAAGCACAGGTTGTTGGGGCGGGGGGGGGTAACAAGCAAGACAGGACACAGGAAACCAAGCAATAAACAAGAAAAATAACTGAATGTAATCGAGCCAAACAAATCATGACACCAATCCCGATTATTGACAAGCATTCTGCTCTTTGAGGGACCAAACTAAACCAACCAAAAAACGATTTCTGTTCAGCGAGTTCAGTGTATGTTGTTTTCTGTATGTAAGTTCCTTCTCTGGTAAGTGCTTCTCCATTTGGCTGGCAGCCAGTCAGGCTTGCAACAAGATCACAGAGATGTCCTCAAGACGTTCTTGAATGTGACTGGCTGAAGGCAACGTCGCAGACAATGACAGATGAACTGGAGGAATTCTTTTCCAGAGGAACGGGTTGCTTTATTCTGTCTGCCACGAGGCAGTACTCCAGTGCGGCGTGCAGGGATCGGACTTGATGACGAAAGACAAGAGGGGGCGGGGGGAGTCGACTCAGGGGGAGAACGAGGTGACACAAGGTGAAGCGCGGCCCCATTTTCCTGCCCTTCTTTGTTTTCCGCCACATGGCTCCGCACAGCCACCCTACCCCCACCTAAAAAAAAAATGCTTCCCTCCTTCTCCTGTTCGTGTCACACACCCTACCGGAACAATAGCCAGCAACTTTCTTCCCAGGAACCTGCGCCCTCAGGTGTGGAATTCTATCAGCTGGACCAGCCCAAATGCACCTCGGCGGACTGTCACAAAGGCAGCCGATTCTCTCCGAGATTAGACCCCCAGCCCCCAGGGAAAGGACGGGACACGGTTGGGCTGATACAGTGTGGGCGATGAAGGCATTTGAAAGAGCCACACCTGTGCTCTTTGAGGAGCGCAAACAATAATAGGCTGATGCCCAGCGTTTGCCATTCCTCAAGTGGGGTAGAGGGCAACATCCCATCAGCCTAAGAGAGTGTGTTGGGGTGGGGACTTGACAAGCATTGTCTATGAATATATTGTCTATGAATAGCCTAACAAACAGGTGTGTCCTCGAACATAGCGACCCAAACGGAGCCCGATCTTTTGAAGTGGTTGCGGGGTAGGGCTCCACCATAATATTGCTTGTCATTGCAAAAACTACAAATAACACTTGCGTTCAAATCAGCATCAATCACCGCATCTGCCCGCCCCTGTGATCAAGGCCATGTCGCTAAGGTGGAGTTTGCATTAGAAGAGGAAGGGGTAAGCATGTTTTCAAAGTCAAGTTAAAAAGATAAAATGATTTAAAAGTGGTGCACCAACAGCTGACACTCAGAAGAATTGAGACACTCCATCCATCCATCCTTTTTCAACACCAGTTATCCGGAACAGGTCACGGGGTTTGGGAGCCTATGCCACCTCACTCCGGACGAAAGGCTGATTACACCCCAAAATGGTTGCCAGTCAGTCGTAGGGCACATATAGGGACAAGCACGCTGCCCACACACACAAGTCAGGTGACTGTACTCCTACACCATCAGTGACTTGAATTACGGACACTCCTTAGGAATTTTCATTTCCTCGCCATTTCTCCATATATGAAAGGCACATCTCCCTTGAACTTCTGTCAAAGTAAAGACATTTTCTTAAATCCCCTTTATCAAAGCAAAGTTTGGTAAATGTTTACTTCAGATGCCTCAGAGTTTTTCACACCCGCACATGACGTATTTTGCCGTGAAAGCAGGGAATGCATCATTGGATGAGATGTGATTGTTGCTGGCTGGAATAAATTGTGCAACTGTGCTTGCCATCACAACAAATGTTGTCAATAAGCAATGATAAAATCAAAATGAACAAGCAGCAATCCCACCCCCGTGCATGGTAAACGCTTCTAACAAAGCAGACCGTGGATGAAAGGAGCGCTGCAGCTTTTGAAAGTCTATCCAAAAGCAGCTCATTAATGAGCATTGATGAGAATATCACATGCCGAATGTGGGGCAATACGCTTCATAAATGTGACTTTAAATGGGATCCGAGATGAACGCTTGTCAAGCAAATGAATGCAGAAATAATCTCTCAGGTTTTGGGACACCCTGCCTCATTTAATGTGCCAAAATAGAGAGGGTTGAGAATATGAATGCCAAGATGTGTTGCTCTCCACTGTCTTCAAATATTCATTGTTAACAGCACTGCTATTCATTGGCCTGTCTATGGTATTTAACATTTTTTGTTAGCATTAAGCAAGCAAAGCTATTTAGTTATTCAAAGACATAATGTGCTCTTTGTTTGATGTTTAGTTTGACAATGCGCCTCAACAGATTGAAGCCTCTTTGTTGAAGAATTGGTCACTGTGAAAAGGCTGCTTGTTGTCAAGTGAGTTGAGTTTACTTTTACTACATAGTACTTGGCTCCCATCTCTCAAAGTTTGGCTAGCAAGTCAAAATGAAAAAAAATTCCAGGGGGACAATAGTATCTCCTTCTCTCTCAGCTTGATTTTTTCTCTTTTTTAAGCATTTCATACACAGGGTGACACAGTGTGCTTCATATTGTTAAAAGAACATACATTTTTAAAAGCAAAACAAGGTCAGAAATTTAAATTCTGAAGGACCAAGCAAGTACCGAGCAGTATCGATGTGTGTTCTTTGCAGGTTTTTATTCAATTCCTCATTTTTCTTCACGCACCTGTCTTGACTCTTTTCCCCTAAAGAGTTAACATTTTTGCCAAAAACACTTTATATTTGAAAACTTTTCCAATTTGCCACTGTTTGACGTGCCTCTCCGTCTCACTTGCAAGTAAGTATATTTCAGAGCTTCTCACAGAGAGGAAATTTAGACTCGTCAACTTTTTAATGCACTTTCACTTGTGCTGCTGAAGTATTTACAAACGTGAGTGGAATATATTTTTAAGTCCCAAAGTGGGATGCTAATAAAGGCCACAATTCTACAGAAACGCACAGTAGTTTTAGTCAATCATTAAAACACACGCAAACCGCCGAGCCAGCAAATTAGTCGTGCGGCTCCTCTAGCCCACGTCACCATCGAAGACCAGAAGAGTAAACGAAGGGAAACGAAGTTGCTCAGAAAGAGAGAAAAACAAGTTCTGCGATGTGGCTACTTTTAGGTGCCGCATTCTACTGCGGCAGAGCCTCGTTGTTATTAGGATTATTTTCTTCCTAATGAGCAGCGCGTCGCTCCACAATTGCCTTGATTGAATCTGGCACCCCATTAGCATGTTAAAGAGGGTCGGCTTCATCTGTGAGCTGCTGATTGACAGCGGCTATCATCTCTGTAATTGGGCCTGACGCTGGAGCCAATGCTGAGAGCCGCGTGGAGCCAGGAAGAGGAGGGACTTGGGAAACTGGAGGGATGGGGATTAGAATTGAAAACGGAAGATAGGATGGCGAGAATTAGCTACGTTCTGTATAGCTGTGGGTTTTCAAAGCTCATGAATGGCACTGGGAATCGTCGCTTTGAATAATAATAATAATAATAATAATACATTTTATTAATGGATTTGAAGTTTATTTTTTTGACACTTAAGAAAGCAGAATGTGTTGTCAAAGAAGCCCAGCGACATCGTCTGATCAAGCTGTAAAAAGATTGCCACTCACTGAATAAAATATATAATTATAGCCTGAAGGAAACAATGGTTTGTGATGATGTGGTGGTATAATTGCAAGACAACCTTCTTAATAGGGGAGAGTTTGCAATTTTCAAAAACAAAGCAAAAACATCCTTTTGGTCATATCTGTTGAAACTGTCAGTATGATCGGATAATAGTACACCATTAAAATGATCCATGTAAAGAAATTAGCCATCTTTGGCCACATCTTGTACTTCAAATTAAATTTTTAAGATCCCACCGTGCTGCGCAAAAACTGAAGACAAACAACCAGTTAGAGACAGAAGGTGTGACAGCCTACGAGCTAATCTGTTACTTTGGGCTTTTGAAGCTCAACTGAAACTTTAACGGAATATCCACCTCAAAAACAAATGAATAAATAAAACATCTCTTCATGTCATCTACAGTAAAGTAATGCTATCTTGCCTTTATGGCAGGGGTGTTCAACCCTCTTCTTGGAGGGCCCCTATCCAGCCTGTTTGAGATGTCCCCCTCCTCCTCCTGATTCAAATGATCAGGACCGTTATCAGGCTTTTGCAAAGCTTGCTGATGAATCAGGTGTGTTGGAGGAAGGAGAGATGGGAAATGTGCCGAATAGGGGCTCTCAAAGACCAAACTTGGGTAAGCCTGCTTTCTGGGTGTGCCTGGCCCAAACTGTTCCCGCCAAGTTAGCACATCGTATTAAGTCAAGTCAAGTCAACAGTATTTATAGAGCACTTTCAAACAGCCATACAAAGTGCTGTACATGGAGCAATTTAACATGCACAATAAACAGTAAGACAAATCGGTAATAAAGGCGGTAGAAAGCACCAAACAGTAAAATCAAGAACAAATCTAACCTCCTTGGACCCCGAACACTTACATGACTGTACTGTCATTCAGCGAATGAGTTAAAATTGTCAAATGCTTTGCATAGCAATATCTAGAATAGAAACAGTAGAAGTCACTTCACCGTGCTTCCCTAAATTAGAACCTCAATTAAATTGTCATATTATTTGACAAAGAAAACAAAGAATTATTTTTTTACTTGATGAAACGTCCTCGTAAGTGGACGCCACGCCCTTATAGTCCAAAATTTAACATTATAGTCTTGAAAGCCAAAGACGTCATGTCCACACACGTGGACGCACAGTCCCAGTGCTGAGTCGAATGCCAATGAATACAAGTGAGTTTTGAGGAGGGCTTTGAAGATGGGCAGACAGGAGGCTTGCCGAATGTTCAGTGGGAGGTCATTCCAGAGAGAGGGACCAGCAACAGAAAAGACTCTATCTCCTCTGAGCCTCAGTTTAGTTCTTGGTACTTCTAACAAAGTCTGGTCCACAGACCTGAGGCGCCGGGCAGGTGTGTAGGGGCGGATGAGCTCAGAGAGGTAAGGTGGCGCGAGATTATTCAGAGATTTGAAAACAAATAGGAGGATCTTGAAAATAACTCTAAAATGAATGGGGAGCCAGTGAAGGGATGCCAGAGTAGGAGTTATGTGCTCCCTCTTATGAGTACCAGTCAAGAGGCGAGCAGCGGCATTCTGGACCAGCTGAAGGCGCTTAATGGAGGACTGGCTGACTCCAAAGTAAACACTCCGAGTGAACTACTTGTTGACCCTCAGAAGTGTGTGGTCAAACGACTTTTATCCACACAGTACGAGTGGGACGTTCTTGCACCTTCAACTGCAATGTCCTTGCTTATGCTGCTTTTTCCTCCTCTGCCACCATGTCGCTCTCTTCCCACCAGTAAATGTTGATTGAACAAACAACATGACAGTAGAAAAGACAGCGATGCATCCAAAATGGGCAAATCCCCCCTCCCCCCTCTATCCCCGCTCACTGTCTGTCTGTGTCTATCTTGATGCTGCTCTCTGTTCTCTTTTGGGCTGTGCTGACATGCTTGCTGTCCCATGCTTTGGTCGTCTCCATGTAGGAGGACAGCCGAGGAGCTTTTGTCTGTGTGCGTGTGTGTGTGTGAGATGTGCAGTGCCAGCACATTTCAATCTTAGCCGAGTGGGTGACAATGAAAGATATTTACCACACAAGAGCAGCGTCCTTATCCCCAAAACATCACAAAATATGACGCGCACATGCTTTTGGCTCACTGCAGCAAGAATGGGAGTATTTTTACAGCACGTGTCCACTGTCTACGCGTATGTGCGACTATGGTAAATGATAATTATTATTATCATTTACTTTTGATTTGAAGAGGAAATGCACATTCATAAATAGCCTCTTGCAGAATTTTCGACTTTGTAAATGGTTGTGTTGGTGGTTACTACGCAGATTGTGCAGGTTTAACCGACTGACTGCATTAACCCCTGATGTTTTATTTAAAAATGTGCTTCATGTCATTGTAAAGTGTTTAGATACATTACAGAAAGTGTACTGCTGTTATATGGCCCTCTCATGCATCTTGGACCCAACAAATGGGACACGTCAGAGTTTTGAGATGCTGTGACTGTTGACGTTCACATTACTGTACTGATTGTAAAAGGACAGGCAAATTTGTGATGTGCCAAAAAGTGCATTTCCTATATTTCTCTGATTTGTAAGGGCAGACAAACACATATGAAGTGTTTGGAGCAGTCTTGCAAATACAAAATATTTCACCACGATTATGTCACTCCATATTGAGCTGGAATCTGCAATTGGGAGTACAGACATCAGAGAAAGTTCGTGTCAAGCAGCAATTTCCAACTTGCAGCCCGAGGGCCATTTGCAGCTGCAGGATGCAGGCACAGTCCCATGATTTTTTTTTCTCTCCTCAAGCTTTGGGGCAGCTGTGGAGGGACAGAGAAAAAAAATATTTTCATCACTTTACTAGGGGGTCAATTTTTTTTCAGTGAAACACAACACCAACAACATGTGTGGTATAAAAAAGTTTAACTGGACCAAAGAATATTTAATATTAAAAAAACAAGGCTACAGCAAAATATTTAATGAAATGCACATGTAAATGAAAGACACCACCCCACCGAAACATGGAAGTGGAGATTGGATTGGAACACAACGGCTCCTTGTGAACTTCTTCATGATTTTATACTTTGCGAAATACATAAAATGTTTTAATTTTTTAAAGGTAATGCTGGAGGGACTTTTGCAGGGCTACAAAGATTTATGACAAGGCTATACAGCCCTTAGTCGCGGTGTAGCGCCGTGCCTGTCCGAATTATATTTGGTCGTACTAAGGTTTAATGTTTGTATGCCCCCGATGTTTTTTGCTGCATTGTTACTCTGGGTGTTTCATGTATTATTATTTTTTTTACATCGCTTATGGACTACCATAGCTTAAGATCACGACAGCTTTCAGCAGGTTGTGATTTGAATTGACAGCGAGTGGAAGGAAACGATATCCTGTCACTCAGTCCCACTCCGTCAAAAATGACACAAAGAGAAAGACTGGCAATGACAACAGCCAATGGCAAGAGAACCAAAGACAGAATTTTATTTTTTTAATTTTTTTATTGAGCACGGTGGCACCCCAACATGTCTTGTATGCACAACTGTTTTTGTTTAGCTAAATGTAGACAATGAAAAATGCCAGAGACACGCTAATAAATATAATCAGTGTTGTGATGTAGCTGTTTAAACAACTGATATTTTAACACAAATGGTGGTGCAACACCCTAGGTTCATTGTAACAATTCTCACAGGCACATTTTCTTTATCCTAAAATTAACAAATATTACTGTAGCTTACTGAGTCACTTGTGAAACCCAGTCTTACTCAATCTCTATGTCTGCATAATACTGCGCCCAAATGCCCAAGTACTTGGTGCAAAAGCTATTTATTATTTACTCTTGATTTGATTATGTTATTACATTTCTTTTTTATCCATCCATCCATTTTACAATCTGCTTTATCCTCACAAGGGTCGCGAGCCATCCTGGAGCCCATCCCAACTGTCTTCAGGCAGAAGGCGGGGGACATCCTGAACCATTTGCCAGCCAATGCAGCTTTCTTTTTTTTTTATAAAGTACAATTAAATAGACTTATTTTTGTTGTTTACAAAACTCCTTTGAAAAAAAATGTATTTGTTTGGGAAGGCTGGAACAGATTAATGGCATTTTTATTTATCCCACTGGTAAACAATAAGTTGAGATACATACAGCATGTGTTGAGTGATGAATATGGATCAGAATAAACTTGTATGTCAAGGCACTCCAGCATTTGTTTTGGATCAAAGGTCCAATGACATGGCTGGTAGAAGATATATCAATAAAACGGTTTCCTCAAAGGCTCTCATTGGGGACCCGGTTAGCATTTTGGCAAGCTTGTTAATTTTCTTTATGTATAATCTCATTAGCTTCACTATAAAGCTCTGATTGCGCCCGCATCATGTAGGTTCGCATGTGAGGCCTGCTACTGACGTGTGACGGAATGTCACGGAGTGCGTTTGATGTTGTTGCTTTGCGGTCGCCCAAGGGGCCGACAGATGTGACAGCGACAACAAAGCTGTTCCGCGCACCCTCGCGCCGGCGCCCGTCGTGTTCCTTCTCCTTCAACCCTGTTATGATGCCAGCCTCAGACTGCGGCAGTGCGGGGCAGTGAGACGGAAAATACAGTGATTGTCGCTGACAAAAATAGAGGAGCTGGGCAAGTGGGGGAGGGAGGGAGAGTCAAAGGATGACAATGCAAGGGCATGAAGAGAATCGAAAGAAGGAGGTGAAGACAAGGAGCAGTAAAGTGGTGAGGATATATGGAGTGTCCACTCCAGAGAGCGGCGCCCAGGCTTCAGTTTTGGAGTTAATGTGTGATGTAGGTGGGAGCCATTAAAAGTGGCACCTTGTTCTGCAGCAGGCGCATACAGTAAGCCATCTGTCCAGCTCTCTCTCACCATGGGGGACGATGGGGACATGCATCATTCATGAACAGGGGTCAATTTGGCTGCGTCATCACCCTCATATCGCTGCCAATAACACTGTCTGCCACCTGATTTCACCCGATTCAAAGCACAACAGCAAATTTGTCATGAGGGATAAAACAAAAGAAAAAAATCCAAGCTTTGTAATTGAAGTACATAGATGATCGCTGTATTTGTACTCTGCAATCTTGCAAAAGTTTGGTCTATTGTGATTCATGAACTGAAATCTAGGCAAAAAAATATCTTCCACTCAACGATGAAAACAAAAGATCACCTCAATGATATGCGAGAGACAACAGAATGTTATTCTCAAAATGTATGTGGCGCATTCCATCCCCAGCATCCTTTTGGCGACCCAGCTTATGTCGCAGCCCGCCTGCCTGCCTGCTTGCTTGTTTGCCTCCCTGCCGTGAAGGTCACCCTCCCTGCAGCTATAGATTACACAGGCGCACACTCAGCCAGAATATGATACTGCCCTTCAACGAAGGTGCCTGGCTTGCGTTGGTCAGGACGAGTCTCCTGGAACTTCTGATTTCCAGACCACGTTGTATTTAATTCACCAAAATTGTTTCGGAAAATATCAAGAATTGACCTTATGATTTAACAAACGTTAGCAAAGTCAGCCACGTACTGCAGTGCAGATGAAGTAGATAGCTTTAAAAAAAAACATTTGAATACAAGGTTAAAAACAAAAACATCACAATAAGTATCGGTAACAAAATTCTACAACTAGTTTGAAGACATTTTCAAACCCGCTCAGCACCAATTAAATGCAGGCACTCTAAAACAGTCCACAGACTGTTAAGCGCAGTGCATTGCACTGCTTCTTATGTTAGTTGTATCACAAACGTAACATCTCAGACAAAGCCAGTATAGTCTCGCTTTCAATCCATTGCTGGCCAAGTGGCCAACTTTGTGTATTTGTGGTTTGTAGTCCCATCGAGAATTACTCAAATTGGATGGATGTACTCATGGACGACTAGGTGGATGATAGATCAAAAGTGCTTGGCTTGGGATTTATTTGACTCAAACTTAAACCTGGTTGTACTGTATCCGATTTTCCTCTCATATATGAACATAAAAGGTGGAGCACCTGTTACCAAGCTCCTCGTCTCAGGCTGAGTTAAATGACAACAGCTGGGAAGCCACAACAAATACATCAAGCAGCTGGCTGTGTGGCTTGCGAGATACAGCTTATCGCCTAGGCCACGGGTGTCCAAATCGATGGCTGCTATCCTGCAAGTTTGACATGTTTCCCTCTACCGCAGCTGATTCAAATGATCAGCTTATCAGCAAGCTATACAGGAGCCTGAAAATGATTCTGGTCAGTTGAATCAGTTGCATTGGAGGAGGGAAACATCCAAGACATGCAGGAGCAAAGTGTGACATATCTGTGCTTTAGCTGCTCACTGAGATGAAATCACACAAGATTCATTTGGTTGTTGTTTTCATTAACTTTAAGTGCATGTGAAAACTGTGGCGTTTTCTAAACATAATAATAAACACGAATCACGACATGAGGAGCATCCTATCTGGCCGCAAAATTCTCTGGTTTCTTTGGGAACGTTCATAAGATACAAAGAGCATGAAAAATACGACTCACCATTGCCACATATTATGCAGAGTGGTCATGGTGCGTGGGAATCTCCCGTTGAGAAAAATCCGTATTTTAGTAAGACTCCGGATATTGTCTATTAAATGTAGCTTTCTTTTTATTGGAAGTCGTAGGCTCCTCAACTCTCTCCTGGCTGGGCCTTTTCCCCTTCCCAAAGAAACTTTCCAAAGACGTTTGCTTTTTACTCATTTTGCTAGCTCCTGGTTTCATTTTAGCGGTAACCTATAACGTGACCTGTATCGGTCCGCGGCCCGGGAGTTGGGGACCACTGGTTTCAACTATTGGGGACTTTGTTCTACTTGGAAGGTGCCATTTGACAATGATGTTGTTGTTTTTCCCTGAGAGTGTGCCATGTGCTAATGATCTGAAAAGGAATCCAAGAACATTACAACCAAGACAATAAAAGATGAATCGTCATAGTCCCTGAAGGAGACACGAGGGTGTATAGTTCTTTGTCAAGCATTATCAAAGAGCCATCAGGAGAGCATTCATGTCGGTGTGCTAAGGTGCATTCAAAGGAGGGCCAATGTCACCATTTATCCTGCATAATGGAGCACTGGGGGTCAGTTTTCCTCTGAGTACGACAGGAGCCATTTGATGAAAACTCTCTGGAGTCAGGCCAGTTTTTAGAGGTTAGCGGAGTAGGCAAAAATGTATTGCTACACATAGAGCAGCTCATACTGTCCTTTGCAGGCTTGGCCATCCCTGCTGTGACTTTAATTTGTTGTGTCTTGAGTCGGCGTGCCAAAAAGGCAGCTGAAGCTCCCCACGGGGACAAACAGACAGGACGTGTGAGCATTCTGTGCATGTGTGGCATGAGAGATGAAGAGGACAGGCTGAGACGACCAGATACATGTACCTACTTGCATTTCCATAAATGTACAGCACATGTGAATATGATCATGTGGCTGGAAGGAAGGGCAGAAAGTGGCGCTGTGAATGCA
Organism: Hippocampus zosterae; assembly: GCF_025434085.1. Lineage (NCBI taxonomy): Eukaryota > Metazoa > Chordata > Actinopteri > Syngnathiformes > Syngnathidae > Hippocampus > Hippocampus zosterae. The sequence continues at coordinate 16,078,123 of NC_067452.1, forward strand.
AAAGAACACATGCTACTGCCCTGCTCGCTAAGTCTGAAAATGAATATTTGTGGCAGTGCCTGGTTGATGGTTTCAGAAAAAAAAGAAATCTCATGAGGGCCACTGTAAATGAACAAGCCATTCATCCATCCATCCATTTTCCGCAATCCTCACTAGGGTCGTGGGGGGTGCTGGAGCCTATCCCGGCAGTAGTCTTCGGGCAGTAGGCGGGGGACACTGGTTGCCAGCCAATCGCAGGGCACTACCAAGACAATAAAAGGAATTGATTGGAATTGAACCCAGTACCTCTGCACTGTGAAGTCGACGTGCTAACCACTGGACTACCGGGCCACCCTGAACAAGCCATCACAGGCTCAAATGAAAAAATGAGGTCACTGTCATGGTGTGGTTTCGATTATATTATCTTGATTTCATGTCTGCTTGCTCATTAGGTTCTCTTTTCCACCTATGGTTGTCAGCCTCGTTCCTTGTGTCTCTCATTCAGTACCCTGCAGCTGCTCGCCTCTTTTCCAGGTGTGCCTTGTTGTCTCGTCCCTTTGCTTGTATCTAGCTCGCAGATTACTTTCATTCTGTGCCTCTTCATTGTTGCTGTAAATCGAATTACGTTATGTTTTTTTTTGTTTGTTTTATTTTGTTACGTGTTTGTGTTTAGCCTCTAAATTACTTTGATCCTTTCTTAGGAGGGGGGTGGGGGGCACCATTTGCTTCCTCACCACAAAATTTGGACAGGAACAGTGCTGTTACACTTCAATCCCAGACGAGCTGGATTCCTAAAATATGCACTAGAGCAGGGATGCCCCAACTTTTTGGACCGAAGATATACTTTTCGATCAACTAACCTCCCGGGATCTACCCTTACCGACACACACACACACACACACACACACACACACACACACACACGCACACACACTGGCACGCCATGATGAGAAACAGCCTGAAACTGAGGCACGTGATGCACTTTTGGAGCCTGTTAACTATCGTAGCTCACACGTACCGTTTTAAAGTGCTTCCCTGGGCCCTCCTAGATTCCTATTCTTTGCCCGTGCCCTCAGTGAATTGTACACAAAGCAAACTCTTTAATGAGAATAATGACGATAATAGATAGAGCGGAACAGCTCTGATCACAAGCTGCAATTGCAGACTGCTGAGCGTTAACAACTTCCGGTGACGTAATCATATGCCACTATAAATTCAAGATTTACCTGCTTTATTTTATTTTTAAAATATTTTTTGTGAAAATGAAAAAATTGGCCATGGCAGGAAAAAACGGCAGGAAAAGTTGTTGTGAGAATGAGGGGCCATGTGAGTTCACCTGCCTGTGGGGCAAATTTAATGAATTGCAAATTCAGGCTCAACATTAACTTTACATTTTTAGTATTTAAGATATGTAACTTAAGGTTTATTATGTTTATGTTGTGTCAAAACCTGCACAGTAAAATTGACATTTTAATAGATTGCAGGGTCTGGACTTAATATCTCTCTTACTGATATCTCTCTGACAGTGTCAATGAAAACTTTCATTTCACTCGGTTTAAAATCCATTCTCCAAATACATCCTGAACAAAAAGGAGCTGAAAAAGAAGAACCGTGTCGTTTGCGTAATCATGCATGCAATATGCATTGCCCCAACCCCAGCATTCACAACCTAATTCAAATGTAAATTATGTGTCACTTTTGTGTATATGCCGCTTTCAACTGCATCAATATGGTAATGCAACGCTCCTTTCAATACCTTGTGAGTTGTCTTTTTCACTGTTTGTTTACATTCAAGAATGCCATAAATGTGGCTTTAAACTACTCTGACGTGGTGAAAATGCAGCAATGGACAAACCCAGACGCACATACCATAAATGGATGGTCTCAGCTCCCACTTTGGCCGTGACAGCCTTCTAATCCGCACCTCTGGAATCACCCGCCTTAGCCCCTCCCTTCCCTGCAGCCTCAGGCAGGGGCAGGGCGTCGTGTAGGGCAGGTCGTGGCAAAGCCCTTCTCCCACGTCTTGCACTCCCTCTTGAAGGGGCTGGCAAACGAGCCCGCAAGGAGACAGGTGTGCATACCAGCCACCTGCGCTGCAGCCTGCAACAACTTCTCATTCAAATAAATGTCGAAATAACTCCCTCCTTGGCTATGCGCTCGCTGTCAGTGGGCTGCACGACACAGAGGAGCTAAACTCATGCTACTACCAGCTCTTTTTTTTGTTTTGTTTTTTTTATCCCTGGGCCATTTAAACACAGCGCAAGACTTAGTTGGCAGTGTCAGCGTGAAGATTCTGGCTATTTTGAGAATGTTCCTGTAACATTAGGGATTAAGAGCTAGACAGTAGCTCAAGGCTTCTTAGAAGCGAAAGAAGCGACTGCTACACTGTGTGTGCATGGTTCTCCTCAGGAACGAAAAGAAAATCACCTCCTGGAGGTTCGGGATCACAAATTGAGGTGACGTCCTTGCGGCGTTAGGATGACATTCCCAGCATTGTGTCATGGATAAAGTTTGTATGGGCCAGATTCCATGAGTCAGATGATATGAGAGAAGCTCAGGCTGTATGTGTGTTGCGGAAAGGACTCTGTTTCTTCCCGTAGGCCAGGTTGAGCCGAAAGGCTCTCATCTGGCCGCGTTCTATCATCTTACTGTGTGCTCATTTCCTCGCTGCCTTTACATCTCTCTTTCTTGCAAACCGCCATGCCTTCCCAGGAGTCAACCACAATCACCATTTTGACCTTGCTGCGTCTCAAGGAGAATCAATTTCTCTTTGGGGCTTTGTGAGATACTCTAAACAGCACTCAGAGGAATTTCCTCTAATTCCTCCATGAGCTAATTCCCTTTCATGAAGACACTGCATTATGCCGGTTTGTCTTTCTCTCAGGCTCCCACTAATTGTCTACAGGGTGCACAGAAATAGAGCAGCCTTGAGTAATGCATCATCTTTGCCCGCCAAACGTTTGCATTGGCCAACCGTTTTATGGTTGGCTGCTGCTGCTTGGGGAATTGTTATTAATGCCCCTTCCCACACCGTTACTGAATTAACGGATCGATAAAACACTCTGGGCTTTTACTTTTCATAAGCATGATTGTTACTGACAAAATATTCAGCTTTTAAACATTGAAGATTGTACAGGAACAAAGCAGCAGAGCAATTTCCCACAATGTCTCATTTGTGATGGGAACGCTAGGAATCTAATATTGCTTTCGAATGCAACTACACTGTCGGTGTACATCTTATTTTCGAATGTGCAAATATTTACTGAACCAGATCAGGAAACTTAAGTGTAACACACATAAACTCCACCAGTCAGATTTTTGGACACGTTTCCTAAATAAGTAGCCCTACAGGGGAGGCACGGTGGACGGCTGGATAGCACGTCCGGCTCACAGTGCAGAGATACAGTGTTTGATTCCGGCTACAGGCTTCCTGTGCGGAGTTTGCATGTTCTCCTGGGCCCGTGTGTCTTTTCTCTAGGTACTCTGGTTTCCTCCCATATTCCAAAAACATGAATGGCAGGTTAACGGAGCACTCGAAATTGTGCCTCGGTGTGAGTGTGAGTGTAAATGTGCGGTGCAATTGGCTGGCAACCCATTCAGGGTGTCCTGCCACCTACTGCCCGAAGACAGCTCGATTGGGGTCCAGCTCACCTGTGACCCTCATGCACGCGATAATCCGGTTAGAAAATGGGTGGATGGATGGATGGATATCCTACTGAAAAATCGGATGGATCAGGTATTCAGATTTTTTTTTTAAATACTGAAGACAACGGGTACTGGGACCAGAAAAAATGTTTTTATTAGAGGCACCCGATTTGAGGATTTGTTTCAGCCCTACTCCAAACTTTACTGAGATGACAGAAGGGGGTTTATGTCAATTGAGTGAGCACTAAAGGTTTTGCCAAATGAACAGTTCCTGGATGATCAAGCTAGTCAGGTTTCCATATCAGAAATGACAAGAAATGTTCTTCTGCACAGTGCCAGTGAAGAGGCACTTTTGCAGACACTGCAGAGTTGCTATTTGAAGAATCATCTGTGCCTATTTCCACTGATCACAATGCCTGTTGACGCGTAGCGAGCATTGCGCCGGCTGCAACTCCCAGGTGTCCTCTAGCCTGAGGATTCTTCAGTAAAAGCACTCATGTGACACCTTAATCACACACAGGTGCATCGCGGAGCAGCAGCTCTACTCTGGAGGTAGGTGTGCAGTGCTGGTGTGTGCATGTGACTCATTCACCTCACATGTTGTCATGGTCTTTGATAGAAGCGCATACAGTGAAACCTACAATGGCGAAAATACCCCTTAGTGTGAAAAAATCTTCATGCATTAAAACCATTCCCACTTTTCTGTTCCCCCTACAATGAAAAATCCCCCTGTTGCGTAAGACGAAATCCTTTTCTCTGCCCATGCCACGCAACGAGATTCACAACTACGAAAACAAGGCTTCCGCAAAAGTCGAATGCAACCTCAGCCTACAGCGACTCCTACTGCTTAGCTTGGAAACGGCAACAGGAAACACCAGAGTGGCTTACACATGCACAGTCGTACAGGAAGTATTTGTTATTGTTAATTTCAGACGCAGCACAAACGTTGCAGTGCCAAAATGGCTACAAAAACGGACCTTTGCAGACCAAGGAGTGAAGAAAAGTGAAATGTGATCTGCAAAGCGGCTAGACGCACAAGTGAGCACAATGAAACAAAATTGGTTTGAAGAATTGTGGTCCATTGGACCTTCAGAAAAAAGTTGCCATCTTATGCAGAACTCCCAAGTGACCATTACTCAAAACTTCAGCATATGTGTTTTTTCATGGATATTCAAAGAAAGCCAAAAGGGATGAAGTGCGCCTGAACGCAAACAAATGCCTGGCTCCTTAATGCCTTATAATTGCAGAGTCACTTTGACAGAAACACGGGGAATGAAATGATCATTGTCTATAAGGTCAGGCTCTCCAATGCTGATCCTCAAGGGACTGCCTGTTTTCCACCTCTCCCTGCTGCAACATGCCTGATTCAAACGAACAGGATCGGTATTCAACTTGCTGACTATCTGATCATTTGAATCAGGTGAGTTGGGGGGAGGCAGACATGGAAAACAGGCAGGACAGCGGACATCAAGGAACAGGATGGAAGACCACTGATCCGTAAAGCAAGGTCAAAAGCGAGCAAAGTTTGATGAAGACAGATCAAGCGGCCAAATACTAGGCTTCCGTTGAGGGCCGATGAAACATCCACACACGCTGACTCAGGCTCACTCTCCTCCGCAAAAGTTCCAGATGAACCCAAGAAAGCGTATCATCCCAAGAACATTTCTTGCTTGTCAAATGCTCATCATGCACTAATAGGCCAGGGAGCTTTACAATCAAGCACACTATGCCAAAATAGGACCATCGATCAATTTCCTACATTGCTTGAGCTCATTCGGGCTCAAATTGGGCAAATAGTGAACAATTCTTCAAAAAAGGGCTGTCAGGGCCCTCCTGATTGACTTTACTGTCAAACTAAACACAAAACAAAGAGAATTACACAGCATGTAAAGAAAACAATCACATACTATCGCTAGCTTAATGTTACCACTCAGTGCAAAACACCAGAGATGGGTTTAGGAATAGTATCCAGAGTTGCAGTTTTCTAACCTCGGATGTTTGAACACAAATGGTGCATCAACAGTAAGACAGATATTATAACAATAGTCACACACACACATATTTTCTTATATGTGAAAACATCCCGTATGCAGTTTATTTAGTGTATTCAACCTGTTCTAATTCCCTGCCTTTAGGGTCATGTGTCTGTTGTCATCTGGGTTAGAACACCATCGCTGTGGTTTTAATCACATTGAGTCAGACGGTGTTCTCTACAGCAGGGCAGAAAGAGGTATATCTCTTTGTGGTCGGCGGATGGTCAGTCACCAGATTGAAGGAGGCTCACAGTGTTGGTGTCATCGGAGAATTTGACGATGATGGTATTTGCTAGGCTTCTTCTATATTGGCTTGCGTCCAAAGTGAGCAAGCCGGGTGAACTCGCTGCACCCTGGCTAGACCCCTATATTACAGGTTCGGTGAGTGTTTTTACTTTTACTTGTTGTACTCTATCTGTCAAGAAAGAATCAAACACTTTGATGCAGGACTCAATTTTAAGTCTAGTCTGGAGTTTCTGGGTAAAGACATGTAGTCATACAGTGTTGAAAGCTGAACTAAAATCAGCGAACAGAAATCATGCATAAGCATTACAATTTTGTAGACGTTTAGAGCTCAAGTGGGACATACTGATTATTGCGTCTGATGTGTTATAGCCCTGTTTCGACACAAATTGCATAAGAAAAGGAGCTACCTCTGATTTGAGTCTATTTACCCCCATTATGTTAACTGTTTTGTTCAGCGCTTTGTTACAGCTGCTGCTGGTGTGAAAGCGCTATATAAATCAGCATGTATTGTATTGTATTTCCTCAAAGCATTTCACAACAATACTGGCTCATGCCAAATGCCTCTAATCGTTCTTTGAAATAGGACAGAAAGTCTTTGGGATTGGTATCTCTATGGCCTTTTCCAAATTTGTAGTACTGTACGAGACATTTGTGCTAAGTTGAGTTTCCCTGCTTTATTCTTGTCAGACTTTACAATCCCTCGCTCAAATGGGACCGAGTGCCACAAAGGTGAGCTACAATTGATTGCCTTGATGACCCAGAGCTGCCCTGGAGGCCATAGAGCACATCCACTGACGTTATCATCATCACGATTGTCAGATTTAAAAATTGCCACCTAGATTTTAGACTACCTTCACAATGCTGTTTCCTGCTAATTTGACTCTCAAGTGCAAAATAAACAGAGGACAGGTGGAGTAAGAATAAAGGGTCTATGCTTCAAGGTCATTCAAACAAACAACACGAGCAGACGAGCAACACAGACATAGCTACTGATGTAGACTGTAAACACAAGCATTCACTCTCTACACAAACCGCACACATTTGTTATGATTATTATTATTAATAATAAGAATAAGAATAATTTACTATTGTTTGCTCATGTTCTATCAGCACTCATCAGATTTGTATTAGACACCAGAATATGATGACAGAAAGTCAGCCTTGCAAAGGTCATTACAATGACATTGGCCTTTTCAACCAGGACGAAAGAAAAATGGAAAGCATATAATGTACGAATGACGGTAGGTACGTGCATATCTTGAATGAGAGGTTCGAAAGGTGGACTTGAGGTGATCTTTTTGGGTGATGTTTAAGTGCAAGATTCTTCAGAGCAGAAATGCGCCGAAAAGCATACTGACTTGGTGTGACTTAGCCGGAGATGAACCCTAACACGGTGCAGGCAGCAAACCGCAAATGACAGTTGTTCGTGTGAATGCAAGGCTGGAGCTGACTGCAAAACATGGTGCTCAGTGTTTGGCTTCTGTTTCTGATTCTTCGCCATCCAGTGCTCTGCTAATTAAGTTTGTCACTGTCGCAGTTGAACATTAAAGCTGCTGTTCACACATTCCAGAAGAATATCATTTAGACAAATTACAAGTGCTGCCCCCAGCTGAACCCACTTCAAGACAGCGCGGGTCTAACTGTTGTGTAGTCACTTGATTGCGCATAAACATGAACAAAAATGCGTAAACTCTGCCAAAATTGCAAAGACGAGAAACTGCTGAATAGTCAAGGCCACGTGAACTCGCTTGTTCTTTTCAAAGTATGCGTGAGTCGCTATAATCATTAGAGATGCCTGCTTGGAAAACATGCCAGCCCAGAGAGCAGATAGAAGGGCAGAGCCCGGATCAGTCTCGGCATGCGTTCACACAAATTTAGTGGCGAGTCCGGCAGTGCACATAGCGCCGCAATTAACATACACACACGTTAATATGCTTGCAGATGCTGACGGGCACTATGTTGCTAGTTAAAGGCATAAACACGTCCTTCCTAGCCTACACACATCATGCATGACTGGTCATGTGGACTTACAGTGGCGAGCTCCCTGCATCCTCTGTGTGAATACACACGCCAGCTATGTGGAGCACACGGGACCGCACTCGCAGACATGGCCACTATGAGACCAGAATACTAAATAAGAAAGTGCAGCCTGAGTCAGGGCACAGCAAGACTGCATATCAACTCAAAGCTATACAGTGCAGCGAGCACGCGACTCACTCTTTTCACATGGGATTTTGCCAAACAGCCAAGCGTAAACAACAAATCGGTGCCGAATATTTTAAATGAATTGAGGACTTCAACACTGTCAAATGCATCACAGCATATTTATGCAGTCCCCCAAATTCATGTAACTTCCCTCGAGCAGCTGTGGCCGTGCGAGCTTTCTGATTGGATGTTTCTTGGTGATACAATGACATTTGCCACATCATTGCTTTGCTTTTCTCCCCTAAACTGTCATGTGGAAAAAGTCCCTACATCAGACCGTCGAAGTGTTCAGAGTGAGAAAAACGCAAAAAGAAAAGAAGATGGCCAAGTTGGAGTTCTGGCGGGGGGCGGGGGGGGGGGGCGTGCGCTGACGCAGAATAACGGCAATGTAAACAATCTTTCGTCGTATAAATGTGAGTTTATACGTGACACATCAGCCTGGTCATGTGACCAAGCATCCCATAATCATACAGTTCCGCACTAAACAATTCGACCTTGCCTGTCATCACTCACACCTGCCCTATTAATGACACACGATTGTGATAATTACAAGCCCTAACTGCGATTTCAGGGTTTATCCCGCCAGTCTGTGTTGACAGATGTGGAATGAACACCACGGTATACAGTACTACTAATGATGAGCCGCAAGCTGTGCAAAGGAATTAGTGAGCCGGCAAATGATTGACCTTCCAAGCACCAAAAAATATATAAATAAAAAAACTCACCCAAAATCATGTGTGTGCTGCTATGTGTTGGCCGACGGCCCCGTCTGGTGGTCCTGGGGGAAAATAGCTCCAAAGTCCTCCCTCAGAGTCCCCCTTCTCACTCTAGCAGGACGCAAGTCAGAGAGGCTGATGCGAGGAGTGGGAACTGCTGCAGCACATGCCACCTGGTATGCGTGCACTCTCCAGGTGAAAAGCTAGGTGTGGGTGTGCGAGACAGAAAGAGGGAGAGAGAGAGAGAGAGAGAGAGAGAGAGAGAGAGAGAGAGAGAGAAAGAGAGAGAGCGTGTTTGTGGGCGTGCGTGAGTGTGCGTGTGTGTGTGTGCGCGCGCGCGTGTAGGGTTGGGTTGGGTGCGGGTCCAGTGTTCCTGCAGCTGTGTGCTCAGGTAAGCTTGAGGACATTATGGAGGGCTTTACTTGCAAAGGGGAGCAAGGGAGAGAGGAGAGGAGAGTCAGTCGGAGGCGGGTGAACAAAAGTGAGGGAACCAATCAGAAGGGGAATATAGCAAGCCATTTTATAGGGGAGGCTATAGAGCCAAGATTTTCTACTTCGTCTTCTTCTGCTTCTTCTTCTGCAGAGTAGCCAGAGGGGAATGCAGGGATCTCCAAGAAAAAAAATATAAGAAACTTCCCATTTGTCATTTCATTTTGATGTTTCAACTGGGAAAATAGCTTCAATGCACACACACACACACACACACACACACACACGCACGCACACATTGTGTGAAACAGACACTGGCTTCTTCAGCTCTGCCTCTCTTTTTGGGGTTGTGTATAAGCTGGAGGCACCTTGCATGCCTGCGATCTGATTGGTGGCAGCCACCACCAATGGGAGACGCAGCACACACTTGTCATCATGCAAAGTGGAAGTCATGAAGTAGAAAAGGAGATGGACTGAGAACGCTGTCTCCTCCCACCACAGTTTCTCACATTCATTTGCCACAATCTCCCCCTTCCACACACACACACACACACACACACACACACACACACTGACACACACACACACACACACACACACACACACACATCACCCTCCTGCAGGCTCATGGATTGTCACATCTGTTTTCTGCAATTGTTGTCCACAGCAGGCACTCTCCTCTCAGTGTCCTTTAACTTGGTGTGTCTGTGGACTTGCCACAGGATTAACCTTTTCTCTATTTAAATCTTCGCCTCTACCGTTTCTCTTAACCTACTCAGGCAAGGTTACTTATCCAGGCAAGAAGGGGGGGCTGGTCACACAAAAAGGAACGTTGAAATAGAAGGAAACATCACAGACAGTGCAGAGAAAGCAGTAAGAAGGCGGGGGAAGGGATGAGACGAAATACAAGGCGACGGAGGGATGAAGAGATGTGGGGTGAAAGAGAGAGAGAGAGACGATGCAAAGCGCAGACAAGAGTCACGGCAGAAAGGCAGCAGAAAATGAAACGTTGTGCAACTAATGGAAGAGGAGCCGCGCAGCAGTGTCATTCGCTCAGACAACAGGGCAATGCTCTGTCTTCACTTTCCCAACAAAGGCGATTCGCAGGCTAGAGCTTTTGAAAGGCACATTGGCGCAATGTGAACTGCAAAGCTCAACGCTTAAGCGAACGCTGAACAAAGCTGTCAAAATATTAATCCCCCTGGGCGTGCATGCTTGGAGACACAAAGACACAAACACGTGAGCCCGAGGCTATTGAAAACGTTGCCTGATGTTCGCAGCGCCTTCTCTAGTCGCGGGTGCTTCCTCGCCAGCTTTTCGATTAGCCTCGGGCCTCCTCCTGCTCGCGGGTGGAGGCGATGAGTCGCTGGCTGCCGGAGTGAATGCTAACAAGGCTTCACAACAACTCCACTAGCACCGTTGTATGCAAACAATGACAATAAACACACTCAGAGAATCCACAAGTGAACAGGAACACATGCATTCAGATCTGACCTCTGTGCAATGTGTAGCTTAGCATTCAAAAAAGCCTTAACAAGATACTGAATGGACGACATTGGTCAAACACAACAACGAGCGTGTCCTTTGTAGCACTTTATAGGTTGGCACATCACAAGATATGTGATTTTTCCCAGCCAATCGGAACAGAAAAGTCAAACTAGCAATGGAAAGAGTGGAACAAAGATTTGAACAATTTGAAAACAAAGTGTCATGAACTGGAATATCATCAGAGTGCTGCCGTAAGCTAAGATTTTTTTTTCCCTTGACCAAACTTGCACTTGCATTGCAAATCATTGTTCACCATTGAGATACATGGGAAATCCATTAATCGATGCTAGCCTCCTGAAAAAGGAACAACAAAGATTTGTGCCATGTTTTTTAAAAGTGAAATCACACTCCATAAAATTCAGTGACACCGGTAACACGTTGGGAAATAACATGTTATTCAATAATGGCTGCTATTTTGAGTAACTAGTGATGTAAAACATGACTAAATCCAATATAGTAGCCTGGTAAACGTTACGATTCAAATGTGGTCAAATGCGGACTCACTTTGAGAGTACTTATTTTCTTCCCTTTACAATACAATCAATGTCCAGATTGCACTGCTCACAATATTGCAGGCATACTGCAGAGAACTTGACTCAGGTTTGTGCTGTCGTTTGTGAACAAAAAAGATCCACAAGTTTGCAAATGATGAACCGCAATGATGTGGGGCTTCAATGGAATATCAACACAATCATATTACGTTGTAAATTTCCCCATTGCGGGACAAATAAAGGATATCTTAATTCATTCAAAGATTTCTCAATCAATACTACTTTCTCGATTGTCATAATTAGTTGTGTTGACTTGACAGTTGACTGAGTCAGAAGTCATGGTGAAATGAATCAATGTTGAAAGCAACTGCACATGTCCAAGCAAACGACCTCGTGAAAAAAAAAATCCCATTTGAAGATCGGAAGCAAGAGCATTGGAAGTGACGGATACGGTCATGTGTAGAGGTCGCTTTGCGAGCTTGAGTGTCAGCACAAAAACTTGCTATCGGATTTCCTCATTAGTCGTGTTGCTATCAATAATTCAGACATGCTCCTTGTCTGCGTTCAATGGTCCGAGTGCTAATGTGGTGTCGGGCCAACGAGGCCCGGGGTCCAGTACCCCTTTAATGGACGTCATGATGAGATGGTGAAATAGGAGAATGGAGATCGAGTGTCACCGACGAACAAGAGCAATGAAAAGCGGCGGTGGGCTGCAGGCCTCTGGGGAGAGGACAGATGGCATCATTGGACAGGTAGAACGCGTAGCATGTGAGCACAAAAGGACGTAGTGAGGGAATTGGGCAATTAGGCTTGCTTATTTGCAAATAATTGAAAATATGTTCTTCTGGCTATGATATGTTGACCTCTGTCGCCTGTCACCTCCAGGGAGACACATCAAGGAACCACGCAGAGAATATTTTCTATGAATAATAAATTGACGTTTTCCGACCTGCGCTGTCTTCAGGGATCATGATGATGACAAACGACTTTTTAAGGGATGTCAGACAAATGGAATTGAATCATTTTTACATGCTGTGCTCTTCTAAATCACTGGGATGACAATTACCTGCAGTTACATCTATTTTACAAACTGCAATCCCATTTTCCACAAAACTAACAAATGTAATTCATCACCTCAACAATCCTGTCCAAAGATGTACATGATGAAATTCACTCTCTGTAGGCATAAAAAGCAGGATTACCTGTACATCAGATGATAGAAATCAATCATTGTCAACAAAAACTAGACCGTGCTGAAATGTACTTACACCATCACAAACTTACCACATCTCAAACTACACAACTAAACTGTTGTTGAGAATAATAGCACCATTATTGTTTGTTTATGATGCTGCAACCTATGGGAGGGGTGGGCCCTGGCAGTGTGAGCCCTCACCTCACACTGCCACCTCACTATTTGTTTACATTCAAACTTCAGCCGCTGCAGCCAATGCGAGTGACATCATGCCGGGATTATCAATGAATGAACTGTCAATAGAACTATCGCAGTTGAAACCAGGGGGCAGCCGTCTGACATTGCCAATGTTATTGACAAGGTCTGTTACTTTTTTCACTGAAAACACATTTAATAACTGTGTGTTTTAGGATCCATGTATGGAATAATGAGAGCCTCTCCAGGAACCAACTTCATTGTTTGCATTGACTATTCAGAGTATATGAATAAGGTCATAGTGAATTATGACCTTCAGAGGTTAGCTTCACATTGAGCAGCTATTTTTTTTCCTGATGGGTTTTGCTTTCATTTAATTGTTGATGATTCTGATAGCATGACGCAGTGAATATTTCAGTTGCACTCACATATGTACGAATCTTCAAAGAGAACATTTGATACATTTGAGATGTGCTTCTCCCAGTCTTACTGGTAAAACTGTTTGCCATACACAGTGGCATTTTTGCTGCAGAGACAGAAAATAAAAATCTATCTATTCAAGTTAGGGGGGCTGAGTGATTGGCAACCTAAAATGGCCACCATGCCCATGTCTCGGGATTACAATTTCAGCATCCCATCACCCTCCACAGAGACGTCCTCTCTTATTGGCAAACAACTCGACACATGTAAACGGTGCGAAGAGAGGAATGGAAGCTATTTGTGTAAAATTTAATTTGAATTTGTATTTTATTGATTGATTGGAATTTCACCTTTAATCTTATGTACTGCATTTGTCATTTTTTTGTGCTATATGAATAAAATTGAGTTGAGGTTTTGAGCGGACCATGTATCAACACTCATCTCAGCCTTCAAGGACAATTACACCCCCCCCCCCCCCTCCAAATGACCTCTTTACGATTAACTTTGTCTTGACCATTAAATAACTCCATAACTTCAAATTGATGGAATGCAATTGTTTTAACCCTGTAATGATCATTTCATTGTGATCGTGTGTTTAATTTATTTCTTTTTTTTTTTTTACCAAACATGCAGTGTAAATACAGACACATTCGTAAAACGGTTCGTGGTCTCCATTTCCATGGGTGGCGATTGATTTCTGAACTACGATTTGCTGCCCTCTAACGGTGGAACGATGGCAACATTTCAGTCATTGAAATGCATACGGGAAACCCATCAGCTGCTGTCACTTTGACCTTTGTGAAAGTTTCCTGAATGGAAGAAATGATCTAACGTGATGCTTAAGATTGAAGGTTTAAGAATGATATTAGTTTCCTGATGGACAGAATGCAACAAATCTGAGGAAACATTGTCGCCAACAACAGTGGGAAATTGAACAGGCTTGAAATGTTCAGTCTGTGGAATATAAAGCAAGCTGTGAATACATAAAACTAAAGAGTGTGAACATCAAATTATCCGATTGATCAGCAGTGCAACTGGCACCAAGACTGAGTTCTTTGATGCCATGACAACAAAAATACAATTTATTTTAGGCTTGTTGTTTTGGCAAAAGTATTTCATATTTCTATGTAAACTTTCATATTTGCCTTTTCTTTAAATCCTCTGAATATGTTATTTGGAATGTTTTGTTAAAAATCACTTCCGGGTCACATGCCGTGGATAGCGAGGAATGAGAGAAAGATCGAGAAGACAACTGGAGAGAGAGAGAGAGAGAGAGTCAGAGACAAAACTACGATACCGTGTGGTCTACGTGATTTACTGTAATTTGATCTACTTTCGGTTTACCAAGGTGCACACGGTATGTCATTTTGTGTTTATTTATTTAATGTCCTGTTCAAGATATTGTAATTTTTGTTTGAAATGTGTTTTAGTTTTCATGGTGTTCCACGATTAAACGTTTTGGACATCAGTACGAGGCGTCATCCTTAACCGGGGTAGATACAAGCAGTATCATCCACACTCATTAAATCTCCATGTAGGCTAATAGGCAACCTATGGAAGTGTGTACATGTCCAATGGGTTGTCAAGAGGCAACTTGTGCGCCACTCATAGAGCGTACTACCAAGAACCTGCAGCTGGAGGTGAGTTTGTCTTTACTACTCTTCATGTGTGGTTTGATGTTGATGCGGTGTGCGCAACATAGCTTTGGGTGTCTCCTGGCGCTCTGGTGGGGAATTTAGAGCCTGCCTATGAAGGTCAAAGGTGAGAGGAGGCCAGGCAAACAGTGGTAGACTTGCACTTCCCTTCATCATGTGCAAGTATGGCGATGTGTGTGTGTGTGTGTGTGTGTTGGACATCTTCACCTGAAGTTATTTATCTGTCAAATAAGGATCTTGTCATATAAGCTTCAGACTTTGCAATAACGTCCCTGAAAAGTGAACACAACACGAAGAATGACATTAACAACCCTGACAAATTTAAACAATAGCATGTAAGTGAGGTTTCAAAATCGTGAAAGTCAAACTATTGTTTGCTAAATTCATTTTACAGGGTCTTTAAAGATTACAACACATCAGTCGGCCCAAGAAAAAACGGGCCCAGTCCTTGATCACTTTTTGAATTGGGCCAAGGCTGAATGCACATCTAATAATTGAGTCCATCAGCTTGCGCTCGTGACAGACAATCACCACGCTCCATTTAGACCACTGATTATATGCACAGGAAATCTTCTCAGGTGCAATTTGTTCCCAGGGGTAATGACGGCCGTCACCAATAAACAGCCATGGAAAAAATTATGAGACCGTCCTGTATTTTCTTCCGTTTCGGGTTCATTTTTTACTTCTGTTGCCACTAAAAGTGTATCAAGTGACACCAACAAAAACATGTAATTATGAAAAGCACCATTGACAGTACAATGTAGCTGTTGATGTACATGGAAAAAAATTGGTGTGCTGAATTTGCTCAATTTTATTTCAGCAAGTGGTGAGACAAAAAAATCATCTGGTTCTTATTTAAGGAATAAAATTGACAAAAGTCTTTTTTTTCCTCAGTGTAAAAACGTGTGAAACAATTTTGGTTATTGTCAATCAGCACTTCAATTTAAATCTTTATGTGCTGTTTTTGTTGTCATTTGTTGTTTTTCCATTTTACATTCTTCAGATCAGAATTGTCCAATTTTTACATCATTGTGTCGCTTGCATACATCGTGAAAGGAGTTCATTTCTTGGATCAAGTAGCAAATGCTTGCAAATCCATGATAAAGTGCAATTCTGCTGTTTTCAACATGACCAATTGCTTGTTGATCCAAATTGATTCGAAAGCATCTCTGTTGATTTGTCTCACACCCCACAACATTCAGGCATTTTTCATCGTGGAAGTCTTCACATGCAAAATGGCTGAACAGGTCTTCAGAAGATGTCAAGCATTGTTCTATACGTTTCCATTCAACAGTTTACCCATTCAGGTATTGACTTTTTCTAAAATCAGCAAAAAGGACAAATATTCAATAAAATCAAGGTCATTTAACAAAAAGTTGATTTTAGTGCATCTCAAGGCACTTAAAATAAACCGAAGAAACAAAGGTCATGGGCACACATTTTTGTAGTTAGTTTTGTGATGATTATTTCCTCACCAAAGTGCAGCCACAAAGACACACAGTATGGAATGTATTGTTTTCAAAATGGATGTGTGCGATGTGTACTCTTGTGGGTGTGAGTCTGCCCAGAGAAGAAGAATGTTGAAGTTGACTGTCACACCCTGACACCTTCATGGCATTTTTACGCCCACACTGGAGAACAGGGCATCTTTCAATTCTGCAAGCGCAGTCGGATCACAGGCTTGCCCCAAATTCTATTCTAGTTTGTCTATTCAACTCAGGGCAACAATTGGCACACCCATATGAGTAGACCAGGGTCTAAAAATCAAGGCATTCCTCACCAGGGCGATGTAGCACACTGGCGTCATGGGTCTTACATAGTGTAGTTCAGTCCGCAAACATCTCCCACACTGTCCTTACTGTCTGCACACGGACACACATATTTCATGGCGACGGATCTTTAGCTTTCCACCATTCGGAATACAGTGACTAGGAATTCCCCAAAGTGCTGTGCCACAAGAAATCATCCGCTTTTGCTTAATTTGGCCAAATATGATCATTTATGAATTCAAAATCTATCTTTGCTCATCAAGCTATTCTGGCGTCTTTGAGTGAAGGACACAACAAACAATGAAGCACTCCCTCATAAGATGGCAGAAGGTACACGAATAACCTGCAGTATGTCTCCTCCTACAAGCGGCTGAAATGAGTTTTCTCCGCAGGGTGTCCGGGCTCTCCCTTAGAGATAAGGTGAGAAGCTCAGTCATCCGGGAGGGGCTCAGAGTCGAGCCGCTTCTCCTCCACATCGAGAGGAGCCAGATGAGGTGGCTTGGGCATCTGATTCGGATGCCTCCTGAGCGCCTCCCCGGTGAGGTGTTCCGGTCATGTCCCACCGGGAGGAGACCCCGAGGAAGACCCAGGACACGCTGGAGAGACTATGTCACCCAGCTTGCCTGGGAACGACTTGGGATCCCCCGGGGAGAGCTGGAAGAAGTAGCTAGGGAGAGGGAAGTCTGGGCTTCCCTGCTAAAGCTGTTGCCCCCGCGACCCGGCCCCGGATAAGCGGTAGATGATGGATGGATGGATGGATGTCTCCTCCTTTCATCATTCGTCCAACAGAATAGTAGCTTTGTGTTCATCCAAATGGGCCCACATTGAGGTACTTGTGAGTAAATTTAGACAAGGTTTTCTTTATTGCTGTAATCATCCTTTTTGTTGGCTGGTGAGATTTTTCTTATGTCATACAAGTGCTCTGGCTTCGTGAAGACCCCCCTCCCCCCAACCCACACCCCATAGCCTGCATAGCCCACTGCAGCATTGTCCTTACCTTTATCTTAACAACAAGATTCTGGAAACACAAATTTGTGTCCTGATGTCACAATCCAGAATAAAGAGCATACATAGATTGGCAAGTCATGCAGGGAAGTGTGTATTTACTGGCGCAGAAAATATCAGCACACTTGCTTTTTTGCATTGATTTTCTGAAGCTAATATACATCTTCTGCACTACATGCAAGCAAAACAACAACAACAACAAAAAGTTACAATACATGACCGAATGCTGCATCAGTTTAAAAAAGAGTTACAACGCATGGCCGAATGCTGCATCAAGCAGATGTGTACACTAGCAAGGAAAAAGATTCCTTTCCTACCTGCAGCCCACATTGATTGCCCCTCCGCTGCACTTCCTGAGTCAGTCAAATCTCCCGCACTATAGTCACACTGAGACGCATCTAACTTCTCCGGGGAACTGTTTCTTGCATGAAACTAGTCAACACACGCACCACAGAGACCTCGTTATCGTTCTTTTGAAAATATTTGAAGGCCGACGCAAGGGGAGCAAACGCTCACCCCTACGGGGGTAATGTACAGGACATGGAGGTGGTGGTGGGCAGACAGAGACCACAAACGTCGGCGCTATCATCTGCCCTCCCTTACTTTTTTTGCAGCACTGTGTGAAAAAATCTACAGCAGGGCAGACGATGGCAAGTGGTATATGAAGAAGAAGTGAACGGGCTGAGGGAGTCTGCAGCAGTGGGGGGCGACTGCCCAGGGGGAGAGAAAGCGTCAAATGTCACAGAAGTCATGAGGAGGAATATGGAAGGTGGACGACTGGCTGTGAAGCGCATTTCTTCAGCTTCCAGCGACCTCATGGCTGCTTCGTGAACACTCTCATTAAGAGGTGCATTTGTTTAAATGGGACTACTGGATGTATTATGAAGTACTGAGGAGAACATAAGTAAGATTCAAAGATAAGATAAGATAAGATAAGATAAGATTCAAAGATAAGATATCATTTATTCGTCCCACACTGGGGAAATTTACAGCCTCCAGCAGCAAGAATGTATGTAGAAAGAAGAAAGAGAAAAAAACAACAAACATCTTTCAATTAAATGCAATATGAACACAAAATGGATAAATCGCAGTACTATTTACAATTTTCCTTCACATCATTTCTGACAATGCTTAAACGGTAAATGTAAAACATAACTAAATAAACAAACCAAATCTTGAAGGCACAATACTGAGTGACAATATGAACCAGACCTAGTGGCACAGTGGCCGTGGCTCCTCGCCTCAAATGCCTATTTTACCTTCCTCTATCTAACAATTCAAGATGAAAGTGAGTTTCAAAACAGGAAACATCAACTTAGCTTGAAACTTAAATATGTCTTGAAATGCGGATGGAGATAGTTCCAACACCGCTCAAAAGAAAATCTGACAAACGAACCTCATCACGAGTCAGAATCAGCATCCGAAAGAGCATCTGGTGCCCATAAACCAGTGGTCACCAAATTACGGCCCGCGGGCCGGATCCGGCCCGCCTCCACATTTGGTCCGGCCCCCATGAACAATACCAGAGAGTCTTTGATTTCTTATTCATCCATGTATATTTGTATTTCATCATAAAATTTGGCTTTTGCAATAAAATATTCCTTAGTTATGAACTATTTTCATGATTAACTAATAGCTAGTAAAAATTTCATAAACACATACAGTATAACGTGACATTTTTTCCATCCTTTTGCGGTCTGTGCCGTTATCTGGCACCCCCCCCCCCCCAAAAAAAAAAATCCTAAACCCGTCCCTCTCAAAGAAAACGTAATCAGAGCGAAAAGGTGAGGTAAGAGAAAAAAAATATTCAGAAGACAGGGAATTTAACCCAAAATGGAGAAACTATTTTTTTTTCAATGCAAAGAAAAGGTTGTCAGTCTCATCTGTCGGTGGCGGTATTCAAAGAATATAATCTGCGGAGACACTATGAATGCCGTCACAACAACAAGTATGATTTTTTGCATGGGCAAATGAGAGCAGACAAACTGTCAACGCTAAAAAGAGGAACGTTAGCTCAGGAAAATACATTTGTACGCCAAGCTCAGCTGAACCAGCCATCTGTTCGGGCTAGCTTTCGGTTTGCTCAACTGATAGTAAGAAGCGGTAAGGAGAGTTTGTCAAGAAATGCATGAATGCTGTCGCAGAGGTGGTGTGTCCCGAGAAGAAAGACGTCTTTAATACCGCGAGTGTATCAAAAAAAGTTAGTTGATTTTGTTTGGGTTTCTGGGAAAAAATACATTTTTTCATCTAGGTACTCTTGCAGTCACACTTTTGTTGTTACAAACTGACCCCGGTGCGCCCCATAAGAGAAGCGAAAAGTTATGTGGCCCTCACAGGAAAAACTTTGGGAACCACTACCGTAAACGGTTGCTCTTTCCATGAACCGGAGTGCATTTTTCATTGGCCCATTCATTGCATGTCATGTGACAAGTAAGTCCAACATGACGAGGACATGTTACCCCAAAACACTAATACTAACTCTAGTTGATTTTTTTTTTTTAACTTTGGGTCATGAAAAATGGTTCATTGGATCTCATGTATTATTGTCTTTTCAGATGGGAAATGACTCCTGACCATAAAAAAAATGCACTTTTTTTTATTTCACTTGTAAAATTAAAAAATGGCGATTATCCTCTCTGGTGGAGGGGATAATCGCAATATAGAGGATAATCGCAATATAAAAACTTACATGTGTGACAACAAGCCCCAGTCTCCCAAGCACCTTGGGCCACCGCTTTTCTTGTTCCCCGCAACAAGCAAAAAACAAAATCAAACCCCAAAAAAACTCAAAAAGTACAGCACACTACAGCTGTCAATGAGGAACACCTTCTAATTCATTGTGCGTAGACTGTACATTTTATATTTAGTCATCTGAACACTTTCAGGACAAATATCATTACAATTCAATGCATTCATGACTCATTCGTTGTCACGCTTGTACAATGATGCAGAATACTGCACATGATTTATTCAGTAACTTTAATTTCCAATCAACATGCCCTATGGTTGTCACATCCATATACCCAAGAATACATTGAATGTAAAATGTCAAACGTGTGGGTCACAAATATATGTGGATATACAAAAGTCATCCGCGACCTTTGTGATGAAACAAGTTGATGGAGAAAGCCAAATTTAAGATTATCATTATTATTATTTCAAAGTTTCGTGTCACTATATGCTTGATTGACCTCGAACGCTATGTTCTCACAACTTGTATACAATGGGGCACACACAAAAAAGGCCTCATTAACTGATAATATAGACAGGAAGGTAGCATGATAAGATGTCCTTCAGTTGGTTACAGTGTCTCAATTCATGCGAAAACTACCCATTGAATTAACAAGGTATCTATTGTTTGACCCGGGAGATGTTTTGGCCTCCATGTGTCTACTGAGGGGCATATCGGTGGCATATGTTTTTCTGATATGTTACTTGTATTTTGCATATCCTGTGAATAAAAAGTGTTCCGCGGGGGTGAGAAGGTGGGGTTTTCGATCTGAGAGGTAATACGACTTGTGCTGCCTTCGAGGAACTTCGCCCCCTTTGCTGATCAGCAAAAGACAATCTGTTCCTGAGTTGAGTTGAGTATTTTCATTCAAAGTTCGGTTGCATTCCCTGATATGAGTTGCCTGAAACTCATCCCGACCCCGCCCACTCAATCAGTGTTTATTGAAAAATCCTGTGAAGGGTCCCAAAAATCATCTGGGGAGTTTACACGCGTGCCAGTTGGATGTGGATGAAATCAACTCTTCTGGTGGAGAAATGGCCAGCATAGAAGTTTTAACGAGTCGGTTTAACTCGTATGACGTCATGTACAGCGGTGATTTACGGGAGCAAAGCTTTGCCGACTGGCCCTTTCGAGAAGATTGCAACTGCACACCTGAGAAGGTAAGATAGCTAATTGCTCTCCACTGTCTTGTCACTTGAAGAGAAATTGTAAGTACTCGATGACGCTCTACATGGCACTCGGATCTTATTATAATGTTACTTGAATTCACAGGTTATGGAATAAACCTACTTTACAATTTTATGTTGGACTGCCGAGTGGGAGCTGAAACATCACCGTGGAAAAGCATACGGGCCTATTAAATTGTGCAACTTGAAATACCTGCCGCTTCCCACTCTTAACAAATGGCGACATCTAGTGGATATTTGCGTGCGTTGCATATCAAAGATCATCCCCGTTGATGTTGTTGCTTTACTTTAAATACGAATGCATTTTTATTCTTTTTTTTTGTGCGCAGATGGCCAAAGCTGGCTTTGTGCACTGTCCCGGTGACAATGAGCCTGATGTGGTTTGCTGCTTCTTCTGTCTTATTGAGCTGGAGGGCTGGGAGCCTGACGATGACCCCTGGTGTGTCCATCATCCAATTCTATGATTGCTCGAGATGTACACTGACCAGCTGCATTCTGATTACTTTTGTGGTAAACATTAAGATCAGCAGCATTCTCTCTTCAAATGTTATCAAGCAACGGACTTAAACAATCGTTAACTTCTGTGAAACTGATCATAGCCGATATAAGGGTTACGGAATTGATATGGTCACTGTTCACTCACACTGCTGAAGGTATTTATGTTAAGTTTGCAGTTTTATTTCATTTGTAGGAAGTCCTTATGACATGACAGTAGGACAAGCTAAGTATCTGTTTAAAAATTTGACCATCTCTGGGCCCTGTGTCGTGCCTTTTAATTGGATATCAATGATACCTCCACATCTGAGATGGAAGGCATGATTCACAAGGTACCAATCATTATTGCCAATATTGCCTGACATGAGTGTTGGACAGCTTTTTTCAGTGGATTATTGATTTTCGATAGATGTTTACTTACCCATACAGTTATATGTGCATTCGTTGAGTACCGACAGCCACCAGTAGTTTTGAGATGTAGAATTTCATGTAACACAATGACAAAAAAATTGTGAAGAAACCTTTTTGTAACCCTTAATTGCTTAGCCCTTGATGACAAACTTTTTAGAACTCCTTTTGTTTGTACAACTTTCTTTTAGTGGACATATTTTATATCGCACTCATGGTTATGATGACGCAAGTGGTCATAATGTTGGGGCTGCTCATTGTTTTGCGATTTTGAATTACATGTGGAATGCTTTGCTACAAGGTCTCTAAAAATGTGAAATATTTAACTCCCAGGTTCGAGCACATAAAACGCTCACCTAAGTGTGCATTCCTCCACCTGAAGAGAGACTTCCCTGAACTGACATTGGCTGAGATGTTCCACTTGGAGAGTGAGAGGGTCAAGATCTTTGTTGTGAGTGATTGTGACAATTGATGTCTGACTCATCTTAAGACCACGCAGCGTTTCATGACTTTTACTTTTCTCCCCTTTATAGAGAAAAGTTTGCCACAAGAAGATGGCACATATGCGGGATGCGGTGGACGAGGCCCTTAAAGGTTTTCGATCGCAATTGGATTCCATATGACCATGGTCGGATTGTGATTTTTATTTATTTTTGAAATGTTACAACTGCATGTCATGAATGATGTATAATGTTTCACATATAAATAAATGTTTTATGGTTGAGGTATTTGTAGTGACCACAAAAGCATGCTTTTGCGCTTCAAATTTACATATGTAACAAACTATTGGAGCTCCCTAACTCGACAAATAGTTGACAAAAGTGATCCTAAATGAAGGCATACATTGAGTCAGATGACAATGTAGTCTATATTACCTCCTTTCAAACACATACTTAGCATATTCGTGAACATGTAGCCATCTTTAACACCCCTTTTCAAAGCTTGACCCTGGACAGATGGCGTGAAGCCCCTCCCTTCCAAGACCAACTGTTGCCTCAGTAACATCTGTTACAAATGGAGACCGCGCACTGAGCGGACCCGTCACAGCACTCTCCGAACACTACCGGGAGCACTCATGATGAGGCTAAGATTGCAAATGACAAGTGTGCTCATGTTCATATTAGTTGAGACAGCAGTTGTTGATCTTCATTGCCATGATCCAGCTCTAGATATAGCATGTTGGATTGGTAGAGTTTTTCAAAGTTTTAAAGTTGTCTTCTGATCGAGCTTGAGTGAAGCTCACGGCGGCAGGGTTGGCCAAATGGGATTAAAGTGATGAATGCAATAAAATCACAAACACTGACATTGTCAAGTGAAACGAGGACAAGGCTGTAGTCCGGAGGATATGGAGGCAACTCAAGATTGTGGAATTCACACGCATGGATCATGCAAGGTGTTTACAATCATTGTGAATGTGACACTACCGGTAATCTGCCTGTGAAAATCTATTTTTTTCATGAGGGTGTCCATGGCGTTAGTTGGGGCAGCACAGATGTTGAATGATGGGCTTATCCGGCCAAGGGAATGCTGCAAACATGTTTAGTTGTTTGGGTAATCACTGATCCTCAGATGCCTGCATGCTTGCATTTTTTTTTGGGGGGGGGGGCACTCTTTGTGAGGAAAAACATTTACAATTTTTTGGTATGTGGCAAAATATTGTCTACAGCATTTCCCATGTTGAGCAAAGCCTCTGAGCACACCAAGAAAACTCTCGAAAGCATGACTGAAATGATTTCATCTCAAGTTACTCACAAATGTACTTCCTCTGTGTAACACAAAGCATGCCTTATTCTGCTGTATGAATGACATCTTAACAGGTGAATTTGACCTTTTGGCATCTGACGGAAGATCCTGTCATCATTTACAGGATCTTCAGTCGGATGATTTCAGATGACGGATGTCAAATGACTGATCGATGCTTATCGTTGCGTCTCGAAACAAAAGTTGCAGTGAACTGCAAACACGCCACCCCCCCCCCCAAAGAAAAAAAAACATCAAACTTGTCCGCTCAGCTACATGTATGCGATTGCTCATCTCATCAAACGTATATCAGCAGCTGTGTTAGATTTGTGGTTGACAGCCAGCATAAGAGGACATGTCTACAATAGATGCTGTACAGCGTGTGCCCACTTTGGCTTATGACATTTTTGCCAAAGTAGGACGAAACGCAGCATAGAACCCAGTGGAATATGCAACAGCAGACCAGTTTAACATGGCTAAAGTTACGTTGAGTCACTTAGGAAATTGAGTGGTAGCAGGTCTGCAAACACCCTAGCATGTGTCATTCTACACAACCTCAGCCTGTCAAGCAGTGCCGACTGCCCTTCACAGGCTATCCCAGGAGCATTGATGTAACGCCTGCAATTTGCTGTTCTGGCAAATGGTCATTGTTTGACACTAGACTGCAACCTTCGAGTAATTCATCAAAAGTCTTCATGTCTACATGCAGGTACTCTACAGTATATTGGATATGTGCATCCATAGATGGTGACTATATTTGGAAGGGTATGGCAACTTGTGAAGATGTTTTTAATGGTTACCGATCATGGTTGACGGTACATTTATGGTTGGTACTTTTAGTATGGACAATTAGACTCACTTTTAGTGCAGAAATTTGCTATTTATGATTGGTCTCATTCCTGTGCTCATTTTAACTGCATTCAGAATATCTGGGTTTTCGGAAGGTTCTGGACAAAATTGGATTCCGGAAAGGTGAACTCGGGGGGGGCGGGGGGGGGGATTACAAAAAAGTTTATTAAATAAAATAGGTCGCAAGACTGACGAGGTACGCAGCCAAAACAAAACAAGAAAATGAAACAACCCAAAATGCTTGCAACAGACAAGGACAAATTGCACGTGGGAATAGTTGTCATTAAATAGACAAGAAAAATATGTCGGATACAAAAAAAGAAAATGTGACGAAAAACCTATTGCCAAAGGTATGTGCAAAAGATGAAAAAAAAAACATGCCTAGGTCAAAAAAAAAAAAAGGAGCATGAAACTATAAGAATTCAATACTTGGGCCGTGAACAAGATGAATTATCCGACCGGCATGACAACTTGGAAGTCCTTAAAATAATTATTAACATTGGCAACAGGTTTGCATGTTGGAGGGAAGGCCCCTCCTCTGCCACCTGCTGGAGACATACAAGAACCGAAGTATGAGACAAAACCAAGCCAACAGATGTATTTCATTTGGAATTGAAAGGGAAGGTTAAAGACAGCCATCCAGTTGATTGGCATGTTTTTTAATAATTTGGTTAACATTGTGCCTTTTGATTTACCGTACCCAAAGAAGATTGATTTATTTTTCTGGTGAGGCCCTTTGTGGCACCTTTGTCTGAGGTATGTCTTTTTGCTTTCAGTGATCACTGCATCCATTTTAATTTCAATCGTGTGATTCACGTGTGAAAGTAGGAGCTGGATGGATGGCCGCTGAAGTTGAGGATGAGGAGAGAAGAGCGTTGGCGAAGAGCGCCGATGCGGATTTGGAACCGTGAGTTGCCGCTTGGAATTGAAGTGGATTTCCATGGGACAGGAGAAGTGAACCAATCTCTTTTTTCGTCAATGGATGCTACAGCTTCTTGTTGACTTTGAAACTTAGCTTGTAGCCGACGTGTGCACATTTTGAGCATGACGTCTCTGATCCACTGGTTAAAGGACACTTTGATTCTCTCCTCTTTCATCTCAAACCGCTTCAAACAACAAAGCGTGTGACGGAAAAGTGGTTAGGACTGCACGGCTGTCCGTGTTTTATGTTATGTGTTGTGTTTATTATTTTACTTCGTGTTAACTGTTTTGTAAAGCGCTTTGTTACAGCTGCCGCTGTTGTGAAAGCGCTATATAAATCAGCATGTATTGTATTGTATTGTATTGTATTCTATCAATTCAAATCAAGTCCAAGATGAATGGAACCAGCACAACATAATTTGATGAGCATCATGTCCTGCATTTTAGAACACATGAGAAAGCAGTGGGCATGTAGAGTTCACATACACACACTGTCATGAGAAGCATTGCTCAATAGTGTGTCAATGACAAATGGTGCACATAAAATTGTGGCAGCTAAGAGGGGTTTTCTCAGTTTGACTTTTAGTTTGACAACATTGGGACCTTTGAAATAATGCATCGGCCTTAATGAAAGGATTCATCCATTAAGTAAAACGCAGGCCACCTATCTTCGATGTTATATTTGGTGAGGGTCAACCTTTAAGTTGCAGCACACTGTGCAGTTTGTAGCTGCTTATTGCCTGACACTTGAAAGAGTTTGAGACTTTTGGAATGAAATTGAAATACCTCTATTGTGCACTTTTTTTACCTCTCTCCTTCTCTTCCAATGCAACAGCATGCAACGTACATTGCACCACTGTGAACAGAACCCTGCATGTCGGGCACAATTCATTAGTAGCCATAAATGTGATTTAATAATACTCGCTGTGCACACATTAAACTGGCAGCGGTTTTAGTTCTTCCTGTTATAATTGATATGCAGTGACAAAAGGACTGCACAAATGGCTCGGCGTGCCGTTTTTCCTAATTAATCAGCTTGCGCTAAACAAACGAAACAGTAATAAGTGCAGCAGATGGACAAACGGACAGATGTTGCCGGCCGAAAGTTTACAACCTGGGCCTTCCATCAGGCCCATCTGTTGCTGCTGAACCCGGCACCTCCCTCTCCCCTCCTCCGCCGCCTGCGTTTTCCTATTCTCTTGCTTCTCTCATCAGCATCTATCACTGCACCCTTCTTCTCCTGAGCGGCCCCATTTAACCTCCTGCCTGACCTGCGTTAACCCTTGCCAGACAATTAGCCGCTTATTGTCACATGTGAGCGCGAGCTCAATTATCTTACAATTTGACACTATCCGCCGTCCGATTCAGTTGATTTTGTTGATATGGAGTACATATACCAGACGATGGTATTGCTCATGCATCCAAGTCAAAGTAGGAGCTAAGATCATGCTATGAAAATAATACCACCTTATGTTACCTTGCAATTGAGTCCAATTTTAAAGGCTCTAAAGTGTTTCAACTGTGATAATCACATAACCTAAAGCAGTGGTGGCCAAGGAACCAATACTTTGCTTTCCAAGGACAACCTTCATGACCAAGATGAAAATACAGTAGCATGTCCCAGTAGTAGTCCTAGTAGGCCCAAATGGTCAGGAAGAGAGGTTCTCGTCCGCAGTATCATTGGAAGCCAGTTTAACATTAATTGCACTTTGAACATTAACACTTCACTTAAATTTTGTTTCATGAGAAAGTCCTGAAAGAGTTATTTAACTGTGACGGACTGAAAACTTAGATAAAAATGAAAATTAAAAACAAACAGTTCCTGAAGATACAAATCAAAATGTGCCAGTTCTCCTCTCGAGATAAATGCAATTCATTTGCCTGCTACTTCAGTGAAAAAGAACAATCCACCAGGCTAAACATGATCACAAAGCAGCAACATTACTAAATGATGTAGCACTTAAATTCATCCAGGAAAGATTCAGTCACCACAACAGAATTTGCAACAGTCAATTAAAATACTAAAGCAGATTAAAATTTCAAAACCATTTGATTCTTTCAAAAGTTTTGTCAAATCTGTTAACAACGAATTCCGCTGACTGTTCACTGCAGTCAGGCAAGTTCCCGACACATGAAAGTTAGATGCCGTCAAGCCCCTTCTAAAAAAAGAGAACACTGAATCCCTCCCTTGTTTGCAAATTACAGACCCATCTCAAACCTTGAATTTTTATCCAAGATTATTGAGTGTTTTTTTTAAATCAACTCGCTTGAACTTGAACTCCAACAGCCTTTTTCAGAAATTCCAATCAGAATTCCGACCTCATCACAGTACAGAAACAGTTCTTATTAACTCTAAGTACCAAACGATATAAGATTGAACACTGATGCAGGAAAGGTGTCAGTCCTAGTCTTGGTGGATCTAAGTGCAGCGTTTCAGCGAATTGACCATAACGTACTGTTGAACAGGTTGGAAACTTGAGTGGGATTATATGGAATAGTGTGGTTAGCACCAGTGGTTAGCACGTCGGCTTCACAGTGCAGAGGTACTGGGTTCGATTCCAGCTCCGGCCTCCCGATGTGGAGTTTGCATGTTCTCCCCGGGCCTGCGTGGGTTTTCTCCGGGTGCTCCGGTTTCCTCCCACATTCCCAAAACATGCGTGGCAGGCTGATTGAAAACTCTAAATTGTCCCTAGGTGTGAGTGTGAGTGTGGATGGTTGTTCGTCTCTGTGTGCCCTGCGATTGGCGATATATCTGTAATTGTCTCCAAACAACATCAGTTCACTTAATTGTATTGTGTCACTCCCGAGAGGAAATCACCAACTGGATGAGCTTTCTTTGCTTCTGAATGTTATTAACTGTACTGTTTTAAATATGTGTAGGTGTTGTGACTTTTCAGGTGTGAAGCACATTGAGTTGTGTTGTATATGAAATGTGCCATATAAATAAAACCACCTTGCTAGATTTATGAGCAAGAGGCAACTTGGTACCGCTACTTGTACTTCGAGCACCACAAGATTCAGCAGGTGACGCTCGCCTTCCTGTTTGGGTGCCACTCCCCCTACCCCCCACTCCTTCTTTTTTCAAGTTCTCCCACATCGCCTGCACTTGCTCAGCCTCTCAGACACCCTGGCCCTCCTACCTTGGCTGTTTTTGTGCCCTCGTCCAAAAGGGACCTCCATCTGTCCCCACACTCGGCCTATTGTGAAGTGCCAAAGCCCGGCAACTTCCACAATGCAGTGGGCGGGTGAGGGGGGGGGCAGGGTAAACACGACAGCATCCAGATCCCATTAGAAGCTCTTTAACTTCCACACGCTATTACTGTGAGAGAACCCTGGGTGGAGAAGGCCCACCCCGTGTCCTCTTGCACACAATGTCACCTCTTGCATCCCGCCAGAGGTAATGAGCCTGCATGCGAGCTGTTTAGGATTATCCATGAGCTGCTGTGAAATGTCTTTCCATTCAAGAATATGACATAAAACCCAGGGAAAATATGTGTTCCTCGAACAAATTCTAATGTCACCATCAATTCTTCAGTCTTTTGTACAACGCCTGCTTCGAAGGCTTCTCCATTTCAGGGTTCTCCAAAAAACTCGGGCCTGCTTGCGTGCATGCGTGTGACCCAAGAGGAGGGAGGGGGATCACTGTGTTGGGCCCAGCTTAAAGTCTGAGGGATTACTAGCACACAGACACTGATTAAAGCCTTCCATCCTCCTATGGCCCCATTAATACAATCTTAATCACAATGCTTTATCCCTGAATCTAGCTCCTATGGATGGAGGCCTTTTCATTTCAGTGGCCAGCCACTGTTGTTAGGCTGGTGGATTAAGTATGCGCGGCACACGCAAACTCAGATATAAGCACAAAAGATGAATAGCAAGCTTTGTGCCGAACTTTGCAAATAGTTGAGATTTGAATTGTTTCTTATAAAATGTTGCAGCTTCAAGTAGAAGATCTGGGAGTCAGGGTTATCATCGTTTGAGATTTTCATCGTTGTCGTTAGTTTTCAATTCCTTTGGACTTTTCTGTTAATTAATTCCAGTATGTTTTAAGAGCAGGTAAGTTTAATTTATTCGTAATGGAGAATTTGTTGAGTTGAAGATGGAAAAAAAAGGTAATTAAATATTATGGAATAAAGTTAGGTAAACTACAACTGTTTGACCTTCCCTTGTCTATACAGACATACAGGAATACCAAAATCAATACATTTAAAGTGAACCCCAAAAGCTCATGTGTGACATTAAACGATAAAAACAAATGACACGTTTGCTATAGTTGCAGTTTTATAAACGTAAAATACAATTTTTGTTTTTTTACTGCATTTTTATTTGGATGTATTGATTCCTTTGTATTATTTGTTCGTTTTGGTGAATCTTAATAACCTTGCTGTGAGCAGATATCTTGCATGACCCCTTCCTTTTTGGTGTTCGAGCCACAGGTCGAACTATGATGTCACCACAGCCGAGGAGGCCTAGAAAAGCTTGTTTTCCCTTCCGATTCGGACACTCAACTTCAGCCTGTATTGGAGGTTACACTCATGGAATTAATATGCACTAAAGTGGGTATTATATTACATTTTTGGTCATTCAATGTATATCATGGATATATTATGGAAAATGTACTTCTTTATCCAAATAGTTAGATGTGTTTGGTTGGTGCTCACCCACTATGTGTGAAATGAAACAAATAAATCTTATGTGAGCTTTTTTTGAATAAATGTCACTGTGAGTAAGTCAGTCTACATTTGAACCCCCTGACATAGAGTTGTTGGGCCGTGACGTTGCAGCTAGGCTGATCTGCTCATTTTAAGTGGTGGCTGCACTATATGTCTATCATGTCAAATCTAAAAGGTAAGCTGAGCTGCAATGTTCATACAGATTGCCATTGGCTAACAACATTAACTGGCACATGAGCCAAATTGGGGAAAGGTTTTGACACTGGGTTGGGTGAGTGGTTGCACAACATACATGCTTCACAATTTTTTAACCATTTGTGGTCTGCCTATGCAAGTGAAAAAAACAACATTTGTCTCAAGGCTTCTTAAGAACCAAAAGCCACTTACATAGTCGCAACACCTTGGGCTTCGTCTCGGTCACCATGGTGATCACAGATGTACTCTGTGTTTTGAGCAGTGGCTGATTTGCATGAGATGGATCCACCCCCTGAAAACCAAGTGGTTTCGTGTGTGCTGTAATGTTTTGTTCTTTGTGTAACTTGATTAAAGATCGCTAAATAAAATTGATTGAGACACTTGTAAATAGTTTGTGAAAAGTGAACAAATGTGTCATGTCTCCTTCAATAATTGTATTTGGTCAACCTCATGACTGAATCCGGAGTGTTCTCTTGAACAACTTTTCCATACACGATGGCTTACATAATTGGAGGGGCGGGGGGTGGGGGGGGTGTCCTGCGGGATCTGCTGCGATAAATTTTTCTTGTATGTGGATTTATTTAGCATTTGCACATGATCCCCCCCTATCAACACATGAGATGACAGCAGTGATGCAAACTCATTGTTGCTAAAATCATCTTTCTTGTGGAAAGGTGATCTTGCATCCAATATACAGTCGACCTGATGGTGTTGTATATTTGCATTTGGGGGACTAATCTATTCATGCGGCAAAACAGCACAAAGAGGGTGTGCGCCAACTGACTCTTTCATTACTTTCTCACAGGCCAAATATCTGCCTGTGTGTGCAGCTATGTGTCCCTCCTATATGCCAAGACTGACACACAGGAGCCGAGAGTACAAAGTTGTGAATGAAGAGCAAGGACCCCGGTCACCTCTCGTGCCCTCGGCCTCCCTTTCCCCTTCTACGTTTTTCCCTCAGCACACTGCTCCCCTTTTCTCTCTGCCACCCCGCTCGCATGCTCTCACTCTCCTCTTTCTCCCTCCCTAAATTGGCCCAGCTGTCCATCAGCCCCCCCTGCCCCCCGCAGTTCCCCCAGCTGTCTGCCCTCCCCAAACGAGAGAACCCCACGACAATAAGGGTCACAGGTCAAGAGAAAGAACAGGCTGCACTTACAATAGACCAGTGGCGCCGTGTAAAACAATCATTCCCTTTTTCTCCCGCAGCCTTTCAGTCCTGTTGCCTGAACTGGAAAAGACAAACCTTTGGAGAGCTATCTGAAGAGGGGGAACATTCTTTTGGACAACGGCCTCCGAGGCACCTTCCCCGTCAACAGTTGCTTGAAGGAGCGCAAGTATCAACACTGTCGAACGCAGCGAGCGCGACGCAGCTGCACTCTGCCACCCCGTTCTTTGTTCACCTCAAGAGCCATCAAGTCCCTCGCCTTGCTCATTAAAGTCAAAACTCAGCCTTTTGACTTTGGAGGAGTGATATCAGTGTGCTCGGGACTCAGCCAGATCATCCACGGCCAGTCTGAAAATACAGATCAGGATGCTGCTGACTAAAGTCTCTTTACTTTGCGCTCATTGGGGGCCGTTCTGTCCCATATGGAAACATGTTTGAAACACATTTTGCCGATGAATTTTTGCCCCACGGTGTTTTGTCAAGAGTTGGATGGGAAACTGGGACATGTGGGAGAGATGGCCAAAAAGCCTGCGTGTGCCACATTCACCTGTTCTGCTTGTGATTTTTCCCATGGCCAACAACAGGGTCCCGCAGGACCCGCTACACACTACAGAAAAAGACTGTCAAGCATATCGTGCACATCCTACAGCGGATTTCTTGTTGAACTCCACTAAAGATTAAAAAAAGAATTGTTTTTTAAAAAGCCACTTTGGAAATGTGAAAAACACGAATGCAATTGGAAAGCCAGGATGCCGCTTTTGTTACCATGACAAAAATGGAGTATGGTTTGTTTTTCATCTGTAGCAAAATTGTAGATTAGCGCTAGCTTTATTTAGTCTGATCACAAAACGATAAAATGATACATCAAATGGTCATGATGAACATGAATGCGTGGTCCTTGCAGAAATACATTTTAATTTCAAATCTTTTTTTCGGTAGTGAGCAAAATAGCTCGTGAATGAATTTCATTTTTGTGAGAATACTGCATGTAAGAAAATTGCACAATGACAAACAAAATATCGCAATGGAAATGGCATATAATACTGTATAAGAATATTTATTCAATTAAGTGCGAAACAGCCAAATATTTACAACAATGACACCCCAAATTAGTGACACCAAATGAACGAGCACCCAGAAGACCTCAAATAAATAACTTAAATACAGTACAGCTGCCAGGGACTGTCTAATAACAAACCAAGAAGACAATTAAACAAAACAGAAAACAGTGCTGAGAAAATGCTGTGTTTTTTTTAAACCAAGACAGTATCCAAATAAATATTAAATACAAATATAAATAAATTCATTGCTTTTCTTATGGTTAAGTGGTCAAGGCCTCAGTGCACAAGTCAAGATAGATGAAAAGTTCCGGTTGTTTGTGTCCTTGGTTAAATTTTTTGTGACACCGGACTGTAGCCTCCAACAGAGCTGATCATCCACAATTCAACCGAAAAACTTCAGAACTAAACCGAATAAATAAAATATCAAAGATGAAATCTATCAGGTAGATGAATGCAGAGTGATCAGTCTCTCTCGTAAAGATGGCTGCTCTCTCAGCTGATTACAACTCCAAAATGCAAACCACTGCAGTCTCTATAACCCGAGATGGGCAACTGGCTACAACACTCTGAATAGCCCCTTGATTTTTTCCCACCCACCCCAATCCCCCGAAAATTTGATTTTTTTTTTTTTTTTACAAACCAAAATAAATCTTCCCTAAATGCCGACAAGCATTCAACATACGTTCATCATGAAAAAAGTGAGGAAATAGGGTATAGAAAAATCCCAGAGAAATGGGAACATCCAAATTATAAAAAAGGTTGTTTAAGGGGAAAAAAATCATTGAATATGAGAATGGATTGGTACC
Organism: Hippocampus zosterae; assembly: GCF_025434085.1. Taxonomy (NCBI): domain Eukaryota; kingdom Metazoa; phylum Chordata; class Actinopteri; order Syngnathiformes; family Syngnathidae; genus Hippocampus; species Hippocampus zosterae. Next base: position 16,111,885 of record NC_067452.1, read on the forward strand.
AAAATGCAAATATGCTGGGATTGACTGTATTTTTAAGTTGGAGTATCACAAATTACTGCTAGATGGCAGACATCTAGCGGTTGTGTTTATACAGGGTCTCTATAATACCGTGTGAGTAGGCCCGATCTTTTTGCAAATTCAAAATAATATGCAGTACAAACAGTCCCTCAATCAACAATTTGAGTCAGTTGAAAAACATTGAAAAAATGCGTTGTTTTGCTTCATCAATAAACAAACAAACAAACAAATATTGGTTGCCTGTTCTGCAGTTTCTTTTCATCTTCAAATGTTAATTTTTATACATGAGTGCCCTTTGCACTGAGGAAAAAGTTATGTTTGTGGTTGTTTGCTTTGAACCTTTTGTTGTTGAGTGAGGAGAGATGCTTTAACAAACGTCTTATGAAAAATGCAATGAATTAAGAGCACGTACTTTGCACATTGCCATATTTAAATTTTTTTTTTTGTCATACACTGGGTTAGGAAGTGCGTGGTCTTACGCCTCAACAGGAGCAGTGATGAGAAATTGTTGCCCCGACCAGCACTGAATTTGCCCAACGCTGCTTTATACAGTCAGTGAAGGCCATGGTGGGCTACTGCCTTCACAGCTTTGGTCTGCTTGGGTCTTTTCACATGGCACCCATCTGAGAGGCCAACAGATGAGAGGAAGTGAAGGAGTCAAAGGGCGCATCCAGGGGCAGCTCATAACGGGACGCCTGAAAGAGCGGGTGGCCCTGATGCCCACCAGGTAGGCCGGCACTTGCGGATGCGGTGTAATGCTGGGATGGCAGGTAATGGGCGTGGTGGGCCGTGTGGCTGGTGTAGTTCCTCTCGGAGTCTTGGGGCGAAGGCTCCTGCTTCAGGGCAAAGTTGCCGCTGATGCTGAGGGGTGGGGTGAGGGGCCCGTCGTACGGCGGGGTGCCGCTGCTGCACTCGTTAGGGGAGGGGTTGTCAAAGGCCTGGCCCGCCTTGAATCCCTTCATGTGGAGGAGGTGGGATGCCTCCAGGGAGCCGTAAGGGGGGCTGGGGAGCCCCGGGGACGGGTAGCTGAGGGCATGGCCGACCTGACCCCCCACACCGCCCAACCCAGGGCCTCCACACTTGTCCTCCAGCTTGTTGATGAGTAGCGGCGCGGGTCCCAGCTGAAGGCAGCCGGCCACCAGGTTGCTGGTGGGCTGTGACAGGCCCTTACACAGCATCTCCATGAAGCCGTGGCTCTCTGGAGACTGGCCGTTCTCCAACACCTCCGACAGCGCCCAGATGTAGTTGCGGGCCAGCCGCAACGTTTCGATCTTGGACAGCTTCTGTGTTTTGGAGTAGCAGGGCATCACTCGGCGCAAATTGTCCAGTGCATCGTTCAGCCCGTGCATGCGAGAGCGTTCCCTGGCGTTGGCCTTCATGCGGCGGGCGCGGAACCTCTCCTGGCGAGCTTTGGTCATCTTCTTCTTCTTGGGGCCCCTCCTTTTGGGAGCCATTTCTCCATTCGGCCCTCTCACGTCCTCCTCCTCCTCCTCCTCTTCCTCTTCCATGTCCTCACTGCCCAGCTCGGAGCAGGAGTGTCTGCCCGCCTCCATCAGGATGTGGTGCCCCCTCATCTCGGGGCTTTCCTCGCCATCCTGCGAGCTGCCGTCTTCCTCCAGCCAGGTGAGGGAGCTCACCAGCTCACTCATATCGCCGCTCTTTCTAAATGGCTTGGTCATCATTTTGCTCTGAGCAAAGACAGGAAAGTACACACAATGACTCGGTGAAACCACAACAACCTGGAATCACATTTGGAATATCTGCTTGGGACCTAATTTCAGCACCGCACTGTGAACAGCTCTTTCGTCTCTATGAGCTGCTGTCTAAGAATCAGTCCAATTTCTGTTTTGTGAAGTGTTTTGCACTGTGGCATGTTGACATGAGTGTAGAAAGATGTGCTTTAAAATCAGGAGAAGATGGATGGTTGTGCTGGGGTCGGCAGAGGATGGCTGTTAATCTGGGACACGACAGGATTTAGCCAGCAAATAAAGCCCAACGATTAAACCGGACAACATGTAAATCAACAAGCCTTGACACATGTTGACCACTCTCTGAGAAAACTCAATGTCAAGGGTACATTTTGGTTTTACAGTATTTTTCTGCCAATTTTGTTTAGTTTAGTTTTTTTGCCGATCGAGATGACTTAACGCGTCATATACAGTATTTTTTTTGTTCTCATTAGTCAATGCAAATATTACAGAAAAGTATTGTTATAGTTTTGGATTGGAATGCTCCAGATAATAGCACACTAATGTGTAAAAATGGAACCGATTACTGGAACTCAATTCAAACTCCAGATATTTACAATGACATCTTACATTTGATTTTTGACCTATTTTGTGCAGAAATTATTATCTCCCCATTAATTTTTTATTTTAATATCAAATTTGGCGGTGAAGTGGAATTAAATGGAACTCACCTGTTTGGAATCACGCTGTTCAGGAAAAAAGAAATGAAAAAGAAAGTCCAACTTTTGTCCGTTTGTCTCGTGCGTGTGCGTGCCACTGTCCCAAACACAGCGGGTCGTGGGGGCGCATGGAGACTTCGTCCCAAAATGACTCGACCAGGCTGAGATTTGTTGCCCTAAATCCCGTAAACCCCTCCCTCCGACGCCACACCCTCAACCCAATGAAACGCGCGTGGCAGTCTCGGGGCCTGGAGTTTTACAACGTTTGTGAGGGGACGAGGGAGAGAGCGAGAGAGAGAGAGAGAGAGAGAGAGAGAGAGAGAGAGAGAGAGAGAGAGAGAGAGAGAGAGAGAGAGAGAGAGAGAGAGTTAGCACGCGCCGGTGCATCCCAAATCACTGTTTTATATGCAAAAGAGAGGGAACAAATCACCACGAGCCACGAGCAACTCACAAACTGCCGAACGTGACCATTAGTAGTATATTAACTCGTTGTGCAAGCATCATGCACGTGATCGGGAGAGGCGCAAAAAATCGGAACCGGCAATTTATGAAACGTCGGTGGTTCAAATTGTTTCTTGCACGTTAATTCGCTTTTTGTAGACTGTTTGCAATTTGAAACAAATTATTTTAAGCACACCTTTTAAGTAAGATAATAATTGCATCGACAAAATAAATGCAGTGTTCACGTATGAGAACTCGTCATGCCATGTTCATACAAATACGCGTTCAAATGCTTCAAACGTGTTTTAAAATCAAATATTAATATCAAGGCGTTGCGTTAAGCCTAAATTGTGATATACAGCGCTCGGGGTACACATTGCTTCGGTGGCGTGGTATATCGCTTAAGCATTTTAATCGATTGTCTATCTCATCATTAGTTGGGTGGATTAGGAATTTTCCACTTCATTAGGCACACAGTGCACGGCTGCTTGTGGCCGAGCGAGGAGACGCTCCTCCACGCGTGTGCATTTAAGTGCTTGTGACAGCTTGATGCGCGGAGAGCAGGTGTGTGCGGCATGGGCCTCGTCCTTGGCTTGTTTTCTTCCACGTACAGTTTAGCGTCACCGGAGATTCGCTTGGCGAGACAAACAACACATCCGCTATACACTGGTGCCTTTATTCTGCGTGTGTGTGAAGACTTTTTTGTGTTAAAAGGAGGAAATCTGAACATTTTGGAGATTTGATTTTTTCCTAATTTAATACAGAATGTGTCAAGTGAGATGACACGTGGCTCGCCCAATCTGAGCTGCCCCTCGAGTAATAAAAAAAATGAAATTATGAACATATTTCCTATCCACCTCGGCACCACGGATTCGCCTATTCACAGATTGATTTTTCACTGCGTATGTATTTAATTAAACGTGTGTGTGTGTGACGGTGTTATGTGTGTGTGAGTGTGTTTCAAATTTCGTTTTTCTTGGAAAACGCAAAGTTTTATCATAGTTTGTTTTACAAATATATATTATATATATATTTACTTGTAAAACCACTTGTGCGGACTTTTTCTATGGGCCAGCACATTTTTGTCAATATTTAAGAAGGGATTAAAGGAATACGTTTTTCTGTTGTTATATAGTCTTTATTGCATCTCGCAACAAAGAAATATGAGTTTACAGAACTGTTGTGGACTTTATTGAAACCCAATTTCAAGATTCGAGTAAAACAACTTCATTTTCTTGTTCCTCTACTGTCGCCATAAATGTCAACAATTTATACTTTAAAGTTTTTCCAACGTGAATTACAAATACAACAAATACAAGCTGTGCGTTTAAGAGTGTAGTAGCACTAATGAAAAATTATGGGCCCCGCTATCATTTCAATTGCCCACCCCCGTGTCATAAAATGAATGCACTTTGGGAATTTGCGCTTGAAAGATTTGATCGTTTCACCCCAATAAAAAGCACTGCAAGTCTATGGCGTGACCATAAAGCCGCATGTTGTTTTTTTACACTCTCCATATTGAAGAGTTTTCACAGTTTGTGGTGGCATAATAAAGGCCCAGCGGCCTAGTGCGTGGCGAGCCTTAGCCCAGTGGGGGTCCACATTGTCCTCTCGGGGGTCTCGCGCCTCGCACGTGCCCCCACATTGATCGCTTTGTGCACGAGACCAGAGGGGGTGGGGGTGCGTGGGTTTCAACTTTGCCCAAGTGCACGCTGCGGGGCCCGCGCATGCGAGAAGTTTGCATGCGTGCACTCATTTCTTGTGCTGGGGCCAACTTGAAGAGGGTCACGTGACTCGTCGGCCGCGTAGCGCGGCAGCGGCCGCTCGGCTCGCCCAACGAACCATTTATTGAACGCAGCTTGACAGATGGCTGGCTTTGGTTGGGCTGCGGATGGGGGTGGGGGTGGGGCAATCTGTTGCTTGGATGCTCACGCGTCACTCGCTTGTTCGTGGATGATGTCTCGTGCTCAAACAGCATTTAGACATCGCTAACGGCCCTAACCACGCTGGCCAGTGCGCTGGCCATGGAGGCATCCGGACAAAGGGGGACGCCACTTGTGTGCACGCGTGTCTGTATGTGAGTGAGTGTGTGCGTGCGTGTGTGTGTGAGAGTGTGTGCGCGCGTTTGCGCGTGCTTGTTTGTGTGCTTGCGTGTGTTGGTGGAATTTAGGCACAATAATGCCTTGAGATACAGATTTAATTCGATCCGCAATCATGCTCGTAACTTCAAACACTCATTTTCCCATGCACCGAAATGAATGGAAATGGACATTAATCCGTTCCTTCTCCGTAAAAAAGGAAAATTGCTGTAAAGTGTATTTCAATGAGGAAAAATATAGCACTCCATGATATTGTACTTTACAAAAACTCATATGTAAATAAAACAAAACAACAACACTTTTTGTCACATTGCATCAATAGAGTGCTAAAAATAGTAAGATATCCCGCAATCCCATGCGGCCGCCATACTAGCAGTCCGCTTTGCCTTTTCTTTGGAAACGCAAGTGTAAATATTTGTTGTTATATATCTTAGTTGGCACTATGAGATGTTTTAAATAGACTTTGACAATCTGTAGCAACGGAGAAAAATACACAGAGACTTTAGACAGGCACGTGAGTGCTCGGCAAAATGCATTTGAGTGGAGATTTAGGTCCTATGAAACTTCAACAGCATGACTGGATTGCTGATGCGAAATTAAATGGGTAATCCGAAGAGCTCAAAGCCCTCTATTGAATGGCCATTGTCTCGCTCCTTCTGGTGTAACCACCTTCGTCCCCTGGGCACAGTATAAGACTGATCGACAGATATACTGTTTATTGAGATGTCTCACTGATACTTAGTCGTTCTATGCAGAGGTTAAGGATTACACTGCATGTCTGTCGATATTTTTATCATGTCTGTTACATGTGTTGCTGCACAGTTTTCGCACAATCCATTGCTTGAATGGGTAACGCAATGCAACATAGCTTTTTTGGGTTAGCATTAAATTATTGGAGGGAAAGGCTGTGTGTGTTGTTTCAAATGTGCATGGTGTAATTTTGTTTTATGTTTAGTTTGACAGGAAACGTTAAGTCCGAATAACCAGCTTGAATTATGTTTTTTGAAGAATTGTTCACTGATTGTACCATCCACCACACAGCAGTCATATCTCAACTCTACACTCGCAGTCAAGAAAAAAATGGGTGCAACAACAGCTTGTATTTCAGGAAAACTAGTAAGTGGGCTCATTCATATGTCAAGGCATCACTGCTGGTGCATTAGGGGTTGAACCGATTAGCCAACAGTCAACGAATGTTTTTTTGCATCTTGTCATCCTCTTTGACCACTATAGAGAGGACGTTCGGCTGCAACTGCCAGACTGAAATGCTCTACCTCGTAATAAAACCAATGCCGGGCACACAGTCTTCATATGTGTGTGCAGGTCAGAGAGTACGAAAATACACAGAGTGACAAATGTGTTTTGTTTTTCTTGAAATCAGAAAAGCGTGCGAATAGTAGATTTTGTGTTTCCATTAAAAAAAGGCTCCTCAGTTTAGGGAGTCCTGCTTTTAAGAGGCCGCTATAAAGAATAAACATCCGCCCATGCTGACAAGTCGGCGCACAAAGGCTCCTGACAGGAATAGAAAGTCAGACACTTGGCACTTACTCCAAAAACAGCATGATAAGGAATCACTGCTCCTTATGTATGAAACCTATATTGGGGAGGAAAAAAGGAAATTGGCACAATCAGAAAGCACACTCATGGCCTTCTCACCCAGAATGAAGAGTGCAGCGAGGTTCCATGTCTGTATGCAATGTGTGCGAGCACTCCCCAGGTACATGCACCCCTGTTCCCCTACATCGCACACCCTCCCATATGTCCCATGAGTGAGCGTGGCCTCCATCACACCTGCAGCCTACACAGGGAATTGGAAGCTCATCATCTCCCACAATCCCCACTGCTCTCCCCAATGAATGTCAGTCAGTCCAACGTAAAGGGAACTGCATCCAGCTCCCATTTGCACTAACACAGAAAGCCAGCCTTCTGGAAGAGGTCATGCTGGGTGCATGCATCTGATCTAAAACGGCCTCAATTATTATAGTCCTTTTCAGGAGTATTTCATAATTTCCAGGAGATTTTAGTACTTTACTGAATCAGTCCTAAATTATCGTTCACCATTGACAAGAATAGAAATGGTATTAATCCTTTCCAAGAGAAAAAAACAGTAAAAACAAAAAACTTCTGGTGTGCATGCCTTTGCTACATGTGGTGCGCTATAATACAGAAATATGGGTTTACACGGACATGGAGATGGTCACAACTTCTCACTAGGATGCAATATGAATTGTCGTTCTTCTCCGAGGAAACATCTATGTTGCAGTATCCGTTATTTCAAGGTATATAAAACACTGATGCTATTTGTTAGCCCATTTAAGGATTTTTTTTCCCCATTGTTTGTTAGCATTAAGCTCAGCAGCGTTTCCTAATGCAAAGCTATGTTTTTTTTTTGTTTTTTTTTAATGCACAACCTTCAATTGTTTTACGTTTACTTTAACGGCAAGATTCAACTGCGAATGACATTAATCACGTAGAAGTCTCTTTTTGAATAATTGTTGACTAGGTGCCAAACTACTATTTGTTGGAAAGTGAGATGAGTTCACTGCCACCATAAAAGTGGTCCCATCTCACATTTTTGCTCTCATGTCAAATGAAACCAAACCAGATGACAGCTCAAATCTTGAAAAGTTTATGTCCAATGACTCATATCTCAAGGCAGCCCTGTATTTGGTTTTCAGAACTTCTATACATCTATACATTTAATATCATTCTACTTTTGAGTTGTTGTTTTGAAAGATAGTCAAAACAGGGAAACTCATGTACTAACTATTTAATGACTGCCGTGGCTAATAATTAAGATAACCCTTTCCTTACGACAAAAACAAAAGAAGAAAAGGAAAGGAAGAATCAGTGCCACAAGTGAGTTGTCTCTCACTCTTGTCCCCAAGGGGCTCAGAGTAAAATGGGAGGGATCCTTGCTCTTTGCTGACAGATGGGTCCTTGTTCCTGGCTTTTTCTTCATCTCCCTCTTTTGCTAAAACACAGTCACACTCACACACAGTAAGACTGCACGAACACAATGGGAATTAAAGCTCTCCACACACATGCCCCCTGCACTGCTGCTGAAAGCTGAACCCCAAGTAGACATCATAAAAGATGGCGCGAGCGGGGTGGGCTGTGGTAAGGGGCGGGCTGCATGCATGGCACAAAATTAGGAAAGCTGCGTGATGTAAAGGCATTGTTATTCACTCTGGAGGAAAGGTTTTTGGCAACAAATTTGTACACATGGTAGAAAAACTCGCGCACTTGGACTGTCATTTGGGAACAGTATTGTATTTACAGTATGTTTATATGTATGTTATGAAGTCCCTTGGTAAAGATTTCTCGATATGCTGTTCAGTGAGGCTGACTGTGATCCTATAGGCAAGATGAGGCAGTGTGATTTATGTATTACGTGATACAAGCAAGCGATCAACACCTAGAAGCATTTACAAACAAACAGCTAAAAACATTCACAGCCATATTAAAGAGAACAAATGTAGCTTGATAAAAAATACTCAAAGAACAAACATTGAGAATGTTTTCAAAACATTTGGAAGTAAAAAAATTTAAGTCATTGTTGCTTTACTGTTGTATGTTAGTTGCTCCATGTACAGCACTTTGCATGCAGCGATGGCTGTTTGAAAGTACTCTATAAATACAGTTGAGTTGAGATTTAACTCAACTGTTAAATCTCACCCAAAAAATATACTTGCAGTGAAATTTATTTTAAATGCCTAGGTATGGGGGGGGGGTCGGTGTATAAACTGATTCAAAATTATTTAGACTTTAGACTTTCCTGAAGGTGAAATTGATCTCACACACACACACACACACACACACACACACACACACGTGAGCACACATGTCACAAAACGATTGTTGCATACCACAGCAAGTTACACCAAGTCTGCCTGGTGAACTGCGCAATAGCAAAGAACAACCCACAAAGATATCCACATATGTTGTCTGCAACTCTAGCACTTTAATAAGATTCTTCAAAGTGTGTTTTGGTAAGATCCTTCATGATCCGGGGCAATATGAGCAGATTGTTTGCAGCTTACACCATCTTCCTTTCGGCTAATGGATTTGGAAAACATTCCAGTCGCGCAGATAGCAACAGAATGGGAATCTGGCTTGAGGGCAATCCTCACTAAGTGGGGAGAGAGCCATTCAACAAAGGTGCCTGTGGTTTCATATTCAGGATACTTTACAGCCGCCGTCCCAGGACATCAACAGTGTTTTTGGGTGTGCTGTTGGAGGGGGCAAAAGAGGGGGAGGAGTATCCATCTGCCACGCTACCGGTCCTGAGGGAGACGGGCATATCCCAGGGGTGTTTTGGAGAGAGGGGGCTGAAAGGATTACACCCAAGCACTAATCAACGGCGGTAATCTGCAGGCCCCTATACAAAAGACGATCCAAACAAGGGTTTGGGACAAAGCATCATAGCTGGGTGAATGCGTGCTGTACATTCGGTCAAATATGAAGGTATGCATACTGCATTATATGCGGATGATGTTGAATGGGGAGGCTCAGTCCACTGTGGAGGTGTGATTGGCAAAGACCCACAGCGTGTCTGTGATCAGGTGCGAGTATCCCACAAGTGGCCCCGTCTGATTCCCAGTGTGACCATTATGCAAATGCGGCAACACGACAGGCTCGCAACATAAATTAGACTAACTGACAAAAGCACTTGACTAATACGTTCACGTTGTCTTGTCGTTTACCTTAAAGTGTGTATGCCAATATCTGAAAAATGCTTCAAAAATTGGAGTGATGGCCGACTGAAGCAGTAGATTTCATGCTTCAGTCCTGGCAAAACCTTTGTCACTGATTTTGTCACAGCAGGAGGCTACTAAGGTGCATATGCTTGGCTTTTGTCTTGGCACAAAGCAGGATATCACTTTGCAACTTGTTTCACGCTCCCTTGGCAGGGTGGTTTTGATGTCTGGGCCTCATGGATGGGGTCCGAGACTCTTTGCGGTGGCTTTAAAGCTCCACTGCTGGCTAAGATGCTGCTTAATAATGCTGCCAGTCCTCCGGGGCTCAGGGAACTGGAGCACCCTGGCCTGCAACGACTCTGCCTCCTGCAGGATGCCCATTGGCAAGCCTGCCGCTAAGCTCCCGATCCCATTGCCTCATTGTTTAGCAGGCCCCGCAATGCCAATATTAAGCCCGGCTAATGTGATCTAGAGGCAGCTGGAGCAGCCCCGATTATTACCATGACACAGCCAACCGAGGGGTGTAATATCATTAAAAATAAATCAGGTGGTTTGGAGATTTGCTTGAGCATGGGGGTGGGAGGCGAGGGAGGCTTTGAATGGCATTAGGTGGGAGAACTGCCATAATTTCATTAGCCGGTGAGAATATCTCAGAGGATCTGTTGAAACGTTTCCTCCAAGTTACACTAATTTAATTTCTCCTTGCACTCAACACAGACTGAATAAAGAGGAATTTGTGATGGTACCTTTCCAAATGAACGGTCAAGTAATGCACCTAAATATCACAACAGGATTAAAATTCAATTTGCCAATTAAAACAGAGTGGCAATCTTTCTGAAACCTGGTATATGATACTGTCATTGATGTTACTAGCTTCTTGTGTCGGATTATTGAGACGAAAGAAAAAAAAACGTGAGGCTTTGCTGTTAATCTTCCTTAGAGTGCTTGACACTGAGCTGTCTGCTCGGCAGACTCTCCACAATCAGACAGCCAATGAATAGACATCAATACCAAGCTTATCTACACCCCGACCAACTTGTCTATTCTGTTATATTTCATGATTTGAAATTGGGGTGGTTCATAGCGAAGCTGAACATTTTCTTTCCTCATTTTACTATTGCTGTTTATTTTTGCACAGGCTATGATTGCCAGGTCACAACAAATGGCATTAGTCTCACAGCGTGGCCCTTGCTGTTGCCTTTGTTTGGGGTTCCGCACACATAAATACGGTGATTTCAAGGCCCATTGAGTGTGCGACTGATTGCGCTCCAAAGTGACGCTCACCTTCATTAGATATATGGCTAGATTGATATATTGATAGCTAGACAGAATGCCTGGCGGGAGTTTGTTCCTGTAACACAACAGTGACATCTCGTGGTAACATGTCAAACTACAATGTTTGAGCTCTACGCCCTCCAGCAGTGTTCTCTTTCCTTTATTTGCAAGGAACATAAAAAGTCTCGGGCACACCACCAAACAAAAATGTCACAAAACATGGATGCACAGATTAGTTCTGCACCTTCTGCCGTCAAGTGGAAAAGCATTTCATTGCTCTACCTAACACTGTATGTCACTGGCATGGATAAATAAAGAGGTAAAAAAATGAATCATGGACCTGATTTCTGTTGCGTAACGTGCCGCGGCACACATGGTTGGGAATCACTGCGATATGTCAACATATAGTACAGGAAAACATACTCACGCGGAGTCACCTATTGATGGATTTTTTTCTAAATATTTTTTAATGCTTTTTTTGTATTTGTATTTAGTTTGGGGTTGTTGTTGTTGTTGTTTTTTTTTTTTTTTTTTTTTGCTTGTTTGGTTCAGGTGCGGCAGTTTCAAACTCCCTTTTCATGAATAACTCCTCTTGGAGGTTTATCAGCATTCTTTGAAGAAAATGGGGGGACCAGGGGGGTATTTTTCCCCACTGCATTTCAATGGGGAACTGCAAAGACATGTTATCAGTGATGTGAAAAAAATGCAAGTACCTCAGCTGCTTTGTTTTTGTAGTGTCATAGCCTTAAAAGGCTCATCGAGTCCATTATCATACCAAGACGGGAATGCTGGCAGAAATTCAAAGCCAGACCTCAGTTGTGCATTGAATCATTTAGCCACCAGAGCTCCAGGGAGCATGCACTGTGGAGCCCCACTATATGCGGGGTTAGGCGCTGAGCTCAACTGTGAATGGCGTCTTTCCGCAAATCATTGGTGCTCCCTGAAAAGTGATTAGAATTGCTTATATTAAATGGTAAATGGAGTGCACTGACAGTACATATAGATCTTTATCCACAACATCATGTTCATCCACTCTCTCTCACACACACACACACACACGCACACACACACACACACACACTAATCGGCAGCTGCTGCTATGCTAGGCGTTGGCAGGCACACTGGGACCAAATTACGGTTAAGTGTCTTGCCCAAGGACACATCGACAGTGGACAGTCAAGTTGTGATTGGATGCTTGTGTGTCGGCGGGCCTTGTGAAGCATGCACAAGGCCCGCCGATACACACGCATCCAATGTTACTGCAATTTTGTGTGGAGATATGGGCTAACACCTCTAAGACCAACACTCACCCTATTTTTAAATGTCATAAAAAGATCTGTATCAACATCACTCATCAATAACACTAGATACAGATCAATTCTAGCCATTAACTCCTTAAACAGTCACTGACAGTCACTCTTCTTGCACCACAAAATGGTACTTCAAAACTACTGGTTACTCTAAAATGGTTCAATGATTTTGTTGTTTACGATGATACTAGTGCAGCGTGTTATACCGGAGACAAATTCCTTGTGTGTTCTACATACTTGGCCAATAAAGATGATTCTGATTCTGATTCTGAATTTAAAATGTTCAAATGTTGTGATTTAGTTGAATTGAAAACAGCAAATAAAGTACACACTCATTTTCAACAAGGATTAGGATGAGATATGTTTTTGTTTTACTTTTTCCTACTCATTTTTACTGCTTGGTTATGTTCAAATGAAGTCATCAAGTAATCAATACAAACTCTTAATAACCGCAGAAAAATAAATAAAAACATTTGAGCTGAGTGACCTACATCTTTACAGCTTCACCAAGTCAACAATGCAAAATTAGATTTCACAGTGAAGTATATAAATAAAATATTGACACAACTATAAGCTTCTTTTCCCATGATGCTCCTTATTCCAAACCTACGCTTTGACTCACTCCCTCTCTCTCTTTCACTTGTTCCACGTATCCACCCCTGCAGTCCCTGAGCATCATGCATCATCACCTTTTCCTTTCCCTTAACCCAGTTCTCCATCGCGCTGACATCCTTTAGTCAGTAGCTCCCCTCATACAGACCAGGCAGCCCGGAACCGATTACGAATGGCTCCTAAAAGAGAAGCCTCCGCTAAGAACTCACCTACGCCAGTGGCTCAGCCCAAACTGGGCCCATCTTTTCCTCTCCTACCTACAACTCCTGCAGCACCAAAAGCAGCCCCAGAGAGGAAACTTAGAATGCTGCGGCCATCAGATTCACCGTTTGACCCTACTACTTTGGAGGTGAGTGACTTTAATCATGCACCTGTCTTAGTAGTAGAGTAGTAGAGTACACTCTACATATAAAGAATCAACGGTAGTTTCTCGTCAGAAGATGTAGAAGCTACACAAGGTGATCATTTGTAATGTAGCACATGATGGATGAAGACGGCAGGAGCAACCCGTGCTAAAATAAGAACTAGGGCACCAGGAATGATGCCATCAGTGTCTTTTGAGGCCGTTTCTGTCACAGTACATGTGTTATTTCTTTAATCGGGCAGGCAATACGATTATATACATCCTTTATTTGTCTTTTTTTGTGACAAATAGGGACACAGAATAATGTAAGCATTGGCAAATAACATTCCTGTCTTAGAAATGTAAATCAGATTTTTCCAATTGAAAAAGTGTGGTATACTGTATCCACAGGACAGCGCAGCATATCCTCCTTTCTGTGCTGTTTTTGTGCTCTGACTAAAACCATCTCGAATATCAAAATATTGCTTCGACGCCATTTTATGGTATCTTGGTGCCAAGGAACTATGTTTAAGTGAGAAAATAAGCTCCACTTAGTTAAGCCATCGAATTGAATCGTCCAATAGAAAAAAAGAGCTTTGCCGCCATCTTTGTGAAGGCAACTCTAAACCTCCTGGATGGCTGCGGTTGTCAATTACTCACTGATTTTCAGTAGCGGAGGAACGGAGTGTTTTAGCTCTTATTCTGCCTGCTGCCTAAGTGGCAAACATAAACAAAGGATTAAATACAACTGAACTGGAATCGGCCAATGATTTTGTGTAATGTTACTGAGTAATGTTATGGTAAACGGAATGCAATTTTATTGTGCTTTATCTTTGTGTATTTTTTTAATACAGTGCATGATGTATGTTTCCTCACACTAGCTGCATGGTGTGACAATAAATGCACATAAGAGGCAAAGAAATCCACTTCTACTCATGGCACACCCGCTTGGCAAATGTTGTATATAATATGGCTGTCATTTTGCATGACCATCTCCTACATTGCAAATTCCATACATACATGCTCTAATTGTATTGGACAGACCGAAATAATTTATCGTATATGTGTGCACCACTGCCGATACATGAAAATCTAGACTTTTTTTCAGTGTATTATCATTTGTAGTATTGTATTCTTTACTGGCCATTTCTTTAAATTTAAATCTGTTAACCGTTGCATGCTCGGGGTTAGTTGTCAAGTTATTGTAAATACTGTATATACCAGTGGTCACCAACATGGTGCCCGCGGGCACCAGGTAGCCCGTGAAGACCACTTGAGTAGCCCGCCAGTGCCTGGACATTGTGATTTGCTAGTAGAAATTATGATTTAAAAATGCAAACATTGGCAGTACTGTGAGACATTTCGAAACACGATCAAAGTCTGACAATTTAAATCATCAAGTATTAAAAATAACACATCCTCATATTATTGAAGGTATTTTGGACAAATATGTTATTTCAGACGTGTATCAATTTGGTAGCCCTTCACACAATCGGTACACATGAAGTTGCTCTCACCCTCAAAAATGTTGGTGACACCTGGTATATACACTGCTTCACCACTTGAAAGACATACATTTATTCACAGAATATTTTGCCTGAATTCTATTCAATGATCAAACAACATTTGTTTATTGTCTCTCTTTTGTTACTATTCACTCATTTGATAATTCAATAAGTTTCATCCCGGTTATCTTCAGGCAGTAGGCTGGGTACACGCTCAACTGGTTGCCAACCATACGTGTGGCCCACATAGACAAGCAACCAGTCGCTCTCACAATCACACCTAGGGGACAATAAATATTCCAGTAGCCTGCCATGCATGTTTTTGTAATGTGTATTGTAATGTGTATTTTCATTTATTATTGCATTTTAGTTACAGTGTTACAATTTTATTAGTTACTTTATTAATTTATTTGACAACTCGGAACACAATGTGATTTGCACTGACTGTGTGAAGATATTCAGTTATCTTCAATGCATTAAATTATTTGATGAAATTAGCGAAATGCTTTGAGATAAGATATTCTTTTGTTTATAAACAAAGGAAAGTGAGCCAAATGTTTGTTGGAGGTCAAAATGTGTCACGCGCCATGTGTCTTTTTTTCCTTTTACATTCGCCTCTAATTTGAGGTCGAAAACTGGGACAAAGTCCATCCATCCATTTGCTAATCAGCGTATCCTCATCACAAGGGTCGCGGGCGTGCTGGAGCCTATGCCTGCTGACTTCGGGCAGTAGGCGGGGTACACCCTGAACTGTTGCCAGCCAATCGGAACAACGATTCGCACTTCCACCGGAGAAAACCCACGCAGGCACGGGTAGAACTCCACACAGGAAAGCCGGAGCCCGCATCTAACCCTGTACCTCTGCACTGTGAGGCAAACGTGCTAACTAGTATCTCCAGTTCCTCGAGAGCCATATCCTGCCTGTTTGGCTGTTTTAGACCCCCCCCCCCCCCCCCCACCCCATACTACAACACACTTGATTCAAACGATCAGTTCATCAGCACGCTCTGTCGAAGCCTGAAACGACCATGATCAATTGAACCAGGTGTGTTGGAATAAGGAGAGCTCTAAAACAGGCAAGATATGGCTATCGGCGAACCGGAGTTCACTACCCCTGAAATCAAAGTTCCTGCACTAACCAAATATGGTTCCTCTGCCCGACGTCACTGTGATGATGTCATGACGTAGCTTTTTTTTTAATCCTCGCCCCGCCCGAGGTAAAGTTAAGGCATCACTTCTACGTGACTCGCGCAAGCAGTCAGTGTCACATTCTTTTCTCTTGGACACACCTTAGCCGTCTCAGACATGGTGAGTTTTCTCTCCGTTCGACTCAACATAACATAACCTCGTTTAGCAATGATTGATTCCGATGTCGTTTAGTGGTCGATGCAATCGTTTGGACCAAGTGTTGGCGTTTCCAAATGCCGTTGTGCTCGCCGCTTGCTAGCGGAAGTGCAACTTTTTGGAAGCTAGTGTTAGCGTGTAGCTTCGACGGAAGAAGCGACCACACGATTACATTGCAAGAAAAATACCTTGCAAGAAATGTTTATTTGGATAATACTCAACATGTTTTTCACAGTCCATTTTGGTAGCCTAACGATATTAACGGGCGACTATGTTTCAATGCGGGAGTAAACCGCTGCTAACATTGCTTTGCGTCGTTGCAAATGCCAAACCATTTTCATCTCGCTCAATCGTTTTCTTAACAGTCTGACTTCTCGGACGATCAAATTCAAGGTGAGTACTCAGCATTTTGTTTTATTTATCTTTCCACGCCTTTTTTGTGCATGCTGTCATTGTGTTTCGTTTCAGATGGCACTTTGCCCCTTGTCGCCACTGTCTCCCTGCTTGAGTTGTCTTCCTCCTGTCACAACCGACGCGCTTTTAATTTCCTATTCTTATTTCCTTCGCACAGTTTCATCCCTTTCCACTTGCAACTGCTTGTTTTTTCACAGATTGAGTTTAACCTGGAACAGATTCGTGGTAAGTCCGTAGAGGACTAAAATGTTGGCTAATTTGGGATTTGGTTTGCATGTTCACATTGACGGATTTGTTGTTAATGTGATTGCGGTGCTTTAAGCTTTTTTGCTACGTCTAAGTCGTTCACATGCGCCCTAAAACAAGACCAAAGTTGGTAGCTGTGTTTGCAATGCTGTAATGCCAAAAAAGTCATGTGCAGAGTCTTTTGTCATTCCTGGTTTGTGTCAGGTTACCATAAACTCTGGCTCATCAATTCCAAGACATTCATTCTCAAGCGCTTCCCCTTTTTTGGTGCTGCACACAGTAATGTGCTGTATATTTGAACACGGTTGACATAATAGGCTGTGTTCCTTCTTGCACTCTCCTCCTCCTTTCCTCCACTCCTCCATTACCAAATATGGTGCTGGGGAAAAGTTGTCTCATGCCAGAAGGGAAGAGGCGCATTCCTTTGAAGAGGGGAAAAAAAACCTCACAACACTGCCCGAGTGAGTTGGGCTTGGTTCTTGCTTGGCCTGACTTCCTGGCATGTTTCACCATTTTACAGCTTATTTAATATATTGTCATATACTGTCCTCTCGGTTTGTTTAAACACAACCTATTTTTAAATGCACTGGATGGTAATATAAAAGCAAAATTCATGTCAGCTATGGAGCTTGTCTGATCAATGGCTAAACTATCACTAACCCATTTAGAACCAGCTTCATGTTAAAGCCCTCTAAAATATTGATGACAAAAAACAGGAGTCTCGCTGAATCCAGTAAAGTAAAACATTTAACCAAACACCAGTGATCTCTACTCATTAAATAAATCTTATTTGCTCAAATTGTATTTATATTGGATTGGATTCAACTTTATTGTCAAATGTGTAACGTATAAAACAGAAGAAATTTCTTCCTGATAAATTTCTTATCAGGTGAACAGATGAGAAGAAATCGTGTACAATGCAGGCCTGCTGTTGGTAAGGGTTCCCGTTGAATCAAATTCATTAATTCTACTCCAAGGAAATTAAATTCAGAGCCAGCCGTGTGCATTTTCAGATTGTTGACATTTTATTGCCGCTGTGTTGTGATCATTGTGATGGTGCCATTCAAGTGTTTCACTGCCCTGTGGAGCCTTGCTGCAAGGTTGTCTCGTGCAACAGAGCGGATCAAAAGATTGAAAAGCATCTTTGGTGATGAAACGGAACTTTCAAACATTACCTGATATGCTCAACGTTGCTTTAAGTTATTTCCCTTCTTTTTACCAGTATGTGTACTCCCCGGGTCATTTTGGTTTTCAACGCTTTTTATATCAAATGCTTCTGTCACTCTGTATTGTTTCTTTTATCCTGCATGATGGATATGTCATGACAATGTCGTTTTCATTCATCATTCTTTTGACCAAGCATCTCTTCCATACGCATGCATGTCCGAGTATTTTGGGGGTGAATTTCATCCTTCCTTGAATGTGTTTTCTTTTACAGAGTTTAAGGAGGCGTTCCTGCTGTTCGATAGAACGGGCGAAGGACTGATCTGTTACAGCCAATGTGGGGATGTCATGCGCTCCTTGGGACAGAACCCTACCACTGCGGATGTCCTCAAAGTCCTAGGAAACCCCAAAGCTGAGGGTGAGACAGGCTTGTATGCAACTCCCTCCTAGATGATGGGCTTGAATATAAATTGGGGGCTTGTCACCTTGGAATAGACGTGATTGACTTTGCGAGTTCTCATTGTCTTGTCAGAAATGAACACCAAGATGCTGGACTTTGAGAGGTTCTTGCCCATGCTTCAGACCATTGCTAAAAATAAAGATCAGGGCTCCATGGAAGACTTTGTGGAGGGACTTCGTGTCTTTGACAAGGAAGGCAACGGAACAGTAATGGGCGCAGAGCTGCGCCATGTCCTCACCACACTTGGTAAGGCTTGCGTCTGTTAGCCTAGCATGTGCTACTCTCAGGACCTTTCTGAACAGAATTAGTTTATTGGTTATAATTATTCATTTGCGGAACTACTTTACCTCGAGATAGGAGTTCAAATTGTCCTACGATTACACTCGTATCTTAGATGGTCTCTTCCTCATCAAAATTAATGGAAGTGTCATTATTTTAAAAAAGAAAAACAGACATAGATTTACATGGACCAGTAAGTTGCAGTAATGTGTCATTCTTTGTAGAGGTTTAGGAATTTGAGTATTGTCTACATTATTGTATGCCACTGTGGTCAAATATCCGTTGCTTAAAGAGTTGCAGCACGGTATTGAATATACCCTGTACAGTAATCCCTCGTTTATCTCGGTTATTAGGGCCAAAACCACCCGCGATAAATGAAAATCCACGAAGTAGCGACCAATTAACATATACAGGTTAAAAAAAATGTAAAGGCCGCAAACAGTCCTTGAGAAGCTGCAACACAGCGAGTCACATACAGCAACATATACAGTACTGTACTCAATGTATATGGATTTATTTTATTTTTTTTAATGAATGTTTGGAAAAAAATGCGCGATGCACCGAATCCGCGATAAACGAACCGCAAAATAGCGAGGGATCACTGAATTGTGTTTTGCATTGTTTAACATTAAGCCAAAAGGAATGGCACAAAGTAAAGCTGTGTGGTTGTTTTGAATGAATCACATGTAAATTTGTTTGGTGTTTTGTTTGACAGTAAAAGTCAACTGCTTGAAGCCACTTTAAACGAATGTTCGCCGTCTGCTGCTTATTGTGAATTGCGTTCACTGCTGCTACACGGTGCTCGCAGCCCATTTATTTATTTATTTTCTTGCACATCAAAGCAAAAAATAAATAAAAGGCTCATATCTAAAAAAAAAATGCTATCTCAAGCCAACCATTAAACCAAACCATTTGTATGGTTCTATTGTATGCATCTATTTGTATGCATTGTGAGTGTGTGACCATAAATTGCCGCATTGTTTTCAAATGCCAGTGAAATACTTTGCTGTTGACTTTCAGGTGAGAAAATGACAGAAGAAGAAGTGGAGACTCTTCTGGCAGGACACGAAGACGCAAACGGCTGCATCAATTATGAAGGTGAGATTGAGGGGTGAAAATGAACGGGAAGGGAAATATTTGAAGAAGCAAATGTTGTGACAGTCCTCGTCCCTTATAGTACTGCACTTTATATGCTCTCATGAAATCTTGTATAGCTCACGTGGGATTGTTTGAAATGTGATAGACAACACGGGAGCGATGTGTAGCATGTTCTCTAATACGTGGTGACTTAACTGCTTCTGGACCACTGAAAGTGTGTAACTGTTCTTCTTCCACAGCGTTTGTGCGCCACATCATGTCAGGCTGAGGCCGGTGCGGGCACAGGGTATAGAGCGAAGTGGCACGACCAAGGCTTTGCTGCTTCCTAGCTTTTCTATAATAATAATAATAATAATAATCAGCTCACCATAGGCCTCTCTAACACTTATGAGTATAGATGGTGGAAGTTCAAAGTTGAGTGAACCTGTTGGTGTGTGTCTGGGGAAAGCCTTGTGGTCTTTCTCTGTTAAGTTGTGCAGCTGTGGGCCGACTGGCAGCCACCTGCTGTTGCGCGTTTCTCCTGTAGCCATCTGTCTTTGCCCCTGGCTGCAGCATGCCCACCTGCATGTGTCCGCCGGGCCCCCCTGCCCCTTCAGGTTTCTGAAGGGGTGGGGTTGTGGACACACAGGCAAGCGGCTTGTTATTCATGGAACGCCCGCTGTCAGCCCATCGCTATTGGTGGCTGTGGAGATGACGCGGCAGCTCCTCATTTGCATGCCAGTGGCGCTTTGAAACGGCTTTTCTTCTCTGTCTGTGTTGTCAACTATAGGTGTTGCTCTTTTCACAGAAACAGTCAAATAGGCCAGTTAGCTTTCACTTAAACTTGTCGGCTTTTCAAGTATTTCTTTGGGAAAATGGACCAGTTACGCCCCCCCGCCTCCTTTTTTCCCTCTACTAACGGTCAACTGCATAGAGTTGCACTTGCGCTAATTGTTTGGCCCCCTGTGCTGAAGAAACCTGAATTTGTCTTCTCCCCTCTCTCTGCATCTCGGCTGGAGGAAAGCACTTCTCTAACCAGCTCTTGTTGGATCATAGACGCGGCCAAATGCTTAAGCTGCATAAGAGAGAGAGAGAGAGAGAGAGGCACAATTACTTCACTTCCTTCTCTGACTGACAGTGTCCTCTTGAACACTTTACTTCTTTGTTGTGTGCTCAGTATGGGGGAAGCACGTCTGCATGCACTTCTGACATGTTTTCTCTCTCTCATCCCTCCCCACAGAACTGGTCAGGATGGTCATGAACGGCTGAAGATGAAAAGAATCACTTTTTTCCCCCTCACCTTTTGCCCTGTCACGATTTTTTTGACTGTTTTGCAGTTAGATTTCTACAGCCCTACAAGCTCTTTGCCATGGATTTGATTTGTCTTAAGCCGAGACCTTTGCTACTGCTGACAAGTACAACATACTATACAAGACTAGTATGAATGCATTCAGTAAGGAGTCTTAAAACTTGCTTTGTTTGACACATTCCAAGATGCATCGCCTGAGATTTTTTTTTTCTTTTTCTCCCACGTTTGCCGGTGCCCAATATTGTAACTCCTGGTACCAATGTGTACATTGTGGGTGGGGAATATAATATTTATACATGCACGCATACACAATAGTGGTGTGATGTACTGTATTGGCAAAGAATTTGGCTCAAAACCACTGGCTTGCTTTATCATTGTAGCAAATCGGTAGAAGTCCTATAAAAGCCATAGTATCCATACCGAGACAACATTTTACATGTTTCCCATGCTTTTATTTTCACAATCTCTTTTGGATTTGAATAAAAGGTCTCCTCAAACATGATTTGGCCGTGACTGCCTTGGTTTCAGCAGCGTCTCTCGTGTTGGTCGACTGACACAAGAGGGCAGTGTTGCTCCTTGTGTGTATTTGAGCCACGTTATGTAGGGAGCGTTGGAAGTACAGTATGCCAATATCATATAAACAGTGGATAATAGCAGTTAATTTATTTTTAAATTCACTGAGACTACAATTTAGTTTGTGATACAGGAGCTGAAATAAATTATAAGGGCTGTTTCTTCTCTGTCTTTCTTTCTCTCTCTCTCTCTCTCTCTAAACCTGTTATCCGCGCTAAGTGGACATGGCTTTCTGTGCTGAGTGATGACGTTTGAAAGTTGAAACTATTTGCCGGAAAACAGTCGAATCGAATTCGAGTTTATGTGCAGTAGTTCAGTTCTGACGTATTCAAATTGCTTCAATGAATTTAACGATGAGTAATATGAGCTTTACCCTATGTCTATAGAATATTTGATTCACAGAGTACAGTAGTGATGTACACACTATTTCAATCAACACACAAAAAGTTGTGTAAAAATAAAATCTCGTCAGTGTCAAACCCAACAATATTAACTTCAACTGTTAGTCTTTACTCTGTTATAGCGTTAAGTTTGTATAGTGAGTCATGCATATTTGCAATTAGCGCCGGTGGTAATGTTTGTGTCGTTGGTGAATCTTTTCGCTATATATTGATCCTACACATTTTTATTAACATGAATCAAGGCAATATAATGACAGTATAACTGTTTGAAAGCATGCCATTTACTTGACAACGGAAAACAGCTTTGTATTGTGTAAGGCAAATGGAAATTCTCCTAATACATCTGTTCCACATAGTTGAAAATATGTTTCTATCCTCGAGGTTCAATACTGCACCGTAAGCATGTAAACATTTTGCATTAAATACCTTGGACATATCTGTATTGAGTTTACCTTATAGATGCTAACATATTAACGTGATAAATTGGATGACTCTTTGTCATCCTTATTTCTGTACACTAGGCAAAAAGTTACCCGGATGTTTAACGTCGTCTACCCACCCAAGTTACAGTACAACATTAAAAACATGACCATCCAGCATAACATTTTGAGTCTCATATTTCCTCTTACTAAAAACCATGCATGCAGACTTAATTGAGTCATATTTAACACCAAATTCTTGTGTGAATTTTTCACAAATTGTAAGCATATTTTTTGTGTTGTGAACGTTTTGGCTGATAAAGCCCAAAAAAAAAGAGCGAGAGAGAAACCCTCTAGTTTGCTGGTGGCTTGATGTGCTTCTTTCCGTGCACCAGCAGCTAGCTGCAACTATTTGTTCTCATTATCCAGCGAGCAGCTCATGGCGAATGCGCATGCGAGTGATGTCTTGTAGTTTGGCCTCGAATTACTAGGCGCGTGTTTGTGTTTGTGTACACGCACATCCGATCGATAGGAGTCAGGGCTATGGATTATTTTAATCTTCCTATTTGCGAGCAAGTGTGTGATCTCCGCGGCGGTGCATCGGACAGGGGGCCCGCTAGCGGGCCGCTCAGGCCGTCTCCGACCTCCTCTGCCACTCCAATGAACTTTGACCCCCCCCCCCTCCCCCCGCTTTAGCAGAGACTGAGCGGCGCTCAGAGGCAACATCGTGAACCGAATTACAAGTCCAAGATGTCAATCAGCCATCTTGTATAACCACAAGTGTATTTCCCTCACCTCATCAATAATCTAATGGGCTGTCAGCACAAATCAGCCATTATTGATGACGTCTCCGGTGCTCCCTTTTCCTGTATTTCTTTCATTAAGCAGGATATTCGGATTCAGGAAACGATTCCCACCGGCAATTATATAAACCTGAGCTCAGAGAATGACGATAAACTAAATCAATTCACTTAATTAATCTGAGGCGGTCCGGTTGTCGAGTGGTTAGCACGTCGACTTCACAGTGCAGAGGTCTTGGGTTCGATCACGGCATGTTCTCCCCGTGCCAGCGTGGGTTTTCTCCGGCTCCTCCGGTTTCCTCCCAGATTCCAAAAATATGCATGGTGGGCTGGTTGAAGACTCCAAATTGTCCCTAGGTGTGGGTGTGAGCGCATATGCTCGTTCGTTTCTGTGTGCCCTGCAATTGGCTGGCAACCGGTCCAGGGTGTCCCCCGCCTACTGCCCGAAGATCGTTGAGATAGGCTCCAGCAGCCCCCGCGACCCTATTGAAGATAAAGCAGTTCGGAAATTGAATGAATGAATGAATCATTCATCTGAGCTGTCAACTCTTCATGGAATGAGACAATTCGGGATCTGAACAAGTGTAATGTTTCCACAATGTTTACACGTCCCATAAGTACACCAGGGCCAGCGAGAGTGATGGGTCAGTAGTGCCTTTGGTGGCCTCATCAAAGTCAATCGATTACCACAAAAATGCAGCAAAAATAATGACTCTGACATCAAAGTGACATCAAACATTTGTACACTTACCAGTCACATCTATTTATTTATTTTTAATAGTATGTACCGGTATGTGATTTTGGCATGTCCCTGCACACGCCGCTTGATTAATCAGTGATTGAGCGATACTATAATCACACATTTCCTTGACACGATTTTGAAAGGGAGTCATTTATTTTCATAAATACCGAACATTTTTCATGACATAATGACCATTGTTCAGTGGAGGCTGAAAGTGCAGCAGAATAAATTATTATCATCACATGTTGTACATGTATGTAATTGGATATACTGTGACCAGTACATCCAATGATCGACCAGTGTGTATATACTTTCAAATAGTATAACATCGGCTTTATACAATAAATGTGAACTTGACTCTGATATAGTCGAGAGAATAAAATGACGTCAGGCTTTTTCATTTATTGTCTGGTGCAGTGCAGTTAGTTCTACGCAGAACTAAAAAACATTGTTGAATCAATAGAATTAAAAAAGTATGTGCATTATTAGTTTTGCAAAGGCTGTTTTTTAAATGGAGTATACGTGACGTAATGTGATCAGATTGTGCAAGTGTAGCTAATGTTTAGGCCAGTGGTTGTACATACCTACACTGTACCAATTTTGCAATTTGCAATGGATTGGATTAATAAAATGAACGCATGTTCAATTATTGTTCAGGTGATGACTGAGTTGTGAATTTAGGCAAATGATCAAACTGATTACTGATGGGAATCTCGTTAATTTGCTCTGCTGGAGTTGCTGTTACTGGTAGAATTTGCAACATCTGAGTTTCAAGCCATGAAACGTATCCACCAAATTCGAATCGGACCTAATTTAATTTTTATACAATGGATCTTGATATTCTTCCATGTGAAAAAAACATACATTGGCTGGATTTTGCAGGTTCCGGCTCTATTATAAATTGAGATCAATATAGCGGTGTTAATGTTTGCGTCTTGGGCAATGACTTTTAAGGCATATTGGAAATCCATGTTGAAGCATGCAGCCAATGGCTCGCGTCTCGGCATGTTCAGTCCACTGTGGCACGCCATGACCTTTGTGACACTCGCTGGTTCAACAACAACACAGAATACGCATGATGTAGGCATAGATTTTTAATAGTAGTTGTTTACCCGACCTCTTCAACATACTCTAGAAGACAGATGAGGAAAGTTGGACGTTTTCCTTAAAAAATAAATAAAAATAACAAAGATATGACTATATGATTTACTGTACAACATTTAATTTGGGTCAAACAGTTATTCTTCTGCCGCGCCTTATCGATATTCTGCATCCATTCGTACACACACACACACACACACACACACACATACATTATAATATTGTCAATAATACAGATGTTGTATGATATGTTTTTTTTACTTTTGAAAATCAGAAATAAATGCAAGCCTTTTTTGGCTCGTAAAATGTAACAGGGGTGTAGTTCATGTTTATTTTAATTCCGCTTGGGTTTTTTTCCCTTTCTTTTTGGGTCTTGTAAAATGCACCGATGGAGTTGTTAGTCCATCCGTCCATTTTCTAATCCATTTATCCTCACAAGGGTTGTGGGCGTGCTGGAACCTCTCCCGCTGTCTTCGGGCAGAAGGCGGGGGACATCATGAACTGGTTGCCAGCCAATCGCAGGGCACACAAATACGAACAACCATCCATGCTCACACTCACACCTAGGGACAATTTAGAGTGTTCAATCAGCCTGCCATGCATGTTTTTGGAATGTGGGAGGAAACCGGAGTACCCAGACAAAACCCACATCGGCACGGGGAGGACATGCAAACTCCACACAGGAAGGCCAGAGCCGGAATCGAAACCCGCACCTCTGCACTGTGATGCGGACATACTAACCAGTCGTCCACAGTGCCGCCCATCGTTAGTTCGGTGCTTTTTCGTCCCCACCACCCTCTCTCTCTTTATGTTTAAATAAACATTCATTCATTTCTAAAAAAATGTCCTAAATTGCCTGCAAATATGTGGAAACATAAACATCTTACAGCATCAGGAGCACCTGGACAATGCGATCAATACATGAGTTTGTGTTTACAAATAGTGTATAATAATACTCTAGTCAGGTTTGATGGACTGTCTGCGAGGTATTAATTAACATGCTTTTGCCTACATGAGTCTCAAAAGAGCACGATAGAGGCACAATAACCATATTGTTGCATTAATAAATTTTTGATGGTGTCAATCACAAGTGAGCACCGTATTCTAATCCTCGTAGCGGCGCCACTTTTTATGCACCTATTGCATCCAGTCGTGTTCAGGTGTGTATTTTTGCGCGGATATTATCAGGGAGCAGAAATGTGTCAAGAAATTCTTTGCAGGTCAGCGCAAGGAAGATTATCATTAATCGCCGCACAAGTATTGCATTGCAAACAATCTGAGCAATGGTGCTGTTTTGCTATTCAGGTTAATTTCAAACGTATCACGTTAGAATATTTGGTATATTTTAGAGCCACAGAGTGCACACAAAGAGGTCTGCAACTAAGGAGGTTGTTAAATGTCCCCCATGTAAATCAACTGAATTGTACTTTTCCCTTTTCTATCCCCCAGCCATTGATGTGTGTGGGATGCCCGTGTGCATAGGTTTCCGTGCATGTGTGTTGAGTTTCGTGCCTCTCCTGCAATGAGTCTGCTTGAATGGATGACATGATTTGAAAGCAAGTCTGCTCCTCTGATCAGGTCCGTCAGTCTGGGTAGATGAGGAATCCGGAGAAGGTGCTGTACTTGTTTGTGTTGCCCCCGTGGACCTTTCCGCCGTCCAGCTGCACGCAGACCTCATCCCCCACGTCCAAATGCAAGATCACACTGTTGGAGGCGTAGTCGTAGTTCTGATCAGCGTCCTGAGCGATTGCGCTAGCTCGTACCTGTCACCCGCAAAGGACACACACATTCAATCAACAGTTAGATTACGGCGGTAACTGAGCATACAGTATGTGCTGAGGAATTCATCACTTTTTCAACAGCCCTGCGCACTGAGCGCCTTCTTAAAATGAACCCCACATCAATCTTCTCTCGCCTTTTTGCTCACGTTCAATTTTTATTAAGCACTCTCAAACGACCCACTCATATGTGAGTATGACATCGCGGCCTTCTGGGATCAACAGCCAACGCGGAGAAACAGACGGACAGCTCGATCACCTGTGACCCACCCCCCAAAGGTGGACTCAGCACACGGACGCTCTTCCTTGTATTGATCCGCTGTGGCAGGGGCTGGCGGGTGGAGATCTGATTGCGATTTGGAGATAAGTGACATTGGGAGGAGGAGCGGAGGTGGCGGCAAAGCAGAGGAGAGCAGCAGCATCACTATATTGACCTGTTGCTTATGATTCTGTAGTCCTGCTCGATATGCGGAATATTGAGTGGTTCGGTACTAAAGCCAGACAGCTTTCCCTTTGCATGCCATGTGCGAGTTGCGGCTTATTGACCCACAGGCAGTGGATCTTTACTTGTTTGCTAACACATTTAATTGGGTCGACTCTTTCTCAATGTTTAAGTACACGTGCCGAGATTAAGGGGGAAACTGGATTTCTCTGTTGGTGTGCTATCTGGGCAACAAAAATAAATAAAAATACTCTTGCTTTATACGACACATCAGAGTCCACGGAATCTGCTTCCTCTAAAGGAATGCATCTTGGTGGAGTTCAGGAGGTATTCAAAGTACGTGACGTGGGAAAAGCTTTGCCAGAAGGGGGAAGTTGAAGCTCCTTGTCACAGGGCATTCTGCCAGACACTCCCAGAAAACCCTCACAAGTCTGCCAGGTCGAACTTGGCATCTTCCCTCACCATCTGAGGCAACTCCCCACCGCATTATTAAATCAGAATGCTGCTTGGACTGGTGGGGGTGCATAGAACATTTTTTGGGAAAGAAAATTTGGTTTGGGTATTGTCGTTTACTTGATTTTTCTTGTAATCTTGCACTCAACAAATACTCCTTATACGTATTTTGAAAAACCTCATACTAAAACTAATGAAAACTATACTAAAATGTATACATTATTGAAACCAAAAATAACCAACAAATCGGTTTTAAAACCGAATCTTCGACAATAGTTGAATTGAAAACACAAAAGTCAAAATGAAACCAAAAACTAACTGTAATGCAAAATCAAAATCCTGGTGGTTGGTAACAAAGTTCTTGAATTCATGAAAGCATTTCATTTCAAACGTCTTCCACCCATGCAGGACGCTTCAATAGTTCTGCTGTCGCAGCCGCAGTCACTGGACTTGTGTCAGCCATCAGTGGCCTTGTGTCTCGCTCAGTGTCCGTCCACGTCGGGAACAGTCAATCTCTGCCACCGCTCAAATGAGCCGAACACAACTCCGTGACAGCTGCGGAATATGATCTGCAACCAAACTACCACCATGTCATCACTATCACTTGTCACCTTTCTCCCTAACGAACGTGCATCCATTTGGAAGCAGTCGCCCCGCAACAGAGCCTGAATTCTTTTCACCAAGATATTATTCTCCCTTCAGCCATTTTCTTTTCATTCAAATGTATTGTTCACCATCTATCTTCCACAATGTCAAGTTCTAGTGTGTGGACAGTAGTTGCAGACCTCTTGAAACAAGAAGCTGCATTCCACATCCAGCATTTGGGAGAGCAGTAGTTAAACTTGCTCCTTGTTCGATCTCAGACACATTGTTTTGAGGAGCAGTGAAGTCAGACTCTCCGGGGGCTGAACAGACCTGCAAACCTTTCTACAATCTTCTTGTATTCTTACCACACGCTCCCGCTTGCTATTGCAATAATGATACAAATAAATTAGGCCAGAAATGCAATGACAAATAAACTACAATGACAACATATACAGAACAGTACTCTGTCCATTTTGTTCATGTAATGTTGGAGCTTGGAGATTCTGTTTGTTTGTTGCTAGTTCAGCACTTACTATATCTCCCAAATGTGGTACAATACCAATGTGCCTGAGGACAGACAACCAATCACATACAGAAGGTGTGTCTGACGTGGAGTCACACATTTGCTTTGCCCTATTACTTTGAGTTTCAGGAGCTGACCATGTTTTGGTTTTCTATCAAACCTATAACATTAGTATAGTGGTTGCCTATGTGTCGCTTTAGAACACTCCATTAGAAAAAAAAAGTAATGCGACCAATGTAGCAGCCTTATCAGCTTCGTGCTAATGCTAGTTTAGTAATACTGTCACTGCGATTTTGCTGTTTTGGATATACAGTATGTTCTCTGTGACTATTTATCACAACGACCCAATTTTATGCCAATATGAATTTCCACGTTAGAGACTCGGAGGGGAGGAATTAGTCAAGCGAGGCTACATACAAATCTTGCTAACAGTTTGACCCCCCCGCCCCCCTCACCCCCAGCTGTCCGGGTTTTTTTTTTCATTCCTACAACTAAAAACTATAATGCAATACAGTACTTCTTTATTTGTTTCGTGGTCATTTAAGGCAAAAAAGGTTTCTTCTTGCTCACACTGCGTCATGCAGGCCATTATATCCCCAAATATCAAAACGAGCCAGTACACGTTCAACGAAGGTACTGTATTTAAATAGTCACTATGATGCTCAAGAATTTCTCCCGCAATCCGTTTACTCAGTCATGAATAAATTTTACACGCTGTTGTTGTGCTTGACGTGTTTCGTGACAGCCAATATCACATTTGCATCTTTGGCTGTGGCTGACAGTGATGCTGCGGTGCTGACGTCCTATGTCAACCCGCTCATCATTTTGGGCCAAGCGGAGTTAGACAGGGCCACACTTTCACCCCAGTAGGTGGTCAAGATCGGAAGTCAACAGAGGTGTTTGATATGGATGAAGGACACAAGCTGATCCAGAACACTGTGTTGATCCCCAAGCAAGGTGTAGGGTACAAAGCTTGCGGCAGGGACTCCTATCGGGCTTGCCAATGGCAGTCTGCGCCGAGCCCTTTCATTACAGGCTCTCCAGTAAACCCATCGGGAGCAGTCGGGAACCACGGGTGAGGAGGGGGTATACGGCTCAAGCCGCATTGTCGTTTTGTATACAATCAAAGTCCCTGAGTTGAAAGAAAGGAAAGTATACAAGAAGAACAAGGGTCTGAGGGAAGGGGAGGGGATGTCCAGTGTCACGGACTGATCAAGCAAGGCTATTTTGTGAGACCAGAGCGATGTGGGGCAATAAGAAGTCTTGTTTTCATCTGCGGCGCTGCGCTCCACGGGTAATAAAACTGACAGGATTCATTCACTGTGATATACTGACCTCTTAGAGCGGAGACAATAGAAAAGTCGCTGTTAAACTTACCAAAGGGACCACAGCACATGGGAAGACGCATGAGAGGGGCTCAAGTGTGGGCTTCACTTTAGTGTGCGTGTGTGTGTGTGTGTGTGTGTGTGTGTGTGTGTGTGTGCGCGTGTGCGTGTGTGTATGTGTATGTGTATGTGTATGTGTGTGCGTGCGTGCGTGCGTGCCTAAATTGAATATTTATTGAACAGATCGTCCTTCTCCTCAGGGATCCTGACGACAAGCGTCTATAACATGAACCACATCCTGGATTGCTATTACCTGCCACTTGTTGTCATGCTTCATAATAGACAGCAAGATTGCCTTGGACATACAGATGCACAGCAAGACAGGGAACTATAGCATGCACGTGCGCAGACAATTTTGCGGCTAGGTGCTCAAGCACCACCATACAAGGGATACCTATTGCCAAAATTATTCACCTAATTAAAAACAAAAAAAAAATACTAAAATAATAATGAAAATTTAAAAATATAAAAAAATAATTACTTAACTTAAGTCTTACTTTGTGTTAACACAGTCAACCGTTAATGAACCTATTTACAAAGGAAATGGAAAAAGTCTACACACCCCAAATAGTGGAGGCTTGTCTGTACTGGGGCACAATTCTCCCAAGATACCTCTCAGATATCAAAACACTTTTAAGGACAATTGATGACAGAGAGGGTATTTTTGAAAATGTTTTAAATATTTATGAATTTGAAAAAAAAGCTGGTGGAGAGGGCGCTCTTCACAGTCATGCAAAAAGGGCTGTGCCGGAGCCCCACTTAGGGTCTATCTGTACTGTATCTGTGCCTGAAATACTGTATAGTGAATAGTACGTGTTAATATACATGGCGGGTTTTTCCTCTCATATGACGAACTCTTGGACCTTACTTTAAGGTTGATGAGATTTCACCTGTCTCATATCTTTGGAGAAGTTCCTACAGGTCGCAGCAAGTGTTGACATTTTAACACCACTTGACCTTTTAAAAGCTGCCATGACAGGTGAGAAAACTGCAGAAAGGTCTGCTCATTTGCAACACTTGTTGGTGTCATTATTACAGATTCTTAGGACGTCATTCTGTGACTTTACATTTGTCGGCGACAGTTAGGGACCACTGCCAATGTAATGCAATTCATTACTCAACATTATCACAGTATGGCCGTATCTTAACTGATTCATCCTTCATTTCGAATAGAAAAAAAATCTGAATTTTTTTTTAATCCAGACAGCACGGTGGGACTAGTGGTTAGAACATGCCACTTTTCCCCAGGTACTTCCTTCCGCATCACAAAATCTTGAAGAATCTAAAATGTACCCTGTCCATTGTCTTAAGCCCCCGACCACTACCTTTACCTGACCTACCCAATTGTCTTGTATTGAGACATAGCTACTTTGTGAACATCAGACTATTTGTATTTTTTGGACGCCAATTAGCATTTTGTTTACACATTGTGGCCACAATTGAATCCCCTACACCAGGAGTGTCAAACATACGGCCCATGGGCCGGAACCGTCCCCAAGGAGGTTTGATCAGGCCCGCAGGATAATTTAAAAATGAAAAAAAAAAATGCATAAAAGACATACAATGAATATTTTTAATAAGATGCAGTTCATCGATTATCCGCGAGGGGCACCTTGTTTTGTCTTTATTTTGTCAAATGTAGGCAGGGATGACATTTTGATTTTATATGCACATGTGTAAATGGTAAAAATCATTTCTTTATAAATCTTGTTTATTCTTAAAATGCATGACTATATTTTTCAATACCAATTACTTGTTAAAGTTTTGTGCCTTTGTACAATCAGTGGGATCAGTTGCAATGCATATACAGGTATGTGAATGATAAAAGTAAATTGCACATTTTTCTAAGGAAATCTAAAGTGTTTCATGAAAAAGACATAAATGTCAATATTTTCCTCATGTTCTTGTGCTGCACTATACCAAAACAAAGGAAAGACATGATATGTTGGTTATTTTTAGCAGAGTATGGTATAATTTGAATGGTCTGGCCCACTTGACATCTACACATCCGTATGCGGCCCGCAATGTGAAAATGAGTTTGACACTCTTGCCCTACACCGACTTTATAGTATGGGATGATGTTTTGATTAAAAATTGTTTTGGTTACTCGCAGATTCAGGAAAAACCAAAGCTGCAGTCTGGCCCACAATGACATTTTGCAGACAAGAAAACACCTTCAGGCAGGCTTAGGAGAGACCTTCTCCTAAACTGACTGGCCGTCCACTTGGGAGTATTTAGCGTTTTCTTTTTCTTCAGGGCACAAATCATATTAAAATCTGTCTTCCAGCTAAAGCAAAGCAACTGCTCGGGGTGAAATCAACATTATTTCATGACATTGCCCAGCAGTTTGATTGTATCATGTCACGACCATGGTAGCTGCTGAAGCAAGACCCGTGCTCTTCAATCACAAATCCCCAGACTTTGAATCCCCGTCAAGCTGCAATGATTTGCGGAAGTTAGATTAAGGTGTGAGCATGTCGGGCTCACAGAGTGAGGATTTAAGGAATTTAATAGCTATTGGATCTCTGGGAATCCCATGGAAGCCCTGCCGCAGTCAGCACATGCTCCTACGATGTGGGCATCACATTACCAACCTCTTGTTATACACACACACACGCACACACACGCACGCACGCACACACACACACACGCACGCGCACACACGCACACAATCACACACGCACACACGCACGCACACACGCACGCACACACATGCACACACAGGACTCTTGAGGCCTGAGTAGGTTTTTGTTCAGAGTACTGTAATTAATAACCATAACTATAAAACAAAAACAAACAGAAATGTATTTCTTTTTCATCAGTGAGTGATTTTATTGAATAGTTTTATGCTAATGGCCTACACCTTGCCCAATTTATGGGAAAGTGAAGCACAATTGAGTCGGACTCATAACGCAGCCTGTTCTCTAAGAAATAATAAAATAGAAGTAAGCCATTCCATGGCCAAATAGACTCCATTTACATGCAGTCAATAGTCATTAACCCTTTTAAAACCCAAACGTTGGCAGTATTTGAGCTTTTAAAGGTCATGCAAGTGCACGCGATAACGGAAATATGCTCTTATTTGGATTTTTAAAACCCCGAATAAGACCTTTTCTATTGTGCTATGCAAACAGAATCGGGTTACCTTCTTCGAATGAGCCATTGGTTTGTGTTCTGCAAGGAAGCAAATACGGGAATGTATGCGCGGCACCCTCATCAGAGTGACTGTAAGTTGAATACATTGATTTCTCTGTGGCGTTTTCATTGTATTTTTCTGTCTCTACAGCGAAAATGACACAGCGTGTTGACAGGCACTAATATACGTAGGTATAAATCCGTCCGTCTGGCATGCAACTCGCCAGAAATATACAAACCAGTCACTGATAGTGGAGTGACACACTCGCCTGATTTGTCTGTGGGCAGTGCGGGATGGGTTCTTACTCAGTGACTGTGTGGATGGTCGTTTGTCTCCATATGTGCCCTGCGACTGGCCGGTGACCAGTTCAGGTTGTCTTAGCCTTCCGCCCGATGTCAGAGGGGACAGGCTCCAGCGACTCCCCACGACGCTCTTCAGGATAAGCGGGATTGGAAAGAAATGGAGATAAACAACCTCCGAGACGCAGCACAGCTGTTGTTTTAGCCGGAAAATTTGCTAGTATGCGGACGTTGTATCGGTCTGTCGTGGTGAAGAAGGAGCTGAGCCAAAGGGCGAAGCTCTCAATTTACCGGTCGATCTACGTTCCAACCCTCATCTATGGTCACGAGCTATGGGTCGTGACCGAAAGAACGAGATCCCGGATACAAGCGGCCGAAATGAGTTTTCTCCGCAGGGTGTCCGGGCTCTCCCTTAGAGATAAGGTGAGAAGCTCGGTCATCCGGGAGGGGCTCGGAGTCGAGCCGCTTCTCCTCCACATCGAGAGGAGCCAGATGAGGTGGCTTGGGCATCTGATTCGGATGCCTCCTGAACGCCTCCCTGGTGAGGTGTTCCGGGCATGTCCCACCGGGAGGAGACCCCGAGGAAGACCCAGGACACGCTGGAGAGACTATGTCACCCAGCTGGCCTGGGAACGCCTCGGGATCCCCCGGGGAGAGCTGGAAGAAGTAGCTAGGGAGAGGGAAGTCTGGGCTTCCCTGCTAAAGCTGTTGCCCCCGCGACCCGGCCCCGGATAAGCGGTAGAAGATGGATGGATGGATGAATTTGCTAGTATAGCTCTGATGTCACTCCGTCTCAAAGACCAAACTCTGTTTCTCGAAAGAAATGAAAACTAGTTGGTCATTAATTATTAGAACCAAGAAAAATCAGAATCCGAATACCAGATTCTTCTATTAGAATCTTCAGTAGGCTAGCTGAACCCCCAAATATTGGACAGCTGCAATATTGGACAGTTAGAGATTAGCGCCAGTCGTCATATGGTTACGCCATGCTGAGCAATGATTTTGTTGCTCCTTCCTATTTTGCTCCCTCGGGACTCTCTGTACTGATCACCTTTTTCTGGACAGATGATTTTGATTTGGGTCTAGTTGTGTCTGCCGCTGAATATTTGGGTACAGTACATCCATTTCCGATGTTCAACAAGCAGGATCACTTCATCAATTTGTCAAATCAAAGCATTGCCTGTGCCAGTAGCTACATTTTTGAAATCGCATTAGTTTGGATGATGGGAAAAAAAATCAAAATATGATGGAGCGCAACAGGAAACAGAATGAGGTTTTCCTTTTGGCCATCCAGTACAAGTGCACAGGGCAGAACACTTTTCCGTCATCCCGTGGCCAACCTTGACGACTTGCCGAGACGTGCCGAGCTCGTGTCCATTGGTCATCCTGCCTAATCTCATCCTGGCCTTCGTTGTCAGCCTCCCCAATGGCTTGTCTCGCGGCCTACTGTCTCCACACTTCCATCAAGTCATCCATCTTCGTCTGCCTCACTCCGCATTTTCGCATCAACTCACTTTTCTTCTTTTTCCCTCCCTTCCAGAAACTCCAAGTGGAAATCTCACCCTGTGCTTGTCATTTCGAGGCGCTGGTACTTTGTATTTCATTCATTGTCAGTCACTGTCTGTCAAGATATGAAGGTTAGAATCTAAACAGAACGGGTGCAGGAGAGGATTTTTCTTTGTTTAAGGATGGACAAGCTACAAATGAAATCTGACCAAATTTGACGGTTAACCCCCCCCCCCCCCCCCCCCCCCACGGATTGTTTGATTCTACTGTCTGTAATGCAACTTGCCAAATATGGTGTCCATTTTGTAAACCCAAGCCGCCACCTCCGGCGCCCATTTGCCTGCAGGCTTTACTAACTCCACAACCGATCAAGTATTTACCAGCTTTGACTGCACCTCACACCATCTGCTGGCTTTCAGTCAAGCCCTCTTAGGCAAGCGCTCTATTCACGGAAGCGTTTAAAGAGACCACATGACGGGTGTCAGAGGTCCTCGGTGAGGTTTAATAATTGAGTTGAATGAAAATATAATTAATGAAGAAGCAATTGAACAAGTGGCGGAAGAGGGGCGGGGGGGTATTTACAGCAGGAAAGAAAGTATCGTGGGTGTTGAGAGGATTTCATCCAATATGTTTCAATCATTTAGCAGGTGAAGTTGACTTGAATGACAATTCTGGACATTAGACAGGTCACCTGACAGATATTTGCCTTTGTGTTCAAGTGCATTTCATATCAAAATGATGACGAGGAGAAATGATTCCCAATTTTTTCTATTACTGCAATAGGTCAGACTCACAAGAATGGTATTTATGAGGACATGGCGCTGTGCATGTTTCAATCACGACTTTGATATTGAGTAAAAGTGCTTGCATGACGAATGCTTGGACAAAAAAATGGGTTGCTTGAATTTTCGAATGGCAGTATAGTGAATACAAGTGATATCCTGACTCTTTTTCTCTCTCACACCACCAAACACCACTCCACCCTCCTCCACCCACACATCGCTCTCAAGCTTTAATTAGTATCTGGGGAATGCAGGAGTGGATGAGTGGAGTGTCAATTTTGCATTCATTATTCATTTATAGCTGAGGTGTCAACTGACTGGACCACCGAGTGATGGACGCTCTTTCGGTGCTCTTTTGCACTCGTGTTTAGCCAATAATCAAGCTGGATGTGTGATCCTCTCTAATTAGACTGTTCCATTTTGTGACGGCTGCGTTGTGCCACTCGTCATTCAGCTGCAGCGCCCGTGCAAAGGTAAATATGGGTGGCAGGCAGGCGACTTCACACTGCAGGGTTCCCCCTTTAGTGAGGAAGACGCCAACTCTTTCATTAGTCATCTGTCACGTGGACACCTGCTAAGTGAAGTGTGCTCTGAATGGGAAGAGTTCAATGTTGTTGGCGAACAGGAGTCAGTGATAGGTAGTGTTAACCACATCTTCAATTAGGTCACTGATGGTGGAAGGGTGTGTGCGGCTGACTTTTGTACGGGCAGTGTAGGAATCATTGCAGCCCAGTGTGTGAGTGTCTGTGTGTGTGTGTGTGTGTGTGTGTGTGTTTGTCACTATGTGCCCTCTGGTTGACTGGTGTAACGGGAAAAATCATATTTGGTTTTCTTTTAGTGGCTCTGGTGTGTTTCAATAATGAATTGTGACTGTTGGTTTAATTAGAAAACACAAAAGGTAAAGTCTGTCTGCTTCAGAACAATAATAAAAGGCGAAGTTGTGAAGGCGAAGCATGCATTTCCATGACAGTATCTTGTAAATGTATTAATGGGCTCCTCCCTCTAAATTGTGGGCTTTGGTAAGATGGAGGATTTTAAAAAGGGAAAGTAATCATTAAACAGACACAACAGCCTCAAAAGACATCGGCCCACAAGGCATCTGACAGCTCTGCCCGACGAACAGTCCACCTTGGATGGATGGATTGTCCACATGCTTCCACATAGCCACAAACACACGCACGCACACAGACACACACACACACACGCACATATTTACTCACCAGTCCATTTTTCTTCAGGTCCGCCCACATGCTGGTGCCATCACCCCCTCTCATGAGCACATGGTAGGTGAAAAAGTAGATGCCAGGCAACGGGCAAGTGAACTTGCCCGTGCTGGGCTCGTAGTAGTTGCCCACGTTGGTTACCACGTCATCAAATTTCAGTACTTCGCTCCCCTCATGCTGCTTGCGAAGCCCTGCATAAAAGGCAATTTTGGGAGTGTAGAGTGAGGGAGAATAGCCACCAGGTCCGGGACCTGGTGGACCTTGCGGTCCCGGCTTGCCTGGTTCCCCAGGGGGCCCACGTGCTCCCGGGGGGCCAGGTATCCCCGGGGGTCCCCGGATGCCGGACCTGATCTTCTTCCCAGAGTAATCCTGGGGTGGCGGAGACACCGCTGCTAATTCTTGGCCTGGCTGCGAGGTGGTGTAGGGATCACAGACCATCCGGCAGCTTCCGAGCATCTCGTAATGGCTCCCCTCAGTTCCCGTGTTTCCTCCTTTGGTTGTGTGGACCAACAGGGGAATGGCCACCAGTAAAATGAGTACCATAGCTACACCTACGGCCGCGCCAATCACACGCTTCCTGCGGCTGAGGCGCGAAGCAGCCAGTGTCAAAAAGTCCTCCTCCCCCTTGACTCCAATGGTGCTCGCCAGGGTGAAGCCTCTCAGGGGACCAGCACGGTGTGAAAATGTACAAGAGGACGTGAGCAAGAGGGAGGGAAGTCTATAAGTGGGACAAGTGTATTGAGAGATGAGAGAGGCAATATGGCAGACAGCCAGAGGGACACAAGCAGATGAAAAGCTCCAAGAAAAACGATGACGCTGTCCAGGGGCAATAAAAACAAACAAAAAAAGATCCCCAAGTCTGTGATTAAAAAGATAAGAACGATGAAGCTTGACCACTGTGGCGTTCGAGATCATAAATATTTGGGCCAAACAACAATTCTACCCAAAACATCGTTTAAAAGGAGCTTTGATCCGGTTTTAATTTTAAATTTCAAACCTCTTCAAATCAAAGATCAAAATCAAAGACAAATCATAGTTATCTAAGTGAGTGCTGCCAAATTCCCCTTAATAGGGAGGGCGATCCAATTTTTCTTAGATGTTGCTCACACAGACAGCTGTCATTCAAGAAGCCCTGATAAAGATTGTCGCTCGGCCATGTTACACGAGTGAGTGATTCTTTTCTTCCTCACACCATCGTCTTGTTTGTCCTTTCCGATAGAGCTTTGGGACTCTTCCTCCTCTGTATTGGCACTGACGGGAGAAAATGATGCACAATTGAAACTGAACCGTACAAAATCAGAAGTAAAATGATCCATCTACTATAACACATGTTTTCAAATCAGATTTTGAGCAATTCAAACACATGGTAATAATTCTTTTTGTAAAAATCATTCATGGCTTGTGACATAAATATTTCAAATTCATCGGAGCAATGCCTTCCTCTGTTTACTCACACATTTGAGATGGGAGGAAAAGAAAAGGCTGCTCACCGTCACTCCTTGGGAATCCCCGCGTGTATTTAAGACAATCAGTCCCCTCTTCAATGCCAAATGTTCCGTGCACAAGGATCTCAGGTAGCGCCAAATCTTTAGGTGTGTGTGTCAAAGGTAGGAGAGATGGACATTGACACCAGGATGATGTCAGAAGGCAGCACACCACAGAAAAGTGGCACTTTTTTCTTGTTTTAGGTCGGTCCAAAATAGTGGTGCTGCAGATGTCCACCGTAACACTGGACTGCTGCACATTTGCGTTTGGAGACACACCTGTTAGCTCTCTCTCTCTCTCTCTCTCTCTCTCTGCCTCCCTTTCACAGTAAGTCGATCCAAAATATGGCCCAGGGTTGCATTCAGCCTTTTTTGTAATTGTCTTACAGCATATTCTGGAAATAAAATCATACTGTCTCAGAACATTCTTTAACAAAGGATGATTTGGGCTGCCCATGTAATGGAGAGGAAAAGCTGATCAATTTGACAAATCTTGGTATTATTATTCAAATATTGGTTCACCAAATGAATTCATCCTGAATTTAAGTTCCTGTGCCAGAACCCTTTTTTTCTGAAATAAATTAAAGCACACATTTTTGTACTGTCTTTTATTTTGGGTTGGGAGGAGGAGCGCGCCATATAAGATAAGATAAGATAAGATAAGATATCCTTTATGTGTCCCACACTGGGGAAATTTACAGCCTCCAGCAGCAAGAATGTAGGTAGAAAGAAGAAAGAAGAAAAAAACAACAAACACCGTTCAATTAAGTGCAATATAAACACAAAATGGATAAATCGCAGTGCTATTTACAATTGTCTTTCACATCATTTAATTATTATTATTATTATTATTATTATTATTATTGTTGTTGTTGTTGTTGTTGTTATTATTTTTATTCATCAGCCTGACAGCAGTCGGTAGGAACGAGCGTCGGTATCTCTCCTTCTTGCAGCGCGGGTGTAACAGTCTCTGGCTGAAGGAGCTACCAAGTGCTGTCAGGGCGGGCTGGAGGGGGTGGGAGGGACTGGCCATCATAGCTTTTAGCTTAGTTAGCATCCTTCTGTTGCCCACCTCCTCCAGAGTGTCAAGGGAGCAACCCACGACAGAACTGGCCTTCCTGACCAGTCGCTCCAGTCTCTTTCTGTGCCGGGCTGATATGCTGCCTGACCAGCAGACAATGCCATCATGGATGGCCGAGGCCACCACCGAGTTATAGAACGTCTTAAGGAGTGACCCCTGAACCCCAAAAGACCTCAGTTTCCTGAGTAGGAAGAGTCGGCTCTGTCCTTTCCTAATCAGGGTGTCCGTGTTTGTAGACCAGTCCAGTTTGTTGTTCAGAAGAACACCTAGGTACTTGTAGGAGGTCACCCTCTCTATGTCCATACCCTGGATGTTATTAATGTCTGATTGAAAGGGGGTCAGTTGTACTCGCCACTGTCACATTGACTATTGATAATCTTTCGTCTCAGGGAAATCTGGATCTGATTTGAACTCATATAATTTCCATAGTATCCCGTACCACCTGTGTGACAGGCTCAATCCTGTCTTTAAAGTTTAATGGTGACACATTGGGAGTAGTGCGGACAGGCTACATACAGTATTGATAACTCTTCCTTCGTCCCTCTGATATATGCTGACCACTGCTGGCAATATGGGGATCATCTAAATGGATCCCTGCAAAAATGGAGGTCTGGATGATCACTCCCTGTCCCCGCACGTTGGGTCGGATGTAGCCAGGAATTGGGCTTGAAGATTTGGTTTTTCCATTGGGAAATGTTGGTTCACGCAAGCCGTTCATCTCAGTTTAGGGCTCAGTCCATGCAGCTGTCTAGACAGCAGCGAATCCCAACTGTAGTAATGAGGGATCAGCAGCGGTGCCCTGGGAAATGATCCAACTGGCCTTCATTTGGATAACGTTTATTCATGACTACAGTGATTTTGTTGTTGTTGTTTTTTCATCTATGTCAGCAACCTATTGTGACAGGCGGAGCGATGAAATGTTTTTCTCTTGGAGGGCATAAGGTACAATAAACTTCTTGCCGCTCATAACAGAGAAGAATTCATGGCTTCACGCGAGTTACCATTAAATACACTGTAAAGAATTTCGCTTTAAGATAACATTAAAATCTTCGCAGCAGGGTCACCAGTATTTGACTTTTATTTTACAATGCACCTTCTCTAATTAATTTGAACAGTATAGGACTGTATTTTGCATGACATTACTTGATTATTTTTTTATTCATTGATGATTATACACCGCATCCACTGTTGATGATTTTAAGATAAGATATCCTTTATTCGTCCCACACTGGGGAAATTTACAGTATTCTACTGTATTTTGGAGTGCAGTAGAGGATAATTGTATTGTGGTATTTTTCCTGGACATGCCAGTTTAGATATTAAATCTGCTATTTAATAGTAAGAATGCGTCAGATTTACATTCCAATTTTCTGCGACATGCTCAAAGTGTCCCACAGTGAATATTTATTTACTCACACTTTCACACTCTGGTTGGTCCTGGTTGAGCCCAAAATGCGCTCTACTGTAGTTGCTGTGATTTGCCGATTTGTCTTACTGTTTATTGTGCATGTTAAATTGCTCCATGTACAGCACTTTGTATGCAGCGATGGCTGTTTGAAAGTGCTCTATAATGACTGTTGACTTGACTTGACTTGACTTGACTGTGTGGCAGGGGGCAGATCATCATTGCCAA
Source organism: Hippocampus zosterae (assembly GCF_025434085.1). Taxonomy (NCBI): domain Eukaryota; kingdom Metazoa; phylum Chordata; class Actinopteri; order Syngnathiformes; family Syngnathidae; genus Hippocampus; species Hippocampus zosterae. Next base: position 16,153,234 of record NC_067452.1, read on the forward strand.
CAGAGGCAATATGCGCACAATTGGATTTTTAGAGCCTCTTCAAATATTACTGAGGTGATTAATATTGAAATACGTGCATGTCTCTCAACTGTCTGTCTCCCTTTCTTCTCCTTCCTCCCTGTGACTTCATTGCTATGATATTCATTGTGTTGACACAGTGCCTCGCTGCTATTGCTTTATTATGAGACCGGCTGCTGCACGGGACTCCGTTCTCCCCATAAACCATACACGGAGTCACAGGAGGATAAGTAGTGGGCCGCTTGAGTTGTTACCCGGTTTAGTGATTAATTTCACCTATTAAGATGTACATAGTAAATCTCTGTCTTTTGTGCAGATGCATCATTTTTGTTCTAGCTACTCTACCCTCCGTGTAAACAAGTAAGGGGAGAACCAGGAACTTATTTATGGCCACATTAGTCACATTTTATTTCTCTTCCGCTTCGGCCGCTTAGTCCGCATGCTTTCCGATACTAATTCTTCAAATCCCCCGCCCACAGCAACATTAAATAACTCCACGCTTTTAATGCGTAACATTTAGGAATTGCCTTGCACAAAATAAATCCATTGTGTCTTGCAAGCGGGCAGAGTAATGGCCCCCGTTGAGGGGTTTAGTTGTCTGATGCAGGTGCATTTGTCCGTCACGTAATAAGAAGGAGCAACACATATTGATTACCAGCTCGGATGGATGAAGACACAGTATGCCAGGGAGGCACATCACCACCACAGGGCCGTCACTGCTAAACTTGGCACCGTTCACATGTTCCACAGCTTACGCTGACAGGAATCCTGCCATCAAACTGCTCGTCTTTGCTATGTAGATGGCCCCCTTGGAAATCCATTTAGAAGTCATTGGGGGAGGGCAGCGATGAAGTGGCATTACGGGGTCAGTCTTGCAGGTATGCCACATCATCTGCAGGAAGCATACACAGGAGGCAACACACCGGTGCCGCTCTTGTCTGGTTAAGCGGCAAATGAACTGAGTTCCTGCGGGAGAGTTTGAACACCCCAACACATCAACATTCATCTCTTACGTTAAGACCTGATTAGGTTCTCTATCCCGGAATACATCTTCATTCACACATTCTATTAAATTGCTTGCTGTTAAAACAACAGTCCTCTCTGCCTTACGTTACTTACTCTGCTCACCATGCATACCACTACCTGCCCTCTCCATTCCAGCAATTTTATCAATCTCTTTGCTCCCAAAGTCTTCAATACTTTTGGGCGATCTTGTATTCAATTTTCCATCCCAAACAATAATGGAGGACTCTGCAGCAAATAAGAATCTCACCTCAGTCATCCCCAATGTCATTGTTTAAAAAAATTGGTCAGGGATGCTGTACATGATTGCCGTACCGTGTTTTCAGCCTCTTTTGAAGCTTTTGTTCACCTTGTGCGATGATACAATGTATTTTGTAGCTACATCACACTCAACAATTTGTTGCTGTTAACGTGCTGTGCTTGACTTTGTCTGCTGCCAGGTTGGCATGGCAAATGAGAATCTGTTCTCAATAGTCTTACCTGGGGAAATAAAGATGAAATAAAAACAAACAAACAAAAAATCTCAAGGCAATAGAACATGCTTCTCACTTACCGGAGACACAAGTGAAGATGAAAGCAAGCAGCAAGGGAAGGTCACTACACTGAAGCCCAGGGAAAGCATTGCCAGGGAGGAAACTCACGATTTCCGTCACTCATCAGTGAGAAAGGATTTATCGTGCAAATGATGAAAGTGATACTCATTCCTTTTTCTGCAACTGGATGTTTTTCTTCCTTTGTTTAACATGGCTGTGAGTTTGAAGTGGTGAATGTCATATTTTGGTGCAAACCTCAACAATTAAAAGCTGAAAGTCTTGGCTTCAATCCGATCGTGACTGTTGTACAATATTCCAAATCCCCTTGTGTTTATAAAGGAAACATTTAAAAAAAAAACCTCAGAGTCACTGTACGAATAATTCTGGACCAGTGACTCAGTTTGACTCTATTGTGACGTGGCTTCACCCCCAAACGCGACTCGGGCAAAGATGTTGGCGCCCACGTTAGGAAAGTAACGGGGCGTGTGTGGTGTGTTGCTGCCGTGCATTCTTTTCTCTCTGACTTTACAGTAAGTGCACATTTGCAAGCAGCGTATGCAAAGGTGTGCGCATGTGCATCCCGGCGCTGTGCTGTTCCATTAAGCTCTGATTATGGGGCCTGATGCGGAGTGGCATGTTTAGATTGAGTTGCACAGCCACCCTAATTTGCTCTATTAATAACAAGCCTTCATACTGCTTTCCTGAACCACATTTATTAATCACAATTTGTCATCTGTCCAGGGCTCCACCCTCTGCCTCTTTCCTTACATGTTGCCCTCCCTCCCTTGATCTGTGTTTTTCTCCACCTCCTCCTCCTTCCAACAGAGCCGTTTATCCACTGCATGCAACCGCCAGTCTCATAGCTCACGGGGATGGTCCAGTTTACCAAAGCATTTTCTCATTCCTTCATGGTGTGATATCCGAAGTTGGTGCACTTATTGCGCGACAGATATAATTCAAATATCGAAACACAGCAACAAGTTGGGTAAAGATTGAGCTGCGAATACATGGTGGAACAGTGTAGTTCAACCAAAATAGTCTGGAATCTATGCAGAGTATGCCGCAAAAGTCAGTTAAACGCGCCATCAAATGTGATGGTCACAAATCCTGGGGCGTTCCCAGTATAACCGAGAGACGGTCTCTTATGTGTCCTGGGTCTTCCGCTTCCATGTGGGACGGGGCTGCAGCACCTCAACAGGGAGGCATGCAGACCACATCCAAGCTGGCTGCCCCAGCCGCCTCATCTGGCTCTTCTTGAGGCGCAGGAGCAGCGGCTCTGCCCTAAGTCCCTCCCGGTGGCACCGAGCTCCTCAGCCTGTCTCAAACGGAGAGCCCCAACACCCTTTGAAGGAAACTCCTTTCACAGCTTATATCCACCATCCTGTGCTTTTAGTCACGACCTCTAGCTTGTGACAAGAGGTTGAGGGTGGGAACATAGATTTATTAGTAAATCGAGAGCTTGGCCATTAGGTCGTCTCCCTCCTCACCACGACCGACCAATGCGCCCGCATCACTGGTGCAATCTGCCTGTCAAACTCCAATCCACTCTTCCATCACATTATCAGCCGCAAGAGCGCAGGATACTTTGAACTCCTCCATTTGGGACATGAATTCATTCTCAACTTGAAGAGGGAATTCCAGCCTTTTCTAATAGACGACCGTGGTCGCAGATTTGTAGGTACTGAGTCTCATCTCAAAAACATTGCATTCCGTAGCGAGCGGCTCCAGCAAGATTGCAGATTGGGGGAAAGACACCCGCTGTAGCGACATAATACTGCAGCCACCAAATTGGTCAGCCTCAAAGCCTTTGCTGCAGCTAAAAATTTTGTCCAAAAAGCTCATGAAGAGAATCGGTGACAAACTGCAATCTTGGCAAAGTCCAAAATGTATTGTAAACGATTCCGATGTGCACGCAGTGCAGAAACGGCCCATGTCAGAGGATCTGGTACCCCATACTCCAGGCCGGAGCACTCCACACAAGGACTATTCTAGTGGGATACATGACCCCAGTGGTCATGCGCTCAAAAATTTGGATAAATCCTTGAACGTTTGCTTCATCACCTGGCTGTTTCTTTCATGAAAAATAATAATCTACACGAAAAGAATATCTAAGGGCTTTGCATAGATGCACAAATGGAGTGTCCCTAGTTTAAAGGTGAAGAAGTGTCAAAGTGGCCCTTGTATGCCTCGATTATTCTGAATGCAACAGTGGGAGGAAAAAGGTTCAGGCACCTCTGATATATTGTATGTGATTGCTGTTGTTTACATTTTTTGTGTGCACTACATTCCTTGTGTTTGTGTAGACACGAGTGTGTCTGTATCATTGACTACTGTATTTCGATGTGGTTGCCCTTTCATTGACTGCTCGGCTACATTTTTATTTTTAATTGGGCCTGCTGCTGAGCTAAGGAAGGTACACGTGTTTGTTTTTCCTTGCGCTGCAATTGCACACTTCCAAATCCAGCCTTCAAATGTACCCATTTCGGATTAGCTCCCAGTCCTTCCACCTCCAAGTCAGAAGTAAGCATGCTACTTTGCGTGTTGTTGGGTAAACGCGATTTTTCATGTGCAAATGTCAGTCAGTCTGCTCACAGCAATCACGGGTTCGGCTCCTCCCGAGATGCGGGTCTCGAAACGCAGTTTGAATAATTTAGCAGCTCTGTGCCACCTTGCTTTGGGGTCGCAACCTTCCAAAGTGATGACGGAAAGATGTTGGGTGATTCCCCGTCCTCACTCCCTCTGCTCACTGCCATTGCTGCTTATTTGCCGTCCCTGATTCGGAACAGACAAAGCAGAGAGCCACCGCTGGGTAGTAAAAATCATTGGTGCTGAATAAATGGTGTCAGAAAGCAGAACACAAGCGAGCAAGGACTTTTGGAGTCATCTGGTCCTAATTCCCTGTTGTGCTCCACTGTGGCATGAACACGCACTGCACAGGTGATCAGACGCGGACAAAAGGCAGCTTCACAGGAGGACAGGTTGAGAAGTGGCACGCAGCGGGAACACATGGGCCTATATCAGAGTGCTGTCGCCGTTCATGTATAAACGGTATGTAGAATTTGACAAAATGATCCTTAATATGCCCAACAGCTTTCACAGAAAGCAGAGAGTCATGAAGGACACCATAGAAATCAATCTGCTCTTCCATTCAGACCACCAAACATTTTGATCACTCAGATGGAGACCCAGCATGCAGAGCACTTATCTGCCGTGCTCTGCATGCGGCTCCTCTGACAGCAACGAGACGAGAATGAATGGTCGGCCCGAGTCGACACACCGAGACATGTGTTGTCGTTGCAGTCGGGCTCAAGTCTGCCCTTCTCCTTGAATATACTCTTTGACATGAAAAGTAGATGGCGATTTTGGTGAATCGGATCGTGGCTCGGGCAAATACATTCTGAGATCCGTGGACATGCGTGGTGGATGCCGTCATGTTGCATTCATAAATGAACAACAGCCTGCATCAGTCCCTGTCACAAATTGTGGGAATCGATTAATTGAAATGATTATTGTTATTACTATTATTATCGTCATGTAATATTGTAGTTTTAAAATCACCATTTTGAAAGGGGGTGAGTGGTCACGTTGACATTGTCACTAATGGTGAGTCACAATGCGTCATGATAGCAACTTCACGTGTTCTCCCTTGTAAAACAAGTAGTACTGTGACAACGTCAGTGGCGAAAACTACATCCAAATGAGTGAACTGTGTCACCGCTGATGCATTTTGACCTCATGCCATGGGAATGCATGACAAGGGCAGGCGGACCCAAGGGAGGACATGAAAAATCCCTCTGAATTCTACAGCGTGATTCTTGGGTGATTTATGGTTGCCGGCCGTCGGGACCAGCGTGATAAACAGTGCCGAGTGAGAATTACACTTTCTCATTTTCTTGCTGCCTATTGATCTACCTTTTGCTTGCCGGACCAGCCCTTCTCATCCCTCTGCCTCCTTTGTCCTTGCTCTGTGCTGTGACTGACCCCTTAGGGGTGTCCGAGAAAGACCACTATCGAAGACAACAACGGTGTATAAATCACGCTTATGCTGTCTCTCGGTTGATTTACCCAGAAAGCTGTACGCATTCCATTCATTGTCGTTAATGTTGTTGTTCACAAGTCAGCAGAGGTATAGTGGTTTCCTGACGTGGAAAAAAACGTCCGAGGGGCACCAAAGAGGCCCACATAACCAGATCATGAGACTGCCGCTCTAGCCGTGCTGCCCGTGTGCTTTTCTCTGTCAGAGCAAATAGAGTTAAGATGAAAGCTTGCACATATTGTGAGTCTGAAGTGAAAACAAAGTGCCTTGGAGACACTTTGGATGGAGGTAGGCGGATGGCGAGATGAAGTAAGCTGAAACGCCAGAAGGATCGTTTCGATAAAGAGTTTGTCTGACAAATCCGTCTGGGTAGGAAAAGACAGCAACAGGTGGCCAAGTGAAAAAGAATCTTCTCAGAATAAAACAGTATTCAAAGGTCATTGGATAGAAGTTGCAGCAAGCACCAAAGCATGCAGTCTTTTTCTTTTAGTCATGCGGGCCAACATTTGATTTTACCAGCCATCAGTTTAGTGACCAACCCTGCCGCAGCGACGCGTTCATGTTCATTCATTTGCTTTGAGTTGGACGATGTTTTGGAGCCACCTCTCACCGCTCGAAGGAATTTGCTGCATCTCCCCCTCGTCTCTCCCCGAGGTTGACCACCATTAATAAGGCAACATTGTTTATCACGGTTAATCAAGCAAAATGTTCTATCTGGGAAGAGTGTTTTAGCATTTTTCTAACGTTGTGGTCGTGAAAATTGGCTTTTTCTGTCGCAAGTAAGATTTACTCTTGATCTCATCTGCACTTGGACTCGGTGGGTTAGACGACAACCCCGCAATGGGTGGGCTAGACCGTTGTCGGGGTTCGGTTCCTACTCACAGACACTGTAAATGTGAGTATTTCCTTAAATAATGCAAACCGGTCCAGCTTTTAAAACAAGAGAAGAATGGAGGTGAATACAGAGACCGCTCCAAGAAGGGACTCCGGCATGCCGTCAGCTCCTCTGCGACCATGAAGTGGCCGAGCAGATGAAAATGAATGAATTGGTGAGTTTCACAAAGTAAACCTTGTGCCATGTTCTGCTTTTTATCCAGACCAAGTGTGTAAACAGACTTAGTAAGAATGAAAGTGTGGAGGAGAGCGTCCTTTGGAATGAAATGCTTGGATATTCACCTCGTGTCAGGCGTCAAGAAGAAACAAAGAAGTTTGACCCAAAGTTTTGGGGTTTTTTCTCCACTTTATATTTTGGGTCATGTCTTCCCTTAAGAGCTTTGTTTTATGGCGCAAAGAATTCCCTCAATTCCTCCTGATATTCCCCCACTGCATAATGTTTCTGACTGACTGATAAGACATCAGAAATTGACTTCTTTGTGTAAATGCAGTCTGAATAATTCATATAGGACTGACAGTCGAGGGGTGGAAGGGTGGGGGAGACAGAGAGAAGAGAGGAGAAGGGTGGATCACATTTTAGAAATCAGCCCGTTAGCCCTCTGATCATGAATAATTGATCTGAACTGATTAAAATTTGCAATGAATACCTAACCTCCTCGACAGCTCAAGTGCCACACCTGTGTTTACTCTCTCTTTTCTCCTCAAACGCCCAATCACATTTTCCACAAACAACATTTGATTGTGTTATGTGGGAGAATTGAAGGCTGGGTTTACACTACACAAGTGATGGTTCCAACACAAGATGTGAATGGGAATGCCAATGTGACCCCAATATGTAAACTGACAGATGGCATCGACCCGGCATATCGTTCAATATCGTTCAAATAGGACACTCTCCAAACAACAAAAATAAACATGTTGAAGAACACAATTATACAATAAGCGCTGGTTCGCGCGTACGCCTTACAGCGCAGAGGCGCAGGGTTCGATTCTGGCTCCTGTGTGGGGTTTGCATATTCTCCCCGTGAATGCGGGGGGTTTCTGCGGGCGCTCCGGTTTCCTCCCCTGGATTACAAAATGGAGGGATGGATAAACCATTTAGGTAGACTAGACCATTTCATGATGCGAGTTATGCTGAGCCTTTCTTCATTCAGGATACTGGGGACAAGAGTCAGTTCGACTAAACTGGGCATGTCCAAACTATGGCCTCTGGGTCATTTACAGCCTGCCTTCCATGTTTTAGAGGTCCCATGCATATATCAGATAAAAATTATAAAAGTGTAGCTGTTGATCTTCGCAAAAGATCTGCGATCCCTAGGCTCAAAGGTGCGGATCAAACCGTCGCCAATTCCTAGTGGATCGCAGTGAAGTCCGTAAGGGAGCCTCCACGCCGAATTGACGGGACTTTCCATCACTGGAGAGTTGGTGCGAAGTGGTAATGACCTTCGGGTCAGCAAAATCCCATGGGACCGCGTCCGGCGGTATACAAATCCACCGCAGTCTTGGCGTTAAGCGCCTAGCAAGGCGGCGGACCGGATCCCCAAGCCGACCATCCACCTTGGGTTATGAAGGAATGCCCACCCTTCAAAATAAAACACAGGGCCCGGCGCACCCTCGGTCCAACCTTGGGTGCTGCAGACCTCCTGGACCACCACCGTCGGCCACCGCGCTGCCGTGGACCCTGGCCACGGGGTCGAAGTGCGGGGGCGGGGTTGCGACCCGTCCCCCTCCCTCACGCCACATAGCCCCCAGGATGGCGATTTCTCCCCCCTACCCCTCCTGCCCCCTCAACCCGTGTCCCCCTTCTCCCGATCCCCTTCACCTCAAGAAGTCCGGCGGCGATGGCGCGGGGCGTCGGGGACAGGCTCAGATGAGGGCCCACGTCCCTAGTTCCACAACCACACGTCAGCGGCCGTGGCACGATGGTTGCTCCCCTTGCGAACTGGTGATGGTGCACGGGAGAGGCAGCGACCACGGTGGCGGAGCAGGACTCTTTAGTCGTAGCGCTGCTCCCCTCAATCCGAGGAAGGGCCAATAAAAGGCGGCCTAAACACGCCCATCACCGCCACCGATCTGCTGGAGACCCGCCTCCAGCAGATTCATCCTTCATGCGGGCGAAACAAATACAAATACAATAACCGGACTGCTTTCCTGGAAATCGGCGCTTGGAATGTACGAACCCTGATGGACAACGCAAGAGCAAATAGACCGGAGCGGAGGACTGCCCTCATCGCCCTTGAGATTCAGAAGCTCGGCCTGGACATTGTTGCCCTCTCCGAGACCCGTCTCCCTGGTGCCGGGCAGATCGAGGAGCCTCGGCACGGCTACACCTTCTTCTGGAGTGGACGAGCTGTGGAGGAGAGAAGAATTCACGGTGTAGGGTTCTGCATTAAGTCACATCTGGTTAGGGATCACAACATCATCCCCGTAAGAACTTCTGAGAGACTCATGTCCATCACTCTACCTCTATGTCAATCCCAATCCCTTGTGATCATCAGCGCCTATGCACCTACCCTGGACGCCTCGGAGGAGGCGAAGGAGTCCTTCTATGCCGCGCTGCGTGGCCTGATCCTCCGCGTCAACCCCCGGGATAAGCTCTTGGTTCTGGGGGATTTCAAGGCGCGGGTGGGCCGGGACCATCAGCTTTGGGGAGGGATTCTGGGGAAGGAAGGCGTTGGCAACTGCAACGAAAATGGAGAACTACTCCTTGGTCTCTGCGCAGAGACGGAAATGGTAATAACCAACACACTGTTTCGGATGGCCAACAAGCACAAGACCACCTGGCAACATCCAAGATCCGGCCACTGGCACCTGTTCGATTACGTCCTTACCCGCATCTGCGACCGAGCGGACGTCATGGTCACAAGGGCAATCCGCTCCATGGATGACGGATGGTCCGATCACAGGCTGGTAGCCTCAAGACTTAGGCTAAAGATCGCGCCTGCGAAAAGAAGGAAGAAGATCCCCAAGAGGATACATTTCAATGTTGGGCTGCAGAGGAATCCCGAAGTCCTCGAACAGTACCAGACGTCCCTCGCGGACAAACTGGACACTCAACCTCGGACCCTTCCTGCCACTGTCCACTCAGACTGGGAGCACTTGAAAACTGCGCTCACCAAATCCGCGGAAGAGGTCCTCGATATCCAGAAGAGGAGAAATCCCGATTGGTTTGCCGAAAACCTGGAAGAAATTGAGCCACTGATTTCAAGAAAGAGAGAGGCTCGCATTGCATGGCAGAACTGTGTTTCCTCCAAGAGACTTGAAGAAGTCTACCGGGCGGCCAAGAGTGAAGCACAGAGAGAGATCCGGAGGATCCAAAATCAATGGTGCGTCAACTTTGCCCACCAAATGCAGAGTTTCGCTGACCGTCACGATACCAGATCCTTCTTCAAAGCAACAAGGAAGATCATCGGTCCGGCTCACAGTCCTCCAATGGCTGTGAAGGCAAAGGACGGCACAATCCTGCAGGAAAAGGAGGATACTCACCAGCGATGGAAGGAGCATTTCATGGAGCTCCTGAACCGTCCGACATGCGCAGCAGACGGCTTCCTCGATCCTGTCCCCCAGCTCCCTGTGCAACACTGGATGACGGAGCTGCCGACTCTCCGGGAGATCTCCGGAGCCCTGAGGAGGATGAAGAAGAACAAAGCTGCTGGAGTTAATCCCCATAGAACTTTTACAAGCTGGGGGTGCACCTCTCCTCACCAGCATCCACACCTTCATCCTTCAATGCTGGGTCGAGGAGACGGTGTCTGGAGAACTGAAGGACTCCGTCATCGTCACGATATTCAAGAAGGGCGACAAACTCGACTGTGGAAACTATCGTGGAATTTCCCTGCTGTCAACTGCTGGAAAACTCATCTGTCGTATACTGGCCGACCGACTCACCTGTCTCGCTGAGCGGGTTCTTCCGGAGTCCCAGGCGGGCTTCCGTCCAGGCAGGGGAACCGCGGACATGGTGTTCTGCGCCAGGCAGCTCCTGGAAAAGTGCCGGGAGCAGCGGAGGGAGTTCCACGCCATCTTTTATGATCTGGCCAAAGTGTTTGATTCTGTGCCCCGAAGAGCACTCTGGAAAGTGCTGCAACGTCAAGGCTGCCCCCCCAAATTCATATCCCTCATCCGGATGTTTCACGACGGCATGAAGGGTTGCGTCCTGACTCAGGGTGAAATGACTCCCCCATTCCCGGTTTGGACCGGTGTCAAACAGGGCTGCACGGTGGCGCCGATATTGTTCTGTCTCTACATCGCCGCACTTATCCACCACGTCACCCCTGTCCAGGAGCACGGAATCACTCTACGCGACCAAACGGAAGGGTCACTCTTCAACCTCAGCCGTTTGAGGAGCAAGCGGGGGACCATGGTCACGACCGTCAGCGAACTCCAGTACGCTGATGACAATGCTGCGGTCTCCAACTCCTCCGGGGGCCTCCAGCTCATCGCGGATGGCTTCGCCGCGGCGTACAGGACCTTTGGCCTCTCCGTCAACACCAAAAAGACAAAGACCCTCCATCTGAACCATCATCCACCCCAAATCACCATAGACGACGAACCCATCGAGCAGGTCTCGGCGTTCCCTTACCTGGGTAGCATTATCCAGCAGGACGCCGGCCTCACGGAGGACCTCACTCACCGTATCCAGGCAGCCCACACAGCCTTTGGACGCCTTGGTCGTCGGGTCTTCAGGAATCACGCCATTTCCACCAACACGAAGATCATGGTGTATAAGTCTGTCGTCCTCCCGACCCTTCTCTATGGCGCCGAATGTTGGACCCTCTATCGGAGCAGCATCAAGAGGCTCGAGAGGTTCCACCAAGGACGACTCCGATCTCTCTTCAACGTTTCCTGGGAGGAGAGATTGACTAATAATGAGATCATCACCCGGGCTGGCCTCACGAGTATCGAGGCCATGATCACCTTGGCCCAAATGCGGTGGGCCGGCCACGTGCAGCGGATGAGCGACAATCGACTCCCGAAGCAGCTCCTCTACGCGGAGTTGCTGGAGGGCACCCGTCCGTGCGGAGCCCCGAAAAGACGATTCAAAGACCAGCTAAAGGGTCATCTTCAGCGGTGCCGGATTCCCCTGGCACAGTGGGCTGACCTGGCCGCGGATCGGGTGGCCTGGCGTGGGGCTGTGCGGGGCGGGGTCCGGGTCTTCGAGACTCGACGCGTCGCTGCAGAGGAGGACCGACGAGCGCGGAGGAAGGAGAGGGCCCTGCAACCGCCCGGCCCCCCAACCCACTTCTGTCAATCCTGCGGGCGGGGTTTTCGGGGAAGACTGGGCCTCCACAGTCATCGGAGACACAAGCACCAGGAGCCGTCGCCCTGTCCTGGGGGCCGCATTCCTCGATAACGAGGGCCTTCACCGACCGACCGACCGTAGCTGTTGAAAAAGTGATGAGATGCGAGTAATGGAGGCTACCGCAACTACAGGTACTACGATGAAACTTTTGTAGATATGCAAAAAGACAAATACATTGGCAGCATACTATGGATTGTTATTGTTTTGGTTGGGAATTCTACTGTGTGTGTGTGTGTGTGTGTGTGTGTGTGTGTGTGTGTGTGTGTGTGTGCGTGTGTGTGTGTGTGTGTGTGTGTGTGTGTGTAAGTGATTTTTTTTCATGAAATTGGAATTGTTATTTTCAACCTCAAAGACACTTCAGTTCGACACTTGTCTCACTCTGCGATTGATTGACTGGAAAAGTCAATAGTATCCACTTTTATTGAATCTCAAATACAACAAATACTGTACAATCCCAAATGTGATAAATAGACCGCGACTTGAAGGTATTGCTATGATGCTTCAAGTTGATTTTACTTTCCCCTTTTTGTCCCGGGTAGTGGAACCGCTTAGCAATTAGCCATAGAATGCTCTTCTTACTGCAACAGGCTGTAACAGTCGTAGACTTGATGTGCTCTGAGCAGAACTGTCTGGATGGGCTTATCTCTGCTCTTCCTGTCTGTGCATCTGCACATCAGATAATGCTCAGACACTGAAAGACCCCCCCCACCCACCCCACCCTCCTCGTTCAGGACTGAGATCGCTTTTCTCACTCTTAACCTTCAAAGCCCAGCAAGGATTGCGTCTTTGATCTGTGCTCGGAAGCCGAGGAGCGAAACGTCTGACAGAGACGAGACGAGCGGACGCACGGAACGGGAGAGGGAAGAGTGACAGCTCACGACATGAACTACAAGCTTTGACCTTTCCAGCAAGCACGCAGGCATGACGAGGCGGGCTCAAGGTGACAGCAGCACGGGCTACTTGGGAAGAAGACAACAAGGCTTTGTTTGTTTGTGATTTAGTGATCATGGCGGAGTAATAGCGATGGTGATTGCAAAGACACACGGTTGATTAATAACACTGGCATTTTTTTTCTAGAGTACAATTCATGATTGTAAATTGATAACAGGAAGTCATGGAATGCACATGTACTGTATATTTGTTGTAGTTTTTAATGTATATTTTTGGGGGGTAGCAGTCCATGACTTGAGTAGTGAATCCTTAAGATGCAAGTACCCTGACGATGCACGTGATTGAAGACACTCATATCTCAACCCATGTTGCTCCATCGAAATGGATGGAAATGCCATTAAGCCATTCTGGCCTGACCCCAAAAATAAATATTTGTTATGGATTTGTTCATTAAAAATAATTCTCCATAGTAATGTTGTACTTTATTTTAAATAATACAGTCATGACACAAAAAATGTCAAGCATTAAGTCGTTTTTGCCCCATTTTTGCTTCAATTCAAAAGACATTGTTCTGCTTCTTTGGCCACCTGGTGGCAGTATACAGAGACACTGGGCTGTGTGTGAGGTGCAGTAAAATACACAATCAGTTGTGTGATTAAGTACATGATGTGAAATTCTGTGTTTTGTCTTTAGCTTGTTAAATTAAATTGAAATTCCAACTGACGTAAGTTGAGTTGAGTTCCTTGCCACCATACAGCACTTGAATCTCAGTATATTATTGATCGTGATACGAAGTGATAAAACACTATGTACAGTACAGTATACATATGAAAAGGTTGGTGCACGGTATATGCATAAGACATACTGGACATTAAAACTTCCATCCATCCATTCATTTTGTAATCTGCCTCACGAGGGTCATGGGCATGCTAGAGTCTATTGCAGCTGTCTTCGGGCAGTTGGCGGGGGACACCTTGAACCGGTTGCCAACTAATCACAGGGCACACGTAGACAAAGAACCATTCACTCTCACACTCACACCTAGGGACAATTTCGAGTGTTCCATTAACCTGCAATTCATGTTTGTGGAATGTGGGAAGGAACCGGACTCCGCAGAGGAAACTCAGGCAGGGACAGGGAGAACTTGCAAACTCCCCACAGGAAGGCTATAGGTGGAATCAAACCCTGCACCTCTGCACTGTGAGGATGATGTGCTAACCAGGCGACTCCCATGCTGACCATTGAAACTTTATATAATTATACCATAACATTAAGGGGTAACTTGAATGTGCTGACCATGAGTGGCGTGTTCTATTTTTGATATTCCCGCCCAAACACATAATGAAACAAGACCATTGCATGAACATTTTTGCACAGACTCGTACATCACGACACATTCTTTTGTGATGATTAAACATGGGACGTCACTCGTATTGAGCTGCTGGTTATCTGAGATTGGAGGAATGGCGTGTCCATTTCTGTTCCTGGGGCTGAGCGCTTTGAGCATCCTGTCAGCGCAGCGCAGCCCTGAGAAGAAAGGGGGGAGCGTCCCTGCTAACATCACCCATGCACGACTGCTCAGGCCCTCACCAGTAGACCACTTGACGAACCGCACCAGCGGCAGCAGCAGCAGCTTCCGCAGAGCCTTCACAAGAGATGAGGGGAATACTAAAAGATCAGGCATAGATTTTCTGCTACGAGGTGGAGGCTGGCTGAGGATGCCGAGGATGACTGCCCACGTCAACCCCCCTCCCCATTCAACCCCCCGTCTTCCTGACTAGAGGGACCCTCTGTTTGTCAGCCAGCCAGTGGACCATTCTCTCTCTCTCTGAATCTCAGAATAAACTCACGCCACCTTACCTCTCTGAGCTCATCCGCCCCTACACACCTGCCCGGCGCCTCAGGTCTGTGGACCAGTCTTTGTTAGAAGTACCAAGAACTAAACTGAGGCTCAGAGTGGATCGAGCCTTTTCTGTTGTTGGTCCCTCTCTCTGGAATGACCTCCCACTGAACATTCGGCAAGCCTCCTCGCTGCCCATCTTTAAAGCCCTCCTCAAAACGCACTTGTATTCTTTGGCGTTTGAATCAGCATGACTTAGATTTGTTCTTGATTTTACTGATTGGTGCTTTCTACCGCCTTTATTGCCGATTCGTCTTACTGTTTATTGTGTATGTTAAATCGCTCCATGTACAGCACTTTGTATGCAGCGATGGCTGTTTGAAAGTGTTCTATAAATACTGTTGACTTGACTTGACTTGACCATTACCCTCCCACAGCACCGCTTCTCGCTCTTTTTCATGTCTTCTCCATTTCACTCTGCTCGACTCTGTTAAGCAGCTTCTTACTAGGAGAGCCAACAGATAGAGTCAATATTGACCAGAGATTGCAAGGTAATAAATCGCGTGTGGAATATGAGAAGCTGAATGCTAAAATACTAAAAATATACCCTCAGTGTCAGTTTTGTGAGCTTGATTGTGTACTAAGCAATAATAAATTACCTTGACTAAACACACACACACACACACTCGTGAGTAAAGGTGTCAAACTCAAGGCTCCTTGGCCAGATTCAGCCTGCCACTGTCATGATCTTGTTCTTGTGTTTCTCCACCAGGTGGCAGAGGAGGGCCATCCCTCCACTTTGCACACCTGCTGCTAATCAGCCAACTATTTAAGGACTCCCATGGTATCATGTCTCTGTTCCCCTTGATCACGACTGTCACCAAGTGTTGAATTCATCTAAACGGTCCATGTTCTGGCTCTTAGTTTTTTACACGCCAAGTTTTCTGCACTTACCTTTAGAAGTAGTTTTTCGTTGTCGTTATCGTCACAGTTTGTGCATTGCACACATGGGTTTCTTCAGGTCTATTTATTGACAAGCAATTTCTGTTCATGTTTTTATTCTTGCCATTTTTGCAAGCATATTTGGTTGTCTTGTTTTCCTGGTGTTGCACCAGCGTTTTTTTTCCACCAATTTTCTCTTGGGGTGTTCACTGCATCACAAAATGGAAAAAAAAATATCTGAGTGTCTTTCAGGGGCAGTGTTGCACTGTGCTCTCAATCGTTTTAGTTGTTCATGTGTGTTGTCATCAGGGAGTAAAATGTTTGGAAACCTGCCAGACTGATGGCTTCCATTCGAAAATTCATTACCTCCCCATGCTCTTGTGATGGGATGACGCACAAATCGGAAATACTGCACAAATTGTCATTTTAGTCCATTGCTAAAACACGAAATCCAATTTGCTAAACCAGTCTGTGGTATTGAATCCTCTTTTCCCCCAATGAAGCACACATTTTGCCCTGTGATGCACTTATAACTTCAATCTGACAACAACTACATGAAAATTTAATGAAAATTAACCAGTGGACATCAGATATTATTTTTGAATTGTAGTTCAGTAGAATTATTTTGAAAACAAACTCATGAAACAAGCCTGGACAAAATGGTGGTACCACTTGAAGGGAATGAAAATAATTGTCTGTCCTCTAATTAACATAACAGGTATTTCCAAACTTGTAATTAGCTGGCCCATTTTAGGGCTTACAAGGAGTCAGTTTACTGTTTGGCAACATGGTGTGTACAACCCTCAACATGGGCCAAAAGACATGAAGGAGCGAGTTGTCTCAGGAGATTAGAAAGAAAATTGCAGTCGACCATGTGAAAAGTAAAGGCTATAAGACTATCTCCACGAAGCTTGGTTTTGTGTAATTCACATTTTCACGTCAAGCCTGTGTGTGTATGTGTGTGTGTGTGTGGAGAGGGGCTTCGGGGCAGGGGTGGTACGTCGTTTGATAACTGAGAACTTTGTATCAAGCCTTTTGTGATTCTTGTGATCAAGGCCATTGACGTGACTTAATCGTAGGCATCTTAATTTTGGCCTGTTGTACTGCCGCTTCTTCTTCCCCAACGGTGATACCTCATAGTTCGACTAAATGTAAGTTATTTTGACTCTACAATCAAGATCCTCTTTTGATCAAATTCTACCTTATTTGGCCTCATTTTGTGTTGCTTCTTGTGCCTTGCTGCTTCCTTGGCTGCTCCAACTCCACGTGTGCTTAGATCACAGCAAGCGCTTTTGGGCACTATTGATTTCTGCCATTTTGAGATGACAACTTTGGTCCCAGTTGGCCATGTTTGTATCTGGCTGTTGCTTTTGGCCACAGGGAGCGAGACAACATTTAGAAAGAGACACGGAAGGTGATGGCTATCTGTAACACACATGCATTTGTCTCCATGCGCTCTCTTTCCGGATGGTGCCATTGTTTGGGTTTGTGAAAGCACCATGAGGCATCCAGCTTATATTGGTGCACCGCTGAGCTGCCGTAGTAGATTGCGATGAATACGGCAAAGACGGAGGTGACTCAAGGTGAGGAAGTGTCTACTGACACAAACAATTACGCCTGCAAATGTGGCCTGAAGCTTGGAGAGCTGGATCAAAAACGGCTCCGACATGGGAATCAGCAGGTAGAATAGAAGGTGGTGGCAGCTCAATGCCATACCAAGCCAAAAAATTGGGCGTGAAGAATTAGACTTGACATTTTCTTTCTTGTGTCCTTGTTTTGGTCGACAAATGCGGGAGCCTGTTTTACTTTGCTTGTATGTGCTTATTCTTTAAGGCAGCTGACACAAAAACAAGTGTCTCACAACATTACTACGTACGTCTGTTTGTGCATCAACTTTCTCTTGTACGCAGATTGAACTTTGGCAGAGCCCAATTCACATCCTTTGAAAACCCTGTAAAAAAAAATTCGGAAATTTGTTTAAAAGTATACAGTGCACTCCGCTTTATAGAACACCGGTTAATAGAGTAATCCGCTTAATAGAGCAAAAGGCTCTGGAACCGATTTGCCTAATGCAATTTCCTATAAAGATACTCCGCTTAGTAGAACAGATCTCCGCTTAATAGAACAGGCCGTAAGCAATGAACATTGTAAACTAGTGGTTATCGAAGTGTAGCTATCGCGAGAAGTGTAGCTATCGCGATACTGTACCACTATCGCGAGAAAACGCGGTAGTTCTAGCCGTATACAGTAACAGGTAGCACGCGTCACTCCACACATAGACACACGCACGTCACAATGGCTTCAACTTCATTCAAGAGACGAGAGAGAGACAAAGTGTAGCTATCGCGATACTGTACCACTATCGCGAGAAAACGCGGTAGTTCTAGCCGTATACAGTAACAGGTAGCACGCGTCACTCCACACATAGACACACGCACGTCACAATGGCTTCAACTTCATTCAAGAGACGAGGGCTATCACCTGCGGATAAGAAGGACATACTCAGACGATACGATGCATTGCCGGATTCTCAGAAGGTACGCCCGCGGTTTCCAGGACTTCCCTCTTATCCAGCGCATTGAGAGGGAAGTCAACCGCAAAATTACGGACTCCTGTTTCCAGACAAAAGTAACGATTTTTTTCTCGTGATTTGAGATGTTTGACTGAAGTTGATTAAAGTTGTTGTTTTGTTGTTTGATTAAAGATATGGACGTCCACAGTCGAAATATCTCTTCTAACTCGTCAGCAGGGGTTTTTCTGCGTGCATAACTTGGTCGTCGACGTGTCTGAAGGTGTACCTAATAAAGTGTCTCCGGTTAATAGAAACCCCGCTTAGTAGAACAGAAGCACTTCGGCCCAATGGTGTTCTATTAAGCGGAGTGCACTGTATTATATATCTTCATACAAGCTCATTGCTGCATAATTGCAGTGTACAGTTGGCTAGTTAGCAATGCCTTCACCCTCAAAAGGCATCTTGCCTTCGTATATTCTCTTGGCTTGACCAATTTAGCCATGAGTACACATATCACAGAGTCCGATGTGTGAACAGGAGCTTCATGTTGGCACGGCCTCCTCAGAGTGTCTCGTCGGAGCTTGCAAAAATCCTGCTGTGGGATAGATTCCAGCCGTCAAAGGTTTCAAGCTGATACATTTCCACGGCTAAATAAATGTGTGTGTGATCATAAGAAAAATGCTAAATGAAAGAGCATCCATTTTTCCAGGATGTAGTAGTGGAATTTGATTGACAGTTAAGGGGGGCGTGTTTTCAGCGCATTCAGCGGACTTGCACACATAATTTGAGAACTGAGACAACGGTTGATTTTTCACAATTTCAAGCCCCATTTTATATACTTGACATTTTTTAAACATTCAGATTTAGCATTCTTGTTGATAACATAAGCTTCTCTGTGGTGTGTCAAAATTACAAGATCATTTCATTTTCACTTTTCGTGGACTTTAAGGATTCTGCACATTATTTCATATACTGTATGACGTAGTTCTCGTTTCAATTAAAAAACCACACGGCAGATGTTTCAACAGCAGAGGACATGTAACATCATCTTATGACAAAAAACAAACGCCCATCATCCTTGCCTACAGCAATTGATCCAACTGTTTTTCAGTGCATGTCACTTTTCATTGTTTTCAGCTGTCTTCCTCTCTGACCCATGAAGTCCTCTCTTGAAAGATGCATGTGGACTCCTGTCAGTCAGCTCCTTCATTTTCTGATCAACACGCCATGATTCCATGCGCTGGTAAAATTGTGCTAGGCAAAATGGCACTGCATATATATCTGTCATTCCATTTCAACCGATCTCCTTGTAATTTCAGCGAGTCACAGTTGCAAATCAGATGTTTTGAATGAAAACTTTAGTGGTTGGAAATGTAATTATGACTGGTCATCATTCAAGTAAGGGTTAATCCTAACCCCAAATTTACAGATAGTGAAACTTTGCTTCTCAATATTAAATCTGCTTGCCATAGATTCAGGCCTCTCTGTTTTTGTTGACATATCTGATGTTGCTGCTGCCCGATGTGGTTGTGGAGCGTGTTTTTCAGTAAACGTAAAAGCATTGAAATAGGGCTGAAATAAATCCTCGAGTAATTTGGGTAACTAGTGCCACTTTACTTTTTTCCTGCCTCGGGTACCCGCTTATTTATGTGTACACTGCCAAGAAGAAGTCAAGCTACTCTCAACAAACAATTGTTTATGGCAGAGATGTCCAATTTTGGGCCTCAAGGGCCAATGTCCTGCCTGTTTTCCATCTCTCCCTGGTGAACCACCTGATTCAAAGTGTCAGCTCATCAGCAAGTTCCGAAGAAGCAAGTTGCTACGCATGATGGTAATACGCCGCCAATGCAGAGAGGATTTGTCACGTTACATGGAGGTAGTGGACCCCAAAAAACAAGCAAGAGGGAGGAGCAGGTAGTACTTGAAGAATTGTATTAAAACACCGAAAAAAATAAATCCTAAAGAAACAAAGTCCTGAAAACAAAAAGAATCCAAAGTAGCAAACAAAACCATGACTGAAGCAAAAACTAACCATGACTGAGAACAAACATGACAGTAGCAAACACACAAATAATGAAACGACAATGAGTGGTCGGGCAGTAGTCCTTTTAAACAACTTATTACATAATGACCGACAGGTGTGCCGCTGCAGGGGGAGCCCTACAGTCCCACCTGTTGGTCCCAAACCGAATCATGACAGGATTAGTTCTATTTCAAAATAAACTTTACAAGGATATTAATGCCTCCATATTCATTTATTTTGAAGTTGTTCCAGGCAGCGTTTTGCTAAGGGTGCTAAAAAAATGACTTAATTATGCTGACTCTGTATTGTACAGCGCCTGTAGCCAGCATTGAGGGGTGGCTCCAGTGCTAGCTAGAGCTATCAGGTGTTAGCACTAGCAAGCACTACCAGCGCTCAAGCACTCCACATAGGCTGGTGAAAGCCATCTGATTACTTTCCAAAGGCAGTTCATTAGACATAATATAGTCTGCACAACTTGATGCTGCCAGTCTGACAGTTTTTTCCAACTGATTACTAACACATCAGCTTTATGCAAGTGTGATTTAAAATTGCTCGACCAAAATATATGCCCATGGGAAGATATTTATCTAAAATTTGACAAGTTGTTCTCATCTCGAAAAGAAAATAGTGAATACCTGAAAATGACAACCATTTGGAAATCTGTTAAGAGGATTTTTTTTCGTCTTCAGTGATTAAAAACAAGAATTGTGTGTGTGTGTGTGTGTGTGTGCGTGTGTGTGTGTGTGTGTGTGTGTGTGTTATATTCAAAATATAAAATAACAGGCAGATGTAAGAATGAACGGGGAGTTGAGGAGTACGGTATATATCCAGCAATAGATCCTTATCTCTTTTCTGGAGGTCTTATTTCTCTACAGCATGGCTGAGGTAGAAGCAAGTGAAGGGTGGAAGTGGTTGTCCCCCTACGTTTGTGTCCATCAAGTGTCATGGCCCCTCACAGCTTTCAAGTTGCGTTTGGCTGAGTGTCCTGCTCCAGCATCTCCATTTTCTCATTGGAGATCTGCATCCCTCAGAGGCAGGAGATGCTCGATCCTCTGCATCTCCATTTCATGTCAGCTCAGCATCGCTGAGCTCAGCTCTCACCTTGGTGTCACGGTCTCCTCAGCAGACGCCTCCCACCCCTGCACGGCCCCAGCTGGTTGACAGGCAGCTGTCCCTGCGCGTAAACCGGGAGAGGACACACACTGTACTCTGAGTTAACATCACTGCCTAAGTTTTCTCGCACCTTTTGAAACGGCAACTTCTGCGGTTCAGCCACTTCTTCTGGAGCAATCGTGCAAACTTCCAAAGAGGAAATGAAACTTGATTACATCAACACTTTTGACATCAGACATATCATCAATAGCAATCACAACATGGACCAATATTTTAATTATAATAATTAGTAGAAAGAAAGATTGTTCTTGAACTGCCAGACTGATGCATGTTGTGAAGTCTGTTAAGTTCACTGCCACGAAAGAGCACTCATATCTCAAATTTTTGTTTGCAAGTCAAAGCCCAAGAATCTGCACGACAGTGATGCCTTGAGCTATAAGTGACTCGATTTATACTGTACCTCAAGGCATCACTGTAGTTTCAGCCGTAGACATATCACAAACTATGATCCCAAAACGGTTTAGTATAATCTCAAACTCATCTTGCAACATTATTTGTTTGTTTGTTTGTTTATTGAACATAAACCATACACAGTAATAATTTGACAGAAAATAAGGTAGATAAAAAAGTAAAAAGAAAGAAATCAGTCTTCATTCAACACAGTTATTATGTTCAAGGGAGTAGGATGAAGTAAAAAACTAGTCCTACCCCGTTATGTGTTTATATCTACTAAATCATTTTTATATCAATCAGAAAAGAAAAAGTAAGAAGAAGTCTCCATTAAGGCTCATACTTTACCCGTAACCGTGATATTTTTACAACTTTTGGTTTGTATCGGGATTATATACATCCTCATCCTGGCACTCTTGTGTCAATTTTCTCTTGTATTCATAATGGATATTTCAATACCTTTCTCTATTTATCAACTTAGCTCTGATTTATAATTATATTTAATGTTTAGAATTTATCATTTTAACTCTGATTGATGTAGGTTGTTTGTACTATTTTTTTGATTTTGTTTTTGAACTCAGCAAGCGATTTACTCATTTTTAGGTCCTTTTCGAGATTATTCCACAGATTAACACCTTTGCTAGATACACTTCTTTGCTTGATGTTTGTTCTTGTTTTAGGTTTTTTGAGTAAGTTTGTACCTCTTAATTCATAGTTGCGTTCTCGAATTTCGAAAAACTTCTGAATGTTTTGGCAGAGCAGGTTATTGTGTGCTTTGTACATTAATTGGGCGATTTTAAAGTCAACCAGGTCATAAAATTTCATCGTATTTAATTTGATAAATAGTGGATTTGTGGGTTCCGTATATTTTGATCTATTAATAATTCGAATTGCTTTTTTTTGTAGTTTGAGAATAGGGAGTGTGTTTGTTTTGCAGGCATTTCCCCATATTTCCACACAGTAGGTCATGTATGGTAATAATAATGAAGTGTATAATGTGTACAAGGATCTCTTATTTAGCACTTCCTTGGTTTTGTAGAGGATCCCTACGGTTTTGGCTATTTTTCTTTTTACGTTATCGATATGTGGTTTCCAACATAGTTTTGAGTCTATTACTAATCCGAGAAACTTGGTTTCATACGCTCTTTCTATTTCAATTGAGTTTACCATAATTTTAGCTTGGTGTTTGATTGGTCTTGTGCCAAAAACAATTGACTTCGATTTTTTCAGGTTAAGTGACAATTTATTTCTGTCGAACCAGTTTTTTAATTTGTTTAATTCGTTTTCTATGGTTGTCAGGAGCTGTTTCAGATTTATTCCAGAACAGTAGAAAGTTGTATCATCAGCAAATAGGACACATTTAAATAGTTTTGAGACCTTGCAGATATCATTTATATATAAGATGAATAGTTTTGGACCAAGCACTGACCCCTGAGGAACTCCGTAAGTGATTTTCAGTTGATTCGTTTTTTTATTGTTGAGTTGCACGTACTGATATCTGTTTTCTAAATAACTTTTTATCCATTTATAAGCTACACCTCTAATGCCATATCTTTCTAGTTTTTTCAATAGTATACTGTGATCTATTGTGTCAAAAGCTTTTTTTAGATCTAGGAAAACCCCAACAGTAAATTCTTTGTTGTCTATATTAGTGGCTATTGCTTCCACAAACTCCATAACTGCCATTGAGGTGGTCCGTTTTTCCCTGAAGCCATATTGATTCTCACTTAACAGCGCATGCTTTTGTATAAAGCTATCAAGTCTGCGAGAAAATAGTTTTTCTAATATTTTAGAAAATTGTGGTAGTAGTGATATTGGTCTATAATTTGTAAACAGATGTCTTTCTCCACTTTTATAGATTGGAATAACTTTAGCAATTTTCATTTTTGATGGAAAGATACCAGCTTTGAATGACAGGTTGCATATGTGCGTGAAAGGTCGCACTACATATTCTATAATCTGCTTGAGTATTGTCATATCAATATTAAAGCAATCAGTTGACTTTTTCTTTTTAAAAGTTTTTATAATATTTGATACTTCTTCTTGTTTTACAGTAAGGAACATCATGGAGGATTTTTTTTTCCACATATCTATTAAGGGTGTGGAAAATAATCGATATTAATCGATACATCGATGCGCACGTCCGCGATCCGAGTGCATCGGCTCATTCACTGGGTACGACGCGATTGACGGGTGAAATCGCGATTCATCACGATGCATTGATGGGTATCGGTGAAATCGCGATTCATCACGATGCATTGATGGGTATCGGTAAAATCCGTTGCAATCGCCGTTTTATTCATGTTAAACGTCACATATCTGCACTTTCCTAGGCGCAATGAATGCACCATCATTGCTTTGCGTTTTGTGTTGAATACGGACGGTAGCCGTGCGTCACATACAGTCCAGTACACAACGAGCGAAACATTATGGAAGTTAGCGCACGCAGCAGCAAGGAAACTACTATATTTAATGCAGCCGCAACATTCAAATCTTATGTTTGGAAATACTACGGCTTCGAAAAGAAAGACGGAAAGCTTGATAAAACCTCCGCAATTTGCAAGGAATGTCGCACTAAGAAGCCATACAACGGCAGCACAACAAATATGCAGACCCACTTAAACCGATGGCACCAGATCACCGACAAGTTTTCCTCCCGCTTCCCCGCCCAGTTCCTCGTCGGACACCGGAGAAACTCTTGGTAAACCAGGTCAGGATCAGAAAAAAATTGCCTCTTCTTTTGGGAGTCCCCTTGCAACTCACTGTGACCGCGCAATGGCTATAACTAAGGCCACTGCTTATTTCATATGCAAAGACCTCCAGCCTTAGCGTGGTGGACAACGAGGGTTTCAGACAGCTCGTGCACGTTTTGGAACCCAGGTATAAAATACCAGACAGGTCTGTGTTCACTTACAAACATATTCCCGATGTGTACAACAAAGTGAGAAGTGAGATTACTGTGTCGCTGAACAGTGCACAAAGAGTTGCACTTACAGTGGATGGGTGGACATCCCTCGCTAGAGATTCATATACATATATATATTATTATTATATTTCATATAAGACACTCAGTGAGAATAGTCTGTTTGTGTTTACACTATAGCAACAGCTGTGAGTCTCAGGTGCCAAATTGTTTACATTTTCTTTGCACAAAACCCAATTGTGAAAGGGCTTAAATAAGTTGTTTTACAAGTTCTACTCTTTATAAGGAATAAAGTGGTATCCTTTTTGTAATACCATACTGAATTCCATCTTTTTAAAAGCTTTTTTTCTTTGCTTATTTGCATCATGTTTAATTGCACAATATCGCAACAAATTGCATTGTATCGTATCGGATCGCATTGATTTGAACTTAATGTGTATCGAATCGTATCGCATCGTGACGACGGTGAAACGTATCGCATCGTGTCGCCAGAAAATTCCTTGTATCGTTTAAGTATCGCATCGCTGGCAGTGGATCGTGATGTGTATCGAATCGTCCTCAGTGCTGAGATTCACATCCCTAATATCTATCTATTTCAAACAAGTTTGTTGGATCAGGAATTTGTTTTGCTAGGTTACTGCCGATGTTGACACGATACTCATTAAATTCAGTTGCTATTTCTGCAGTTTTTTCCAAAATAGTATTTTTGCCTTTGATAAAATACTCTGGATAATCCATTTTTTAGGGCTATTTCTGATTACTTGGTTAAGTATTTTCCATATTACACTTTAAAAAAAGGCTTACGCATGATTTGATTTCGGGGAAAAAAATTTGACCTGAACATGGAAGAGTAACATGATGAGCACAAAACCCTAAAATATGTAAAAATAAATAAATAAATAAAATTAAACATCCAAAAACCAGCTGATGGTAAGTTCCACAGGAAAACAAAAACAACTCACACGTTTGTTCCACGTGATTGGTCAGAACACTATTTATTTCAAGCCAGATCAATTTTTATTTCTTTTCTTTTATTTATTTTTTGGTGTCAGCAAACCTTTGAGGCTAATGTGCAAATAGTTTGATCAAGAAGTAAAATCTGTTCGG
The DNA here is from genome assembly GCF_025434085.1 of Hippocampus zosterae. Lineage (NCBI taxonomy): Eukaryota > Metazoa > Chordata > Actinopteri > Syngnathiformes > Syngnathidae > Hippocampus > Hippocampus zosterae. The sequence continues at coordinate 16,178,838 of NC_067452.1, forward strand.
CTTCCACGGGAAAGAAAATGTCAGTCACAGGGGCTCAAAACAGGCCAGAGGCTGATGAAGACAAATGTGCAAACACATGTTGGCAGAATTGCTTTTTGGTGGAGTGTGATCGGCTACACTCAGCAGGGCGGAACCATGGGTTGTGATTTATAGTTTTTTTGTGCTGCCCCTGGACCGCCACTGTCTGCTGCCTCCCATGACTGCCATTACCATGGGTGTCCATGAGAATCGCTTCTCCTGCTGAGGGCAGGTGAGACGAATGAGACGAGATAGGATGAGAGTAGCCAAGAGATAGTCTTGTAATTCAAATGGCGTCTTCCACAAAAGCATGATCGAAAGGAAGAGAGAAGGTGAAAAATAAAACACTGCAGACGATATGATAAAGGTCAAAAGGAACCATTGTAAAAGGTTGAGAGCTGTGAAGAATAAGGACACAAAAGCGTTTCTTCCCATAGGTCATGCGTGACTTCTTCAGAATGTTTGCAATAAAAAAAAAGAAAAAAGTTGTATTACTCCTGATATAGAAGCAAACAGGGAATTTTGCCTTGTAAAAAACATTTGTTTTAAGAGGAAGTCAAGTCCCAAATTTTCTTTCCAATAATATGTTCTACACGCCCCCCACTAATCAGAAACATAAGGCCTAATAACGGTTTTAACAAATGGGACTCCGGCCTTTAAGCTGCATGGACAATACAAATGAACAGAGGTGCTCGTTAAACAACACATCACATACTACAAACACATGAATAAACATGGACCGACTGATGATCACTTTGGCGAGTGGCGAGCACATCTCGCAACATCATATTGCACAACGCCAAAGTACCGGTACTGTAGTTACAGGTGATACGAGGTCACCATGGCAATAGATAAAGGCACTATATCTTCTTTTTACAAATCAGTGTGACGTCAAATGATATTCAGACTTGTTCTACAAGGTCAATTTTTTTCCCATATTGTTGCTCTAATGCAAATTGGCTTTTTGGCTCTTTGTGATTTCGGGTGAGATACAACGACACTTTCAATCTTGTTGAACTGGCCCAGTTCAACCATCCCAACCATTGGCCACCAAGACGCTGTTGTTTGTTTTGCCAGGAGCCTTGTGCTGTAGCATCTCCTAGTGGCAGATTGCCAATATGAAAATGAATGAATGGATTCAGTCAATAGTTCCATGTAATTCAATTTTTGACTTAATTGAGAGCAAAATGTTTGGTCGTAATATATAGAACATGTCATTTGTACACAAGCATTGGTAAACAAAAGACACATGTTTCAAAATCAAAACCCTGCACATTGCGCCACACATCGTGTGCTCTAACCATATTTGCAGAAGAGACAGGGTTTTGAGCAGTGTGGATGATGACGAGGCGCACAGCATTGAGGTGAGACAGAGGATGGCTTGCTATTTCAACACTAATATCTCGGTTTATTAGAGAAATAAGCGTGCCTTTAATCGATCTCTGTGGCCACAAGCCCAAGTGGTTCAGGGCAGGATGAATTTGTCGATTCCTTGGGTTTATTAAGCGTATCTGACGATTCCAGGAAAAAAATGAAAACAGGATTACTTGGAAACAGAGGTATTGATTTGGTCAAGGATTCAGGTCTTAAATTTCACATTCAACCAGCGAAGTGGGATTTCATTTGTATTCAGTGTTGTCTTGAAATTATGGCGGAAAAAAATCTGATGACTTTAAAAACTCCTCAGTCATGCTTTTCACGACTGGAAATAATAATGAAATTACCTTTAGTGGAAGAGACAATGAGAAGAAACCATATTTACTCAATGGATGATGGCAAAATATTCTTTCCACATTGTCTTTCTTTTTACTCAAATCATACCTGGCATGTACACAAAATCCTAAAAGGCGATTCAGTCAATCAACAATAAGGGATTCGAGGAAATATCAGCAATTGATGAACTTATGCATAATGAATAATCGCACCAAGTTTAATATTTAACCCATTTCTTGTACGATTGTTATTTTGTTCATAAATGTGCCTTTTACTAAATGTTCGTCCTACGAAATGTTTACCGTGGCGGGCCGTGCATTTCAACCTTAGGCCCTCAGTGACGTCACATTTAGCAAAATGCCGGAACATTTAACAAAATGTGAAAAACAGTTTTTCACATGTTGCTAAATGTTCCGATTTTAAAGTATTTCAACAACATCAGCATCGTTTTAAATGTATAGTATTATAAAACCTAACCTTCAGTGAATGGTTTCAATTGATGAACGAATTTACTTGTACGCGTCTCGATTCTGTACATGTATTTTATCCAGCAGGTGGCAGCGTCTGTGTGCGTGTACGTGTGCGCGCGCGTGCAGGTTTTGCATTTCTGTGACGATAACCGGAAATAGGAAGTGGAGCAATTCGGCCACTGTCAAAACAGATTAGCTTCTCGAGTGTTGCGCATCCTTTCTGCGACTGGGTTGCATTTTGCTCTGGCGGAAAACGGCATCGTGTTGAGGGCTGCTGAGAGAATGCCGTTTTGCGGGAGGACTTCGTGGAGAATTGTCGTAACTGCTGCGCTCGTGGCGCTGTTGCTGGATGCTGCTGCTTTTGCAGACGCCAAGGTAAGACAGGCGTACATTTTACGGGGGAAAAAACTGTTAGGTGAAATTATTGTGAACGAACCATAATGTACTGTCAACACATTATGTAATAGGTATCCATTAGCAGGACTATATCGGAAACAAAAGTGATATGACAAAGTCTACTTTGTTTCATGCATGTTGTATGTTATAGTTTTTTTTTTCAAATACCATGAACAGCAAGTAGCCCTTCATTTAACTCGCTTTCTGTTTCGTTGATTCTACTACAATGACAGAGCTTTGAAGACGTTCGCTGCAAGTGCATCTGCCCGCCTTACAGAAACATCACTGGCCACATTTACAACAGAAATGTTTCCCAAAAAGATTGGTAAATGCAACGCGTTTCTCCGCGTGTTCTGTTCCAACCAATTGGAGATTCGTCACCTGTTCAATTCTGATACACGTAGTTTGTCTTTTCCCATAGCACCTGCCTCCATGTTGTGGATCCCATGCCGGTGCCTGGCCATGATGTGGAGGCTTACTGCCTGCTCTGTGAGTGCAAGTACGAGGAGCGGAGCAGCAACACTATCAAGGTAGAACAAGGCTTCCTCGCTAGTAATTTTTTTACCACCTCAGTTATTATTATCATTTGTCAATTAGGGGTTCTTAACATTTTGGCAGTGGTTATTTTGGCATGACCGGCAACTCGCCACCTAGTGTATCACGCAGGAATATCAAGTATAAATTATGCGCTGCTCAAAGTGTTCCTCCTTGTGTCGTACTGGGCAGGTACGGCTTTATTCCTTCCTGTCCGAATCCCTCTTTCTACCCTTTTTATTCGAATGACCACCGCTGGAATCGGGAGCCAGTTAAGGTGGAAGCCAGTTAGAACCGTAACACAGCAGGCATCAGGTTAAAATAACCCATTCACGACCAACCTACTGTAATCACGGTAAAATAGCTGATTCAACTGGCCCAGGATTCCTTGCTAACATCATAATCACTGCCTAAAAAAAAAAAAACAACAACAACAACAAAACACAAGTTGGGTGTCACTCTTCTGGCAACATGATGCTGTCCTCTGCACTTTATGACTCCCAGACCATCCTATTTTTTTCTCATCAGGAAAAATAAGTAAACGGGTGGCACGCTCGCCCGCCAGCCCTAATCTACAGCAATTTTCATGATGAAATTCAGATAATTTTATGGCATAGGAATGAAACGAGGACCGGTAATGTGACATGCGTGTACTGTTGCATAGTGTGCGTGATGTAGTCTGGGCTGCAAGAGGGCACTGGTCAAGCAAATTGGCCAGATTAATTTCAGATGCAGTATGATGTTGGTGCAAATAAGACATTTCTGCCGTCCAGTGGTAATTTCAGATATTACATCTTGAAAGGAGAGTTGACCGTTGCAGGTTTGTCATATTTTTTTTTCCATTTGTTCTTTTTTTTTCATGTATTGAATAGTTTTCCCATTTTTTTAATCTGCATTTTAGGAGGAATTTGGGGTTTATAAAAAAATGAATCAATAAAATAACTGTTTTGTTTTTTAACTACATGATGATTTTTGAACATGTGTCTTGTGCCAGTTGTCCATCCCTGTACTAAATAGTTGCACAAGGTCTGGTTAACAATGACTGCTTTTGCCACAGGTGACGATCATCATATACCTATCTGTTGTGGGGGCACTGATGCTGTACATGTTGTTCCTCCTGTTGGTGGATCCTCTCATCCGCAAGCACGACGCATACACCCAGCCCCTGCACAATGAGGACGACTCTGAGGTATGTTGAATACTTGACACGTGCATTGACATCGGCTCAAGGTAGCCATTCCTTTTGCTTTCATGAATCTGGGTTTCTCCATGTGCGCGCTTCTCTTCTGCCTGCGTCTAGGAGATGCGTCCACGGGTAGGCAGCAGCCAGGCCAGAGGAAACACAGTGCTGGAGCGGGTCGAGGGGGCACAGCAACGCTGGAAGAAGCAAGTCCAGGAACAGCGCAAGACTGTGTTTGACCGCCACAAGCTGCTTAGTTGAACGTAGAGTCGACCATTCAGAACCCAGGTTGAGAGCGGGTATTTCCTCTGCCATCAGCTGCACTTTCTTTATTGCTCTTCACTGTCACAATTTCACAAAATGGAGTTCCGTGGCTTGACCCAAAAATATACTGTAACTACTAGTGTAACGCTGATGATCGCGATGCTTCTCCCTACTTATCTTTTGGGTTCCTTGTCAATAATATACCAATAATAATCTACCCGTGGTTAACCAACTACTGAATGTGCATTAGAATAACCGCCCCCCCCCCCAAAAAAATTGTATTTGACCCCACAAAAAAGGTTTATAATTTGCCTACATTAATGGATTAAACCATAAATGTATGTGTTCAAAATTTGTTTGGCAGATGAAGGGCAAAAATGTTGTATTCCATGAACCTCCATGTCCAACTTGCCAAGCTGTGCCAATACATTAATTGCATACATTTATTGTGTTCCAATAATACTTAGGTAAAATGTCATTTCATAATGTGGTCCCATGTGGTTGAAAAGCAAAGTGAGGAGAGTCTCTGTCACCCAAATGCCTAAGTGGAGTCTACGATAATTGCCGACAACCGTGTAATAACCACACTCTTTGAATCTCATCCCTTAATCAGCAGATTAATGTGCTTAATGTGTAATGTTAATGGCAATACAAACTAAAACTTGCATTGGCACGCAAACAGTAATCATTACGTCTGCCTCAAATTTACAATCAAAACGTCAATCTAATGACTCACTCCACATGAAAAAGAAAAAAAAGATTGATTTAAAGTGATCAGAGCATATCCTTGTATGTTGTGATTGTGAAACGCGGTCATGTCGAAGATTGGGTTGTGCTGGTCTTCTTTCATAGAGTTGCTTCATTTTTCTTCCCTGGTTTAAAACTAAATTGTTGCCGTAATCAGAAAGAATGATTTCTTCCCTCTAGTTGATGGATGAGAGCAACTCTAAACAGCACAGATGTTCACCATGGTTGTGAGCACAAAATGGACATGGCGACTATATTTCATTCATTTCACTCCCTTAACCGGTTGCTCTAACGTGGCTGCACAAGGGTAGGGAAACTCTGGTTCCTCGAGAACCATATCCTGCCTGTTTTAGATCCCTCCCTACTCCAAAAAACCTTATTCAAATGCTCAGTTGTATTAGCCATGGCTTCGGCGCCCTCTTGTGGCATTTTAGGGTGCTGTAGAAAGCAATAGTTGGGTATTTTTTAGCGCCAAGTGGAGGAAAAATTCCCCATGAAAAAAAATAATAAATAATTGATTATGTGAGATGCGGCTTTCGACCGTACGCTGATGCACTTCCCTCATTTGCAACTGGACCAATCACAGAATTATTGCAAGCGTTTGCTACGAAACATAAGCTCAACCATTTTACCTCCTAATGTGATGCCCAGTCACTTAGTTTTCATCATTTAATTTGTCATGATTGTTTTCTGACATATATATGACTAATTTGAATGTTCTTGCTGTTATTTTGTATTTATATTGATTTGTCTGTGTATTTGTCTCAATGCAAAATAAGAAATCACTGGTTAAGAAGTAATTGTGGGTGTGTTTGTGTTCCTAATTTGCTCATACTGAATATTAGCACTAGAGGACGGCATACAACGTGATGGACTACGATTTGCCCAGTATCAATACTACTCGCTTGTCAAATTATCAGTTCAATGATTCTTGAACATGTACTATATGTTGAGTTGTATCTTCACTTTTCATCACGTTAACTATTTAAAATGGAACACATATTGATGCAACATGATCTATTTTTGCATACAAACAAGTCAGATCAAATGTTGTCAAACATGCGACCTTTTTTTATTGTCGTAATTTATTTGGTCAAAGTGAGTTAGTAGTTGGTGGTTTTGAATAATCATACACTTCCCTCAATTTAAAAAACAACATAAATAAACCTGGGCAACAGATGTACTGGTACACACTGAAGATGAAGACTTCATCGGCCTTAGTTTCACCGTGTCGCCCCCAACTCCCCTCTTGATTACATCCCCTCCCTTCTTCCACGTTCTACCCCCGCCCCCCCACTCCCCTCCCAAACTTTTTTACCATCCCCAAGCATGGCTCGCCCCTGGTTCACAGTCTAAAATTAAACTGCAGGAGGGCCAACTGTGCTTCCAACCACTTGGCCCGCAGATCTTCTTGTCTGAAGTCCTCAGTGAGGAGAGGCCTTTCGCTCCTATGGAGAGACACAGAGGAGCATAAGCCGGATTCGCAGGTTTGCCGGTACAAGGAGTACTCAACCCCCAGTTGGGATTGTGCAGCCAGTGGAAATATTTCTCCGGGATTAAGGTGTGTTGGAGTCTCCAGGATGGCAGCAAACTCGGAGGCGTCCAAGCCGGTCATCATGAATGAAGAGGAGCTGAAAAGGAAGCAGCGGGAGAAGCTGAAGAAGTTACAGGCCACGGGCGGCAACCCAAGACCTGCCAGATCCCTCTTCTTCTTCACTCTTAAAAACCCCTTCCGCAAGGCCTGTATCAACATTGTGGAGTGGAAGTATCCTTTATATTCAATCGCCATTATGACAGGTGCTTATTTGTTGAGCCAAAGAGACAGCGATTGTGGTGCGACAGGTGCTCAAACTATTGCACAACCCGATAAAGCTGTGATTAAGATACTTTACACAAGCTGTATACTGATATGATGTCTAAGCATTGGCCACTTCTCATTAATCTTCGTTCATTTTACTCTGTGACGTGTAAAGACTTCTGTTATTTCCGGGCAGCCTGCGCCCGAGTCAATTTTGTCACCATGACCAAGGCCATTCTCTGTTTGATGTGGAAATGGCGCTCAAATGCTTCCGCGATGTGAGGCTCGGCGTTTGATCAGACGGCTGTCTGCTGAGTGATATTATGAGGGTCCTGCAGGGACTTTCCTGCTTTTATTTTAGCTTCATGTCCATTCTTGGTTCAGACATCTTCAACACCCAGAACAAACTTAGCTGACACTAATTGCTGTCTTTATAGACCACAGCTTGGCTGTTAAATTGAGAAGTATATGGATGATAGCCAGTTAGGTTTTGCTCCTTCGTATCCCTTAAGTTCCCTACTTAACAATTTAGGGCTGATTTATTAATATCTATCTATATAGATTTCTCTCTCTATGTGTGTGTGTATATAAATATAAATATATCTATCTATCTAGATTGATAGATATATTTAAGAAAAAGATAGATATGGGCGGCCCAGTGGTTCACTGGTTAGCACGTCGGCCTCACAGTCAGGAGGTGCAGGGCTCGATTCCGGCTTTGGCCTTCCTTTGTGGAATTTGCATGTTCTCTCTCTGCCTGTGTGGATTTTCTCCGGGTACTCCGGTTTAACTCCCACGTTCCAAGAACAAATATGGCAGGTTAATGGAACACTCTAAATTGTCCCTAGTTGTAAGTGCAGATGGCTGTTCATTAATGTGTGCCCTGGGATAGGCTGCCAGCCAGTTCAGGGTGTCCCCCGCCTACTGCCCGAAGACAGCTGGGATAGGCTGCAGCACGCACGCGACCCTTGTGAAGATAAGTGGATCAGAAAATGGCTGGATGGAGATATATTTTATGTATGTATACATATATGTATATGTTAGATTTCTGAGCATTTGGGAAAGTCTACACAGAAAGAAAGAGCGTGCACAGATCGTAAACATTGACCCCTATTATGGGAATGTACAAATTTGTCACCACATGCTCAACCAAGTCATGGGCTTTTTTTATTGCATAAGTATAATCACATTGGTATGTCACCCTGCAGCAGATGTCGCCCACAAGTGTAGTTGCAGCTTTGCAGAAAAAAATAAAAACACTCTCACAGACTAAAGAACATACAGTGTATAGTGACGTTACGAGAATGGTAGAAGAGCCCGACTCATTTTCACACAAGTGTGTGTTGCACTGCTTTGGACATGTTCTTGGGACCTGCAGCTGTCCTGCTATATCACAGGACATGATGCTGACCTGGCAGGGGGAATTCTCTGACTGAGCCCCCTACGGGCGAGAATGAGAAAGCATGGAGGTGAATATTCCATGTCATGTGGAGCAGGGCTGCTGATGCATAATGCAGCACACTGAAGCATGATTACCCTCTTGCGTCTTCTAAATGCGGCTCATCACCCAAGATCAATTGTTTTTTGCATGCTTAATTGCATTTAAATAAAGGAAGATAACAAAACTCTACTTAATAATATTGGATTAGAATGTAACGCACATAAAACTTCAATGTTTATTGTTTGAATACAAACAGTTCTTAAAGATTGAATGAAAATGAACTGGACTTTAAGTGAAATCCAACTGAACTGTCTAGAGGCTGTTTTTCTTTTTGGGCTTCCCCCTTGAAGGAGCCAAAGACCAAACCCACAGCAAGATTTACAGGAAGTGGAAATAAAGGGAGTTTGTGCTGACACCATTACATGATGTTTTGCTGTTGAACCTGCCCTGCGGGACACCACAATACTCATCTTTAATCATTTTGTTAATGTCTTACTTGTATATGACAGTTCAGTATACAAGGACTATTGGACTGTCTTGTCCAAGTATTGGACAAGACAGATGTGCCATGTCAATTGGCATGGCGGGACCCTTAGCGCAGTCTACCCATAACACATATAATCTGTTCTGATTTCTTTTGGGAGAAAGTGGAATTCCTATCGTCCTTGTGTATTAATCTTGACCATCTTCGTCCAGAACCTTTGAGATTATCATCTTACTGACCATCTTTGTAAACTGCGTAGCTCTGGCCGTGTTCCTGCCCATGCCTGAAGAAGACAGCAATTACACCAATTCCAGCTTGGTAAGTAAGATTGATATATCCGTCGGGACTCTTCAGTGAGGCAGGCAAACCTCAAATGTAATGAAGTCTTCAACATGAGTGTACAGTATTTGTATGGACATTTATTCGCAATATCTCTGATCGAGATGGATAGATATGGATATCACGGGTAATGACTAAGAAGCCTGCAAACATAAAAAAAAAACAGAATATGACTTCAATTATATTTTCTTTGTGAATAAATTTTGCGAATCAGTGACTTAATTTGAGGAGCGGCTTTCTAAACTCGTGGAGCATTTTTTTTAGGTTAATCCCGGGGATCTGACGCCATTTTTATTCATATCGAAGATTAAAAATAATTTCAAATATAACAGCATAATTAACAAAGAATTGGCTTTCTTTGTTATTTGATGAACAATAGTTATCTTTGAACTCAATATCAATAAATTCGCAGAGCACTGCGTGTGGCGTTGTAAGAGAAGCAACTCCACAATGTAGCCGCATGAGTCGCCAGCAGAAGCTTGTCACCAGCTACCTGGTGCGGCGTAACTAGCTACCCAAGCCTTGACCTCTGAATTCCCGCAGTAGTTGTTGTGAGAGCCACAAGCCAAACTTATTTCGATTGCGGTTGAATCTCAATTTTGCTATCCTGTGGGTTTTGATGAGGCGATAAATGCAACATGTGTGATGGAAACCGCTTATTTCAAGCCTTACCCAATTTTTAGCAAGCACGTTATTTTTTAAACCATGTTTTGTGCCACAGGATAAAGGATAGAAAAAAGGAAATATGCCTGTGTGTATTGTCAATCCATCTTTGCATTTGTTGATGGACTATTTGTGTACAAATACTGTATTCGTTACATAACACCGCAACATAGATACTATTCATTAGCCTGTGTGTGACATTTTGAATTGCGCGTTAGCATTAAGCTAGCTGAAGGCAAACATTTGTGGTTGTTTGACAAACAAGTAAACCTCTGTTTAATTTGACAGTAAGCAAGCTAGGAGCGGTAACAGTTTGACTTTTTTGGGAGAATTATTTGCAATCTTTCAAACTGCTGCTTATTGTAAAATGAGGTGAGTTCACTGTTCATGACATGCTGGTATCACAAGGTTTTTCTTGCCAGTCAAAGTAAATAATGGTCTGAACAATGGCTCGTATCTCAAAGATTGCATATGCCGGTTCGCTCGTAGCTCAAGGCACCCTTAGTTCTCGCCACTGTCAACGTTGCATGTTGATTCGATGGTCAAATCATGCTGCAGCTGTGTGTTGCCAGTGCTGTGTGTAATCACCGTTGACAGCAGTGTTATGCTATTGATGACGCTCAGCTCAAGAGACTGTTGTGTCCCATGCAACGAAGACATCGAAACACAGAGGCCAACACTTGCAGCCAGCAATCACTTACAATCTCTGCCACACTTCCAAATGGATATCACAATACACAAATGACTTTATACTCATCTTGGGTGCATAATGGATTGATCCATTTGGCCAAAGTCAAGTGACTCCTTGTTACTCACCAGCCTCCTCATTCCGCCGAGATGACGGATGTAACAAGAGCCTCGTTACATTAAAAGATCTGTACACGCAAACCAAAATGACTCAGGAGAATCATAAAAATAGCATCGAACATGGTGGTGTGGGGAGAATGCACAAACAGTGTGCCAATTCCATTCAAAAATTGAAAAGATTGGTCTTTATTGTTGTTTTTAGCAGGCATGCCATCTGAAGATTGTAGCCAATGTCCAGTGTCAGTTAAAAAGGGACCCCTTATTATTTTCACATTACACATAAACAGTACCAATTCAATGACCTCCTTGACTGGTACAGCAACCAAGTGCCAATCAAGGCAACCACTGGAGGTGATGTGTCACAATTATAATCCCGTACTTCATAATGAAATACTTTCTGTGACAATGATTTTAAAGTGTAGTAGTGGGAGGTTGTTTTAAGTTGATTAAACACTTGAAATTGTCCTTCTGTGTGATTGTGAGTGTGAATGGTTGTTCGTCTCTATGTGCCCTGAGATTGGCTGGAAACCAGTTCAGGGTGTACCCCGCCAAAGACAGCTGGGATAGGCTACAGCACCCCCGCAACCCTCATGAGGATAAGCGGGTCAGAAAATGGATGGATGATGAATGAGGAACAAATGAACTGGCTTAGAAATGGCATCTTTTTTCAACCAGAGCGAAGTGGGTGTTGCTAAAACACCACTTGGGTCTGTCTGTCTATGCTCATGCCTGAATAATATTTGTAGACTGTTTTCATAATGTGTCTTTAATTGATATGTTTGAACCATAAGATTATATAATGATATTCCTTTCGGCAGGAAAGTCTGGAGTACATCTTCATGATCATCTTCACATTGGAGTGCTTTCTGAAGATTGTCGCATATGGCTTTGTGTTCCATGAAGGTGCATATTTACGGAACTGCTGGAACATATTAGATTTTGTCATCGTCTTCATGGGGTAAGATTTGACAGACTATAGAATGGGAGGTGTCGTCGTCAGCTTGGAATGGAGGGGCTTACTGTATGGCGAATTTCTTCCTCCAGTCTGGTCACCTTTGCCTTGGATACCATCAATACGATAGCAGGAGTTCCCATGGAGAAAGGAGGCGGCTTTGACATGAAAGCCCTGAGGGCCTTCAGGGTTCTGCGACCCTTGCGCCTTGTCTCTGGAGTCCCCAGTAAGAACCCGATCTCTCCAGAAAGTTGATTATGTTTGTTTGTATATGAGGAGAACCCCCTCTTTTTGTTCTTGCTGTTTGCATCCAGGCCTGCAGGTGGTGATGAACTCCATCCTCAAGGCCATGCTTCCTCTGCTGCACATCGCCCTGCTGGTCTTCTTACTGGTCACCATTTATGCCATCATGGGACTGGAGCTCTTCAAGTGCAAAATGCATAAAACCTGCTATTACACGGGCACAAGTACATGGATGTGCATGCATGCTTGGCTTGTGTAAGCAGGCCGTGTTATGATGAGTTGACACGATTCTTGCCCTGGATGGCCTGCAGATATCTATTCAACCGCCGAGGGGGAGATACCTGCACCCTGCGCTCAGGCCGGGAACGGACGGCGCTGCATGGTTAACGGCTCCGAGTGTCGGCCGGGCTGGGAAGGTCCCAACAACGGCATCACCCACTTTGACAACATCGGCTTCGCCATGCTAACAGTCTACCAGTGTATCACAATGGAGGGATGGACTAAAGTTCTCTACTGGGTGGGTCGTCGCTCCGATGACACACTGATGCATCGGTGCGGTGTTTCGCAACCTTTAATGAGGAAAGGCCCTTGTTTTACGTGATAAAAATATTATGAAACACCCCCAAAGAAAAATGTCACCAAATGTCTACCCGTAAAGTATACTTATTTTGAGAAAATGATAACTTTGCAGTGGTCTCGATGTCTCTTTCAGATAAACGATGCGATCGGAAATGAATGGCCTTGGGTCTACTTTGTTCCTCTCATTCTTGTGGGCTCTTTCTTTGTGCTCAATTTGGTTCTGGGTGTCCTCAGTGGGTAGGCTGACTCAGCACTTAGAACTTGATTCCATCGTTTTCTCCACATGATTGCGATTCACAATGTTCTCTCTCTGCTCAGTGAGTTTACCAAAGAGCGGGAGAAAGCCAGATCCAGAGGAGAGTTCCAGAAGTTGCGGGAGCGTCAGCAGCTGGATGAGGACCTGCACGGCTACATGGAGTGGATCACCCATGCTGAAGTCCTGGATGCTGACAGGGAAGGCAAAGGTCAGCATCAAAACAACAACTGCAAATTGAATGAGAATTTCACAGAACTGGCAAGAATGATTTAAAAAAAAAAGTAAAATCATTATGGTAGCACCTCAAATTCTTTCACTGGACAATGAATAACATGCCTATTTTGTCAATTGAACACATTCGTTACTTGAAACACTGTACCCAAAACCAACTCTACCCACTGAAATCAAACCACCCCCAAAAAATGCTTGGAATGTGTTTTTGATGAGAAAGGTAGCATTCAATAATGTTTTACTTTATGAAAACATACAGCAATGACATCAGTCAAATGTAAAGAATATACTCTTTTGTGTTGCGCCTTCTGGTCTTTGCATCTTGGCCACCTGGGAGCAGCATAATACAGGGGTACATTTGCCTGTTCACCTGTTGACATATTGGGGCAGTCATAGAGGATGGATATGCTTGCAAGTTTAGTTCCATCCATCCATCCATCCATCCATCCATCTATCTATCTAGCTCTGGTTTCATTCCTTTGTTAGGTCTCCTGCCTTTGACCAGTGGGGACTCGGACACTGACAGCCTGTACGACATGGAGGGCAAGAGTCGAGTGATCTACTACTAGTGAGTGCGCTCCTCTGACTGTACATGTGCATGTGTTGATGTGCCCTGTAACAAGCCCCATTTTCGACTCAAGTCGCTTGGTTCGTCGTTGGAACCGCTTCTTCAGGATGAAGTGCCTGGTTTACGTGAAGACCAGATGGTTTTACTGGCTGGTGATGTTCCTCGTCCTCCTCAACACGCTGACCATCGCCACCGAGCACCACCACCAGCCCGCGACGCTCACTTCAATTCAAGGTTAAATAATGGCCATTTGGACATTTTCCACAAATGGCGCCTCCCAACTGGGTTAATTTTTGTCCCTGTTCTGTCTGTCACCAGATGTGGCAAGCCGTGTGCTCCTGGTGCTTTTTGTCATCGAGATGTTTGTGAAAATGTACGCTCTGGGTCCCCGGGCGTATTACATGTCGCTGTTCAATCGTTTTGACTTCTTCGTGGTGCTTTGCGGCATCCTGGAGATGATTATGTTGGCGGTGGGAGAGGTGACCCCGTTGGGTTTCTCGGTACTCAGGTGTATTCGGCTTCTGAGGATCCTTAAAGTCACAAAGTGAGTCGTGCAAATTACAAAGTTTCACTGCCTCAACCTGAGACATATTATAACTATTCTTGCAGGTATTGGACCTCTCTGAGTAACCTTGTAGCCTCCCTGCTCAACTCTGTTCGCTCCATTGCCTCACTGCTCCTCCTCCTCTTCCTCTTCATCGTCATCTTCTCATTGCTTGGCATGCAAGTGTTTGGGGGGAAATTCAACTTCCCCGACAACAGGCCCAGACGGAGTAACTTTGACAACTTCCCTCAAGCGCTCATTAGTGTCTTCCAGGTAAGATGTTTCCTCAGACAAAAAATCCAACATATTTTCTTCTAAAACCCGTCGCTGTCGCCCAGATCTTAACAGGAGAGGAATGGACAGCCATTATGAACAATGGCATCATGGCCTATGGCGGACCAGTTTTCCCTGGCATTCTGGTTGCCATCTACTTCATCGTCCTCTTTGTCTGTGGAAACTGTATCCTGCCCAAAACTCCTTTTTGGGACATTTGAGAATGAACATGAACAGCACCACGTTATTTTTCCTGAACTCGGTCCGACCAGACATTCTTCTCAACGTCTTCTTGGCCATTGCGGTCGACAACCTTGCCGAGGCTGAGAGTTTGACCTCAGCTCAGAAAGAAAAGGCAGAAGAGAAGTTGAGGAGGAAACTGCTGCGGTGAAGCAATCATTGACACGGCAAGAAGGTCAAAATGATTGTCTGCGCTCATTCTTAACGTGGCTGAACTCCCCATCTATAGGTCCAAAATGCCCGACAAGACAGATGAGGAGAGGGAGAGGATCTCCAAGAAACTGGCTGAGCAGCGAGCCAAGATTGAGGGCATGCCAACGACAGCCAAGGTTCATCAAGATACACACATTAAATGCATGTCACGACAAGAGTCATGTGTATTTATTTGTGAACATGTCCTTTCATCAGCTCAAAATCGATGAGTTTGAGTCCAATGTCAATGAAGTGAAAGATCCTTTCCCCCCTGCAGACTTCCCAGGTGAATTCAAGTCCATCTGTTTTATCCTTCTAAGAACAGTTTGAAATGCAATGCCTGATTTGCGCAGTATGCTATGACATCATGACTACTGCAATGAAATAATGTCTTGCTCTTGGCTTTGTGCACATTTCTTTCCTCTACATTCGAGGTGACGATGAGGAGGAGGAGCCTGAAATCCCCATCAGCCCTCGACCGCGACCCATGGCCGACCTGCAGTTGAAGGAAGAAGCCGTTCCGTTGCCTGAAGCCAGCTCTTTTTTCATCTTTGGCCCACAAAACAAGTCGGTGGCAGTCATATGTGCCCAAAACCCTTTTTGCCATCTTGCTGCACACGTTTCATTGTGTGTGTGTGTGTGTGTGTGTGTGTGTGTGTGTGTGTGTGTGTGTGTGTGTGTGTGTGTGTGTGCGTGTGTGTGTGTGTGTGTGTGTGTGTGTGTGTGTGTGTGTGTGTGTGCGTGTGTGTGTGTGTGTTCTCATTCTACTCACTGGTGTCCAGGTTCCGTAAACTGTGCTACAAGATCATCAACGCCTCCTCTTTTACTAATCTCATCCTGCTGTTCATCCTACTGTCCTCCATCTCCCTGGCAGCGGAAGACCCCATTGATCCCAATTCCTACAGAAACCAGGTGCCGAGCAGTTCTCCAGTTCAAGCGTCGCATAACCTGTCCAACAAAAGCCAAGCAACATCCTTGTTTTCTGCATTTTGCCCTCATAGATTTTGGCCTATGCTGACATTGTCTTCACGACCGTCTTCACCATTGAGATTGTATTGAAGGTAAGTAGAAGAGCTTCTTTGGTGGATTGGATGGATGTATGGAAGAATGATGGGTGGACGGATGGACAAGTGGATGGATGGATGAATGGATGGATCGAATGACAGACTGACATAGGAGGCTGAATGGAAAGATGGCATGATGGATGGTGAGATGGATGGACATTTGGATGGATGGATAGAAGGATAGATGGTTTATTGATGAACAGACGAATGGAATGACGTACAGACGTATGAAAGGGTAAATGCAAAGATGGGATGACGGATGGACAGATGGATGGTATGATGGACCGGTGGACAAATGGAAGGGATGGTGGGAAGAGGGATGGAAGGATGGAATCATTGAAGTTCATCCAATGCCTTCATGGGTGGCCGAATGAAGGAATGAACTCGTGGTTGAATGAAGAGATGACTTCCCGGTTGGATCCAAGGACGAAATTGTGAATGCATGGAAGGAAACTGAGTTGTTGGGCATGGGCAAGAGTAAAGGATGAAAAGATGTAATCATGGCTGGGGTCCCGGGTAAAGCGACGGAGCTTGTATTTCCATCCAATGCAAGTTACGTTTGAGCAAAGACGTTCGGCAGTAAAGTTTTGTGCCGTTGTCTTGTGCCATTTATCTCTGTGACAGATGACCGTTTATGGGGCATTCATGCACGAGGGCTCATTTTGTCGCAACTCCTTCAACATCCTGGATCTGATTGTGGTTGGAGTCTCGCTGCTCTCGATGGGCATGGAGTAAGTAACCATTAGGAATTCACACACCTACACTGAAATGTCTCAAGTATTGTTCTCTTTTTTGGCTTTGGGTATGCACCACATTGAGCCGCTTGTGTCATTTGTTGAATTCAGATCCAGTGCCATCTCCGTGGTGAAGATTCTCAGGGTGCTCAGGGTGCTGAGGCCTCTCCGGGCTATCAATCGGGCGAAAGGCTTAAAGGTGGGCGCAAACTGTCGCCACAACTCAGTCGCCATCCGAGCTTTTCCTCCATACTTCTCATTTGTGTCCATGTACAGCACGTGGTCCAGTGTGTGTTCGTGGCTATCAAAACCATCGGAAACATCGTCCTGGTTACCATGCTGCTAAATTTCATGTTCGCCTGCATAGGTGTGCAACTTTTCAAGGTTGGTGATGCTGCACACTGATAATGTAAACTTTATTTTTTTTTTTTTTAAGCATCCAATACAACGCATATCGTTTCCCTCCTGCTCTCTTGACGATAGGGCAAATTCTATAGCTGCACGGACGCATCCAAAATAACAGAAGAGGAATGCCAGTAAGGCAATTAAGCTTATAGCTTGAGAAACACATGCAATTTCTCATTCATGGCCATCGCTGACATGATTGACACTGATATCTGATCTCAGGGGATTCTTCATCAAGCACATTGAGAATTCTCTGCAGGACACGGTCGTGGCCAAACGCGAATGGCTGAACAATGACTTCAACTTTGACAACGTGCTCTACGGCATGCTGGCTCTCTTCACCATTTCCACCTTTGAGGGCTGGCCCAAGTAAGTTGTCACACCTTGTGTTGAGTAGACCGCTGTGGATGATACAGATAATGTCTACGTTTGCATCAAATGAAAAATGTTGGCTTTGTTTTGTGGAATAAACTGCTGAGCCCATAACTCCAAATTCTAAAAAGAAATATGGTCATTTAAGCATTTATTTGGCCTGAAAATGAAAAGTGGTCAAAATAGCAAAAAGGTTTTAGAGTTACTTTGGTTTCTCATTTTTTTCCAGAGCTGTATATATATTACATGCTCTACATATTGTTGAGAACTATTTCCATTCTCTTCAGAGAGATACCGAAAACGTGACTGGGCTGTTCCACTGAATCACTGCTATTTGCTTGCTGTAACTCTCTCAAAATCAACTTAATTTGCTGTCTTTATGTGCCAACTCTAACTCGGATATTACACATACTGTATTCAAATGATTACTGGCCCATCTTAGGCAACATTATTTCACGTTATTGTTTTATTCTAATGCACCTGACGAAAATTAACTGGGGTGTCTTTTAGAATTAACAAATGGCGGCATTTGTGCTAGTAGCGTGCTGACACAAGCAAGCACAAAACCGCAAATCAAAAAAAAATATGTACTTAAAATAAATAATGTGGAAAAAATAGGCAACGGTGCTATTTGAAATATTGTTGACTGTAGACAAAAATAAATGAATCAATTTATCATTTTTGGTCTTCCTATGACAAGACTCTGTAGACCAGGGGTGTCCAAACCTTTTGCCAAGGGGGCCAGATTTTATGTGGTAAAATGTCGGGGGGCCGACCTTGGCTGACATTCTTTGAACAACAATATTGTTCAACAAATTTTAGTAAGCCAGTCTGTTTCACATTTCCATTTTTATTTTAATTTCAACAATTTCTTTTGGTTCATTTGAAACAGGTATATCACATGCAACTGCTTATTCACTTGACTTTTTCTTAAACAGAAGTCTCCTGAGTGCAAATTGATTGATTTGAAACATAAAATGTATCACCATGACTTTTCAATAGTCACAAAACCTTTGACTCGAACAACAGGGAAATGAACAAGCAATACACATATCCACAACTGCAAGGATCATTTGAAATATGACGTATCAGTCAATATAAACACGGAGTGATGTCTTGTTAACTCGTGAGTGATGCCCTCTAGTGTCTAAATGCTATTACTCATTTAGTGAATGCTATTACTCATTTAGCCACTAGAGGGAAGCAGTACTCTATGAAACATCACTCACCAGTCTACGAGACCTCAGTCAATGCAACACGTGTTCCATTGCGCCCAACCTGCGGGCCAGACGGCACTGACTTTATGACAGGGGCCGAGGGCCGGATGAAATTCGACCGCGGGCCGGATTTGGCCCGCGGGCCGGACTTGCTGTAGACCATGTGACTTTTCAGAGGGGCAAATATGTCAGGACTAGGACAAGACTGAAGTGTACATTTCAACTCAACTGTGTGTGTTTAAGCAAATGTACTTCATGTATAATTGGGATGAACAACACAAATGTATAAAAAAAATTCCATTGCAAGATTTAAAAGATCATATTTCATGTTAAACTCTAACTTTAGGACGTGAGAAGAATAAACTAAAGGCATTTAGTCAATTTAAACAAATCATTTATTTACATGCATTAAAAATGTAATTGGATCAATATGCGGGTTGCGTTACTTGTTTAAGAAGAATATCTAAATATTTTACAGTTTATTTGACCATTCATGTATACACACTCACACACACACACACACACACACACACACGTACACTTGTTGCCAGACTCTTGTATCGAGCCATAGACTCGGACGAAGAAGACATGGGGCCCGTCTTCAACAACCGGGTGGATGTCTCCATCTTCTTCATCATCTACATCATCCTCATCGCCTTCTTCATGATGAACATCTTTGTGGGCTTTGTCATCGTCACCTTCCAAGAGCAAGGCGAGCAGGAGTACAAGGACTGCGAGCTGGACAAAAACCAGGTGCACCGAGTCTCTTTTGGACCAGACTTGTGTGATCTGATGTGATGAAACAGGTTTTTTTTTCATATTGACGCCCATCACTTTCTCTTAACTTATCTGTTCCCTTTAGCGCCAGTGTGTGCAGTACGCCTTGAAGGCGCGACCGCTGAGGTGCTACATCCCGAAAAACCCGTACCAATACCGCGTTTGGTACATCGTCACCTCCTGCTACTTTGAGTACCTCATGTTCTTCCTCATTATGCTCAACACTTTGTGTCTGGGGATGCAGGTAGGTCAGTTCAGTTCATAGTGCACCCTAGAAACACGCATGAGAACAAGACAAGAGTCGGTGTGGCTCATTATTTTGACAATTTGTTTTCCAAAGTCAAATGTTGATTTTTGTCAATGCGCTGCTGTATGTGGAACCACGTCCTGGAAGCAATGCACTCCCACTCATTCAATTCAAAGGAACTTCAATTTGAAAGGAAATTGAAGGGCCCTCTACATAATTAATGGTGAATTCATTCGCAACAATGTGCCATTAAAAAAGCAGATGCCAGTGATAACAAATAGTCAATCAGATCAAGTGTTTAAGTAGCTGGTTTATTTACTGGGAAGCTGAAGTTTATTGGTTCTCCCGGGGGCATGCAGCGCTCAAAATAATTCAATAACCCATTTTGACTGAATGGCGTGCTTCTCAATTATTTGCTGTCCCCCAAGGAATAAGAAAACATTTCGCGCACCCACAACACTCCGCCCAGACTCTAAATAGTATAATTTGTCTCTGAAATTGTTATAAGTACACCTCTGCATAGCATTGTACCTTTAGAAACCTAAAAAAAAAAAAAAAAGAAATATAGGTAAGCTCACAACAAAGAATAGATTCATTGATGAGGTGAATGATTACGCTTGTTGATATGCTTTAATGTCGATGTTTGCGCCACAGTCTTGTGTCAGCAGACACGCGGACATGTTCTTCGAGTAGTTTTGTGTCTTGTGTCCTTTGCGCAATAGCACTGTGACCAGTCGGACCACGTGACCAAGCTGTCGGACATTCTCAACTTGATCTTCACCGTGCTCTTCACCGTGGAGATGATTCTCAAGCTCATGGCCTTCAAAGCAAAGGTCAGCTCGGTTTTGGGAAGCCCGAGTCTGACCAATCGGATGCAGGCCATACTCGCTCTTTAGCGCCTCATCATGCGTCTGTGCACAGGGTTACTTTGGAGACCCCTGGAACGTGTTTGACTTCATCATTGTCATCGGCAGCGTCGTTGACGTCATCCTGATTGAAGTGGACGTGAGTGAATGCAACTCCGTGCTCCCCGAACGCGAGTAGTATTTTCAGGTGTTGAATAAGAAAGAGCTTCCAAGGCAACCATTGTGACAATGACTCGATGTACTCTATGTTGTCACTGCTCTGACCCAGACGCGTATAACCGCGGCCCCGATTGGTGCCAGCACAACTAGTTCACAGAATATGGTCAGTAATGTTGTTGGCCATAACAACCTCCACCGCCATCCTCCAGAGAAGCATTTTTTTTTTGGTCACCGCGCCACCAAACACGCCCATTATGCCCACAGTTCACTTCCATTTGGAATGCTGATATGTGTAACTTGACAAGTGAGCACAGCACTGATTGGTTTTATTGATTTATTTTGTCAATGTACAGTATGTGATGATGTTGCACAATGGCAATTTCTGCGGGTTGCAGATTTTCACCGCCGTCTCCTCATCCCGCACGCACAGACACGCTTTTGGGCAGATTCAGACACGGCAGTGCCACTCACGCCTTTTCCGGCTTTTCCACCCGCCTTCCTCGTGTGCTCCTTTGTGTTGGGTTGTCTTTTCCCGCAGGCGACACAAATGTTCTCCGCGTGACGTCTCACTTGTCGTATGTCTGTCATTCACAGAGCGCCCTCGCTGCCAGTGGAGGACTGTACTGTCTCCAAGGCTGTGCTGTAAATATCTCATCGTCACTGTTGCACTGCTGCATGAGCAGACTGTGTCACAGGGAGTGACCCTCTTCTCCTGAATGTTCTCTACCAACCCAACAAAACTGTGTCTCTAGATTTCGAGATTTGAAAACAAGATGCATAATTTCCCAAAGAGCTCTTAATTAAAAGCACAGGCATGCCAGCTGTCTGAGATGCAAAGCGCTGGACTTCACTACCACACCCATTTGTCAAAGCAATTTCCTGTAAAATCACTCTGAATGACATGTGACAATTGATTTCAATTAAAAAATGCAATCATAAAACATGTTCAGGAATGGGTGATGCCCAAGGTTGATTAAATATATACCCCCCCCCCCCCCCAAAAAAAAATGTGTGCAAAGACAGGTTGCAAGTGTCTCTGTGACTGCAGACTGCCAGGAAACTGGAAATGTGATAAGGGGATACAAGGACATTTTTCGGAATTAATTGCAATATGCTAGGAATGTCCCGAAATGTAATAATAATAATAATATTAATAAAATAATGACATACAAGAACAGCATGGTCATTTAGGCCATGCCCCCCCTTGGGCATGGTTTCATTACTGTACTTGCCTTGCTCCGATGTAATCTCTCTCTCCTCTGTTTTACAGGACACAAATCCCATGCAAGAAATAGCAGTAAGCAGCCATCTTGCCATCATCAATCCACATTGCTTGCATTATTCCCACAAAATTCTCTTGTCCCAAGGCCTCGGAAAACGCCTCCGTTTCGATCACCTTTTTCCGACTCTTCCGTGTCATGCGCCTGGTGAAACTTCTGAATCGCTCTGAGGGCATCCGGAACCTCCTGTGGACCTTCATCAAGTCCTTTCAGGTGCCTCAACGCCATGGCCTTCCTCGCATTCAAGGTCCTCTGGTGACCAAGTTAATCCTTGTCTGGTCTGTGTCTTCAGGCTCTTCCCCACGTGGCTCTCCTCATCGTCATGCTCTTCTTCATCTACGCCGTTATTGGCATGCAGGTTGGGTCCGAAGTCCAACATCAGCCGCCAGCTTCTGCACGCCGACACGCTGAATTTAGTGGCATTATGACGTTTTAGATTTTCGGGAAGATCGCCTTAGTGGACGGCACCGAGATCAATCGCAACAATAACTTCCAGACGTTCCCTCAAGCGGTTCTCATGTTATTTCGGTGAGTTTTCGCCCTCGCGCTCAGCGCTCGCGCACCGATGGGGGAAAAGCAAGTCGAGAACTGCCCGCGGTCCATGTGCAGATGTGCCACTGGTGAAGGCTGGGAGGAAGTCATGATGGCATCAATGTACGGGAAGAAGTGCGACCCCAAGTCTGACTTTCAGCCCGGAGAAGAGTACACCTGCGGCTCCAACTTTGCCGTCTTCTACTTCCTCAGTTTCTACTGTCTCTGTGCCTTCTTGGTCAGCATTTGATCGATCTCCAATTTGCAATGGCCTCATTGTTTCTCAAGATGCCGTTCAACAACAAATGTCGCCACACTGTGCAGATCCTCAACCTGTTTGTTGCTGTCATTATGGACAATTTCGACTACCTGACGCGTGACTGGTCACTGCTCGGCCCGCATCACCTGGATGAGTTTAAGAAGATTTGGGCTGAATATGACTCCGAGGCCACGTAAGCCATGCTGACACACAGACCATTCACAAAACAGCTCACCTTTGGAGCAAAACTTCATTTGACCGTCTGCGAATGAACATGTGCAACTGTTCATTCAGGTGTCAGTGCATGTTGAAGGTGTTTGTGTGATCTGACAGAGGCAGAATTAAACATCTGGATGTGGTGACGCTGCTGAGACGCATCCAGCCTCCTCTGGGCTTTGGCAAGTTCTGCCCACATCGCGCAGCCTGCAAGGTACAAAAATTGACAATAGGCGATACCGGCCAGCCAAATAAAGACCAACGGAAGGCGCACCAACATGGGTGACTTTAACCCTTTCAGGGACAGCGGTTACAGTACTACAGTCCACGTTTTATCATAGTGGCAGGTTACAGGGTGCTTGAAGGGGTTAATCTGTGATTAGCGCAAATCGCTGATAATGAGTAAAATTGTCCTTAAAGTGAGTTAACGAGTTTTTAAATTGAGCAGCGTTTTAAAAATAATGTCAGATTAACTGAAATTAAACGGAGTTTGAACTGATATAGGGGCGGCCCGGTAGTCCAGTGGTTAGCACGTCGGCTTCACAGTGCAGAGGTAGCGGGTTCGATTCCAGCTCCGGCCTCCCTGTGTGGAGTTTGCATGTTCTCCCCGGGCCTGCGTGGGTTTTCTCCGGGTGCTCCGGTTTCCTCCCACATTCCAAAAACATGCGTGGCAGGCTGATTGAACACTCTAAATTGTCCCTAGATGTGAGTGTGAGTGTGAGTGTGAATGGTTGTTCCTTTCTGTGTGCCCTGCGATTGGCTGGCAACCGGTTCAGGGTGTCCCCCGCCTACTGCCTGAAGACAGCTGGGATAGGCTCCAGCACCCCCCGCGACCCTAGTGAGGATCAAGCGGCTCGGAAGATGAATGAATGAATGAATGAATGAACTGATATAAATAAGTAAGGATAATTGTGAATATCAAAGAAAATTCATTACACCCGTTTAAAAACTGGGTGACAACACTGGAAGTGTGCTGTCACGAACCCACGCCAATTCTTCAATGAAATGTTACATTTTTTGCTGGCTAGCAACAAATCACTTGTAAAAATGATGAGGTCAAAATCTGAATGCATCGACGAGGTAGTGGATCGGACTCTTTCGTTCAAGACTCAAAATCATGGCCAAAAAAAAAGGATGTATATCGAGCAACATTTGCAGTTTTGGTGGTTCGTAAATATAATTTGTGTTTTATTTATGTCCGCAGCGATTGGTTGGCATGAACATGCCACTCAACAGTGACGGCACGGTCACCTTCAATGCCACCCTCTTTTCCTTGGTCAGGACAGCACTGAAAATCAAAACAGAAGGTGGAGCTCATCGTGATGTGTCATATAGTCACAGTCGCGGTCTCGGTGTGTGATTTGCCGACGTTGATCACTTTTTCTTCCGAGCAGGAAACTTTGAGCAGGCCAATGAGGAGCTTCGAGCCATCATCAAGACCATCTGGAAGCGCACAAGCATGAAGTTGTTGGATCAGGTCATTCCTCCAATAGGCGGTGAGTGTGCCAACCACATCAGAGGCTTTCCAAAGACTGAATGCGTCTTCCTTCTCAGATGACGAGGTCACCGTGGGGAAATTCTACGCCACTTTTCTACTCCAGGATCATTTCCGAAAGTTCCTAAAGCACCAGGAAGAGTACTACGGATACCGGCCAAATAAGAAGAGTGCCTCTGGACCGGAGATCCAGGCAAGGAAGCCCTTCGCCTTGGAAGGAGTTGAATGGGTGCGGAATTATCTTGCGATGTCATCACGTGTCCACTTTGTGATCCCGCAGGCAGGTTTAAGGAGCATCGAGGATGAAGTGACTGCAGAAATGCACAGGGCCATTTCTGGAGACCTGCAGAATGACGAGGACATGGACAGAGCTATGCAGGAGGCTGCAGAGGAGCACATTTACCAGGTGGGGGAAAATACTGCCACGTCGGCCGCAGTACACTTGCCGCAAAAGAAAAGTCACATTTCCGAAAAACAGCTTCCACTGTGTGGGGAAGATTTACAGTATACCAATTATCGGTTGAGACCTCATTCAAGACTTAAGGTGTGCACAACATGAACATTTGTGACCATGAAATACTTGTCATGTGCATGCGTTTTGGGGTGAGAGGTTAAATTAGGGGTTGGGGTTGAGTTTGGGTTTGGGTTAGGATTAGATTGGCGGAGTTGGAGTTGGGCTTACTGTTAAGATTTAGGCTGTTTGGGTTAGGGGCTTCGAGGTTAGGGTTTAGGAGTTAGGATTGAGGAGTTAGAGCTTAAATGAGAGTTAGGGTGTTCAGAGTTAGGGCTTGGGTTAGGATTTAGGGCTTGGGGTTACAGTTAGGATTCAGGTTGAGTTTGGTGTTCAGTTTAGGGGGTTAGGGTTAGAATTGGGGGTGTGGTTCGGGTTATGGTTCACGTTAGGTCATTAGGGGGATAGGGGTTTAGGTTGGGGGATTTGGGTTTAGGATTAGGAGGTTTGGGTTAGGGAGTTACGGGTTAGGGTTAGCGTTAGGGTTGGCGTTAGGGTTCGGGAGTGAGGTTTAGGGTTAGCATTCGGATTAGCATAGGGGTTTGGAATTAGGGTTGGGTTTCGAATTTGGGTTATGGTTTCAAAGTAGGGTTACAAATTAGCATTAAAATTTCAAAGGAAGGTTTTAAAGAATAATTAGGGTTCCAAAGCATGGTAACAAACTCGGTTTAGGTTTTCAAGGTTCAAATTCAGTTTGAGTTTCAAAGTAGGATTTTAAAATCGGGTTACAGTTTCGGGGGGTTGGGGTGGGGGGTTAAACTAGGGTTAGGGTTTCCACTTAGTGTTGGAGTTTCAAAGTAGGGTTTCAAACGAGGGTTATGGTTTCAAATTTGAGTTTTAAACTCAGGTTAGGGTTGCAAATTAGGGTTTTAAACTAGGGCTGGTGTTTGAAAGTCGGTTTTAAACTAGGGCTATGGTTACATAGTAGCGTTCTCAACCAGGGTTAGGACTTTAAAGTACAGTTTCAAACTAGGGTTGTCTCTATCTATCAAACGAGAGTTTCAAATTCAGTTTCTGATTTCAAAGCAGGATTCGAAACGTTTGTTGTTCATAGTGGTTGACACTTGTTGACATTTCCAGCGTACGCACGGCTTGTTTGGGAATCGGATTGAGCCGTTCTCTCCCGAGAACGCCAACGCTCCGCCCCCGCATATGACCAACCAGCGGCCCCTCAAATTCTTGGAAAACCAGCCCGAGCCGGCACTGATCGCCTCCCCCACTGAGCCCGTCATCGACTTTCTCCCGACAACTGCCCCCAAAAGCAACGTCAACAACAACGCCTTTGCGGAGTGAGCAATACGCGCCCGTCCTCACACAAGACGAGTCTGACTGACTGTGGACATCCAGCAGCTGACGAGAAGCTTCTTGCTGTCTTTCAGATTGGCTTTGCCAACACGAGGCAGTCCTGAAGACTTGGACAGTCCCAATGAAGATGTCGAGGGAGGTACGGCCCACAAACGGACCGTCTACACAGAGTTCTTTGCTTGCACTTGCTACAAATCTTGTCAGCGTTTTTGACAGCGTATTTCAAGGAAGGGAGGAGGTCAAATCATGTGATCACAATTATGTTGCCAACTGTTCCGATCGTACTGCAATGCGATGGGAAATCATTGATAAAAGCCAAATTGTGGCTGGAGGAAGATTCCTTAAAACAATATAATGTCATGAATTTTCATCGCGGGATAAATAAACTGTGACTGAGGATGGAAAAAATGGAGGAGTTGGTCAAAATGAAGTTCACATGTTAAGCTTCGACTGCATTTTAGATTCAACTTGAAATTTGACTTTTTGTGAGCAGCATAAATAGACATTAAATGTTTCTTGGATGTTTTTGTCCTTTTAGATAACCTCCCCTCATGGGACTTCACAGTGAGAACAGACAGAACACAGGTAGCACATTTGGCCCGTGTGCACAATATGTAGCATGTGAGCAGCTGTTTTACAAAAAAAATATATTGAATAATTTCCTCTTTGCAGTTCCCCTATGAACCGAGGCTCAGCGACAGTCCAAATTCTGACGACGTAAGTGGCAACAGGCTTTTCCTTCATCTGTCAATCAGCTGCTTGGAGATCTTCCATTTTGTCTCCCAGGCCAGGATGGAGATGGCCGAAGACGAGCACACCACAATCGAGGACCTTGAAGGCGCGGCTCGGGCTATCCTCAAGAAGAAGCGACGCATACCCGTGCCTCCTCGCACCCCCACGCTGCCGCCGCAGCAGTCGGAGCGGCCCGACCCGGCCGTGAGGAGGAAGAAACGTCCCGTTCCCACGACTCCCGCCGCTCACACTCAGCGCAGGGCCCAGCCGCCTGAGGCCGACGCCAACGTTTAGAGACGTGACCATCCGCAAGATCATCACTGACGGACTAGCACTCCATTGTTAGGAAAATAACGTCAAACTGTTTTTCTCCATCTGTGGTCATTTGAGTCAGTCATTATCCATGACATCTTGGTTCCATTCACCAAGCTGGCAATGCAATTGTTAGTCATGATGCAGCTCAGATTGAAGTTCCACGTCTGGCTATTGCCATCACTTTTACAAAGTTTCGCGAGAGTGGAGTGTCGAATCTCGTGTGACCTCACATACGGTTCTCAACTGCAGGAACGTTGTTGACATTTAGTCATAGTTTTGCAGATTGTTTTGGTACAACTCCAAATGAGGCCATTGTATTTGATTTAATACCTCTCTGACAAATTCAAAGTCGGCATCATTATCTGGCTACGGGCAAATTGTTTCGCAACACTGTACCTGAATTGTCGTAAACACTTGCTCCTGTTCAGTGAGAAACAAGTTCAATGTTGCAGAACTGGTAAGTGCTGTACGACCTATTCAAGAGTGTGTTCTATCTTTGGTGAAGAAATATTGTCTGAGGATATTTTCACGTGTTAACAGCTGAGGGTTTTTCTTGATAGTAAGCAAACAATGTGGTTTTATCAGCCCGCGTTTGCGTGCCCCACCCAAAAAAAAATCATGTTTGCATCGTTAGCTCAAAGCTCACCGAAGGACAGACTGACTTTTTGCTGTTCACGTTTTGTGCAGAAAAGCCAAATCGTTGGGGACTATTTAAGAGTGGCCATTTGTGACGGTACTGTGAAACTGCAATCGGTTTTCCTTTTTTGGTGGGGTTGGGGGGGCTGCTATATTACTCTGCTTTTAATAATAGCACAGGGGCAAAAAATTTATTTTCTGTGATGATCTTTACTTTTTTTTCTGTAAGCAGAGTGAAAGTGTCACATTGCAACACCGATGACTGACTGAAGCGCAAGTTCCATTTGTGGCAAGGTATTCTATATTACTTGTGTATCTAATAAATTGGCGCGGCTGTGAGTTTGCTTGGACCCTGCTGCCCCATGCAGAAGTTTCTCCTTGTAAGGCAAGACCCCCTCTTTAAATAGTCTTGATAAGCAAAGTCAATTCTGGTGATGGAAAGGAACGGATGTTGCTCATATCAAACCAACCAAGATTGTCAGTGAAGCTCCTGTGCACTCTGAGGAAAGACTATCCCAATAAACCATCCATCCATTTTCCCAACCGCTTTATCCTCACAAGGGTTGCGAGGGGTGTCTGGAGCCTATCCCAGTAGCCTTTGGGCAGTAGGTGGGGGACACCCTGAAATGGTTGCCAGCCAATCGCAGGGCACACCGAGACAAACAAACATCCGCACTCACACTCACACCTAGGGATAATTTAGAGTGTTCAATCAGCCTGCCATGCATGTTTTTGGAATGTGGGAGGAAACCGGAGTACCCACGCAGGCCCGGGGAGAACATACAAACGCCATACAGCTGGAATTGAACCCGCTACCCCTGCACTGTTAGGTCGAGGCGCTAACCACTAGGCCGCCTTCCCAATAAACGCTCGAGCTGGAAAGCAAAAGGGAGAGGATTTTAAATAATTCCATTTTTATTTGTAGAAAGTAACACAGTCGATAAAAGACACCAGAGAGAAAATTGCCTTACTCGCATGGAGCTTTCCATTTGCCTAATGGACATTCCGAATTTGGCTTGGGGAATAGAAACCCATTGCTCTTATTAATACTATTTTTCTTTGTGATGACTGGTGGACTCCACAATCTTGCACAAAGCCATAATCATATTTTAACACCAGTGTGCTGATTAAGCAGCACAAGCGAAAATCTAAATGTCAAAGCTTGACATCGCACCCCTGATGATATAAAAGTTCTGAAAATCTGCGCATGAAACAACTGTGCCTCCCTTTTACTTTCAACACATTTCCAGGTGATTCTCAAGAAAATTAAGTGAAAACAAATGTTGGAGTCATTTGTGTACATACAATCTGGCTGTAACTGTCTACTACTACTACTATATATAATGTAAAAAAAGAAAATCCTACCATAGCATATGCAAACATACATTATAAAACAGTGATGGTGAAATACAATGCTACAGGATACAAAACAAAAAGAAGGAATGAACATTTCGGGAGAGTTTATAGGGACAGAAAAGTTGGGCCTACTCGTTGGGATTCGGGTTGGCGTCAGAATACTGGGCGAGGTCAAAGGTGAGCACTTTGCTGATCACACAGTCGCCTTGCTGTGGATGGGGGGGAGGTAAAAAAAAACGAGTCAAAAGATATGCCGTGCAACTTGAGCTTGATAATCAATCAATTGCTCTTAAAGAATGACATTAAAAAATGCAGCACCTATTGTAACCTCTATTTTGACAGGATGTTAAAGAACACATGGCTAACGAAAAGCTACACACCTCCGGAAAAACCCCGATGAGGGAGTCCGCTTTGGTGTAAAACTCCTCCTTCAGGGAGATGACGATGGCCTGGAAGTTCTCCATTGATTGGTCTTTGATGTAATTGGCCACCTTAGAGGGCAACAAAGGATTCATTTGCAACACAGACGATAACGATGACGCAAATCATGCAGCAATCGGTGACAGACCTTGCCAATGTTGGTGTTATCGAGCGCGGCGTCAATCTCGTCGAGCACAAAGAAGGGGGCGGGTTTATAGCTGTGGCCAGGGAGGGAAAAGTCAGCGCCTCCATAAAATATTTGTGCTCACAAGTCAAGGCTACCTCGTTTGTCTGACCTGTGAATAGCAAAGAGCAGCGCCAGGGCCGCCACAGTCTTCTCTCCTCCAGACAGGTTATCCATGGGGCGGAAGCGCTTTCCAGGAGCCACGCAGTTATAGTTGATGCCATCCAAGTATGGCTCCTCTGGATTTTCCGGACCAAGGAAAGCCTACGAAAGCAACACGACTTACGAGTGATGGAACCCAAATCTGGGTTGAGTTACAAATTTCGGAACACCGCTTCATGTTATAGGACGTCTGCGAGTTTAAGGAAGCTGAGGTGAAGGCCTTTTCCATCCTGGTTTACGTCATTAAACATGACCAATGGTTTGAAAAGTAAACATTGGGTTCCAGGATATGTTTCGATATTGTATGTGAACAAAACGTTTTGCAGGTAAAAGAAATGACTCAGGCAAACAACCTACAATCTTATCCAATTCTGACCGATTCGGGGCATATTTGTGCATCAGACTTGAGGATAAAGAAGAATAAATATGGCTTTATTCAAAACGTAAGGAACTGTGTCTCCTCGTAAACGACATCAATCAATCCCAATTTGACAATACGAAGAACTCTAACAACACACCTCATTGACCATGTAAAAGAGTAACGATAACTAAACATTTTTGGGTTGTACCAGATTTTATTCAAGCTGCTCTGCATTGCAACTGGTGAGGAAAGATATGACTATTCTGATCCCGGATAATTCAAACTTTATTTTTCAGCACATTAACTTTAATGTCCTTCCCTTACCTAGACAACATTGCTGTTTTTTGTTGTCGTTTTGTTTTTTGGGGTGGGGGTGAGGGTACTTTCAACTGTAACACTTGGAGTAATGACCTTGGGTGGTTCAAGTGTGACATTTGCAACTTGCCAGCAGTCTGGATCGCAACAAATATCGAGTGAAAGTTTAAATTACCTGAGCGCTGCTATTGCGCGAGAGGGCCTTGTAGATCTCGTCGATGTTGGTGGCCACGGATTCAAAGCAGGTATTGAAGCGATCGAAGCGTTCCTTCTTGATCTGCTCAAAGGCTTGTTTGGCCTTCTTGGCCCTCTTGCGAGCAGCCTCAAACTCTTGAGTGCAAAAAGATGAGCCTCGTCACACGTTCATACTTGGACCTCGATAGAAATCAAGCTTTCGGCCGGCAGCTCACCATCGCTGGTCTCTTGGAACTTGTCCCTGACGCTCTCCAGCTTCTCCATGGCCTTCATGTTGGGAGCACTGATCCTCTGCAGGATGCTCTGCTGCTCATTCAGACGCTGCTGGAGCGTGTTCGTCTCTGCCTTGATCTCCTCCTCCGACAAGGTATCCTGTATGAAAAAGGAATACATACAAGTACATAACCATTAAGATTTTTTTTTAGTACCGAAGACAAAAAAGTACTTGTAGCGAAAGAGCCCTCGGCAGCACACTATTTTCCTTCCATCGCATGACACAGTGAGAGTTCAGACAAATTTCTCCCATGAGTATAGTTTTTGGTGTATAAGACAAAGAGACATGAGAACCACAGGAGCAATTTTGCCAGCTACAGCAACACACTTGAGTAAGACTGATATGGTAAAACGAACGGCAACTGTGTCAGGCTGCCAGCATCAAAGTTTATCGTCTCTGAAAAGTAATCAGATGGCTCTCGCCAGCATATATGGAGTACTTGAGCGCTGCTAGCTCTGAAGTGCCTGCTAAACGCTGACGACTGGCCGCGTGCAATATAGTGTCAGCGTAAATATCAGCGTTTGGGGGTGGGTGTTGTTTTTAATCAGCGATTTGATGGGATTTCACGATTTTCTTCTCTTGTTGAAATCAGTAACAACAGTTTGTGATGGCAAAGGGCCTCAAACAGAAGACAAGTCAAGTCGGCCGGTAACACACAGCTGGGAAAAACTTCAAAATAAAAGCACACCTAGGCATTGGTGTCCATGTACTATGTGGTAAGGTTTATTTTGAAGTTGGCCTTCTTACCGCGATGGCGGCGTGTTACCGTCATGTACAGCATTCAAACCGTAAGAATGTCATTGAAGGAAACATCCCAATGCCGCTCCTTATTTCAAAATGAGGTCAAGTAGGACTCGTGGGTATGTGTGCGCGAGACGCGATGGTGTGACTGGTCTTGCCTTCAGATCTTCAGACAGGTTGCTATAGTCGATCTCAATGAGCGCCTCTTTAGCCAGAACGCTGCTGGACGTCCTCTGGCTGCTCGACTCGTCTGTCTGCGAGCTCCCCTAAATAGACAAACGAGAGGCGGATGCAGTTTTGACTCCGAAAAAACATGGGGACATCTTCCGTACCTCCCCCTGGCTGATGTCGTCCATGGTCCCTGAGCGAAGAGGCAACCTGATGTCCTGCATTTTGCAGGCCTGTAGGAGGTTGTGACGGTCGCTGCGCTTCTGCTCGAGTTTCGTCTCAATCGCCGTCACTTCCTTTTGGAGTTGTGTTAACTCCCTGGGAAGCACAAACCAGAGCCCTTGTAGCAGACACCCCCAAAGGAAGACTTTGTCATAGCACGGTGGCAGCAGCTTACTTGTTAGCGCCACCCAGTTTCTTGCGGATTTCCTCCATGTCGTGGTTCTTGTCGTTGACTTCAGATTTCTTGGTGAGATGCTGGTTCTTCAGGTCTTGCAGCTGAGCCATTGTTTCATCAATGATCTTCATGTGCCTGTGCTCCTCCTGACAAGAAAAAAAAAAGTACAACATCAGGAGGGTGCAAGTGAGCGAGGAAAGCGAACCGGAGAAATGAATGACCTTCAACTACGTACCTTCTTGAGACGTTCAATTTCGGCCTCGTCCTTCTTGACCGTTTGCTCCCACATCATGACCTTCTCCTGATCCTCCTTCAGCTGGTTTTTCTCATAGTCCACTTGAATTCCTAGGCGGGTCTTCTGGGTCTCAAACTCAAGACTGAAAATATTCGATCCAAGGTCATTTCTTACTGCATGTCACTCATATTTCAAAGGGGGAAAATGGCAGCACCTTGAGATATGAGTATTCTGACTTCTTCAACATACATATGTATCCCCCATGTCTGTCTAATCCTGCCCCCAGGTGGCCAAGGACCACACATCAGAAATAGCAGCACAGTGTCCATTAAATTCAAGTAGAACATGTGATCAACATTTTAATTCTTTACATTCAATTTCATTAGGACGTTATTGTTTGTTTTATCAAGTACAGTCTGAAAAAGTGCTATTTTAGTTTTTTTGAACATGGCATTTCCATCAATTTCAGTGAAAAAAGATGATGTGAGACAAGTGTTTCAAGCTTGGACAGGACGAAATGAGGAGAGTCCAACCTCAAGACTCCACTGGATGAACTCACCGCTTCTTGGCAATCTCATTCTGCCGCTTCACCTTCTCCTCCTCAAACTCTCTGATGTTCCTCACGCCAATCTCCTTGCAGAACTCAACAAAGACCTCATCTTCCACCTGAAAAGTATTTGAAAAATCTTAGTACCCTTGCCAGCAAGTGACTAATAAGACAGAACGCATCATTTGCACTTCAGGCTCACCAGGTTCATGCGGTCCCGGAGGTCGGTGATTTCCCGCTCGCGCGATTGTATGATCCTCTTGATGTCGTTGATGCGGGGGCCAAAGTTTGCCAGTTCGCTCTCCAACTTTGACTTCTCCTGCAGGGAATAAAATGCTTGAAAAGGAAAAGGAGGTGAGGCGAAGGGAGGACGGCTCAAACAAGCGGTACCTGCATGTTGAGGGAGAGGTGGCGGGTTTTGGTCTGCTCCAGGTCACTCTGGGAATACTTCAGTCTCATCTGCAGTCCGTGTGCCTGCGACTGCACCTGACGCAGCTCCGCCTCTTTCCTCTTGGCCTTCATTTGCTCCTACAAAGCATCGGAAATTGCTCGTTTTGCTTTATTCTTGATTTTACTGAGAGGGAGACCACTGAAGTGACCACAAGGGGAGCATGAAGACATTCACCCAAATGAAAACCGGGAGGCCTCAATGTTCTGCCTCTGGCTGTGAAAGTTACAAATGAAATGGCTCACAACAATATTCTATGAGCATTCAACAGGACCACATTTAGCCAAATGTGATTCATGTCCTTTTTGACTTAGTTGTCAAATACGATGTAAGAAAAAGAAATGTTAAAGCACAATACAATGCATGTAAATGTTGAGTTTGAGGGGGTGCAGCAAACGCACGGTATAAATGGCACCACCTCCGCCTCAATTTGAGCCAAGCCAGGAAAAACCCTGCTGACAGGTGAATATGAAGGAAATACTTGAAGTAGAGATGATCTCAAATGACCTTGAGCTCATCGGTAAGTTTCTCCTTCTTCTCCTTGAGCTTGTCCACCGCTTTCTCATCCCAGCGTCTGGCCTTGGCCTTCAGGTCACTGGCTCCCCCCGAGATGACTCCAGATTTCTGAAAAAGGGTTCCATCCAGGGCCACAGTCTGGATGTTTGAGGACAAAGAGAGGTCGGGAGTTAGGGAAGAAATGGTAAACATAGATGAGGGTATCGTTTCTTCAAATACTGTACCCCGAAATGTACTGTATACATTTCCGGAGGAAGTGTTTTTTTTTTAACTCGCTTTTGTATTGGAACCACTCATAATGCGCGGGTGTACCGAATGCTGCATGGAGAACAGTTAACGAATGCGGACTGTACCTTGTGCCTGTACGGGCCTCCAAAAGCAATCCTCCTAGCGTCCTCCACATTATCACACACCAGAGCATTGCCGCATGCGTACTGCAGAGCTTTCTTGATGTGAGGAGGCTCATAGCGGATCACGTCAATCACCAGCTTGGCACCTCGTAGCTCTCGAAGTTTCTCATCAGTCGGCTTCACCTGTGATGAGACAAGACGGCACACGGTCAAAATAAAGGCAAGTGAAAATGTCCTTTATTAAGAAAATAAGAATAAGAAAACCTTTATTAGTCTCGCAATGGAGAAATTCCCAATTCACAGCAGCAAAGTTATGAAAGGAAGAAGTAGAACAACAAAATATAGGAGCTGCTGGAAAGGCGGCCACTCTCGCGGTGCCATTTTGAAGTCAAACTAACGCAACACAACACAACACATGGGACACAGACAGTCGTGCAATCTTCACCAATTTTCTGCATACACTTTGTTGTCTGGAGCAGTTATAGATGAAAGAGGAGATCAGAGACGTCATGCTGAAAATGTGCACACGTCTGCTACAAGCTAAGTTTTGAAAGCAAACGCGAAGCTGTAGCGTCCATTAACGAAAAGAGATTCGTTCACTTCTCCTGTCCCACGTAATCCACTTCAAACTCCAAGCCGCGACTCCCAGTTCCAAATCCGCATAGGCGCTCTTTGCCGACGCGCCTTTCTTCTCATCGTCGGCTCCTCAAGACTTGCATCCATCCAGCCGCAGACCGTTCAACAGCACCGATCGCTCCGCTGAACAAAGCGGGGCTGTGAAAAATGCTGCCCATTACAGGCGCAAGACACAAGCGCCCCAGGACTGTCCAGCAACGACAGTCAAATGGCGTTTGACATTCCTCCCAGTCAAAAACAGTGCTGGTATACCCATGCTGCCGAGAAGGCGCAACCACCAAGCACAGAGTCTCCTCCTTGATGAATGCCATGGCCAAAAATGTTGAAAAAAGTCCACATCAGGTCCACACGACGTAACAACAAACACAAAGTGACAAAACAAACACAAAAACAACAAAAAAAGCAAAGCTCATGAGAGCACTTGCTGACGGCTGCCTACTCGGGCGCCATCTTGACTTCAAATTATTAGCCAATAATAAGAAAAAATATATATAAAACGCCAATTTATTCACAGTCACGCCAACACCTCACCTGACAAAATGCATTTAATGTTTCGCCATGAGTGATGCAATAAATAAAACAATAAGCTGACTAAGCAGTTTATCAGGCAGCAATGAATCTGCTGGGACTGACGTGCTTTCACCGAAGCATTCCTGTTATCCATTTCTAACTCAACAAACACTCAAATCTGTCTAACCCAACTATTTTCATAGATTTCACCGATCCACACTTTCAAACTTGAGGCGAAACAATGCCGCATAGCTCCCGGGCAGTAAGAAAGAGGGGGGGCTCTGCGACACTTCTCAGACAGTTCAAGTGTTCAAAAGACCGAAAGGGTTTGTCCTCAAGCTAATTCTAACACACAGAATCAAGTACCGGTATTTTTTTTAGTAATGACTCTAAACAGTTCACTTGCATCTCAGGAAATCCATCCATTATCTGATCCGCTTACCCTGAAGTGAGGTAAAGTATGCAATGGTATGTCATTCAGCACTTTATTATTCGTCCCAGAGAGGGAAAAACAATCACATCAGGGCATTACCAGGCAGAAACGCAACTAAGCACAATCTAAGGCTACTGATTTGCAATCATGGCGTGTGCCATTCACCTCCAGGTAATCAAGGGGCAGGAAGGTCTCAGGCTCTCCTCGCTGCTCCTTGATGTACTGGATACAATCTCTGCCTGTCTTCTCGGAATCAACAATGATGGCGTCCATGTTCTTCCCCAAAACTTTGGTCACAGCAATCTGATATTTCTTCTGAGTGGGCTGGCACAAGTCAATCAGGCGTCCATACTGCAGAAAGAAGAACAATCAACGCCATGTCTCCAACATCAGTCATGTGAAATTCATTTACACATTAGGCAGAATGAATTCCTCACCACTGAGCCAGGGTACAGTCGTTTGATGCTCTCCATGATTTCAGCCTTCCGTTGCTGTCGACTGTTCTCCTGCCTGTCGATCCTGGCATCGCCGAGCTGCTCCATGACCTTGGTGAAAAACACATGACAATGATGCGTGACAGTGTGTGTGTTTTTTTTCTGTATGTGTGTGTGTGTGTTACTACGCCTACCTGGTTGAGCTCCATGTTGATCTCATCAATCCTCCTCTTGGCCATTTCCACTTCCTCAGTCAGTTCCTCCTCCATGCGCTTCTGCTCATCCAGAGATTGCCTGCACAGTAACAGCGAAAACAAATGAGGTCCCACGATTCAAAGCACTTTTCTCAGTGCAGTGTGGCACACCTGCTGGTGGTGATGTAATCCTCTAACTTCTCAATGCGCTTCTGGTTCTCCTCAATCTCACGAATCTTCTGTTTGATTTTGGCCTGGAAAAGTGGGGCATGGTCATTTATAGTTGCTTGAATTGAAATGTTGCACAGGTGCACAGTGCCTTTGTTACCTCGGTCTCCACTTTCTTCCTTTCCTCCAAGTCAAGGCGGTCCTGGTCAGCTTTCTGGTCTCGGTTGAACTTCTCTAACTCCTGAGCCAGGGTGGCAGCACGTTTACTGGCCTCTTCCTTCAGTCGATGGTACTGCTTGACCTACAAGTGAAACGCACATGATTATTTCGAGTCTTTTACATTAGGTCTGTCCAATTTCTAGGGATGTCCCTTACCACATCATCTAAGGAAATCTGATTTTAATTATCTGTCGATGAGTCCCAATGCGATACCAACATTACCTCAGTATACACTTTGGTTGGTGTGCCGTTACATACATTTTGAATGTAAAAGATGCGTCTTGGCTAAATAAAGGTGGGGAAACACTGTTTTGCAATATGAATACACTACATGCAAAATTCAAACTTATGGTACCTGGTTCTCCTCCAGGGTAAGGTCCTGGCCCTGGCTCTGCGCCTCCTCCTCCATGCGCTCCTCAAAATCTTGCTTGGCAAGCTCCACCGCTTTCATCTCCTTGTCAAGCTCATCCATGTCCGCCTTGCGTTTCTTGTACATCTTCTGGGCATTCTGCAACGATTTCCGGGCTGCCTCAAGCTTCTTGATCTTGTGCGAGGTGTTCTCTTTTGCCTTGATGTACTGTGGCCTTTTCTGATTCAGCTCAGAGTCCTTCTCTCTGGGGGCAGATGTCAAGCGATCAGCAAGTTGAAAGCCAAGCATAACCCATAAGAATGTGGTAACTCACTTGATCTCTTTCTCAATTGTCTGCTGCTCCCTCATCAGCCTGCCAAGCTCCTTCTTCTTGTCTTTCAGCTCCTCCTCCACATGATCCATCCTCTTACGGTCCTTGTCGATCTCCTTGTTGCGCTGACCCAGCTCTTTGTTCAACTTCTCGATCTCTGTCTCGTTGTGGTAGAGTTTGAAGAGCTGCAACTGAACGCTGGCCCTCGCCACTTCATCCTTCAGTCGCTGGTAGCGCTCAGCCTGGATCAAAGTGGGAGGGCCGAGACAAAAGTGGAAGGTTTATTCAATGTAGTTTCAAGAAGAAGAAAAAAAAACATTCATGAGGTACATCGGAATTTTTTTATCCCTCATTCACCCTTTAAGTTAATACAACGCTGAAAGATTATTCAATTGTTTCTAAAGTGTTTTTTTAGTTGTTGCGAACCAACAGACTGGTTACGTTTGCCGTTTTCACTTGATTGAGAAGTGTATTACATGGTACTCAAAACCATGACTTTTATCAATGATATCCAATACTTTTTATTTCCATATCAATCAGAATCAGAATCATCTTTATTGGCCAAGTATGTAGAACACACAAGGAATTTGTCTCCGGTAAAACACCCTGCATTAGTATCATTGTAAACAACAAAATCATTGAACCATTTTAGAGTGACCAGTAGCAGTATTTGTAGTACAAGAAGAGTGACTATGTCAGTGACTGTTTAGGGAGTTAATGGCTAGAATGGCATTGAACCCTTCCTACTAACAAAGTGGGACTTTTAAAACTCAAAAGTCCAAATACAAGTAGGTTACAAATAAATATACAGTATATGAATGAACGGCACAAATACAGACTTGCCTCTTCTTTTTCCTGCTTGGCCTCTTTACGCTCGGCTGCAATGTTCTTCTTGCGATGGTAGTTGAACTGGGTGTCCTCCTCCGCTTTCACCATCTCTTTCTTCCTGCGGTCATACTCCTGGGCCAACTCCCCTGAGCGCGAGATCTCCTCAAACAAAGCCGTGCGCTCCTTTGGGTTCTTCATTGCAATAGACTCCACGGCTCCCTAGAGAAACAATCAGAACAAAACACCAAATGTAAAAAATACAATCATTTATTTCAATGAGTACTCTCTTTTTAAATGAACATCTTCCTTCACACAAAGCATTTACGCAATTCTCTGACAACCCATAAATTTGATGGCATTGTGAGCCATCGGAAGGACAAAAACACATTTCTTACAGATGTTCTGGCTCACCTGGAAAACCAAGAAGTTTCGAGCCTTGATGAGAATGCCAAGTTTTTCCAGCTGCTCACTGTAATCGGGCAAACCCACCACTTTGTTGTTGATGCGGTATTCAGAGGAGGAACCTGCCACATAATTAATCAAGAGATCAAAAATTCAGAGAGCGTAAGATGATTTTGGAAGGCTGCAAGTTTATGCTAACATGCTCAAGAAAATTCAAAAAGTAGTCTCAGGCAAAAACTGAAGACCATAACAAAGTGACAAAGAAAGTTCCTACCAATGATCATCCTGGTGAAGGAGCGTTCTTCTCCATTATCCTCCTGATAGACCATACTGACAAAAGCTCTGTTGGCAGCTGGCTTCCCAACAGGTGCCCCATGGATCAGATCTTTCAGAGTCTTCACCCGCAAGTTACTGGTCTTCTCCGCCAATACAAAGCTGATGGCATCCATAAGATTTGATTTTCCTGCAGACAAGTTAAGATTGTGAGACGTGTTAGCCAGTGACGACTTTATTATACAGTCAACTGAACATTCCAAGTAATTAAAAACCAACCGTATTATTACTACACTGTGCAAATTGTTTCTAATTGAGTGCCTATAAAGCGTGCACAAGTCACAAGCCCAGGTCATGCAAACTATTGATGCGGAATATATATTGGATACAAGATCGGAGTTCGATGCTCGATGAGTTCGATTTTCTGTGCAGTCGTTCTGCTCGGGCTGCACCGATTGCCGGCATTTTGCTTTGGCAAACTTACCAGATCCATTCGGACCGATGATCGCCGTGAATTTATGAAAGGGTCCAATAATTTGCCGTCCTTTGTATGACTTGAAGTTTTCAATCTCTATGAGTTTTAGGTAACCCATTTTAGTTGTAGTTCAGTCGTCGAACGTTTTGCAGCGGACGTAAAAAAAACAGGCGAATTTTGGCTAATGCTAGCATGCGATGTCTCCTGGAAGAGCTCTCACAACAAACCATGCACGCAAACAAATCTACGTCCCTGCTCAGTCCGACGCCGGACGATACGACCATCTCATCGTAGCACGCATCTAGCCGTTAATCTTTGCATTTCAATCATAATCTTGACTACTCGGTCACGATGCCGAGGTGACAACAATGCGCCATTTTACAATCTAACAGGAAGAGCTTTGAGCGCGAGAGCTGTAACCTCGCAATTTATCGCGAGATTCCAAGTGCTGTGTTTTGGCTTGACTATTTTTTTTATAATGCAGTCCAGGTGGTAATGATAAGTAGCTAAATACTAGGATTTCTTTGTGTATTATCAAGCTTAACACATAACTAAAACATCGGATCATTATTTTTAATTGATAGAAGATTAGATGTTACCATGGATACCGAGGGTCACAAACACAGCCGAGTTGTGTTCAGCAAGCGACTGTCTTGATTATTTCGAAACAAATTTCATCATATAGGGTGATTGACATTCTAAACGGATACATTGCTGATTCAGTGTTGCTTTAGAATTTCAGCAGGTGGACAATAATGGATAAACGGAGTACAGACCTTTATTTAGTGTTGTGTGGTTAAACCACTATACATAGGCAGTAAACGCAAGAGTCAAGACTGTACAGACAGTACTTTCCCTTTCATTTTCTCTACATGTAAGTCTGAATAATAATCACTTTTCTTGCTTTTTTCTATTATGCTGCAACAGATGGAGGATCAATAAAGTCTAATGCACCACTCGATTATGAACACAATCCAGGACAATCAATAAATGTGTAATTTAAATAAAGAAATATTTATAATACGTTTTCATATCTTAATTAAACTACTTATAGCTTCATGATAACTATTTTAAATGCTGTGCACTTCGACACAAGTGCCATATTATACCGGTGCATTATTTGATTTTTTTTTATACGTTTATGCTATGAGTCACCTTAGATTGCCCAGATGCACCAAAGTATGGCCTGTGTCTTTATTAATACTTGACACGATTGTGTTATTTCCAAATGCATAAGATAGAAACATTGCAATGTTGTTCCTCTTTACAGATTAAAAAAAAAGAAAAAGAGAGAGAACATGTACAAAATACAATTCCCTGTTGACCAATCGATTGAGACCGCTGTGGAGCGTAGACAGGCTGCCGAGGCTGCACGCAAGGCTCGAATTTTCAATACAAGGCAGCGTGTCATGGGCCTTGACCTGGATGCACTGCACAAACAGACCCTGGAGAAAAAACACAGCAAAGAAATGGAGCAAGAAAGGGACAAAGATTTTGGTAAAAGACACAGAATGACAGACAAGATGACACAGAGAGTACCGGTAAATGAAATAATATTTCTGTGCATTTTCATGTTGCAGACAAGCTGAGACTGAAGCATGATCAAGTGCTGTTACAGAGAGACACGGAGGAAAGGAAAGTACGCGAAGCTTTACACACTGGCCTGACTCAGTATTGGGACATCCAGCAGCGTGTGGAAGACTCGCGTGATGCCGATCTCAAGTGTGGCTTGAGGGGGGTATTCGGGATCACTATTCCTGAGGCTGAACTCGGGCCTTCCAGCATGCAGATCTTTCAGGTGGGCTCACCTCAGAATGCAGACATTCCCAATTTACAGTAGCAAAATTATGAAATGGAGAAAGTAGAAGAGAAAAAGTATGTAGATAAATATAAATATATGCATATTAAAAATGGGTGAGTGGGGGTGAGTCCAGGTTTTCAGGACCATCTATTCAATAGCCTGACCAGCAGACTATGCCATAATGAATGGCTGAGGCCACCACAGAGGTCTTCAGGAGTGACCCTTATCCAACCTTATTTGTGTTCTCCATAGGGCGAAGATATTGGAGCGGCACAACGCAAGAGAGAGCAAATGAAAAAAACAGCAAGAGATCTTCTGGCACAAAGGGTCCAGCAGGAGAGAAGCTGTTTTGAGGACAAGCACCGAAGTGAGTAGAAACCCAAGATGCGGTGATTATTATTATTATGACAAGAATCTATTTAACACATTCATTTCATGGTATGCGCACCCTATGATGACAATGAGAGCTATTCTGTTCTAACAAAACACCCACAATAATCTCAAATCTGCATAATTTCTTCCTGTGCAAACAAGCATCGCAGCCAGCCCTTGTCAAGAGAGAGGTTCCATTGATGGACAAACTTCAAAGGGAGTCGTTATGTATGTGTGAGCGGGTGAACAAGTGTTGATTTGCATCACGTGTGTGTTTCAGAGATGCTGGCTGAGAAAGAACTGTTGCAACAGGACCACAGCTGGAGACAGCTACACAGTGCTGAGGAAAAAGGCAGAAAAGCTGCCCGGATTGCTCTTGATCACTACAATCAAGCTCTGGTACAATACACACACACACACACACACACGCACACACACACACACACACACACACACACACACACACACACACACACACACACACACACACACACACACACACACACACACACACAAACCACTATTCACCAGGTACAAACGCAAATACAACTAAACTAGGGAATTTTTCAGAAGGTGCAAACAAAACATACATCTCATACTATAAAATGTCACAAAGCGTCAATCGTCTATGTAAACTTTAAGGGTGCCACTCAAAATGTTAAGCCTACTTTACATTGCAGTTAGTCCGAGAATAAAACGAAAACTCCCTGAAACAACATAATTCAGTCCAATACAAACGCTTTACATTGAACACAATAAACTAATCTGATGTGATTTACACTGACAACTCACTAACTCATATCTATTTGGTCCCGTACGACGGAGCGTTTTTCTGCAAGCCTTTTTTGCCATAAAAGCCACCAAACTTCCTGGGTGACCTGCATAAGGATCGCTGGGATTACGTTAATACGTTAAATGTGTCAGGTGTGCGCCACATGTGTGTGACGTGGCAATGGTGAGGGTAAGGGTGTTCTTAATGCTGTTGGGCTGTCGCCGATAACTCTGACAGACTGGGCCGGCCTGAAATACTGATGGACTCACCGGATTGACCACGCCCACCACTGATGTTTACTTCCTCATCGGTCTTGACGACAGACATCTCACGTTTTGTCTATTGCAAAATAATATAAAAAATGGAAATACATGATAATTCCTACTCTTACCAATGGTGCCTACAAAGGTTTTAAGCATCACAATTAATCAATGAACTACATGAAAGACAAGGCCTGACAGTATGTGGCTCCTTGCAGGCTACCGAGCAGGCTGAGCGACTGCAGGAGTCACGTCGGAGAGAGGAGAGGGAGAATCTTGCTGAAAAGTGGCACACATTGACATCCTCCATGATGACAGAGGGTTGGGAAGCTGCCGTGAGCCAGCTGCAGAAAGGGAAGCCTGCTGCGACCAACATGTGGAAGGGCATGAGCCCCGAGCAGCTGAGCGCCATCTACAGGGAAAGGGGGGCACAATGCATGGAGAGACAGGTAGATAATGGTACCTTGTAACTGAGCGACAACATTTACGAACACGCTTAACGCATGGGTGCAGGTATTAGACGGTCGATGAGACAATGCCATGGCGTGGTATGCTTCTCCATGTTCAGAGATGAGTGACGGTGGGGGTTCCTTTTCGATCTTTCCCATCTATGAGAGCTGGAGGCTATTGGGGGTTGGACATGGCTGAGAAGGTTTTTTTTTCTTCTTTGTGGTCTCCAGAGCAATGATCGGCAAACAGCTACTCACTCATATTGAAACTTCCGGGCAATTTAGCATATTGCCATGCAAGGTCCACACAGAGACATTCCAACAGAGATTTAAACACAGATCTAATGATTGTGAGGCAGACCTGGTAACCACTAAACCCCATGTTGCAGCTCACTGTCCACAAAGATGAAAGAATACAATCGCGAATAGAATTGCCATCTAAGGGGGAACGAAGGTGTCACTGAACAACTGACTGATTGATTGATGAAGTGGTGCCCCAATGCAGTGATGATCTAATAGCCAATCTTTGTTATCAATGATAAGAGATGGCGTGATACTGAGAAGAACCGGGAGGCAGCGTGGAATTCTCAAC
Source organism: Hippocampus zosterae (assembly GCF_025434085.1). Taxonomy (NCBI): domain Eukaryota; kingdom Metazoa; phylum Chordata; class Actinopteri; order Syngnathiformes; family Syngnathidae; genus Hippocampus; species Hippocampus zosterae. The sequence goes on from NC_067452.1 coordinate 16,223,058, forward strand.
TCTTAAAGGTATCCAGTGACGCCTGGCAAGAGGAAAAGAGAACGGCAGAACTCAGGAGAGCAAAGCGGATCCAGGCAGACCAGTTCAACAAGCAGCTGTCCAAAGAGCAACAAGCACAGTAAGCAGCAAGCACAAAAAGCAAATTGAATCCAGACTGCGGAGAGAGTTACTTACCGCTAACCTTTTGTGCATTTTTGTGTTCTCTTACATTCAGTCAACAGCATTTGGACAAGGAGCTGTACGCCAACAAACCAACCCAGGAATACTTCTGCCAATTTAACACCACCTCTCGCTGATGCTGACGTGTGACATTGTAATACGCATTGAAAAGTACATATAATGCCATTCTGTTTTGTTATGTTTTGAAAATTAAGTGGAGTTCTGGCGGTGCGAGGTCGGACGGTTGATTTTTGTTTCAATGCAAATCCAGTAGCTCTGAAGTTGGTAACCCATAAAAATATTGTGTTTCGAGCTGGTACGGGATCATGTCTACCAAGATTGAAGAGCAAGTGAATCTGTAACTGCAACACAACGAACGTTCCGTGTGTTTTGACAAATGTTTCCACAATGAAAGTGCAATGATGCTGCCATGAATTGGACTGGTGAGCACCAGTCCAATTCATGGCAACGACTGAAAAAGAAATGAAAAACAATGGCATTATTTTAAAAAAAAAAAAAAAAAGCAAAATGGCATTACTGAATATGAAAATGGTATTAGATGTAATTTTCGAAAATAAATACACTTTTTGGTTTCTTTACTTGATTTGTCTTTTATTTAACCTAAAAATGTGTGAGATCATTTTGCCTGACCCTGTATTTATATGTACCGTATTTTCACGACTATAAGGCGGCATTAAAAGTCTAACATTTTCTCCAAAATGGACAGGACGCCTTATAATGCGGAGTGTCTTTTGTATGAGCTGAGTTCCAAAACCTGGCTGAGACATGCTGTTTATATTGAGAAAAGGCGGAAGTGAGGTCGACCAATCAGTGAAGGGCGTCCGTGGATATATATATGTAAATATATGGAGAGAGAGAGAGAAAAGGTGTACGTGAATGATGACAGGCATGCTGCGAAGAGGTTGGCCAATCAGTGAAGGGCGTCCATGTATTTATATGTAAATGACCTCATCCATATTCCTACGCCTGTCCGCTCTCTTCGTTCCTCCTCCTCTGTCCTCCTCTCTGTCCCCCCTGCTCGCCTCGTCACCATGGGAAATAGAGCCTTCAGTCGCTTTGCTCCCCAGCTTTGGAACTCACTCCCAGCTGACCTTTGTAATTCAGACTCACTAACACATTTCAAATCCAGCATCAAAACACATCTGTTTCGACAAGCCTATTCACTCAGACCATAAAGCCATTATTTATTTATTTTTGTTCTATTTATTTTTTCTTATTTGATGTTGTTTTTAACATTGTATTCGTGATTTTAACTGCTTGTTGTAAGATGTCCTTGAGTTTCTAGAAAGGCGCCCACAAATAAAATATTTTATTATTATAATATATGGAGAGAGGTGGACGTGAGTGAGGACAGGCATGCCGGGGGGGGGGAGGGGTCCGCCAATGAGTGAAGGGTGGGCGTGTAAGTGGACGCTAAAGGCACGCCTCTAGCAGGTACCAGCGCCTGTATAAAGTGTGAGTATGTGCATAATTGCAAAACAACTTCGGTTTTGGTTTCCAAGAACCCCCAAAAATGAATTCCACAAAGAGACACGCCTACGAAGCTCAATTCAAACTCCAAGCCATCGGTTATGCAGAGAAACATGGGAATCGAGCAGCCGCCAGAGAATTTAATGTCAACGAATCCATGGTTCGCAAATGGAGGAAGCAGGAGAATGAGCTTCGCCAAGTCAAAAAGACGAAGCCGAGTTTCCGTGGAAATAAGGCGAGAGGTGGCCCGAGTTGGAAGACCAACTGGAGCGGTGGATTCTTGATCAAAGAGCAGCCGGCAGAAGCGTCTCCACGGTCACCATTCGACATAGGGCAAAAACGTTAGCCGAAGAATTGAAAATTTAACATTTTCAAGGAGGTCCGTCTTGGTGCTTTTGCTTTATGAAACGGCGCGATCTACCCGTGAGAGTGAAGACGACCGTGGCTCAGCAACTTTCAGCGGACTACAAAGAAAAGCTGGCCGTTTTCCGCACCTACTGCAGTAAGAAGATTGTCGACAAACGCATCCAGCCTAACCACATAACCACATAACCAACATGGACGAGGCCCCGCTGACTTTCGACATCCTGGTGACCCACACTGTGGAGAAGAAGAGGACCAGCACGGTTGCGCTACGCACAACGGGGGCACGAGAAGTCTGCTTTTACTGTCGTTCTTGGTTCTCATGCCAACGGACAGAAACTGCCACCTATAGTGATATTTAAGCGAAAGACGCTGCCGAAAGAAAAGTTTCCAGCCGGTGTCATCGTGAAAGCAAACCAAAAGGGCTGGATGGACGAGGAGAAGATGAGAGAGTGGCTGAGTGAGGTGTATGTTAAGAGACCGGATGGCTTTTTCCATGCCTCGCCGTCACTCTTGATTTGTGTCTCCATGCGTGCCCATCTCACAGCAGTGGTGAAAAACAAAGTCAAGCAAATGAACTCCGAGCTTGCCGTCATTCCCGGAGGACTTGACAAAAGAACTCCAACCGCTGGACATCGGCATCAACCGGGCGTTCAAAGTGAAGTTGCGAGCGGCATGGGAAAAATGGATGATCGATGCCAAACACAGCTTTACGAAGAGTGGGAGGCAGCGCCGGGCTAGTTACGCCACAATCTGTGAATGGATTGTGGCTGCTTGGACGAACGTATCTCCTAGTACAGTTGTTCGAGCTTTTGGCAAAGCCGGCATCATTTCTGTGGAGCCACATGACGACAGTGACTCTGACAACGAGAGGGAACCCGGCGGTTTGGATGGATTACCGGTACTTGCACAATTGTTCAATTCGGATACAGAAGATGACGACTTTGAAGGCTTTCTGAGTGATGATTGAACAAAAAACGTGAGTACCTTGTAAATAAAATACACCCAAACTCAGTTCTGCTTTCGTTGCCTTTTTAAAAACGTGTTTTAGCGTGTATCCGTATGTCTTGGCATGCTACCGTATGCTTCAAGCTAATGTGTTAGCTTGCGCGCATGCATGCCGTATGTTTAAGCTGGCGTATGTTTTACCACTGTAAAACTGCGCCCAATAATACAGAGCGGTTTGTCTATGTGTAAAATACAGAAATGGCACCCATTAATGAGACTGCGCCCAACCGTACGGTGCGTCGAATGGTCGTGAAAATACGGTATGTATATACTGAAGTTATCACTTATATATGTTATATGTTTAGCTTAAAACTTTGTATCATAGACAGGTCGACTTTGAGTATTAGGTCTCTGTCCTGAACATCCGCTACTTAAAACAAAGAATGTAGTGTGAAGTTGGGGTCCTATTTCCCCTTGAGTGATTAACAGCCCCAAGTGTTTTCTTTTGCGTCTCCCACCTCGGTAAAGTTCCTGAAGGCTGTCAAGCTCCCTTGGGGAGGAACTCTTATCTCGAGATTTGTGCACAGCAGATGTGGTCTGTACTTTGTCAAAATGCCAAAATCGAACTTTGCTTGACTTTCTTTGCCTCTGATTTTTACATAAGGGGAAGGACTTCCCGCCCCTAATTAATATAATTAACATACTATGCCTATGTATATGTGTGACTGTAGTTGCTCGGGGCTTCCTGATTAAATCTGAGACAAACAGGAGTCCGAATCAATTCGAGTTGTTTCACACTTGTGCCATCAACGTTCAGTAAAACATCTTGCAAGAACTTCTCCATTTCCAGCCTCTGATTTTCACACATCAACCCAGCCCGAATCAAACAAACACGCAGAGGACCTGGGGAAGTGGAGAACGGTGAAGGGATCCCGCCGTGTCCACAACAACACGCTTCCCCCTGCTTGATCGCCTCCAACAATATATATACTGTATATACATATATATATTTTTTAAAAAATCCTCATCTCACCCCTCGGGTGGTGTCCGTCCCTCATTCAGCTCGGGTCCTCTACCAGAGGCCAGGAAGCTTGAGGGTTCTGCGCATTATCCTTGCTGTTCCCAGCACTGCACATTTCTGGACTGAGATGTCCGATGTTGTTCCCGGGATCTGTTGCAACCACTCATCTAGTTTGGGGGTCACTGCCCCGAGTACTCCGACCACCACAGGCACGACTGTCACCTTTACCTTCCAGGCTCTCTCCAGCTCCTCTCTGAGCCCTTGGTATTTCTCGAGTTTCTCGTGTTCCTTCTTTCTGATGTTTCCATCACTTGGGACCGCTACATCCACTACAACGGCTTTCCTCTGCCCTTTATCTATGATCACTATATCTGGTTGGTTCGCCATTACCATCTTGTCAGTCTGGATCTGGAAGTCTCACAGGATCTTCGCTCTGTCATTCTCCACCGCCTCCAGAGGTGTTTCCCATTTTGACCTTGGGGTTTCCAGTCCATACTCCGCACAGATGTTTCGGTAGACTATGCCAGCCACCTGGTTATGGCGTTCCATGTAGGCTTTCCCTGCCAGCATCTTACACCCTGCAGTTATGTGTTGGATCGTCTCAGGTGCCTCTTTGCACAACCTACACCTTGGGTCTTGTCTGGTGTGGTATATCTGGGCCTCAATGGCTGTGGTGCTCAGGGCCTGCTCCTGAGCAGCCAGGATGAGTGCCTCTGTGCTGTCCTTCAGGCCAGCCCTCTCTAGCCACTGATAGGACTTCTTGAGATCAGCCACTTCAGTTATGGTCCGGTGGTACATCCCGTGTAGGGGCTTGTCCTCCCATGATGGTCCCTCTTCCAGCGCCTTATCCTCTGTTCCCCATTGTCTGAGACATTCTCTGAGTACGTCATCCGTTGGAGCCTTCTCCTTTATGTATTCATGGAGCTTGGATGTTTATCCTGGACAGTGGCTCTCACACTCACTAGTCCCGGGCCTCCTTCCTTTTGGCTTGCGTACAGTCTCAGGGTGCTGGATTTGGGATGGAACCCTCCATGCATGGTTAGGAGCTTTCGGGTCTTAACGTCCGTGGTCAGAATCTCTTCCTCTGGCCACCTTATTATTCCTGCAGGGTATCTGATCACTGGCAGGGCATAGCTGTTTATTGCCCGGGTCTTATTCTTGCCATTGAGCTGGCTTCTTAGGACTTGCCTCACTCGCTGGAGGTATTTGGCCGTAGCCGCTTTCCTTGTTGCCAGTTCGAGGTTGCCATTGGCTTGTGGTATACCAAGGTACTTGTAGCTGTCCTCAATGTCTGCTATTGTTCTTTCAGGGAGTGAGACTCCTTCAGTGCGGACTACCCTTCCTCTCTTAGTCACCATCCGACTACATTTCTCAAGCCAGAATGACATCCCGATGTCGCTGCTGTAGATCCTGGTTGTGTGGATCAGGGAATCTATGTCCCTTTCGCTCTTAGCATACAGCTTTATGTCATCCATGTAGAGGAGGTGACTGATTGTAGCTCCATTTCTGAGGCGGTATCCATAGCCTGTCTTGGTGATTACTTGGCTTAGGGGGTTCAGTCCTGTGCAGAACAGCAGTGGGGAGAGTGCATCACCTTGGTATATGCCACATTTGATGGACACTTGGGTAAGTGGCTTGCCATTCGCTTCAAGTGTGGTTTTCCACATCCTCATCGAGTTCGCAACGAAGGCTCTTAGGGTCCTGTTCACCTTATACAACTCCAAGCATTCAGTGATCCATGTGTGTGGCATCGAGTCATAGGCTTTCTTGTAATTAATCCAGGCTGTGCACAGGTTGGTACGATGGGACCTGCAGTCTTGTGCGACTGTTCTGTCAACCAGGAGGTGATGTTTGGCTCCTCTGGTATCTCTACCAATGCCCTTCTGTGCTTCGCTCATGTAAAGATCCATGTGTCCACTTATTTTAGCCGCAATGATGCCTGACATGAGCTTCCATGTTGTGGAGAGACAGGTTATTGGCCAATAGTTGGATGGGACTGCACCCTTTGAGGGATCCTTCATGATCAGGATCGTTCGCCCTTCGGTTAGCCATCCTGTGTGAGTCCCATCCGACAGCAGCTGGTTCATTTGTGCTGCTAGGTGCTCATGGAGTGCTGTGAGCTTTCTTTAGCCAGTAGGTGTGGATCAAGACTATTTCCTGTATGTCTGCCACTGTTATGGTAACTGGGTTCTGTTCAGGGAGGTTGCTGTGCTCCTTTCTCAGGGTCACCAGCCATTGTGCACTGCTGTTATGTGCAACCTCCGTCTCCCATATGCCTTTGCAGTACCTTTCAGTTTCCAGTCTTGGTGGGTCAGCTCTGTTGTTCGGACCCTGCCACTGAGCGTACACTTTCGCAGGTTGTGTTGCGAACAGCCTGTTTATTCGTCTGGCCTCATTCTCTTTCGTATACCGCTTTAGGACAAGGCTTGGAGCCTTTGTTTGGCAGTTTCGAGTGCTTCAGGTATGGTCATCTGGATGTACCTCTCGGGTATCGGCCTTTTCATCACACCTCTCTGGGCCTCCGTCAATTGACTCACATCTTTCCGAGCCGCCTTGATCTTAGCCTTCAACCGTCTTTTCCATGGTGGGTAACGTATCTCATAGCTTCCATGGTTGCTCTTATAGCCAAGCATCTCAAGGATTACTGATGCTGAAGCGTACATCAGCTCATTGGTTTCCATGATCGTTACGGTAGGGATCGCCCTCAGTGCTGCATTCACACTTTCCATGAGACTTTCAGGTGGTACTTCACATAGTCGTTGTAATCGGTTTCTAGGTTGCCCAGCTTCTTGCCCCCGATCCTTGTGGGGATAAAGCGGATTTGAAAAAAAATTGAAATTAGTGTTGAATCCAGATGATAATATTGGATACAACCATCCATCCAAGTCGCCTGTACATCTCCTGAAAACATATCTGGATCCAAATGAATTTACTTCATCAAAAACGTTTTTCAGTATTTTATTTTCTGCAGCCTTTTGATGAATTTACGCTATCTTGGGGCCGTGCAGTTTGCGTGTGCACGTGTGTGTGTGTGTGTGTGTGTGTGTGTGTGTGTGTGTGTGTGTGTGCGCGCGTGTGTGTGAGTGTGTGCGTGTGCGCACGCTCGTGCGTGTTTAAATTGACTATCAACAAGAAGATGCTTTAACGGCGCCCCTTGACTTGTCATTTAAATGCTAGCTACGAGACGTGTCGGATGACAGAAAGGACATGTACGGTTGATGTGACACCACTCTTGTCGGACATCACATGCTCACTGTGGTGCTGCATCCTCGTTTTCATGACTGCATCAGATGAAAAAAAAACGTTTTCACCGCAGTTTATGGCCAGTTGGCATGAAACTTAAACATTCATTGGCAACGAAATACAACAAACAGCTTCCGATTTTCACCAAATTTGCAAACAGGCAACGTTTTTCCCATTTTTTATTTTTATTTTACCTTCTCTTAATTTGCTGAACAGCCAAATTTTACTTTACTGTAATAATATGGCAAGAACAAAAGCAGCATGACAAAGAAGAAACATGACAACTTGCTTTCAGATAATGCTCAGGACTGCTGAAGCTGCAGATTTTTAAAGTGGTTGTAACTGGGTTGATCAGAGCATTCTTTCAAGGGATTGATTTTTAAAAAAATTTAAGGGCGGAAAAAGGTCTCACTCAATAGCCCCCAAAAACTCCTGTACCTCATGTTGCAGGCAGTAGCACATTAAAGCGGAAGTCAACCCCAAAGTTGTCTTGACAGTAATATGTTCGATGTGCGTCCACGAGTCGACATGCGGCATTCTGATACGTTTTGGGTTTGTGGAATATGAGTTAGCAGCAAAATCCACCCATTTTTAGCCACCTGAGCGATGGCCATTTTTCCACTTTCTCTCAACTGAAAATGACATCACAGTGGCTTAGGTGTCAGGTAACGACCAATAACGGCTCACCTGTTTTGTGAAGCAGAGCCGTAACTGGTCGTTACCTGAGTCACTGTGATTTCATTTACAGTCGACAGCAAGTGGCAAAATGGTCGCCCCCCCTGACATGGACAAACATGGGTGGCTTTTACTGCTTAACGCATACTGTACTCCACAAATGCTGGAGTCACGCTGCATAGAACTTACTATTGTCAATAAAATTTGGGGGTCGACTTCTCCTTGTCCTGTCCAAATTTTGAATTGAGGAACACAAGTGAACAGTATGTCGAATGGCTATTGATTTTTATTTTTAGGAATTGTTTTAAATCTAGGCTACATATGCCAGACCGATTTGAACTACTAAAAATTTATAACAATGGTTATGCCCGTATTGAGTAATAATTATAGTATCCATGATTGGGGACTTTCGTAAAAATGTAAAAAGACCATTTAAAAAAGAAACCCAACACAGCTTTTTAGAGTTTTTGTTGTTGTTGTTTTTTTTTTTTTTTTTTTTTTTACAATTGACCAATTGACATATCATTTCCATCTACAAAATCTCCAAATTATAAACAACTTTTACTCAAATTAGGGTACGAATAATGTACAGACAAAAATCATATGTGAGTACTACAAAAAAAATACATTCTCTAGATGTGAAGTAAATACCAACTATGTGTATATATGTAATTTGCAGATGGCCAGACATTTTACCTTTCTGCAATCTTAAACTGCATGAATAAGTGTACGGTGTTTGCGCGCAAGTCTCCACCCTCTTTTATCTGCAAGTGCCGCTCCCCAAACAAAATATGGAGCGTGACAGTACCGAAAGAGACAAAGACAAGATACAGAAAGCAACACATAGGCCTTGACACAAAATGTACAATATATCTCCAATCATAACATTACACTTGATGAAGGAGTTATGACATCAATCTGGTGCTCTATGCAAAAGCCAGTAGGCACAGGAACTTGTCAGGACAAGAAGATATAATACTGGAATATGGCTAAATAGATACATGTCGATGCAAATATATACACCAGATGCTACTCGGCGTTTTCACAGCAAGTTCCCCTTTACCTATTGTTAGTGTGTTAGTGATGGCATGAAATGGTACGAAACCTGACCTCAGTGCTCATGGCCAACAGATCTCAAATCTATGAAGTATGTCAATAAAGACAAGGTAGAACAAACACTACCTGTCAAAGGTTTGGAGACACTTGCTCAATCAAGAGCACTAGAATATCTGTCGGACCTTATTTAAGCGAACCGTCACAACCCACGTGGACTATTTAAAACGATAGATTCTGTACTCAAACCCCCTCAGCCTACTTGCTTGGATTCTTCACCGAAGATGTGCAACAGATTTCCTTCAGTTCTTCATTGATAAGGTCTCTACAGCTAGGACACCGGTCTCAAATACCGCACCCGACCCCTCTGTCCATGTTCCGTGTTCTGCTGTGCTAAATGCTTTTGAGACTGTGCCCTTGACGCTTTAGGAGGATGTAGTTCTCCAGACAAAGACATCTGGCTCTCCCTGCGACTCCCTTCCCCCGCATTTCCTTCAGGAGGTTCTCCCGAGTGTTGGTGCATCGTGTCTTGGACATCATCAACATCAGGCTCTCTTCTGGTATAGTTCCCCAACAGTTTAAACATGCCGTGGTCCAACCCTTGATCAAGAAACCTGGTCTTGATCCAGATGTGCTGTCAAGTTTCAGGCCCATTTCCAAACCGCCTTTCATTTAAAAAAATCTGGAAAAAGTGGTGCACATGCAGTTGAAACATTTCTTGGATGAACATAACATCTTGGAGGTCTTCCAGTCAGGTTTCAAGATGATGCATAGCACGGAGTCAACCCTGTTACGCGTATCTAATGACATCCTCCTGGCAAATGACACTGGAGACCATAGGGTGTCTAGTTTTATTTGGACTTAACTGCAGCATTTGATACAGTGGATCACAATAATCTGCTGACTCGTTTGCAGCACTTGGTGGGCATGGGCGGTAGTGCTCTTATCTGTCCTATTTAGCTGACAGAACCTTTTGTGTCAGCCTTGGCTGCTCTGAGTCACGCACTGCTCCCCTGTCATGTGGTGTTCCACGGGGCTCAATTCTGGGGCCTCTGCTATTCTCGCTGTATCTGCTCCCACTGGGTTCCATCTTAAGGAAGCATAGCATTCCCTTCCAATGCTATGCAGATGACTGGCAGATCTATGTCCTCCAGCAAAATAGACGCCTTCTCGTTAAGGCCACTTCTGTCCTGCCTGGAAGAAATCAAAACCTGGATGGCACAAGATTTCTTGAATTTCAATGAAAAGAAGACAGAGGTGATACTGTTTGGTCCCAGTGGCCCTTGTACATTTCATCCTGTACACTTGCGGCCCCTGTCTCCTTATCTTAAGTCAACAGTCTCAAACTTGGGCCTTAAACTGGACAGCGATTTCAAACTTGACCGGCAAATTGGTGCTGTTGTTAAATCCAGCTTCTTTCACCTTAGACAGCTGGCCAAAGTAAAACCTCTCCTCTCTCATCTACACTTTGAGACAGCAATTCATGCCTTTGTCAGATCCCGGCTTGATTACTGCAATTCCCTTTACTTTGGAGTCAGCCAGTCCTCCATTAAGCGCCTTCAGGTGGTCCAGAATGCCGCTGCTCGCCTCTTGACTGGTACTCGTAAGAGCGAGCACATAACTCCTACTCTGGCATCCCTTCACTGACTCCCCATACATTTTAGAGTTATTTTCAAGATCCTCTTATTTGTTTTCAAATCTCTAAATGACCTCGCGCCACCGTACCTCTCTGAGCTCATTCTCCCCACACACCTGCCTGCCGCCTCAGGTCTGCGGACCAGACATTATTAGAAGTTTGGGGGGGGGGGGGGTCAATCAGACATTCTTTCGGGACATTCTTTCGAATATTTGGATTCTGTTTCTGGTTTAGTCTGTAATATACAGTGTGAAGGAAAGGAAAGGGGGAAGGGACGCAACACCGCACACAGGCCCGTCTCCTCTTGAAAGTTGTGGAAAGGCATTGATTGACATTTGCCGATCACGTACTTTTCCGGCTGATTGATTAGAGCACCGTACATTAGAGTGTTTTTCTGTCATTATTCAAATAAACATGAAGTGGAATTCAAACGAAATAAATATACATATTACATGAATACATGACTAGCTCATAGAAATGGTGTACATTACACGATCATCAAAAAAAATCATTGGCACTTAAATTGTGTGAAATGATTGAAAAAAACATGGTAAATGACGCAGATGTGGTCCCATTACACTTCCTTTTCAGTATGCAACTGCTCTCTACGCAGCCCCCTTTGATCACGTCTGCCGCACAACATTCCGTTTTTCTATTTTTTTTGAAGAGCTTTTGAGGCAAGAAATAAAGACGATAGATGAAAGTTAAACATTTACGTTTTTACACTGCACACATGAAGAAGGATCAGGTAGAGTTAACGGATTTCTCCATGTGAGGGTTAGTCAGATTTACGTCACATGGTCCAATACTTTGGACATGCCTTTGGTCAAAACAGTCTAGTCGATCAGATGACACCACCAGCATCTGAGTTGTCAATGCATTGATTGCGCCTTGGTCATCAAACTACTCAGCAGGGAACAGGAGCGTACGGGCACGTATGTGTTGACGTGTTTTGGTCAGACGGTCCTCTGCGGATGCGTGGAGGTTAATTGAGTATGGTGACTTGGTTGGGCAGGCCATTGGTGGCGGAGGAAACGGTGCTGTGGTTAAGCGGGGAATTATCTGGCACCTCTGGGCCCTCGCTGGGCCGACTGAACTGGCTGGCGAGAGACTCATCCAGGTTGATTTCGGTGGTCAACACGCTGCTGCCATTGAAGTTCAGGTTGTCCTCGCTGCACAGCTTGCTCTCCTCGCACAGTGATGGCTGGCTGGCAGTGCGCTTCTCCATGTCGCTGCGAGAGGGAGCAGTTCAATGAAAGGGGGAATCGAGCCAATACTTTGATTGAACAAAATAGCACGAGCAACACGCAAGCTGAAACGGTCAAACAAAATGTTGCAGAGAGGCCATTGCAGTATTTGGGATGGGGATGAGAAACCACAGCATACCTTTCAAGAGATCTGCAAAGCAGGTTCAGGCATCAGGAAGGAAAGAGGACGATAATGGCAGCAGAAAGGGTTAAGGAAGGTGATCGGTGCAGAGGGAATCGGGATACTATCACAAGTCCAGAACATGACAATCAACGTACACATAACACGACCAACCTGTACTCTCCAAAGGTCTCGTCCTTCATAGGCCGGGCTTCTGAGTCCATCGGGCCTTCTTCTTTGTCTTTCACTAAGAGGAAGACAAGTGGAGTGGAAGAGGAAGACTTGAGTATTAGCTTGAGGCTCTCTTCTCAATAATTATCAAGGGCCTATTTACACCAATGCACGGGAGTCCGGATCCAGATACAGTTTTAAGTCGACCATGCATATACCTAAAAAAATGAATCTAAGTTTAGATGATTCTATTGTATGCAGCCATTTGACAAAATAAAATTGAGTAAATTCAACACTATTTTTTCAGTGTACAAAAAAAGGCCATAAAGGACAGATAACATTAGTGGTCTGTCGTATCAACATGTTTAAAAGTCCAAAGCCCTTACTTGTTATGGACCAGAGGCAGTCCATACATTTGGTACCTTGGCAGTCAGTGGGGAATTTACCCAACTGAATCCACCTCTTAATAGCACCACTATCACACCGCAATTACAGAAACCTTAAAATAAATCATGAAGGCAATATAACAACATGTTAACATACATCAGGTTCAGAAACAGAATCAAAACATTTCAATAAAATACACCATATTCACCTAAAGTGCTGATGATTAAATGTACTCAATGTGTGCAGATGCCAGCAGATAAAAATGCTAATTATCGTGGGACAGCTAGCTTGCCATCTGAGACAAATAAATTGATTAAAAAAAAATTATGTTGTCGATGAACGTCAGTGCTTCTGATAGTGTTCGGCCCACCACTTCTATATTTTCGAGCTGTAAAAGTCAAGCTTGTGGTGACTCAGGCCCTGAGAACGTAAAAATCAAGGGTACAAAAAAGTACCTTTGAAGCAACCACCACACAATTGTAAAAATATTACAAGAATAAAGGATATTGACACTTGCCTGAATACTTTCCCCCTTTGTTCCTCTGGACAAAGCAAAGGATGAGCAGTATGAGCAGAAGCAGCACAATGGCGCTGACCAGGCCAATGAACCATCCCTGGGTCGCAATGCCGGGCTGCATCTCAGTCACTCCTTGAAAGTAGATGGATATTTGCGAGAGCAATGTTGGCAACACACAAGGAGAGGGAACGCTTCAAAAGAAGCGACATCCAAACAAGCCACCTCATTATAATTTCTGACAGGGTGGCATCGCCCCAGGGAACTGACAAAGGCTAACACTCGAAAGCACTTCAATCGCAACGCAGGGAACTACAAGGAGTTCTTTCTCTATAGGATTGATTTGATCTTTAAACACAGGAAACCCAGAGGAACAGCAGATAAGATGAGATAAGACAACACTCTCATTCATGAATGCAGTACCTGTTCCCTCTGTGTCAATCTCTGTCTGAAAGAAGGTAACGTTGCTGTGGATGAAGTGCAGATGGTAATGGGAACCGGGTCTGAGACCCTGCAGCTGGTAGAAGGACTGGGAGGAGTCCACCCTCTCTGTCTTCTTCCACTTATTAGCATCTGTACAGACGTAAATTACTTTGAGCTCAACCTCCAGAAGGTCATTGTTTTGAAAACACAAGTTTGCCCTACCGTTCTCCTTGAAAAATTGGATGTGGAATCTAACATTTCTGTGCCTCTTCTTGGTCAGCCAGCTTATATTAACAAAATTCTCTCCAGGAGACACGCTGATGTTGACAGGAGGCACTGAGAAATATTCAATATGATGGAATTTGTGTTTGTGAGTGACCAATGCTTGAATGCTGCGTCAGCTGCGTGAGGTCAAAGAAGCTGCATACCTCCATCCAGAGTGGTGGCACCTTCCCTCATTATGGGCTCTCCATCTCCGGCGGCAGTGCGCCCCCTCAAGTAGAAGCGGTAGTGGCTATGGCGATCAAGGCCCTTCAGGGTTAGGTGGCTGATTGTGGCGTCATCGATTTGCACCACCTGCATTGGGCTGTCGTCATTCTCCACGACTGAGTGTGGATGAGAAGATATCTAGTCAGTGTAAGGATGACTTCAGATTGACCACAGATGCCTTTAATGATCGCTATTTTACTGCAAATTTAGAAGATAGTGTTTAGGTCAAGGGTCGGCAACCCAAAATGTTGAAAGAAAAAAATATGTCTGGAGCAGCAAAAAAAAAAAAAGCCTTCTATAAATCTTACAATGAAGGAAACACATGCTGTATGTATGTATCTCAGAATTATTTATGTTATTCACTCCTTTGTTGAATTTATTTTGTGATTTCCTCACTTGATTTTTCTGTTTTGGTGCATTATTTTCGCTTTTCTTAGTGTCATTGAAGTGATCATTAATTTCCAGTTTTCGGAGGCTGTCTTTGAACGCCTCTCGAATCAAACGAGAGGAGAGAAGGCGCGGAGTTGGACGCAGACGTTTCTGTGTTTGTCGAGACTGTTAAAAGCACATATAAGGTGTATGTTTTAAAACACCAACACGGGAGCTCTCCTTTTTTTTCGGAGCTGCAACATGTATCTATATCTATATGAGCTATACTTACTGCTTACTATGCTTTTTGTTTTTGGTTTTGTTTTTGTTTTGTTTTTTTCTACAGTGACACGATGAGCCTTCATAATTAAATGGTTTTTTTTTTTTCGTGCAGTGCATTCTGTAGAGCAGGGGTGCCCAACCTTTTTTGACCGGAGATCTACTTTTCGTTCAACCAACACACCGCAATCGACCCGCGCATTCACAACACACTTAACAGCCACATGCCTACATTCGTCAAGCTCTGACACGGAGGCATGGGACGCACTTTTTGCAGCGTTTTTGACTATCGTAGCTCATGTGTACCGTTGCTTATCACGGCCCTACAGATTCTCTTTGCCAGTATCCTCGGTAAATTGTATATGAAACGCCGGTTGTTAAATTGTATTTATTTATTTATTTATTGCAATAGCGACCTGCCCTGCATCTCGCCCTGCCAATAGAAACGTGTGTCACCGTCGTTGACAGAAACGATGAAATGTAATATTTATTCCACAAGTTTTTACGACATTGGAAAACGTTAAGAATGTTTGTGTCGTGTTTTTACTCCTACAGAAACCAAATTAAAAATAATAATAATAATTCATGAATGAATAATAATTCCCCTTCGACATCTTTTTCCATTTTCAAACATTTTTTATAAAGCTCCGGGAAGCCGCTAGACGGCGCGAAAGAGCCACATGCGGCTCTGGAGCTGCGTGTTGAGACCCCCGGGTTAAGTACAGGATTCAGGTTAGTCAAGGATGTAGACCTGGCTGTATAGGCCATTGGTGTTTTTTTCTGTTCGGGGTCAAAAGTGAGCTGTAGCCTATCCCAGCTGGCTCCAGAAGAAAATTGTGTGTCATGTAGGAAATATGAATGATGCTCACTTTGTTGGTACTGCAAGTGGTACCCAATAAGAATCCCATTGGGCTGACTTGGCGGTGTCCATCGCAGCGTCATTTCCGTCTCAGATGGACTGTCTAACGCCAAAGATGTTGGTGGATGCGGAACTAGTCAAAGAACATACAAAGTAGGTGATCAAATGGCCTTTTAAACTGCACTTATTGTATACTGTTTCCGTTGTGTTCGACTCATCCCTGTCATTTCCTCACCCTTCCTTACACCGCCTCTAGTGAGTATTACAGGCCACCCGAACCCCCGCCATTCCAATTTGGAGCCTCCCTTTCTTACCTCCCTCATCAGTCTCGAAGGACACCATCTCTGATGCCGGCCCATCTCCTTTGCTGTTGAACACGCTGACAGACAAGGCGTAGTGGGAGTACGGTTGGAGATAACCAATCACCTTCCTCTCCTCATTGGCTCCAGTCTCAACAACAACAGTGGTTACTGGCTCCCTTGCTCTTTGAGCTCTGTGGTGACCCCGGGGACCAAACCTAGTCAAGTGAATCTAGAGCCAGAAAAAAAAATTACTTACATTTCCTCCGATTTTTCAAGGTATCTATCTATTCATTTACTTGCTCCTACTGTGTGGCCTAAACGGGTTGCGTGAACGCTGGCGCGTTTTGGCTGCCGCTGCTCAACCCGTATTTTCATGTTTTTTGTTATTGTAAAGTGTCCTTGGGTGTCTTGAAAGGCGCTTATAAATAAAATGTATTATTATTATTATTATTATAAACTTCCTTGCCTCTAGCCACCTTTTCCAATTGCACCACGGGGGACCAAATATGTTCCAAAATCAGTTGCGGGAGTGACCGAGGTCTGCCTTGCGGTCTCCCCCAAGTAACACATCATTAGGGCTCTGACAGATCTTTTCTGCTCAATCACTGGCCAAAGCTTGCCTACAAGAATGGTGAACAAATGAAAAGGTCTTGCAGCGATGAATTCGCTGCAGTAATCCACTAATCGCTCTCTTGATCAGTCCTTATTCGTGAACACGACCCCAACTTATTTCACCTCCCCAAGCAGGATATTGCTTGCTGACATGACTTCTGGTTTGACTGACGAATTGAGGCAAAGAGCGGGTAGATTTCTTTCTGCTAATGTTAATTTCAAACGTACAGATATGAGATCGGTACCTTGTAGCCAAGCAGATGTCCTCTGACAGTCTCTCTGTCTATTGCAGCCCAGGTCACCCTGATGGCAGTGCTGTTCATGATGACAATGCCCACATTCATGGGGGCCTCCAGTGGAACTAAGGCAAAAAGGCAAAAATATATATACACAACGCGACTTTAAAATATTGTCGTTCAAACAATGGCTTGGAAAAATGACTTACAATTCTCGCCTGAGTAGCCAATGACAGGATCTGGCTCAGGTCCTTCCCCCTGTTCATTGACAGCCTGCACTTTGATCTCGAACGCAGAGAAGTTGCCGATCTTACTGACAACTAACGGTGGCGCCGTTGTGTAGTTGGGATGCCAGTCGGGCCCGCTGCCCACCACACGCCTCCACAGGACGCGGTACTTGAAGTCAGGTCCATTAAAGTCTCGTTTGTCCATTTCCTGTCATAAGAGGAATACTAACCTATGAGACATGAAAACCTCTGAAAAATAGCTGATGCTGCTTCATGCAATTTCACGTCTGGTACCTCCCAGGTGATGACAAGTGTATCCGGGTCGGTGGACTCACTTCTGACATCTTCAGGGTTATTGTCTGGTGCTACGGTCATAACATTTGAGGTTAAGTCACTGCAATGCAAATGCGTGGTTATAGAGGCTACAAACATCTCTAACCTTCAGCAGCTGTATTGTGGATCTCAGTCGGATTGCTCGGAGCACTCTTGCCCACCTCGTTGATGGCAATGACGCGGAAACGGTACGACATGTAGGGCCACAGAGAGAGACTGGCGCGGTCCTTGTTCCCTGATACTCTGCTCAACTCTTCCCAACCTCGCTCATTTGAAACCTGATCCTCAAATTCAATCACATACTCTGCAGAGGTAAACATTTTAGAGAATGATGTAGACTTTAATGGAGTCCTAAGGAAACATCCAGGATGTGGATGAGGTCTTAGCAAAATGTCAATCAGCCCAACATCGGCGTCATTACTAACCTATCACAGGGCTGTTGTGTTCGTCTCCAGGAGTCCAACTGAGGGTGACCGCGCGCCTTTTAGCTTGTGACAGCTGCAGAAGAGCGGGAGGGTCCGGACGATCTTCAGATTATAAAATGAATTGTCATTGCATGGCTGAAGTGCTTTGCTCTTATACAGTTTTCCAACAGCATTCCATGTTCATCCGATCACAGAGCGGTGAGCTCACCATGTAGCGTAAGTGTGCCAGTTGCTTCAGCCATGTCCAGATTTGTGATAACTTGGCACGTGTAGTTTCCTTCATCTTCAGGTTTGGCATCAGAGATAATCAAGTCCGGTCCTTCAAATGTGTATCTAAAAGACGGAAAGTTAGGAAATGACAAATTATTCACTTAAAGCCGTCATCCACACGGGTATGTCCAGTAGAGAGATAGATAACTATCTTCGCTTAGACTATTTTGGGTGCTTTTATTCCACTCTCACGTCTGTATTATACAGTTTTGAGTCGTCTACTACAGTTGCCTTATATGCAGTTGCCGATGCTTTGGCATTGCATTGATGAAACAATGAATTTGAGTCGAGTGATGTCTAACTTCAGATCGGTGCCAGATGCAAACAGCTTGTGGTCATTCTTCCTCCACTGAGTAAGTGGAGAGGCCAGTTTGGGATCCACAAGAGAGAGACAGGTGAAGATGGCAGTCTGTCCAGGCTGCACCTTCAGAGCCTGCGGAGGTGACAGGATCATTGTTCTGTCTGCAGGAGAAAAGAAAGGACATGCTGAGGCATGCTACCAATGTGTGTGTGTGTGTGTGTGTGTGTCACTCACTGAGCACCTCCAGTTCTGCACTGATGGACAGGTTGGTGTTCTGCACAGAGCACGTGTAGAAGCCTTCATCGTCATGGGTGACATTGAAGATTTCTAGACCTCCAGTGGTAAGAGGGTTAATTCTGGAATCCGCCAGAAGGGAAGAGGCACTGCCACTGTGCCTGGAAAAAACACACAGCCACATATCATATTTTGTCAAATTTGATGTACTTCTAAGAAGCAGCACTGTTTGGTGCAGTTTCCACTGTCACAAGATGTAAAGGTTGTAAAGAAGGCGATCAAAATCATCATCTTTACCATACCATGTATGTGTACTGGTTGCAATGGCATCCATATATGTGCGATACATTGCCTGGTCGACAAAGAATTACCACTTGCTTACGAAAGTGGGATTGGAACAGGAGAAAAATAATGTCCCTTTTTAAGCAAGTATTTGAATAATGATGGCGGCAGCAGTGATCTAACAGTTAGCACATCCATTTCACTGTCGTAGTCGTGGGGTTTGGCGTTGGATTCGAAGATCGCACCTTCCCGTGTGGATTTTATGTTCTCACCAAGCCTGCATGGGTTTTCTCCAGGAACAGGTTAAGCGAAGACTTTTAAATTGCATTTAGATGTGAATGATGATGCTTCGTCTATATGCGTCCGACGATTGGCTGGTCCAGAGTGTGCCACGCCTCTTGCCCAAAGTTAGATGCGATAGGCTGACTTTGTCCAGCATAAGGATAATGTGTACACAAAATAGGGGGATTTATGCATTTGAACAAGGGTTTGCTGTTTTGCATGAGCGCCAGTCTGAATCACGCTCCAGATGCAACAGTGTTAGGCTGCTAATGAAATGCACCATACACTATCAAATGAGAAGGTGTGGGACAAAAAATAAAAGTCGACTCGATTGTCTCACCATGAGACTTTTGGTTTTGGAGATCCAAAGCTGTCACACTCCAACAAGACTTTCTGGCCTTCAGTCACTGTGTAAGTGTTGCCATCCTCAGTTAGGATCTGTGGAGGAAGCTCTAACACAACAAAGGGAGACGAGACACAGACACGCAGTAAATCATGACGGCAAAAAGGTCTGAAATGCACTGCTCGATTAATTCAGCAATGAATCATGGGTTGTACTGGACTGGAGATTTGTCACAGAAGGCTGTCTTCATCTCAAGCCATTTTGGACAGCTCTATGCCGAAAGGTATAGAGCAAACCCTTTTCGATTCCCACTGCATGTAGGAATGAGTTTGGTCATGTGACAGAACTGGATGCAAGCCTCAACGCCAAGGCCATCCACACAGGTTGCGGTCCCGTCGTGAGCTCATCCTGACTTCCAAACTCACAAATGTGGCTGACCCTCATACTGTGAAGAAGAAGCCCATTTTCCCGGCATCTCAACTTTCCTTGTTTGTCTTTTGACTTTGGACTTTCACTCCTTACATTTTAAAATTGATGTCTGTCTTTTTGACTTCCTTCCTGCCAAAATAGGCATGTTGCTTCTTCAACCTCTGTGGGCCACAACATGGCTTAAAAAAGACTAAGTAGGGAGCGATAATTCTAATGGACTGATTGATTGAACGACTGACTGACATTTTGATGACTTACAAGGCGGAATATGAACCAGGGAACATGATTAACAACGCAACAGAATCAAAGAAGCAAGGTATTCCTTATCCAAGGCCTTATTTAAGAGAATCATGATGCTATTGCACCCTTTTACTTTTACTAGTACATTTCAGAAGCGGAGTTTTTTTTTTTTGCTTTTACTTAAAGCCTTGAAAATAGTGCTTTTATTAGTTTTAGCAGTCATTTATTTTACCCAAGTATCGTATGATAGCACTTTTGCCACACGTGCCATTACAGTAGTGTAAAGTCTGAAACCTTTACCAATTATATAAACGTTGGTGTTTGAGAGGATGGCTCCGTGCTTGTTGAAGGCCTTGCACTGGTAGACGGCCGTGTCTCCAAAATTCACGTCTTTTAGGATAAGAGAGCCGCTCGGTGTCAGAGTGCGTCTGGAGTCTTTGTCGGTTGCTGTTAAAAAAAAAAAGAGCACACGCACAGAGTAAAAGCGCAAACTATGTGCAAAGTGCGTTATTCAGACGTGCGTGCATTTGTTTGCGTACTGACATGAGAGAGGGATCCCATTGATGGTCCAAGCGATGACCGGAGTTGGGATGCCCTCTGCCTGGCAGTCAAGTCTGACAGTCTCACCGGGCGCGTATAACATACTGACCGGTTCTTTGGTCCAGTAGGGAGCAGCTAGCGAATTAAAAGGGAATCACATGAGTGGTTTTTATTCTTCAAAATGTACATAATAATTTAAATAAACTTGATTGGAAATGTGAAGACTAGCAAGTGTTGCTAAACTGTTGCGTGCGCCCATGAGGTTTGCAAGAGATTTAAAATGACATGATGATGTGTTAAAAATCTCCTAAATCTACGCATACATTTGCATTTGTTGCTTCCACAACAAAATTGGATTCATGTTTCAAGGGGGAGTTTGCGGTTTTCCCAAAAAATGAATTAAAATAAGTCATATTTATATAAGTCACTATTGGCATGACCTGACAGAAGAAGTACATTAACAAAATGGGATGTAAAAAAATAAATCATTCGTCCCTGTCCACATCTCGCGCCTCTAATTTGTTTTGCAAAAAACCACAGTGCCCCGAAGAAACGAATCAGTGGGAGGAGGCCTAATTGTCAATGTTTCAATCATTTACTGTGCACTCGGGAGCACACATAATGGGCGCACCCCCGTGGTCTTGCGCTGACGTTGCACATCTAGAGCTTTGCCGAAACTATGGCGGGAACATCCACATTGGGTGAATTAAAAAAACAAAAACAATTTTAAACAGCCCATCCAAGTTTGCCAATAACTGTGTAAAACACAAGCAAACAGAAGACTTGGCTTGGGGCATAGCGACACAATGCTACATTGAAATCAGTTTTAGCAACTCCACCTTTAATTGTTCAAAGTTTAAATGAAACTTTTAAATGGTATTCATTTTTGTGTCAAGCAGCTTTTCATGACTACATTGGAATTCATCTGGACTAGTTCTGGCCTGTCTGGGGGAGCGAGGTATGCCGTCACTGTCAGGATGTTAACGGGGAAGTGCGCATGTATTTACCGCTGGTTGTGTGTGTGCGTTTGATGTACCTTCCACTGCCACAGTGTAAGAGTGTAGGGCCTTCCCTTGGGTATTCTCAGCAAGACACTGATACTCGCCAGCATCACTTTCTGAGATGTTGGTGAAGCGCAGACGCCGGTCAAACATTTCTTTGGCAGTCCGTGATTCGGACAGCTCGCCGTCCTTCCTAACCCACAATACTTTGGGAGTCGGACTGAGAGGAAAGAATTGACGGATTGATTCAATTGAGAGGAAGAGGAAGGAGATGCAAGAAGCAAAGTGGGCAGGAGAGTGCAATAGCAAAGATAATAGGAGTGGGAGGAAAACTGAGTGTCAAGAAGGTCCACTTGACTGAAAGGTACGTCTGCAGGCATCAGATACGTTTCAGCACATACGATAGGCGCACATTTAGACACTCACTAGCCTTGGACGATGCACTCGAGCTCCATGGTCTGGCCCCTGAGTGCATGGTAAGTGCTGTGGCTTCCAGTAGGTCTCATCATGTGGGGCCTTCTGTTCCGCAGGACTGAGTTGACTGAAGCACAGGCATTCACACACAACAGACCCAAGTGTCATTTCTCAAGGTGGTCTTATGTAACATGCTGGTCATCTCGCCTCTGCGTGAGCCACAGATGTTGGCAGCCACATCCTATTGTGAGATGTTACCACCCAGACGGAGGAGGTAATAGCTCCACCAGTGGTGTGTCTGCTAGGTTGCGTTCACTCGTGTGGCCCAATTAAATTGGGCTGAAGTCGCAAATTCGCCATTATTCGCCATTATTGGAGAAACTACATTTTCTTTGGTGCATCTTGTCGACTTGAGTGAAACTTACTCGCGTTGACGGTGAGAGTGACAGGTTGCTTTGCCAGAATGGTGCGAGTTGCCAGATATTGGACATTGCAGGTGTAGTCATCCCTGCTGTCCGTGGTTTTCAGGTGGGCAAAGTACAGGTTGCCATCCTTGCCCACCACCACCCGCTCGCTCAGTTGGATGTGACGGAGATCTGCAAGGAGACAAGAGACAACAGCACAATTCAATGGAGACCAATGTGGACTTTGGTTAGAATACATAGGCCACTTTGGCACACGTAATCAGATAAGCGAATCGACGAGATGGTTATATCGCTGTGACTTTTCCACTCGATAAAGCCTATCGACGGCTCCCTTCGGCACACTTAGGCCAGTTAAAAACCAGTTGAGACTGTGATGTCACACGGAGGAAAAATCAAGACATTGATGAGGCAACATCATCCTCATGGTGGATGTTGACTAAAGGATGTGTCAACAGAACACGACAATGGCAAAGCAATGAAAGGGTGTGTACTCACTCCAATCCATCCAGTGAATGATGGGCTCCATGGAGCTCTGTGGGGGGTTGCACTTCAGAACAATACTGCTTCCCTCTTCAGACTTCACATGTACCGGTACTGTTTTCTCTTTCTGCAGGGACGGCGGGGCTGAACGGGGCAGAATAAAGGGAAACATTCGCTCACGAGAAGAACACCACCACGCGTTGGAATATGTTCACAAAAACCCGTGCCTTGACAAAAGAGTTTAATTCATACCGTGATCAAAACATTTGTATCTCAACTTAACTTTCTCCACTGAAAAAGATGTAAATGCCCTTAATGTGTTCCAAGCTTCCGGATAAAAGCCAAACAAATTTGCTGTAATGTGCTTTTTACCGGAAAAATAGCACTCTACGATAATTGTACTCACAATACAAAGCGAAGATATCATTCGACAGAATGTTAAAAAAACAAAAAAAAACTGTTTTGGTCTCCAAGCTAGGGAGATTGTGCTGCTGCTTCTGTGTGTTGTGTGTGCGTGTGCCTGCGTGTGTGCGTGCCTTGGTCACCCGGTGGCAATATGCACGAAGAGGCATTTCACAACTGATTCAGTAAGCTGCAGTGATTGTTTGCAAAGGATAAAGAATATATGCCTGGGAGTATTGTTACCTGTCTACGCGTGTTGTCCATTTGTGTTCAGATGTTGTTGGCTGAAAGGGTTATAACGCCACAACATTGATGCTGTGATGTTTAGCATTTTTTGCTAGTATTAAGCTCAACTGACTTAAGGTCATTTTATGTGGTTGTTTTGAAGACATGATGTGTCATTCTATTTGTTTGATGTTTTACTTTGAGAGGACGCTTCAGCTGGGACTGGCATTAAACAGCTTGATGCTTCTTTTTCGAAGAATTCTTTACTAGCTGCCCAATCGTTGCTTGTAGTGAAGTGCAGCTGAGTTCACTGCCACAATACAGCACTTTGAGCTCCAATTTTCGCTCAGGTGTCAAAGCAAAATATTGTCTGAACAACAGCCTGTTTTCGAAAAACTTGTCGGTTGCCCACTACCTGAAGGCACAACAGTATCTTGTCGCCGTCACGTTGGCAACAAGACTTGACACTCATCACTTACAAGGAGGCTGGAGGAGTAGACGAAAGCAGCTCTTTTGTCTGGAGGAAGTGGAACAATGTGATTTGGGAGTTGTGCGCGCTAGATTTGCTTGGTGCCTCCCCTCTGCTCATCGTGCGCAACCCCAAGGGAGCCACTGAAGAGGGCTTTGCATGACATCAGCTCACCAGTGTTTCTGGGGAAACGGTTGTCAGGGAAACTGCGAGTGAAGGGATTCGCCGTGGAGAGATCCAGCCACATAGGTGATGGATACACAAAAGTGCACTTTGCATTACACGTGTCCACGGTCTTGCATAAGTGTATATTTTGTGTGTGTGTCTGTGTGTGTGTGTGTGTTTGTCTTGTTGCCATCATGTTCTTGCATGACATTATATTCAAGGTGGCTGTTCCGTGTTGTCCTAGTCTCAGTCTTCATTTATGAACCAATGAGCTCTTTAGTAACCAGGACAACTCGACATCACACAGCTCTTCTATTGGCCTGCAAACAGGCAATTAGCTGGTGTAAGCTCAATTAGAGGAATGCTCAAGCATTCCGAATACTTTTCCGAATACTATCAGGCTTCTTAAGTGTAGAACTAATTTTCAATTTCAATATTTAAAAAACAAACAAACTAACAAAAACACCTCTGGGCTTTATGCTGCTCATTTGTGCCCATCTCACTTTTTTTCTGTGTTATATAATGAAAGAAGAGTGGATCTTGTTATTTCCAACTTCACATCCCGAAATGCACTATAATATAATATGCTATATAATGTCAACAAGATAAAATTGTAACTTTTTGCCTTGACTGTGACCACATTTGACGAAATGAAACCTAAACGACAATCCTTTTATTTGTTTGAGCTGAATAGAACAGTTTGTGTGCAATACCCAATGGCCTCATCCTAGACTCAAAATCTGAAAGGTTTTGGTTGATATGTCTTCTAACAGAATACATACGATAATTGAAATTTTGGACTTGGGTGCGATTCCATGTCATGTTCTTAGCATATAAAACATACGTTTAATGGTTTACTGCACTCAAATGGAACAAATGTATGGAGCCTCTTCAATATAAGAGAAAAAAAAGTGCATCAGATTTTATGTATGTACATACAGTATATTGACCTTGTGTATATCCAACCTGTGTGATTGATGTGCAAACACACTAGAATTTGAAAAACCGAAACCAATGAATGCACAGGCCTACTTCGTATTGAGAAGAGCTGATGTAAAAATAAATACTATACATAGTAAAAGAAGCAGAAAAGCTAAACAATTTCAAAATGTACAGTACATAATAAGTGTGGGGCGGCCCGGTAGTCTAGTGGTTAGCACGTCTGCTTCACAGTGCAGAGGTACCGGGTTCGATTCCAGCTCCGGCCTCCCTGTGTGGAGTTTGCATGTTCTCCCCGGGCCTGCGTGGGTTTTCTCCGGGTGCTCCGGTTTCCTCCCACATTCCAAAAAACATGCGTGGCAGGCTGTTTGAACACTCTAAGTCAGGGGTGCCCAAACTTTTTGGATCGAAGATCTACTTTCTGATCAACTAACCTCACGGGATCTACCCTTACCATCGCGCGCACGCACAAACACACACAAATTTAAGATTTACCTGCTTTATTTTATTTTTTAAATATTTTTTTTTTGTGAAAATGAGACTGATTAGTGTGCAGTGTATATTAACACAAAAATATATTACAATACAATACAATACATGCTGATTTATATAGCGCTTTCACAACAGCGGCAGCTGTAACAAAGCGCTTAACAAAACAGTTAACATCAAGTAAAACAATAAACACAACACATAACATAAAACACAGACAGTCATGCAGGCATAACCACTTTTCCATCACACGCTTTGTTGTTTGAAGCAGTTTGAGATGAAAGAGGCGAAAGTTTCCTTACTAACATGTACAAAGACACACAAATGGTTGTTTGTTTTTTTTCTTCTCGACACTCCTCGGATCTACTTGGGACCTGTCTTAGATCTACCGGTAGATCAGGATCTACCTAATGGGCAAGCTCTAAATTGTCCCTAGGTGTGGTGTGAGTGCGAATGGTTGTTCGTTTCTGTGTGCCCTGCGATTGGCTGGCAACCGATTCAGGGTGTCCCCCGCCTACTGCCAGAAGACAGCTGGGATAGGCTCCAGCACCCCCGCGACCCTAGTGAGGATCAAGCGGCTCAGAAGATGAATAATAAGTGTATACGTGGCAAAAAATTGCCACAAAGAAGGTGCAAGGGTAATAGAAATCCAACAAGGCTTGAAGGTTAAAATGCAAGCGTTAAGTCATTCATGACGTGACTATTGACTTGTTGGAGGGGACCATTTTGTGTTGCCTTCTCACCGTCAGTGTTGAGCGTGGCCTCATTGGAGACGGCCGTGCCGAGCTCGTTGGATGCGTAGCACACGTATTTGCCCTGGTACTGCTTCAGGGAGTCTACTGTGTTGCTGAGGGTGTAGAAGGCGAATGAACCCAAGCGCTCCGTCACCTTCAGCTCCGGGTCAGTGCCTGGGTCAAACTCCTCTCCATCCTTCGTCCATCGAAAACTGCAACAGAATCAAAACACAACCACATTTGACTCGAATAACTGCATGTCCTTATGGAATTAAATTCAGGACGCAAATAAATTGAAGTCCCGGTGGGATCCCAGAGCTTGTAAAGTCTCATTGTGATATTCCTCCTTTGCTTGTCAACCTCTGAGCTCAACCACTTGGAGAGATTGCTTTGCCACATTCGTCCTTTGTTGATGACAGAATCGTGACAAGCATGATGGACTAATCAATACGGAGAATGAAAGTCACTCTGAAAGTCTAACTCAGAGTGTGCGTGCGTGCGCATACGAACATGGGCGGCGGGTTTCCCGAGGCTTCGCAGGTCATGACGAGATCTTCCACGCTGAAGACGGTGACGGACCCGGGTTGTGTGACGATAACAGGAGGCCTCTTGACTGCAAGGATCAAAAACAAACATTGTCATAATGGCCACACGTTGGGAATGAATGCAACAGAATGTCACTTTGCTCCAAGACCAGACTTTAATCTGTGTTTCTACATGTGTTGCTTCACCATTTGTGTGTTCATGTAGGATTCTAACACGACATGATGCTAAAAAAAAAATCATCTGACTTGATGGCATCAGGGGTTGTTTGTCAGCATTAAGCTAAGCAGACAGCTTCAAAAGCAAAGCTGCGTTGTCGGTTGAAATGCACAAAGCGGTATTGTCTTTGTTTTGTGTTTTGCTTGACGTTAAACTTCAACCAGGCGGGAGTGTCAGTGATCAGCATGAAGCCTCTTTTGGGAACATGCCAAACAGCTGCTTGTAGCAAAGTGAATTTTGTTCACTGCCAGCATCCAGCGCTCATATATCTAATCAAAGTAAAATAATTACGTACAAATGGTGACTCTTACATCAAGAAAACCAGTAAGTCAGATCACTTGTATTTCAAGGCACCGCTGTATCAGAAATTGATTACCCTGTTCACGAGATAATCTTGTCCAAAACACGCTGGCAAGCAGGGTGTCACGTGAGATGTCTGCACAAAGGATTTGGTCTGGGCATTTGTTTAGCTTTGGCTTTTTCTAGTTTTACAACTTTTTCAAAGATGGACCCCCCCTCCCCCCGATCCCCAATAGGAAGATAAGAAGTATGCGATTATACCCATTGAATTTACATGACATAAGACCACAATTCCAGTGTCAACACACACAAAGGTCAAGCATCATGTTGTTTTTGCATTTGAACTGAAGGTAATTCCTTTTATAGTAGCATGACAGTTGTGGGTGTAAATGTTGCTTGTTTTCTGATGCTGACGGTTTGATCCTGGAACCAAATATTTATTTTCTCAGTTTTTTCTATGTGCAAGACTTGAACGAATTATGGACATTTTGCCTGATAGATGGCCTGCTAATGGATTCAAAATTAACATTCTTCAAAATGACTCCATAAATGGAGTTGAGAGTCGTGAAATAAAAACTGTGAAAGTGACTTCCTGCTTGCCTCGTAGCGAGCCCAAGTTGAGCTACGCTTGCGTGCCCAATTTACTAGTTATTTCACTTTCGTCTATCAGCTTATTAAGACCTAACAACTCGAGCTGAATTGGATATCCTAGCGCTAGATATGGAGGTAACATGCACTCAACTTATGAGTTCACTTGATTTAAAAAGTAACTTTATTAGTCTGTCTTGTATTGTGTTATTATTACCGATTTATCAACTCTTTCTCGGGGCGCCATTATTTTATGGGAGTGGTGCACCATTTGTTTGGTTTCATTACACATGCATTAACTAGTGCTTTAAGACATATTCCTCTTGGGTAATGCATACATGACCCGATGACCTGAAGGCACAGAGACGCCAATCATCTTTAGGTCAACAGCTGCCTAGAACTCCACGTCTGCATTTGGGCAATATCATGAGGAAGCAGTCCCAAGAGACGGAGTTGTCATGTCGGTGGAGGAGGAAATTGGTTGGGAGGTGAGCAAAGTGGATGCAGCATAATTCAAGGGGCATGAAGGGGCGATTTTAGTGGACCATCATCTTTGCCTGTTAGTAGTCTGTCTCTTGTCACAGCCTTCACTTAGGATGTTTAAAAAAAATCTACATACCCCTGTTCAAATGGTGGCTTTCTGTGATTGAAGAAAAATGAGAGCAAGATCAAACATGTGGAAACCTTTTCAGCTATTAATGTGACTTAGAACCCGTGCAATCTAACACTGGGAAAATAAAATATGGTTTTGTTGTTTGTTTTTTGAGAGGGGAGATTAAAAAGTAGGAAAAGGTAAAGATAGATTGAACTAATGTTAATTAAACGATGAGGCAGCACATCATGGCCACCGTTTAAACTACTGTACTAGTTTCTAGCAGGGTTTCCCTTTCATGTTTTTCTTTCTAGAAGAAGCCTGAAGGTTTAGTGTCAACACAGAGAGCTACTGGGAAATGTTATTTGTTCCCTTCACCTTGACTAATGTCCCAGTTTCCTATGAATAAAAAAAAGAGCCCCAAAGCTGACGCTCCCACCATCATGCCTCACTGTATTGAAGATGAGCAGTTTTGCTTTTGTGCCAAACATGTAACTTTTGTAATCATGACTCCAAAAAATACTACCGGTATTTAAATCAACCTTGGTTTTATTGCATCATAAACATTTTCTCACAAGTGTAGGAGGAATTTCAAAGCAGGTTTTGCAAAATGTAGCAACATTGAATCTTTTTCTTGGAAGATAACGTTTCTGTCTTATCTCCGTACCCCGCAGCCTTGACATGTAATAAGAATCTATATAATTGGTTAGTGTTCGGAAAAATTAATATTCCTAAAATTGTCTCGTAAAGGAAGCAATTTAGCAGTGGATTCTGATTAGATTGTGCAAGTGTACCTTTTAAAGGGGCCACTGGTGAATTAATTGACCAGTGCAATGGCCTTTCAAAGAAGTGATTGGACAGCAGCGAGAGCGAGCTTCAGTCAGGTAAAGGAGAGCAAGATGTCGAGCGAGCCACGAAGCGGGTTGCCGTTGCCTTGGCACCCGCGTAGACCGATGCGCCGCGATGAAAATCGACATAAGGTTCGACAGAAGCGAAAGGTAGTGAGAGAGTCAGGGAATGCAATGAAAGCTAATAAGCCCCTTCCTGATGAAATTCAAGTTCTGCACTGAGGGCTGTGCAGAGCAAGGGGGTGCTTTGATATCCCCATGCTGCCCATGTGACTTCGAGAGGCTCACAGTGACACACACACACACACACACACACACACACACACACACACACATGGAAGAAGACAATATGGACACATGCGACACTGAACACTCAGACGCGCAAGCATAACAGTGCAAATGCTGGATTAATTCAAGTGCAGCTGAGAACAAAGCCTCCCCACTTTTCATTATTCTATTTATTTATTTTGTGAACTGTGCGCTGGTAGGAAAATAGCCCTAGCGGTGTTTACAAGGAGCTGTGCCAGCACCTGCATTACCAAACATTGATCAGTAAAAGCACTTACGTTCACTGATGTGGTCTTTTTGGAATCCACAGTGGAAGCAACAAGGCGGGCATGAGGGAGAAAAGGTTTTAGGTACAGTACACAGGAGAGACTTAAAGATGTCAAACTTAGATAGACAGCTGTCACTTTGCATGCCGCATTGACAGTCAAACAGTGAATAGAAGTAAAGATACAGGGAACAGGAATAGGAAATTTGTTTTGGCTTTTTGCGAAGCCGCGCCCTGTTGACACAGACAGGCCAAACACAACACATGACAGAGCTAGGACAATTTTGCTTCCTTAAACTCAATGGTATTTCACTTTCGGCGACTTTACATTTTGCAAGCGTTTTAGAATGGTTTCACTCTCAAACACATGACCTCTGTTCCAATTCATTCATATTTCAGCATACAATGCTGCCTTGAGATGCAACAAAACAACGCCAATGCTGTAGGTGAGCCCATCGAGGCGATTTCTCATCGTTTATTAGCACAAAGCCAAAGTGATTTATCTAAAGCGAAGCTATATGGCTCCTTTAAATACACATATGCATGTTTAGTTTGGCGGTAACCTTGAAGTGGGAGTGGCAACAATCAACTTGAAGCCTCGTTTTCCCAAGAATTGACCGACAGCTGCCGAGCTGCTGCTTGTTGTGAAATGAGTTGAGTTAGTTGTCAACATGCGGTGATCATATCTCAAAAAAATGCAGAAGGACAGCGTGATTTTTTGAGAAAAACTTGCAATTTGGGTCGCTCGAATCACAAAGCACCACAGTATTTTGCTTTGTAACAATTGCAAAATAAACGTGACCCCGGTGTCACTCAAGAGATTTTCTGGTTCATTGTACATAGACAATAGATAGTGTCGTTAGATAACTGAAAAACAATCATGGTACACACGAACAAAATAATGAATGACACATTCGTGTCTTGTGCCACAGAACCGCCCCCAGCCCCCCACCTCCACACGCATGCTCAAACACATTGATCCAAATCACTGATTTGCTCTGACATGTCACCAGCTCGTAAATTGAAAGGCAAGAGGCACCTTGACCTTTTTCATCTTTGTCTTCCTCTTCCTTCCTCTTCCTCCACATCAATTCGCGCTCGCCATAAACCCACCCCCACCCTTGAGGAAAGAAGACGGCTGGCTAGTTTTACGTCCTTTCATCCGCATTCATGTGTGTGTGCACGTGCGTGCGTGCGTGCGTGCGTGCTTGCGTGCGTGCGTGCGTGTAACTGAGCTTGTTTGTTCACAAGCGTGCGTGGGTGATGAAGGGCAGTGACTCACTGCAAGCACTTTCCAGAAAGGCAAGCAGCAAATAGAGTTACTGGAACGCTTTGTCTTTCTGTTTTGACACTTTGCCAGATCAGCTATATCTCCACCCGCAATTTACTTGCTGGAGCGCCCTCTTTTCTTCCAACAGGCATGAGCAAGAGTTCCAAAATCATGTGGTTTCTGATGCACAGGCACACAGTGTGTGCGATTAATATTGTAGACTCATATACAAGGGCTGTCAAGTGATTAAAAATTTTAAGCTAATTAATCACACAATATTCCGGAATTAATTTCCTATGAGGCTTGCAAAAGATATCAGCTTGATGAAAATGAAATTATTTTTAATCATCAAAGTAGAGATTCAGAGACTAAAAACGCAGTTAACTGATTTTTTTTTTGTATCAACGCTGAAAATAATTTCATTTTCAAAATGTATGCATTAACTTTTACAGTATGTCTGTGTGTGTGTGTATATGTGTTTTGTTTTTCCCCTCTAACTAAATGCCAAACTCAAAAATAAAACCGATCATTCACTCAGTCATTTTCCCAGCCGCTTGATCCTCACTAGGGTCGCGGGGCGCGAGCCTATCCCAGCCATCTTCGGGCAGTAGGCGGAGGACACCCTGAATCGGTTGCCAGCCAATCGCAGGGCACACAGAGACGAACAACCATCCACGCCCACACTCACACATAGGGACAATTTAGAGTGTTCAAGCCTGCCATGCATGTTTTTGGAATGTGGGAGGAAACCGTAGTACCCGGAGAAAACCCACGCAGGCCCGGAGAGAACATGCAAACTCCACAAAGGGAGGCCGGGGCTGGAATTGAACCCGGTACCTCTGCACTGTGAAGTCAACGTGCTAATCCACTGGACTACCGGGCTGCCCCAAACCTATCATTCAGGGGTGTTCTCAAGGGTGGCTCTCCCGCATGTTTTAGATGTTTCCCTCCTCCACCACACCTGATTCAAATGACTCGGATCATTATCAGGCTTCTGAAGAGGTTAGTTATGAGCTGATCATTTGAACGAAGGAGGGAAACATCGAAAACAAGCAGGAACTTTGAGGACCGGATTTGGACACCCCTCCTCGAGTTGATTGATAAACAACTTTGTTGTTGTTTGCGATGTACATGAGTGTCATTAGGGATGCACAGTGGGTGACTGCTTCGTGTTTCGGCCTCGTGCAAGGGGATGTGGGTAGTAGATTCTCTTGGATGTTAAAGCAGCATGTGACTTCAAATGTTTGAGAAACGCTAGGCAAAGAGGAAGACGAAGACTTGGATAAGAGGGAGCAAAACTGCTACTGTTTTTTTTCTTGAGCAATCCCGTTGTTGATTGAATTACACCACGTTCTGATTCTGATCTTCTCAGAGGAACTGGATCAATAGAGTGAGTAATCAATGCTCCATGACAGGATCAATTAGAAAGTAATTAGACACACAATTGCATAAGGGCAGGGGTCGGGAACTCCGGTTCCTCGAGAGCCATGTACTGCCTGTTTTAGCTCATTGATCAGCCCATCAGCCAGCTCTGTCGAGGCGTGAACAATTGAATCAGGTGTGTTGGAGTCCTGAGGACCCTAAAACAGGCAGTACGTGGCTCTCGAGGAACTGGAGTTCCCTACTCCTGCATAAGGAGGAAAAAGGAGCCTCAATTTTGAGCACAAAAATCCAGCACTGAAGACAAAAACACTCAATCTGCTCCACGCTCTATTGAATCACAAAGAAATAGAATAATTAGCACACTTTGATGAGTCAACATTATTGAATTAACACAACAATTTGGTGAATGCAGAAGCACCCGTCTTGCAATATGACATCAGAGTATACTCACAGTTGGAGGGAATGTGTATGGTTGCTTGGCTGGGCTGGAGGAGGTAGAGGAAGATGGGGATGATGAGGAGGAGGGGGCCCAAGCGCCGCCCCCTACTGCCAACCTGCTGTTGCTGTATGTGACCCATGGCTCACTGGCCCATGCAAGTCCTCACACACACAAGCACACACAAGTGGAGTGGAGGACTCGTCGTTTGGCTTGTCGTTGCGCCCCTCGTGCCCTCCCGCTGGGCTTCTTTCTGCCACATAAAAGAGAATGGAGGTTGGGTTTGGTGCGGGAGGCCAGCAGGGGCCATGTGTCACAATGGGAGAAGCATCAGCCTGCAGCATGTGGTCAGACTCAGACACGGAGTTAATACGCAGAGGGAGAGTTGACTGGAAAATCTGAGCAACAATGAGTGTCTCACCATTTGGTTAATTATCAGGACTTGGCCAGTGGTCCATATGGACTAGCTGGACAGATGGACAAAAAAACCCCACCGACAAGTCGCCAATGCGCAAGTGATGGACTAATGTGTACACATGCATCGGATGAAGTGAATGATTCTGAATGATTAAAGAAACATGAGCTCTCCTGGTGGGTGGGGGGGGGGGGGGTTGCAAAATTGAAAGGATACACAGATGCTGGTGACTGTCAAGCAAAACGGAATGTCATTATTATATTTGCATTATCATGATTATCATTATTATTATTTTTATATTGGATTGCATTTGTGCAAGTGTCCTGGATGAAGTGAATGTATGCTGCAGGCGACTTCATTTAAGTGTTCAAGAGATCCCTTTCCGGATAATGTCTGTAATCTGATCGAGGTCTGGCTATCATAATATTCATTCTGAATCACCTAATGACTCTCAAATGAAGTAGACAGTGGTAGAAAAAAGTTTCATTATGGGTCAACAATCTTGCAATTGTTTAGTTTTGCACTGAACTGGAAGGACTCGGAAAAGCAAACTATGTTCACATTGAGCTTTAGAACAGAATCCTCCCATAAATTAAAAAAAAAAAACAATATTCTAGTCAATTCAGAAAATTGTTTCTACAAAATATAGATAATTAATGTGAAGAAGATGAAAACAGAAAGAAAGAAAAGCGCACAAAGACAACTACCACGTCTTTTCACTATTTCAGTCAAATTTGAAATGGTTGTTCACACTCCAGTCCTTCCTGCAGTCACTCGTATGATGCCCAGGTGTGCCTTGGTGTCTCTTCGATTTGTTTGTATTTCATTCCGTTTTTACATACATCATGTAGCCTTTGTCACATCATGTTTTCTATCATAGTTTTTCTCTGTTTTTACTTTGAGTATTTTCATTCTACCATGAGGTGTGCTTGCATTTTGTAAACAAACACTTATTGGGAGATCCTCCCCGTTCACCTGCCTTGCCCCTGCTGCTTCGCTCTTGGCTGCAACCCATGACAACCCCCCACAAATCAGACAGACCACGACTAAAACCTTCATCGCTGACAATCTCTGTTTGTGATAAAGCAGCTTCCTTGGACTTCTCACCTCACTGCTTGTACCGCATACACATCCGCTCACTCCATTCACAAAAATGTTCTCAATAAACCATGTGAAACCGTGAAAGCTGATCACATTCTGTGTAACTCCCCAGAAAGTGTTGTCAAAAGAATCTAGTCATAGATTTGTGCTCATTCGACAAAGGATGGAATCTAGGTCCAGATCCAGCCCAGAGTCCTGTCCTGAATTTATGGCTTCCTTGTGTGGCAAACCGCCCCTGTCCATCCATTCTCCATCTGTACCTTTGGAGCCGGTCCGAGCCGTATTCCCACATTGTGCCACCACGAGGGGCAGCCTGCTGATTGTTTGCTCCATTCGGTATCACACAGAAAGAGCTGTTAGCACACACCATCATTAGCACCTTCAAAAGGAAGAGACAAAAGAAACCACCGATAAGGGGGCAAGAATGCTTATTTGGCAGTCGCTCAGTTGTCGCTGTTGGGGTTCCTGGCGCTGCTCTGCGCACCGCCATACGTTGGCACCAGCACAAGAGAGTGCTCCGTGACCTTGGAGAGCGGGGGAAGGTCGCTGAGAAGAGGGATGGAAAAGGATCGAGAGGACTGGAGGATATTTCACCAGTGGGCTAATTACAGATCATCACTGTGAAGATTTCAGTGTCACACAGTGGAGTGCAAAGCACAGAGCCAGAGGCGGGAATGGCTGAATTGTCAACATCAGTGGATCCAAATGAGGTGAAATGGACGACCAAACAAGGGCTGAGACCTTAATGGGCCGGTTTGAACTAGCAGCATTAGGATTAAATGAGCCATAGAAGTGGCTCGCCTGCCTTGGTGAAGGATGCTGGATATGTAAGTGTAGTAGAGGAAGACGAGAGGGTGAGCTGGAACCGAGGAGGTGGCTAATGGGAGGAGAGGAGAGACAAGGACTGACCAATGCTGACAGCTGTGACATCAATCCCATCCATCCTCTCTTTGATACAAACATATGAAATTAAATATGTTTCAATTAGTATGTGCTTTCATATGTTCACTTCTTTCCCGCAACTGCTTGAAGGCTACACAATTAGCACCGCCATCAGATGGCGCTTAACAAATATCCAACTCCATTTTATATTTTTTTTTCTACAAGGAATAAAAATGGGTTGGAAACCAGTTTTTAAAAATGGACAGTGACTGGGCTTGTCCATAGTGCACCGGGAGGCCATCGCAAAGTCAGGGACCAGTGAAGGAGGCATAAGTGGAGGGATTGAGCCGCTCAGAAAAGGGAGGTGGGGCAAGTCTGATTCGAAATTTGAAAGCAAGCCGCTGAATGTTGGGATGAACTCCAAAGTACGCAGGCACCCAAGTTTAAGGAGTTCAGAATATGTATTCTATGCTCCCACTTGCATGTTCTAGTTCAGAGTTGAGCTGCAGCATTTTGATGCAACTGGAGACATTTTAGGGAGGACTGGCTGATTCCACAGCAAAGCACATGACAGACATTGAGCCGAGATGTGATGAAGGCTTGGATTACAGTTTTACAGTGCTGCTTTGTCAGAAAAGACTCCACCTTTGACAGCTGCCTGAACTCAAAAGAGCTGGACTCAAGTGTTGTCAAGTACAACAACAAAGTCAAAACCAAATTAAGTATGTGTTCATCATTATTTCAGTAGTATTTGGACCAAAAGAAAGTAGAAAATCAAACTGTTTTTGAGGCCCAAGAATTGTGTTGTGTTACTCAACACTTTTGAAAGCTCACCTATTATTCAGCATGATAAAATCAGATGTTTAAGTGGTCCCAAAAACACGCACGCACGCACACACACGCACACACACACACACACACACACACACACACACACACACACACACACAACAATACACCCCAAGTGGCCCCTACTAGAGAGGTTCGAAAAAATGTGCTGCTGACAGCAGTTTTACTACACCAGGAGGTTCATTAGAGGCTCTAAATTGTCCTTCACTGTGATTGTGACTGAACGCTAGTTTGTCTGCGTGTCCTGTGATCAGCTGGCAATCAATTTAGGCTGTGCCGCGTTCTCGCCCCAGCTCAGCTGGGGTAGGCCGTAGCTTGCTCATGACCCCAATGAGGATTAAAATACTACAGAAATGCGGATTGATGGAAAGTGGGCAATGAATTTTCAAATCCTGGAGCCACACATTTATCCAAAGCAAAATGGGTGGGGGGGTTTTAAACCTGTGTCGAAGTATAACATTTGCTCACGGAAAAAAAAAAAAAAACACTTTGTGACGCAAAGTGATATGAGCACAGTCTTATAATTGTGTGTGTGCAGCAGAGCGTAAATTCATACATCCAGACACGATCCGGACCAACAAAAGGTGCACTTTGCAAGTTATCAGGAACAGAATAAAGGGAAGCACAGTGATCATTTGTGTTTGAGGATTGAGTGACACACACGCACACACACGACACAATGAGACCTACGCAAGCTGCAGTGTGCTGAGCGACATACAACATCTGCCTCATTTCACCTCACAATCCCACTCGTGTTAGCTGCTCCATTGGGCAGGTTCAAAGGTCGTGCCTGCGACCGCTGTGATGAGCCATTAGCATGTTTCTGAGTGCTTTTAAACACTCTTATCACAGCTGGAATGTCAAGGGTGCCATCAGAACCCAGCCAGTCGTGAGGGATGGGGTTGTTGGGGGATCATGAATCCGGCAGTGCTCAGATGAGATTTGGGGGTGCGGTTGTTGTTGTTCACATATGCCTGACTTATTCATTTCCACATCCATTTTCTGACAAATAGCCTCAATGTTTTGCCATGCTGTACTGTCTGAACAACAGAGATGCTAAAGTGTGGCCTAAAAATGCACATGCCTGTTTAAATGTGCTTGTGTACCACTGGTTGGGAGAGCCTTGCAGACAACCGTGTCACGATCAGATTTGAACGCTGTGCTCCTTTGTCGTCATCGTTTTTGTAGTTGGCATTGAGGCAACGTTTTGGACGTCGCAATGCAAGTGTTTCCAGCTCATTTAGGCCCTCTCATCCGAGGATGCAAAGCACAAGATCAAACCAGAGGACGTCATGTTGTGAACCAAACATGCACATGACTGACTTCTACTGCTTGATATTTTATGTGGCGGTGACGAGATGAAGATGTATTCCAGCAACATGGTGAGTCATCAAAATCAATTCCAAAATGCCGTGGTGATCTACTGCCATGTGTGTGTGTGTGTGTGTGTGTGTGTGTGTGTGTGTGTGTGTGTGTGTGTGTGTGTGCGTGTCTGTGTGTGCATGTCAAACCAAACCTGTATTGTGTGCTGCCACGCCGCCTGTTAAATTTTAATCAATTTAAACTGTGAAGATGTGTACAGGGAGAAGATGTGGGACGGAAGAGCGGAGAAAAATAAATGAGTACATGTCTGCCCGTCCCCTTCTCCACCGAGCTTCCATCTGTCGAGAGCAACGTGGAAAAGAGCAGATGATTTGGACGTAAACAAAGGCATTTTTCACTGGCCAAATGGGGGGTTACATCGAAGCTCCTCACAGTCTGAGATGAGAAGGGTCAATGGATACAAAGGCGGGGATGAGGAACAAGGTGTTGCTGGTGGGGGCTGGGGGGGTCTGATCAACACCCCCCGCTTGAGTGAATTATTCATATAAATCTACTTCCTCGAACATAATTTGGCCCACATTCACCCAAATTCATAATTCATCTGCACCCCTTGGCTTTGTGCATTCGGTTTGAGTCCCAGACTGATTCTGTCCGCCCATACCTGGCATTTTCTCCCCTCGACCCCAGACACCCCCGCTCCTCCCTCTTCCTCTCCCTGGCAGGGTCATACTTTATGCATGAGCTTGTTGCAGTGAGACGAGTGTGAGTGGCGATGGCAGAAAAAATACCACAAATCTTGTCGAACAACAGCAGCTACCTGCTTCTGCTGTTTGACTCCTCATTTCTGTTTGCAGTCATTTGCCACGTTGAAGATTATATCCCGCCGGGAGCCTTCGTAATGGTTCATCAAAGCGTTTCCGCCAAGCAGGAAGCCATGCAAGCCATCAGAAACAATGAAGCTCCATTTTCTTGTCTGCTTTTGATCCATGTTCTTCTTCTCACCTTTTATATGGCGACACTAAAAGCTTTCTTCCAGTGCCTTCTCT
Organism: Hippocampus zosterae; assembly: GCF_025434085.1. Classification (NCBI taxonomy): domain Eukaryota; kingdom Metazoa; phylum Chordata; class Actinopteri; order Syngnathiformes; family Syngnathidae; genus Hippocampus; species Hippocampus zosterae. Next base: position 16,261,653 of record NC_067452.1, read on the forward strand.
CTGTCAATTGAATAACTCGCTGGAGAAGCACTCTGCTGAGGCCAATATGCAATCCTGAGGATTAATTCAATAGCAGTACCTTTAACTCATTCACTCCCAAAGACATTTTTATACGTCTTTTCAGACTTGGTCCAGAATTGGCTGGTAGTGAATGAGTTAATGGAAAAGCGGGTTTACAGCACAGTGGGAATGCAATCACTCCCTCATGCTGACTAGATTGTGTTTCAAGGCTAATGATCCACAGTCAACAACTAATGGGAATTTACCAGCTGGAAATGAAAATGCAAATCAGCCGCTCATATGGAAGCAAGCTACCTGGTGTCGAACGGGCCAGATCCGGTTGGTCACGTCATTTTAAGTGGCCCATGAAAGCAAATCATAGACCGAAATGTCAAATTGTCCTGTGTAATAAATAACGTTTATTTGATTCTGCAATATTTTTTTAATCCTATTTAAAGTGACCACACCAGCCCGAAGCCCTCTGCTCGCTATTGCCCCTTTCTCTGTGTTTCATATGCGCACTCATGACCAACAACGAGGCACTCTAAAGCAGCCATGCCAGTAGACTGTCTGAAGGGACAATGCATTTTCGGGGTGTAGGCATAGCTAGCTAGCTGGTGCATGTTACAGTTGCACTGAATAACTGCTGGTATGAACAAAGGCGGCTACAAGTTCTTCAACAGTGGCAGAGGGGTGCCTCAGGCACTGAGCCACATCTTAGCCACGTTCAAATAAAAATCTGGAATCCTGAAATGGTGGGAAAGAATTTAACGCTCTACATCCACAGTTGAGTACTACACAGTTCTCAGCCTTAACACATGCAGTCAGCAATTCTCTTTAAACATGTATAATATATCCATCCATCCATCCATTTTCCGAACCGCTTGATCCTCACTAAGGTCGCGGGGGGTGCTGGAGCCTATCCCAGGTGTCTTCGGGCAGTAGGCGGGGGACACCCTGAATCGGTTGCCAGCCAATCACAGGGCACACAGAGATGAACAACCATCCACGCTCACACTCACACCTAGGGACAATTTAGAGTGTTCAATCAGCCTGCCACACATGTTTTTGGAATGTGGGAGGAAACCGGAGTACCCACGCAGGCCCGGGGAGAACATGCAAACTCCACACAGGGAGGCCGGAGCTGGAATCAAACCCGGTACCTCTGCACTGGGAAGCCGACGTACTAACCACTGGACTACCAGGCCGCATGTATAATATACTTCAAAACAAATGTTTGAATTCAAAGACCCCTTATGACGAGTAAAATTAACCCGAAGCCCGAAGAGGCAACGTGGGTCCCCGTTCTCATGGGTTCACCACCCATGGGGGGGGCCAAAGGGGTCTGCTGCAATGTGAGCTGGGCAGCAGCCAAAGGCGGGGACCTTGGTGCTCTGATCCTCGGCTGCAGAAGCTAGCTCTAGGGACGTGGAATGTCACCTCTCTGGCAGGGAAGGAGCCCGAGCTGGTGTGCGAGGTAGAGAAGTTCCGACTGGATATAGTCGGACTTGCCTCCACACATAGCCTGGGTTCTGGCACCAGTTCTCTCGAGAGGGGTTGCACTCCCTTCCACTCTGGAGTTGCTCACGGTGAAAGGTGCAGAGCAGGTGTGGGCATACTCATTGCCCCCCGGCTCAGTGCCTGTACATTGGGGTTCACTCCAGTAGACGAGAGGGTTGCCTCCCTCCGCCTTCGGGTGGGGGGACGGGTCCTGACCGTTGTTTGTGGGTATCGACTGGCTAAGCGGAACGCAGCTTCGGTGGTCGCCGAGGAAAAAACCCGGGCGTGGGAAGAGTTCGGTGAGGCCATGGAAGCCGACTTCCGGATGGCTTCGAGGAAATTCTGGTCCACCATCCGACGTCTCAGGAGGGGGAAGCAATGCACCATTAACACTGTGTACAGTGGGGATGGGGCACTGCTGACTTCGACTCGGGACATTGTGAACCGGTGGGCAGAGTACTTCGAAGACCTCCTCAACTCCACCAACACACCTTCCTCGGAGGAAGCAGAGTCTGAGGATCCTGAGGTGGGCTCCCCTATCTCTGTGGTTGAAGTCACCGATGTGGCTCCTCGGTGGCAAGGCCCCAGGGGTGGAAGAGATCCGCCCGCAGTTCCTCAAGGCTCTGGATGCTGTGGGGCTGTCCTGGTTGACACGCCTCTGCAGCATCGCATGGTCATCGGGGAGAGTGCCTCTGGATTGGCAGACTGGGGGGACCACTCTTTAAAAAGAGGGACCACCACCCTCTTTTTAAAAAGGGGGACCGGAGGGTGTGTTCCAACTACGGAGGGATCACACTCCTCAGCCTCCCTGGTAAGGTCTATTCAGGAGTGCTGGAGAGGAGGGTCCGTCGGGAAGTCCAGCCTCAGATTGAGGAGGAGCAGTGTGGTTTTCGTCCTGGCCGTGGAACTGTGGACCAGCTCTACACCCTTAGCAGGGTCCTTGAGGAGACGTGGGAACTTGCCCAACCAGTCTACATGTGTTTTGTGGACTTGGAGAAGACATTTGACCGTGTCCCTCGGGGGGTTATGTGGGGGTTGCTTCGGGAGTATGGGGTACCGAGCCCCCTGATACGGGCTGTTCGGTCCCTATACTGCCGATGTCAGAGTTTGGTTCGCATTGCCGGCAATAAGTCGGAATCGTTTCCAGTGAGGGTTGGACTCCGCCAAGGCTGCCCTTTGTCGACGATTCTGTTCATCACCTTTATGGACAGAATTTGTAGGCGCAGCCGAAGCGTTGAGGGGGGCCATTTTGGGGGGCCTCAGTATTGCATCTCTGCTTTTTGCAGATGATGTGGTACTGTTGGCTCTTTCAAGCAGGACTCTCCAACTCTCACTGGAACGTTTCGCCGCCGAGTGTGAAGCGGTTGGGATGAGGATCAGCACCTCCAATTCTGAAACCATGGTCCTCAGTCGGAAAAGGGTGGAGTGCCCTCTCCGGGTCGGGGAGGAGATCTTGACCCAGGTGGAGGAGTTTAAGTATCTTGGGGTCTTGCTCACGAGTGAGGGCAGGAGGGAGCGAACCAGATCGGTTCAGCGTCTGCTGTGATGCGGACGTTGTATCGGTCTGTCGTGGTAAAGAAGGAGCTGAGCCAAAGGGCGAAGCTCTCAATTTACCGGTCGATCTACGTCCCAACCCTCATATATGGTCACGAGCTATGGGTTGTGACCGAAAGAACGAGATCCCGGATACAAGCGGCCGAAATGAGTTTTCTCCGCAGGGTGTCCGGGCTCTCCCTTAGAGATAAGGTGAGAAGCTCGGTATTCCGGGAGGGGCTCAGAGTAGAGCCGCTTCTCCTCCACATCGAGAGGAGCCAGATGAGGTGGCTCAGGCATCTAATTAGGATGCCTCCTGTACACCTCCCCGGCAGGAGACCCCGAGGACGACCCAGGACACGCTGGAGAGACTATGTCACACAGCTGGCATGGGAACATCTCGGGATCCACCAGGAAGAGCTCGAAGAAGTGGCTGGGGAGAGGGAAGTCTGCGCTTCCCTTCTAAAGCTGCTGCCCCCGCGACCCGACCCCGGATAAGCGGTGGAAAATGGATGGATGTTTGAATTCACTTGACAAGGTCTCTCAAGCCACACATTTCATTGAGGCTTTGTGGTAAATAACCAAGAAAGAAAACAAGGTGGTTGGAGGAGCCACAAGGGCAAACGCCTACTCTGGCTGCATTGTGGTTTCCATGACAACACCGTTTCCACGGTGTTGTCATGCCTCCAACACCCCCCTCCCTCTTGCACGTTCAACATCAGTAATTCAAACGCAGACACGAGCAAGGTTGCGCTTTTGCTCACCTGCTCATTCATTTGTTGCTGACCCACACATTTGAGTACAAATGCTGGAGGCCATCATATGAACGACACATGAGGAACACTAAACATAAAGACATGTCAGCAAATACTGAACATAATTTTTAAAAATGTGTCAACTCTTTCTTTCGACTCATCCAAGCAAAAACAAGCGAAGACTCACGAATTTGAAGAACCGTCTCCAACTGCCAAGAGAAGGACGTCTGATGTGATTTATTGATACATTGTTTGTCCCCTAACGAGAGGGTGATGGAATACATGAGGAGGTGAATAATTGAAGGAGCGACTGCTAAACAAATTCATGAAGATGGAGGAAAAACAAAACAGAGGCTGAAATGGAAGGACTGAGGAATGTGATTTGGAAACAGAACGCTCAGTCAAAAGGAAGGCAGCGCCAGCATGACATCGCAATGGAAAATGGATGAACAACAAAACATTTGAAAAATTCATTGCGGGAGAAAAAGCATGCTGTGTACAGCGAGAGCCATCCACTAATGGGATCCGTGACCAGTACAGGCTGTGGTGTGTCACTCTTATGTAAGCGGGGATCATACTGTGTGCGTGTGTGTGTGTGTGTGTGTGTGTGTGTGTGTGTCGCGTGTATCAGTGAAGATCAACACATGTGTCAGCACCTCCACTAATCTCTCCTTGCAGCCTTTGCTCCTCGCTCCTTCTGCTTCTTAAACATCAGCTGCTGCTCAGCGCAGCCCACAAGTGGGAAGCTGCTTTGACGACAACCACATGAGCAAGTCCAGCCATATGAATAACTCGATGCAAGTCCAGTTACCACTTGGTCATGCTTTCAGTGCCTTTGTTAGTGGCATGTGTTCTTATTGAGGACACAGCAGAACCGCCATGTTCTGGTGACTCGGTCTGTCGTTATTTCGGCATGTTTATCCGAAGCATTTCGTTAGTAGCGTCAAAAAAGGGTTCGACAGAGGCCAAAACATGTTTCACAATTCACAAGGCAATCACAAGCCTCTCGGTTTGCTCGGCAGCATCGGCCAACGTCGGGCGTTTTAAAATAAAAGCATTCCAGCATATCACCGCATTTTTTTCACTCAATGGTGGATTATCTCGCAGTCACACTCAATCAACAAGCACAAAATTGTTCTTGTGTGATGTCACCAATGATGGGCTCCAGCTCATCTGTGACCAGTACGATGATCAGCTCGAAAGCAAACAGACTGATGGGCGTGTCAAGGAGGAGATGACGGAAGAATTGATTTTTAATCGCTCTTGCTCCACCATCGATCGTCATAGAAATGACAACGGTAATCCGTACTGGTGGGTAGTGTCTCATTTGCATGCGATGATCAATACAGGTTCCTATTTTTTCCCCCAAGATGGCGCCCGAGTAGGCAGCCTTCGGCAAGTGCTCTTCAAGAGCCTTGCTTTTTTGTTCTTTTTGCTGTTTTTGTCTTTTGTTTTGTCACATGTTGTTTGTTGTTTCATTGTGTGGACCTGATATGGACTGTTTTCAGCGCTTTTTGGCCACGACATTCGTCAAAGGAGCAGTATCTGTGCTTGGTGGTTGCGCCTTCTCGGCAGCACGCCTGTACCAGCACAGATTTTGATTGGGAGGAATGTCGGCGCCATTGACTGTCGGTGCTGGACAGACCTGGGGCGCTTGTGTTTTTTGCGCCAGTAATGGGCAGCATTTTTCACAACCCCGATTTGTTCAGTGGCTATGTCAGCGCTGTTGGACAGTCGGCGTCGGTGCGGCTGGATGGATGGCCGCTGAAGTTTTCGGATGAGGAGAGAGGAGCGTTGGCGAAGAGCGCCGATGCGTATTTGGAACCGTGAGTCGCCGCTTGGAATTGAAATGGATTTCCATGGGACAGGAGAAGTGAACCAATGTCTTTTTTCGTCAATGGATGCTACAGCTTCTTGTTGACTTTGAAACTTAGCTTGTAGCCGACGTGTGCACATTTTGAGCATGACGTCTCTGATCCACTGGTTAAAGGACACTTTGATTCTCTCCTCTTTCATCTCCAACCGCTTCAAACAACAAAGCGTGTGACGGAAAAGTGGTTAGGACTGCACGACTGTCCGTGTTTTATGTTATGTGTTGTGTTTATTATTTTACTTTATGTTAACTGTTTTGTAAAGCGCTTTGTTACAGCTGCCGCTGTTGTGAAAGCGCTATAGAAATCAGCATGTATTGTATTGTATTGTATTGTATCAACAACACTAGACACGTTGCTCTAATTCTTAATTTTGGAGTCGGGGGGGGGCAGTTGGGTGAAACTTCCTTTTAAAACATCTCAAAATGTGAAAATGCATAACAGACTAGATATTAACTGCTGTATTTATGTTCATGTTTGAAGAGATGACTTTTTGTATCAAGACCAGCAATTTAGTCTTCTTTTCTCTAGAAAAACAGCACGCTTTGATTTCCGGCAAATGGTTAATGACAAGGAAGTCCATCCTCTTGACTGACTTTTCATTGTCCTGTCTGTGGCTGAAGCCTGTTTATAAAATTGACTGTTAAAAATAAAACAAAGCTTAAAAAATATATAAAGAAATTACAACATTAGTTCAAAGAATTGTATGTAACATGCAATCGTGACGCCATTTTATTTTGCCCGTGAATAATATATATTTTGGGATAAAATGTCGGTGAGTACATGACACATTGCCTACATTTTAGTATGATTTAGGAACTGGACAATTTTCCTGATTTATATCCTACATGCACAATGTGAGGTAATACCCAAGACACGGCAAGCGCCTACAGACAAGGAAAGCCAGGGAAAATGTTTGTAGAAATACGCTAAGGCATTAAGGCGGTGCAGACAAGAAAACAGCACTGGAATGTAGTTTTGCGAATGCGCGCATGTGGTGTAAGTGGTGGAGATGTCTTGTTGTAGGGCGAGCACCTATGTGCACATGCATGCGTGAATGCTCAAGCAGCGCTTACCTTCACGTTTTTGGCCTCGCGCCCGCGTGTGGTCATCATTTGCTTCATTAGTCGTAGCGCCACTCCGCTTGTGCGCCGGAGGGACAAAGCTAATGACATGACACACCCTTGGAGACACGCGCAAACACCCCCAACCCTTCAATGTGCATATCCTCGTATTATTATTCACAGCAGGAACGTGCAATGACGAGGACGTGCAGCTTAGAATGACGCTGATTTGACGACTTTATGAAATGACGAGGAGGAGCCGGTAGCAGTCACCTTGTCCTGTCTCCTGCTGTGGCCGACAATTGCTGCTTTGCTTCTCTTCATTTGGCTCATGTCCTATTTCAACATGTACCCCTTGGGAGACACATTTTCTTTTGCAGTGATCTACAAAGGTTTGCGTTTTGTTTGCGATACTGCAGTAATCGATGTAGCGCCCAGACTTCCATGAATAACGTTCCATGAATGTCGTCTTGGAAACGGATCCTGCAGATTGGTGGAGGGACAACATAAAGTGCATGGGCGTGGACCGAGGCACTACAAGTCAACATGTGATGCTGTCAGGGCTGGGACATGCACGAGGCTGAATGAAGAGAGAGGACGGGGGAGGGCTGCAGGTGCCTTTTGCAGTCCATCATGGTGCAGCCAGACAGAAGGAGGGGGGCGGGGGGGGGGGTCCCTGGAGCCGTGCGATAAGTAGCTCATAGAGCTCTGGAGGACAGCCCATGTGACATGCAAGGACACGTCGCCGCCTCCATGGGGACAATTGGCACGTCAAACACCCTGACAAGCGGGGAGGAGTGTGTATGCCACCTATGACCTCCAACACAACAGGTAACAATCCCTAATAGCTAATGTCCTCAAACGGGGGTCCGTGAGCTGCAAATCGGGGCCAAAATATATCGACGAGGGTCATTCAATAAATAAGGCGACCATGAGGGAGCAGTTCCCAGCCCAGCTGTTTCACCGTTTGGGCTGCTGTGTGAGGCCTTGCATTGTCTCCTTCTGACTGATGACCCCTGCGTTTGCTCTTCATGTCTTTCTTGACCTGCCTTAGTTGTTCACAGTAGTTGGCAGGAAGTTTGAAAGTGACGATGAAGTCAAAAGTGTTGTGAGTTACTGGCTGAGTCATCAGTCCAAAGATTTTTACGCTGAGGGAATATGGAAGCTTGTGCACAGATGGGAAAAGTGTATGACAGTGCTGTGAGACCACATAAGTCCTGTGAATAAAGATCTATTTTGACAAAATAACAATTGGGTTTAAAGAATTCACAAGGTGAGATATGAATTTCTTCTGTATCGCGCGCGTGTGTGTGTGTGTTGGGGGGGGGGGGGGGGGGGGGGGGGTTAGCTCCAAAAATAAAATTTTGTTGCTGTATCATTGTGACTTTTTTTCTCTGAAATAGGAAACATTTTGTTTTTACGGTAATTATGTTTAACTGTTGTCAGGATTATAATTGGGAGATGTTTGAGAAAACCTCCCTTATAGAGCCTTGCAGTCATTTGCCTTGCATACACAAAGAGGGAAACACAGTCACAATATATGAACAGAAGTAACGGGACACATCCAACCATGTGGATCCGAAAGTGTCAACAATTTCTCCTATCTGGAAACATGTGCCTTTTAGGCCCAATGCAGCACTTCAGGCAAAAGAGCTGCTGGCAATGCAAGGTCACACGACACGCTAGTTTCCAATACATTTGCATGGACCAACCGCAGTGGCCAAACAGCCCCAGGAACCTTTTATTTTTTTATTTCTTTTTTAGCTTCACACTTGCAGGCTGGTTGTGGACATGAGAAAGTCACGTGGTGTTATGTGTAAGTCACTGCATCCGCCATGCTTGCCACAGAGCGCATGCAGTATAAACACCGCGCTGTTTAGGTAATCAAAGGAACACGGAGCGCAACGAAGAGAGAAACAAAAGCAACGACAAAAACAACAAAAGAGTTTGAGACCACACCAGCATAAACGGCTCGACGTGCCGGCGAGGTTGCAGTGTTTTGCATTCGCTAAATGATGAGCCGAGTCCGACTGGATTGTAAGCAATGCCATTAATTTTGCCCATAGCTGCCAATTCAGCACTTCCCCTTAAGTGCACCTCACTTAATGAAACATAGGTCTGCCATTTTGCAGGGATAAGGCAGGAGCTGAGCCTTTTCGCTAATAAGCATCCCGGGAGTGGAAAGAGAGTGCAGGCAACGTGAGTACATAAACAACAGATGGAGTGAAGAGAAAATAAGATGCGTTAGCTTTACAAAGGCAAGTTGTTTTAAAATTAGTTTTCATTTCAAACCAGCACAAGGAATGTTGTTGCACCAGTTTGGGGAATTAAGATTCCCTTTGCAAAACCAAGGTGCATAAAGATGGGACGAGTTAAGATAAAAGACACAGGCCAGTTTGTCCGACATCAGCGACCGTTGATTTGGGATGCTGCTGGATTTGGATTAACGCATCAAGTACCATCAACAGAAAGCTACTCGCTGAAAAACGGACCTGTTCACGTGTTTTTCTGCTCTCTCAGTATGCCACAAAAAGCTGTCCCATTAGCCATCGAACACAAAAGTAGTAATTGGTGTCAAGGAAATACTGCTGAAGTGATACATCTTGACTGAGATGTGCAAAATGAACTCATTGGGCGGAAATTATGTTGATTTCAACAAGAAAGTGAGAAGCGTCACTTTCCCACAGGGGCAGGCTACTGATTGCACGGCAAAATGACTTTGTATGAGGAGGGGAGGGGATTTGCCTGCCATTCAAATAAGACACCGAGAGCTTTACATTGGCAGAGAGAAGCTGCCTCCACCGGACACTAGAGCGGGAGTATATCTATCCATCCATTTATTAGCCGAGCTGTTTATCCTCACGAGGGTCACGGGCTTGCTGGAGCCTATTCCAGCCGCCCTCGGGCAGGAGGCGGGGGACAACCTGTACCGGTTGCCAGCCAATCGCAGGGCACACAGACAAACAACCATCAGGACTCATGATCAACCCTAGGAACAATTTGGAGTGTGCCATTAACCTGCCACGCATGTTTTGGAATGTGGGAGTAAAGCGGAGTACCCGGAGAAAACCCACACAGGCACGGGGAAAACATGCTAACTCCACAAAGGAAGGCCAGAGCCAGAATCAAACTCACGACATCTGTACTGTGAGGCAGATGCAACTCGTCATTCCCGTGCCGCCTGGGAGTAAATCTTCAGAATGAATCAAAATCTCTTTACTCAGAATACATGAGGTCCCACCCAACTTACTCTCTACAGTGTAAAATGTAGGTGGGGAACTTGTGTTCTCATCACATAAGATAAAATATATTTTGTTTGACGTAAAATTAATCCACTACTTTGCGTAAAATTTACCCTGAATACTACAGTCTAACTTCGCTGCATTTGAGTAAAATGTAATGGACTGATTTTGGACTGGAAGAAACAAAGGGGGAAAGCGGTCTCTTTTGCTCGTCTATGAGCAGCCAGCGGTGAGCAAAGCGGTCTGCATGTTGGCTCAGTGATTCTTTCACTGATCCCCAAAAGCAACTGAAGAACGGCCCTACCGAGGCAACAGCAATGGAACAAAGTCAGGAAGTAGCAAGCAACCAAAACAAAAGTAGCGACGCTGTGAAACGGAAGCAAGACTGGCAGCAATCGTCTGCAACAATGATGATACTCAAACACTGATGCTGGATGAAAGTATTTGGTCACGTAGGGACCTTCTTCTACTTTGGGGAGACAGAATGAGGAGCGTTTGTGGGAGGCGGCATCCTATCTACGGATATCTTATGCATGCATGTGAGAAAACCTGTCAGAGCGACCATGCAAGGTGTTGCTACGTGCACCTCCGAACTCTCGCCTAACCCTGCTGTCACCATGACAACCTCACGATTCCTGCTGAGAAATATTTCTCTCCCCTCCCCCTTCCACAGCGTCTCTCTATCTCTCTCTCTCTCTCGCTCTTCTGCACCTTCATCTCCTGTTTGCATCTGTGAGGCAGGTCTCCCCGGTTCTTAAAAGACGCTGTATTTCCTGCGAGTGGATTTTCCCATGGGTTCCTTTTGATTCTTCACTTTTTTAGCTCTCCGTCGTGTCTCCCAACAAAATGAGCTGAAGTTTGTTGCTATTCTTGACTGGGTTTGCCTGTCGAGCTAATTTGTATTTCGGTTTATTTTCTTCAGTTTTTTTCTAAAAATCCCCAATGTACTTGGCTCACACTTGCAGCGGCGTTAAACTTTATTCCTCCCTAATAATCCCTCCGGAGGGAAGTGTACACATCACATTCCTCCTTATACATTGTCAAGGAAATGTGGCTTTCCTGTCAAGTTCCACTTTGCAATCAAGAGGAACTTTCCAGGGGTATCTACAGCCTCGACCCCTGAGTGGCTTATTAACTCCCATCGCATCTGTTATCATTATCATCAGGAACCTATTTGGAGCCTCTAACTAAATCCAATTACCACCAATGGAGTCTGCAGCTGAGATCGACTGGCGGGAGGAAGCAAGGCCGCGCTTCCTATGAAAGGCTGCAGTCTTATCGGAGGCTCACAGACCGCCGTCTCGACTGCAGACACCCGTCTCTGCAGATGCTCCACGGCACCACCCACCTCCCCTATACACCCCAACCTCAATCCCTGCCGACGCCATGTTGCCGTGGCAAAGAGATCAAGGGCGTGACATTTTCCGGAATGAACGGCAATTTCTAGCCAGTATGAAATAGAATGACCAGACAATCGCGTCTGTGCACATCATCTTCATCCACAATCTCAAACCTAAATGGACGGACATTTAGACGATGTTAAATGTTTTTATAAAGCGACTACTTTATAATGTGATACGGTAAAGGAGCGAAACAAGAAACCCAATGTTGACGACATGCCAAAGGGGTCTTTGCAACATCACGAGTTCACTCCCGAGATGCGGATGTGTAAACCAGTGAACTGGCAGTCCCAAAACAAGAGGGAGGAAGACGGGCCACGCGGGAGCCAATGTTGACTTTTTCCTGAGGCCAAACAATCACTTGATCAGGATGATGTGAACACGTCACATTTAAAAGCATATCTTGGAGACAGAGACAGCACCTGAGAGGGAGCTGTGCCAACAGCAGCTTATGTGGGCAGTTTCGTTTGACTGTTTTCCTGGTGTTTCATCAACGGCTGAAAAGAAGACGGTGGCTGCAGCTCTCCTTTCCCACATGCGAGGGCATTACAGGACATATACTGAACGATATTTTTGACATCACGTCGCAACTGGAGCTGAAGAACATTTTGCATGCCATATGTTTCTTGAAATTAAATTCTGTGAATGTTTTGTTACTTTTGAAGTGTCGCCGACCCTCAGCTCATTGAATATCCAAAACATTTCCAGATATCTTGATGTGCAAATTGGTATCATCAGGCACTGTTTACAGTCGTCCGACTTTAAAAACTCATACCGCTTCCCGAGGGAGCCAATCTTCCATTCAAGACGTGAACTCAGTTTCTTCTTTCCGAAGCGTTGCTTCGGTTTGTCATGAGATTCAGGAGGACTTGACCCCGCCCTGGCAGGATCATCTTGTTGCGGTCATCTGCAACTGCGCATGTCCCAAGACTCAAATCCAGATAATGTCAATTACCTCCAACACTGCTGGCGACAGTATCGAGGACACCAAGACAGCAGCCAAACAAAACACTGGGATACATGTCACCCGATACCTCTGTAATGTTGTCTGTTATTAAAAATCGCTATTGTGACACTTAAGGAAGTCGATGGGGCCCACAAGCAGGCGGAGGCGCCCCACAAAGCACAAAGAACACCGTGAATGACAAGCGATAGTTACACAGCTGTCACTTGCAGTTTTTTGTGGCCTTGTTGTCCCCCAGTGGACAGACGCATAAATCAAAGACAAGACTGTCTGCACCCACCGGCACTTTTGATGGGGAAGTGCAAATCATTTCCAGGCAAGGATGTATTTCAGGACAGGAGTCATCTCGGGGCAGCTTTGCAATTACAGCCCTCATAAAAATACGGCATGAACAAACCAAGGACAACTTGTATCAGAATGACGACAAAAGAAAAGTATGGAGAAGGAAAAGAACGGCTCGTGATTCAAAGCATTCAGCATCATGAGTCAAAGACATTGTTATGGGACAGGCATGCGCGACTGCTCTTAGAACTCTTGAATGGTAAATCCAAACCGACTCAGCGATGGCCCTTTCAAAACTTTGCACCTGATGTGAAAGTATAACCGGACAAAAGGGAACGTCTCAAGTCTCAAAGTAGCCCTTTTTGGTTTCAAGCTGACTCGCAGCTTTTGCTTCCCCTAGCTGTCAAAATGCTCTCCTGACAATGAATGGTGTAGGCCACACCCCAAACAAGTGTCAAGGCCTCAGAGATCATTTCAATGAGCTCCTCTTTGTCTTGCCCCACCAGAGCCTCCCGACTTCTCCCCCAGTCAACATGACTCGTGCATCTGAATAAATCTCTTTCACCCTCTTGTTGATCTGCCGTTTCCTCTTGGGGATGCCAGCTTTCATCTTTTGCTCGTACTAACAAGGAACCTCACCCCGCCCCACCCTGTTCTGCTTATCTGCGCTTGGAGCATCAATCAGTCCTCTTGCCGGCACAGATCAAATGATTAGCAGGCATCACCTTACAGAGGGGCACGAGTGTGTCTGGATTCATTTTCAAGCTTGACAATACTAATAATAGATTGAGTCGATGCACCTCGAGCTCAGCATGAGCCTCTGTGTTGTGCCAAACAGCCAAGGCTCAAAAACAACACACAGACTTGAACACACAAACAAGAGCTGGGCATGGTGTAGAGGGAACCAAGAGAGGGATGCATCGTGCTGTAGGTTATAAATGTACCGATCATGCGAACCCTTTTAGCAAAGACCTAACTACTCGTCAAATGGTCTTTGAGTTGTTTGCTGTTACTCACAGTTGACACAAAACAAAGAAAACGACACTTTGTGTACAGCATAAACAAGCACTACATAGCTCTGCTTAAGATAAGATAGGCCAAAAGCCAAAGATAAGCTAACGAATAGCATCAGTGTTGCATAATTATAACACAATTATAACGCGAACTAAAAAAACTAAACCCAACAACCTAGAGTTCTTGATATTCTAATATTTTAAAAAAGAATACAGGACTGACACACATAAAGTGCAATAATAAAGTGTGATTTTTTTGATTAAAAACGAATTATGAGCATTTGTGTGGGGGGTTTTGGGAGGGGGGAGCGGTTGCAAGAACAGATGAATGACATTTCCATTCATTTGAATAGAAAAAATGATTTGATACACGGACATCGTCAGGGAACAAATTGAACTTCTCACTGCACCACTCTACTTTGTTTCTGCAAGATTCAAGATGTGTTTTTGTCACATGCAGTAATGACAAGAGTGTTTTTCAAGTGGCTGACAAAGCAGAAGAAGAGGAGAAGAAGAAGAAGAACTCCTTTCTTGTTTTCCAGCACAGACTGCTGTTGTTTTGCTTGGGAATGTGCAGATGTGATTCTACTACTACTCAGTACAGGGACAGTTTTGTTTTCTAGTGGCACACAGCACCGCTGGCCACTCCAAAATCCTGACTTTAAGCGCTATCACCCAGACATTTTTTAAAATAAATATACAGTACATAACATCATTCATCCATCCATCCATGATCTGATCTGCTTACCCTCACAAAGGTCGCGGGCGTGCTGGAGCTTATCCCAGCTGTCTTGGGGGAGTAGGCGAGGTACACCCTGAACCTGTTGCCAGCCAATCACAGGGCACACAGAGACTTAACTCAACTCAACTCAACTGTATTTATAGAGCACTTTCAAACAGCCATTGCTGCATATAAAGTGCTGTACATGGAGCAACTAACATACACAACAGTAAAGTAACAAAGAACCAAGAACAAATCTGAGTCACTCACATGCCAAAGAATACAAGTGAGTTTCGAGGCGGGTTTTAAAGACGAACAACCATCCACGCTTACACTCGCACATCGGTACAATTTCGGGTGTTCCATTAACCTCTCATGCATGTTTTTGGAACATGGGAGGAAACCGGAGTACCCGGAGGAAATCCATGCAGGCACGGGACAAACATGCAAATTCCACACAGGCAGGCCGGAGCCGGAATCGAACTCTGCACCTCAGCACTGTGAGGTGGACTTACTAACCAGTCAATCACCGTGTCGCCAACATAAGATCATCCATCCAAAAAGTACACAGTAAAATTGCTCTACATATCTTTACAAATTAGGGTTACATGTTAATTGATTTAAAGGCGAAGAATTATTTATACCGGTAAGTATTATCTTGTTCTTGAGGCAGCACGGTAGTCGACTGGTTCGTGCATCCGCCTCGCGGCACAGAAGTCGAGGGTTCAATTTTGGACTCTGGTGCCCTTGTGTCAACTTTGCATGTTCTCCCTCTGCTTGCGTGGGTTGGCGGATGTACAGCGTCTACTGCCTGAAGATCGGATAATTGATGGATGCAGATTAAGCGGCTCAGATAATGGATGGGTGGATAACTTGTTCAAGAGTCTCAGCTTGGCAAAATTGCTGGACAATACATAGGTAAATGATACAAGTAGGAAGCGAAAATATATGCTTGAACAAGTCTTAATGTCTAATTGGTGATGTTGGCTTTTTGAATGGCTGACAATCATTTGAAGTTGTCATCACAACATCTTCACACATCCTGTGAGTCCAACCCAAAAGTAAATAAATAAATCGACTGACTGGTCATTAAAAATACACGGAGATGTAATTTAAATGTTGACGTTTAGGGCCCGTAAGACATTTTGCATTTTGGACCACAACATTAGGGATGCCTGGACAAAGGTGTGTCGAAAATTGTCTGGTAAAAAATAAATATTAGAGCTGTCAAACGATTAAAATATTTAATCTAATTAGAAATGCAACTGTCATAATTAACTCAAATGAACTAAAAAATTAATCGTGATTACTCACACATTTTTATCGTTTATGAATTTCCTTTTACATTTTTTGTCCTATTTTGTCCCCATTTTAATGCTCTCATCAACATGGAATCATGAATCAGTTTTCTATGTGCCAAATGTAAATATTTACTGAAATAACAATTTCGATTTTCAACTTTACGTGAACAATTTTTCACTTGACGCAGTTATTCACACATAATCTCTCACACAATATTACTGTCCATCAATAACGGTGAAAAAAATATTTTGTCACACAACAGCTGCTCTAACAGCTTTTTTATGAAATCAAAACAAGTCAAGTCAACAGTATTTATAGAGCACTTTCAAACAGCCATCGCTGCATACAAAGTGCTGTAAAACAGAGCAATATAACATTATAAAGTGCACATCTAAGGTACCGGTACACTAGTAGTCAGCCAATAGTGGATTTAAACCATGGTTGCATACTTCGTTTTTCTCAAGTTTGCTTTCAACACAGCAGTCTGTTTCTGTATGTTTGTTGAAGAATAACGAGACACCGGACACCAGTGTTCATTATGTGCCGCTGTGTTCATTAAGCACACGCACTTCCCCCGTGCTGCAGGGGCAAACCATTCTGAAAGGGGGTGGGGGGGTTCACTCCCCCTAACACAGTCAGGCTATGTTGATTGTGTTGGTCTTTCTACGAAGTCTCTCTACGGTTTTGTGTAGACCTTATTTCGAATGACTACACTTGGTTCGATGACAACACTAGAGACGTTTTACTTTCGCTAGGTCGCTACCACCGTAGCGCAATGTCGCTGTCAGACGACAGACGAACACAGAGAAGCTCCACACGCTCTATATATATGGACACACACCACTGTAACCTTCCACACAAAATAGTTCCAAACAAGTAACAATCGCGTCAGTGGCATACATCGTATGCCTGTATGATACAGAGAGAGAGAGAGAAGAACAGATAACTTTGGTCTTGTCAGTGGAGCAATATGGGAACTTTTTAAAAGTAAACTTTCCATTCTAAGTATCCCTTTTCGGTGTCTCGTGCTGCCGTGGCCGGCAAAACAGACATGGGCGTGGACTTCTGCAGCGCGCTTGTTGTTTTGTTTCTAGTGTATTTATAGAGCCACGTAACATCCGCTTGTGACGTGTGCCGCGTTAATCTCGCGAAAAAAACTTTAATCCCGTTAAAATTCATTTAAATTAATGCCAATAAAAACGCGCTAAACTGACAGCTCTAATAAATATATAAATGTTTTTTTAAATAACAATAATAATAATCATAATAATAATGAGACCGTGCTGTTTCATTTTTCCCAATGAAATGAAATGTATGTAAACACTTGCACACTTATATAAATATACATACACTGTATATAAATTCCACTTATATAGATATGTCACAGAAATATATATATATTTTGAATATTAGTGTAAATGCATATACACATTTATATAATTATTATCATTATTATATGAGTCACTGCAATAGTACTGCAGCACATGAAGATCAAGCTAGAGACAACAAAGAAGCATAGCATGTATGTCTCGTCAATGACCAGAAAGCTCATCAAGTCAATGTAGCATTTGCATGATGAGCAGGGTGTAAACTCGCAATCAATGTTAGCAAACTTACCTTGAAAGTTGCTGAGGTACGATGAGATGTCCACCCTTTTCAAGCGTACTCTAAAATGTTGTCCTGCGGAATGGGACAACTCTTCATAAGTCATTCACGCCAACCTTGGGTAATTCTAGCAGACAGCATTGACAGGAAGTTCACATGCCGCCGAACACCAAAACGCAAAATTGAGCCCAATCAGCTCTCAAATGCTCAAATACCGAAAAGGAACTACTACGCATGTATTTTGAACAAGAGTTTATTCAGGTAAAAAAATTACTGTCCCTTTTGTCATTACAATTTAATATAATATTGACCCTGCCCATTGAAAAAAAAATCACATCTGCTGAGTCTCGTGATTGGTGAATCAAGCTCAATTTCTAGGCCAGTCGCTATCGTTAATACCAGTCATGGAGCATCAATAAAACTCAGCATTATCCTTTTCAATGCCACTTTTGTGTTGGATTTCGCTCAGCGTATCCATGACATCAAATCAACACATTCAACCCTTCTACTTGAAAACTTCTCCTGAGGCGCTTCATTCCCCCTGCCATTTCCTTGCATCTTGACATTTCTTTCTCCGGAGCCGACTCCTGCTGCTCCAACATCTTTGTCTAATGTGGGAGCATCCCGCATGCAGTGGGTGTAGTGTGTAATGGGATGGCACGGGAGGTGAGATTAAATTTGGGCCGTGTATGCGGATTACAACCCGCTAAAAGCCTGATCTCCTCCCACTTTCTGTAATCCGAGCCTAATGAACGTATGAGGTCTAACGCAGCGCATCGTAGAATGCGCACATGAGGATGCCAAGCCAGCTAATGTGTGTCGCGCCTCACTTACAGAAATGACATGCTGGAACAGAACAGAGCCAAACACTTAAGTCATGTAAACATGACAAATAAACAAGCATGGCAATGAACTGCGGCCGTAGTTTTACACAAATATATAAGATTAATAAAAGTACTTTACCTGTAATGGTCGGAGGTGTCTCTTGACCAAGTCAAATTTTGCCACACTGGGAGGAACAAAAAAAAAAGGAAAAACAGTTGTGAGGAAGTTATGGGAATAATCTTGCTCAAAATTAACTTTTAATGCTGTATGAGAATTTCTTTTTTGAAAGTATCAAGTGAAAGGATGTTTTTTCTTTTGTTCTGATTTAGTCATTCATTCATTCATCTTCCGTACCGCTTGATCCTCACTAGGGTCGCGGGGGGTGCTGGAGCCTATCCCAGCCGTCTTCGGGCAGTAGGCGGGGGACACCCTGAATCGGTTGCCAGCCAATCGCAGGGCACATTTAGTCATTTTAATCGATTTATTACATTATTTATTTTCCATCAGTAAAGGATTAGAAAATGATGTTTTCCATTTTGACTTTTCAATGTACTTTACATCACAATGTTGTTTTTCATTGGGGGTGTTAGGTTGTGAGTTTTCAAATTCCAATATTGTGACTTTATCCCTGCAGTATTGCATAGTATTCATTTGTATGCATTTGTTCTGTAACTGCAGGTTTTTGAATAATCTTCTGCCCTGACATAGAAATTCAGAATTTTTTTTAATTCACTTTTTTTTTTATGTCAATGTCACTGAATCGTTACACTGTGTAACAAGTCTCTGTATGTGCGTTATGTCTGAAATGTTTGTTTTGGTACAGTTGCTTATTACTGTAATACGAGAGTGGCTCTTATTCTCTTAGAACTGGAGAAACATTTCCTGTATGTTTGTGCTTACTATAGCCCGACTGTCAAGGTGATTATTTTGAAAACGGCAGCATGGGAACATTCTAAGAGAACATTGCGATGGCGCTTAAAAGCCGAACAACTGTGCCAACCTCCCCCTGTTCCCTCTGCCAGGCTCATTAAAAATGGAGGAACAAATCAATACATCAGAAAACCAACATTACCGCACCGCAATAATGAATAGCTTGAGCAATGTAATCAAAGTTCGTAGTGGGGTTCCCTTCACCGTTCTTTACAAAATCTAAGTGAAGATAACACTAATTGAACAAAAAGTAAGTCAGACTTATGAGTCTCATAAACACCTGTCAGAATCTTGATGAGTAATTAAACTTACGGTAATGTTTTATATTAACTGTAAAAAAATCACTGAATACAAACAGAATGTAAGATTAATTTATTAATGACTGCTAAAACACAACACACATTGACAATTGAAAACCTCTATAGCAGTGGTTCTTAACCTGGGTTCAATCGAACCCTAGGGGTTTGGTGAATAGGTCTCAGTGGTTCGACGGGGCCTCTGCCATGGAGGGTAAGACACACCCAGCTCAACATGTCAATTAGTTATGACACGCCCGCTTGGCCATCACTGGCGGCAAATGATCACATTACATTGCTTGCCCAATCGGGGCTGCACGAAATTTAGTTCGCTTAGTCGTCATCGAGTGACTGTCGTGATAGTACGTCGTAAAATTTAAAAAACGTATTCTTATGTCTTGAAATTTAATTTCCTTTTTTCTGTTTTTAATAAATGTGTTTTTTTACCCACCAGTCTGCACGTGAAACTTGTTTTATCCCCCCCATGCCCGTTTCGAGCTCTGTGTGTTGTTGATAAAAATCAGGATAAAAACAATGGCGTGCTTTGTAACTGAAAGAGACACAACCACTCTGACATCTAACTTCATGAATCACTACCGAAAACGCACATCAACTACATCAGACATTGCTTAAGCTTTGTCGGTTCTCTGTTTAATTGAGAAGAAAAAGTCATAGTAATGTGTATTTTTTTCAAAGAAATAGCAGTCATTCATATTTCACTTGATTAAAAATGTAAGGTCATTACATAGTTGAAGATAATCTCAAGAATAAAACGATTTTTGGGACATTTTTTCTTCAGTTCAACGGACATTGTGCTGCAGTATAACGCGGATGACAACCCCGTAAAGTCGTACATGGAGTTTTTGATGTTGTGCCAAACCCATGTTGCCAATCGTTACTTGAAACTAAACATTTGCTGCTGTTGGTACATGCAAAAGTGGAGGCTCCTCACACAAGGCTGTTTGGAATCAACTGCCTTTTTCACAAAGTCTGTCAGGAAATGCAGCAAACAGAAGCTCAATTTAGTGGACCATTCTCCTCAGTGATGGCGGCATTCATAGTGATGCAGATGAAGATACACTGCCGGGGATTTTCTGACACGCACACAAAGACACTTCTGTCACAGAGACAAAAATAAAACAGGCCAGCAAAAAGGTCATACATGGGGTTTATGTCCAAGCCTTTGGCATCTGAAAATCAAAATCGCACCCATGTTTGATTCTCATTTTTTCATTTTAATTTAGATTTGCTACACATTCTTATCCTTCAAACGACATTTCTTTTTTTTTATATAGTTGCAATTTTCATGTAACAGTAGGACTCATTCTTTTGTACAACTTTTGCATTGGGTAATATTTTGAGTTCATTCGCATAATTATGAATTTTTCTCATACTTTTTCATCGTGCAATCAGTTGTATTTCCTCCAGACAGGTAAGGTGTTTCATTCTGCAGTTTGTGTTTAAATGTCGGCTGCTAAAAGGGTTCAAACACAGACAACGATGCTACTATGTTAGCCTATCGATTGCCTTTGGTTAGCATTAAGCTAAATGGACGTCAAGGCAAAGCGATGTGATTTTTTTTCAAATACAAGTCATATTCGATGTTTCGTTTGACAGTAAAGTAAAGCTTTTGTACCCGCATTTTTTTGCTCCAAATTCAAAGCAAAGACTTGTAAATTGGGTTAATCTTTTCGCAAGACACCATTGCATGGCAAATTTGTGTCCGTGTACTGGCTTGTGGTTGTGGCCGGGGGGATGGTGCAACAAGATGGCTGCGACTTATGGCCAACTCTGAGCTCGCTGTCATGCTCGCCCTCACTTTCCAATCAATCTTTTCCATTTCACAGTCTGCTTTCCTCCCCTCACTGCCAATTCAATTCTCCTCATTTGCAGGCCTCCGTTCCTCCTCCTCCTCAAAGCTCACCTATAATCTTTATCAGGCAACAGCTTGTCAGTCCACCTGACCTCGCTCTCCCTAAATCACCACAATGTATTCTCTTGTAAAGCCTCCGACAGGACGTCAACCTCCCCCCACCACCACTTGACTCTCAGAAGGTGGATGATGGAACCCTTCTGCAGCAAACAGCGGCCGTTTTCACAGCAGCGTGAGCCGACGGCCCGCTAAAGGTGCACTGGTTCGTGAGTGCGGCAACACCAAGACAAGGCGAGGGCGTGCCAATTGTGCATCTTTCAGGGAGGAGGCTCAAATTGTCATTTTTGACATGTCCTGTGTTCACCATTCTCTGCTCTCAAGCCACCACACGTGGTTGCCTCTGAACACCGGTCAGCCAGTTGCTCAGGGAGGAAGTACCAGAAAATTGGCATTCTGTGCAATGCAAACGATGCAAACCTATAATAGGCGTCAAAAGCTGAATTATTAAAAGCTCAAGGCCAATGGGTCTCTAACGTTTTAGTGAAAGTCTGTTGTATTTACCTCGAACGTGAAACACAAGTGAAGAGTATGCGGGAAGTGAATGTTGTGCGTAGCACACAATTGAGGATGGGGCTGCTTTAGGCAAAATGAGCTTGAGACCACAACACTAAAATGATGAGTGGAATACGTTGCTGCCAAAGACAACTTCTTCGCCTCGGATTGTTATGCCCAGCAGATGATTGTTTACCCTGCTTGTTACATCGTTTCAGTGTCGCTCGGGACTACATAGAAGATTCAAATCCATGGTTTGGGGGTATTGAAACACCAACATGAGTAGAACACATTTAACATTGGATTTGGAGGCAACGGTTCATTAATTCATTTGAGCAAATTCCTTCAGAGGGTAATAGTGGAATACGTTGCTTGCCAACAACCTTTCATATCGGAAGCTCTCCATCAAATTAGTTGCAAAGTCTCATATTGCACAGAATTGTCTCAGGCAATGCTATAAAAAAAGAAGAACTGACTTTGTTTTCACTCCGTCTGATTACTTTACATCAAAGGCAAAACTCGACCTTCATTATAATGACACTGACACTAAGCATCGTGTTAAAATGTGACGCTCCTGACCACTGCCTCATGCATGGCGTGCTGGCGTTTACAACACACGGCCTTCTCAAGTACCATTTGGCCAGGAAGGACCGCCACACATTCAGCAGGAGGCCTCAGGGACTAAGCAAGATGTCACCCAGTCTGCAGTTTTTGATGAGACACTTTTTGGATTAAAAATAAGCAACGTAAATAAAATAAAATAAAAAGCGTCAGCTACGGTAATTAACCATTTTGTGGTCACTGCTAGTGCTATTGTTTCTGCAGCTCAAATCCACCCATGCAGTTCAAGTGGAGGAGAAAGTGTCCCGAGGCTGAAACAGGTGAAAACTAAGCGCTTCTTCCTCCTCCGCACTTACCGGAAGAGCAAAAAAGTCTTTGGATGGACGCCAGCCTCTGCCTGACATTTGCACACCATCAACATCCAGGCAAGAAAATCTGCTTTTTGTCATCCACCAAAACTAGCTGTAATTCTCTTTGATTTAGCTTTAGTTTGACAGTAATCTCGAAGCACCATTGCACTATTGGCACTACCATTCTTTTTAATTAGCCTTACGAGTAAGAAAAGTAGGACTCTTGAATAAAAACAAATACTAATGACATCATCAGAGAGAATAGAAAGAATAAAACGTTTTTAAAAACACTGCGAACGTACGGCTCCTTGTGGGATGTGTGCTTTGACAATGCAGACATACTGCATGGAAAGAAAAGAGAGGTGGAGGAGACGTGTCCCTCAGTAAGCGGCAGGAATACTGATGTTTTTCCTCTGAGGATAAAGAACATAGCCCTGGTCAAATTGTTAGACTTTTTGTCGGTCAGCTGTGCAGTGTGACACCGTGACACCAATGGATGCTGTTCATTAGCCCATCTGCTGTGTTGTGCATTGTTTTATCATTATGCTAAGCAGACTTTACTGCTTTGTGGTTGTTTCAAATACACGTATCATTCTCTGACAGTAGTTTGATGTTTAGTTTGATAATTACAGATTTTTTTATGAGACAAGCTTGTAACGCGTCTGTAAAACGGGCCGAAATTCTTCCTACTCGAGCAATGGCAAGCAGAAGGTGACAGCAGGCATGTCTTTGTGGTGGAGAGCGAGAGGGCATGACGCCAGCCATGTTAGTGTCCGATTTTCATGCGCGCGCACGTGCATACACACCTCCAGGCAGATGTCAGCGCGAGCTGCCCCACCCTAATTATCATGTCCTGTCACACCTCTGTCTTTCCTTCTGCCTGCATCTCTGATTTGAATCCTAAGTCACTTTCTTGTCTCCAGAGCTTTCGGATGCGTTGTTCCCAGCAGAGTGTCATAAACCATAAAGCTTCATCTGAATGAAAACCCTTGCAGCATGTTACAATTACGACTTGTACATCTACAAACCAGGCATTTTATGAGCTGGAGGAGGGGAAAGAGGAAAGAAAAGGGGCATTTCAATTTAAATCGGCAGGCAGGTGTGGCAAAGCAAATCATTTGCTCGAGATCTTGCCCTTGTTTCGCCACAGATTTTGTGGAAGGAGGTTGGGGAAAATGCAACGGTGTCTTTCTAGAAGCTCACTTGTGCAAAATATGTGCGAGCGGAAAATGGCAGCATCATGAGCTGGAAGAAAGTCAGGTGAGACCCTGTTGCATGCAAACCGCATGGGGGAGGGGGGAAAAGAAAAATCCCACAAATCAAGCGGAGAAACGCAAGTACAGCCATGGGTCCCGAACATAGAGATCATTCCGTCATCATCGCAATCTCAGCGGATGCAAAGGTGCGTTTGAACACTTGACAAGTGTATTGACATGACACACCTCAAGTGTACCGGCATTCCATTCGTAATGAAGATGTTACAGAGGACACAATTAAATGTGAAATATACGCCAGTCATCTTTCACAGAATGATGCCACCTCTGCAGCCTCATTAGGCAACTCGTCACACCTTCATTTTTATAATGATCTTTTTTTTCCCCCCAACCCTCCAAACCTCAAAAGGGTCCAGATGCACATGAGCTGCTCCTACCTGTGCACAGATGCTTCTTTCCTCTCACGGGTCCCCGAACAGAGGAGTTGCCGCCTCGTCTGCTGTGGTCCGGGCTGCGTGGTGACTGTGCGCAGCTCGGTGCTGTGCTGATGCTGCAGTGATAGAAAAACACACCCTCCTTTGGCCGCGCTCGCCCCCTCCCCCTCATTGGCTGCCTCTCGGAGGTGACATCACCCCTTCGTCTGAGCCTCCGCTTCGGACTCGGCTCCGTTCACCTCACCATCTCAGCGTGTGGATGCCTGGTCATCTCTCCCCTTTGTAATGCCAACACACGCACGCTCACACACACACACACACACACACACACACACACACACACGTCTGTCCCCTAGTCGCCTCCTCATCCTCGCATAGAACCAGGATTAGTATCCGGCTGCTCTTATTCCTGCACTGGCATCCATCAAAGAAATAGCACACTCCCTCTCTTCCTGTACGGAGTGTGAGTTATGAAGTTATGAATTCCCACACTTTACTTCCAGGGGAAGAGCTCCAGGGTGGTTGTGTCATTCTGTACCCATCCCCGATATCTAGATGAAATTTTCATGTGATTTGTTTTGTTTGTTTGTTTGTCTATTTGCCACTGTCACGTGGATGGATGGATGCAAATGACACTTCCACAAGTTTTTTTGTTTGTTTTTAATATAAACTGGATACTTAAAAACTAAATCAACAACTGACCTGAATGCAAACTAATCAAATATCTGTTGAAGGAAGGAACATTCCATTCTTACACTCAACGTCAATCAAAATCATGCCTTTCACACCATAGCACGGAAACATACCATCAACATTCGCGCACAAGCATAAAATATAGAACTGGGGAGAATAACGAGACTTTTGTGTCATTGTGCTTTCTAGATATGTTTTGAATGATTGAGCCATTGATCGTATATGCCAAATGGCATCGGTTGTCGTAACAATGGGTCATTTCACCAGGTCTTTTCTTCAGACCTCCACAAAGACATGGACGTGTTTCTTTCAGTACAATTAATGGCACGTCGGGCGATGAAAGTTACGCAATGGCACTGAATGAAAATGTGAGAGGAACAAATGTGCCGCCTCTTATCTGTGCGGGAGAGGAGATGAGCTGTTTCTGGGTCTCGTAACGACCTCCTCTGAGGCTGTTGTGGCCGCTGTTAAATGTCGCTTGGCAACCACCAAGAGCGGATGATGATCATCTCTGTATTTTTGTGCAACTGCAAATGAACGGGCAACATTATGCACACCTGCACAATGGCATGTAAATTTGTAGCTTTTGATCATTTGAAATGTGTGGCCGCACAGGGCAGCAGGGCATCTCCACTCCCAAAAGGTACGGGTATGTGAAACACGCACACACATGCACACACACGCACACAGGAGCACGCACGCGCACACGCACACGCACACGCACATCCACACGCACACGCACACGCACGCACACACACACACACACACACACACAAACAAGATTTATTCTGTGACCACACTTGTAAATCAAAACACTTGGATCTCAAATCATCTTTCCTAACTGAACGGATAGAAATACCATTCCAGTCCAAAAGTGTTTATAATGTCAAGTCAAGTCAAGTCAACAGTATTTATAGAGCACTTTCGAACAGCCATCGCTGCATACAAAGTGCTGTACATGGAGCGATTTAACATACACAATAAACAGTAAGACGAATCGGTAATAAAGGAGGTGGAAAGCACCAAACAGTAAAATCAAGGACAAATCATGCTGAGTCGAATGCCAAAGAATACACGTGAGTTTTGAGGAGGACTTTGAAGATGGGCACCGAGGAGGCTTGCCGAATGTTCAGTGGGAGGTCATTCCAGAGAGAGGGACCAGCAACAGAAAAGGCTCGATCCCCTCTGAGCCTCAGTTTAGTTCTTGGTACTTCTAACAAAGACTGGTCCGCAGACCTGAGGCGCCGGGCAGGTGAGTAGGGGCGGATGAGCTCAGAGAGGTAAGGTGGCGCGAGATTATTCAGAGATTTGAAAACAAACAGGAGGATCTTGAAAATAACTCTAAAATGAATGGGGAGCCAGTGAAGGGATGCCAGAGTGGGAGTTATATGTTACCTCTTACGAGTACCAGTCAAGAGGCGAGCAGCGGCATTCTGGACCAGCTGAAGGCGCTTAATGGAGGACTGGCTGACTCCAAAGTACAAGGCATTGCAGTAATCCAGTCGGGATGTGACAAAGGCATGAATTAGTGTCTCAAAGTGTTCATGTGAGAGGAGATGTTTTATTTTGGCCAGCTGTCTAAGGTGAAAGAAGCTGGATTTAACAACGGCACCAATTTGCCGATCGAGTTTGAAATCACTGTCCAGTTTAAGGCCCAAGTTTGAGACCGTTGATTTCAGATAAGGAGACAGGGGGCCCAAGTCTACAGGAAGGAATGTACAAGGGCCACTGGGACCAAACAATATCACCTCTGTCTTCTTTTCGTTGAATTTCAAGAATTTTTGTGCCATCCAGGTTTTGATTTCTTCCAGACAGGATAGGAGTGGCCTTAATGAGAAGGCGTCTTTCTTGCTCAGTGGGACATAGATCTGGCAGTCATCTGCATAGCAGTGGAAGGGAATATCATGTTTCCTTAAGATGGAACCCAATGGGAGCAGATACAGCGAGAACAGCAAAGGCCCCAGAATTGAGCCCTGTGGAACACCACATGACAGGGGAGCAGTGCGTGACTCAGAGCAGCCAAGGCTGACACAAAAGGTCCTGTCAGCTAGATAGGACCTAAACCACTCAAGAGCACTGCCGCCAATGCCCACCAAGTGCTGCAAACGAGTCAGCAGAATACTGTGATACACTGCATCAAATGCTGCAGTTACTCTGTAGTCTTTTCAAGTAAATGGGGGGGGGGGGCACAACCCCCTACCGCCCGCCTAGGTGGTGGGTCTACATTCCCCTGTGCATGTAGTGTTTGAGAGGCACATGACAAGCAGGCTTCTGCAGAACTGGAACAGCACGTGTTACAAACATGGCGACACCCCATTTTGTTTTGGCAGTTTTGCTGCTTCAATTGATATTTAAATTTCTGTAAAGTAGTAATAAAGAAAACACTTGGGGCTCGGGCTTCTACTCGATGGCAGCTATGGCTCCATTATTTGCGCTATTTGTGCCTCATTGAGAACAGCCTGCGGAAAGTGGAAATTTGTGGCAACGGTTCGAACTCTGCCAGGTACACAGACATTCATTTGTGACACGTTGCGAACGCTGCACCAAATGGTGACCAAGTACTCAGGTCTTTAATAAAGAGGCAGCTGTTTTGTCAAATGTGTTTGGCCAGAGTACGACAAAGATGGTGGTAGAGAAAGAGCACCGCAATAATGAGTTGACTCGCTCCACTGTGGGCATGTGTGTGCCACCAAGCATCGTGCACATCTGCTGCCACGGTTGCGCCAGGCAAAGCAGACAAAAGTTGCACAGCGTGACAGACGTTTTCATAGGAATAATGATTGATTGCGGTGGTCTGAAATTGGTGAGATACACTACCAGCAACCATCGCGGAGTTCTACGTACGCTCTCGGTTGAAAAGATGAAAGTCAAATAGGTTAGAAGCAAATTGAAAAGGACGATAAGGTCAGTGCCGCAGTTGCCCAAAACGACCAGCACTGGTAAAGACAAATTTTCTTCTTTTTTTTTGGCAGCCACCTGGCGGTGAGTCAGTTGTGTTTTGTGTTCACGTTTTCTGTCCTCAGAAAGTGAGTGCGAAGGAGAGCATAAATGCTAGAACAGCATCTCAGTCCGATACTATATAATGGCATTTATCTATTTTTTTTCATGTGTTAAAAAATATATCAGTGGTTCGCAAAAGAATAAAAGTCTAAGAGCACATCGAGATTGAATGAGTACAAATGGTCGTACTTGCGCATGCTGTATGGCTCTTTGTTTTTTTATGACAGATAGTCATGATCAATTCGTCCATTTATTATCCATAACCAGCAGCTGGCACAAGAGAAAAAGAAGCAAATGACCAGCAATAAAGCACAAAGGCAGAAAAACTGCAGTAAATAAGTGAGGTACAACGAAGTGATTGCACACATTTATCTAATTCTACACAAGACGTTTAGTTTGTCAACAGGAAGTGGAGGAAGTAATCAAGATGTTTCAGTGAGTCATTTCATGTGATCTGTCCTCATTTCAAAAACAAAAGCACTACGCGTTAAAGGGCAGCTAGCATCCTGTACAGAACAATCGAGGGCAAGTACTTGCACCAAGACCCACGTTGAAAACGCACATTTGAAGTCCCAATGTGAGAGAAGACATTTTGCCCTCTTCACTTGAAACCTTTTAGCCCTTCCAGTGGCCTTGCCAAAGCTCTCAACACATTTCCTTCTTTCCACCGACTGAATAGGTCAGCTTAAAAGGCGAATGGGGGAAAGGAGGGGGAAGGGGGGGGGGGCAATATCGCAAATGGTTGCAGTGTGACGACGGAAATTGACGAGAGGTTGTTTGTGAGAAGGTGGAGACACATGTGTTGGATAAAGGCAACAGCTGGGCTGAGACAAAATATTGCGATGGCAATCGATGGAATCATTACCTGTCTCGGTACACAATACGCCAACATCAGGTATCGAGACGCATATTGGCTGACATCCAACAACAGCATTCGCTGATGACTTCTAATGAGTCGTGCTTCAGTCAACCTTTCCACAAGGTTAAAATTGTGAACACGCATGGGGGTAAAAGCTACACTGTATGTAGTTGAGTATAAAACCTTGGCAGATAGTGAACCAAAAAAAGAGGCTTCAGGCTGCTCGCCGCGACTGTCACACAAAACTAGCTTTACCTTTATAAAGTTTATTTATCTTAAGGCTCACAATGCAAAACACCATAGGGGCGGCTAATGAATAGCATTGGAATCTGGCATGATGTTTTGACCCTTTATGTAACACACATTTGAACAAAGGACAGGCAGGCATATATTCTTTATCTCCTGAAAAACAACAACAACAACAACATTACTACAGCTTATTGAGGTGTTGTGACTATCAAGTATCATTATCAGTATGCCTGTATTGTACTGCCCCCGTGTGGCCAATGCACCAGAAGGAGCTGCACAATCACAGACTACATGCGGTCAAATAAGCCTTTTTAAAATCCAAATGTTGCCAGTATTTAAGTTTTTAAAGGTCACGTAAACGCATGAAAAAAACCGTACATTTTCTTATTTGGGGTTTCAAACACGCGATTAAAACTCCTTTGTCAGCCTCTTTTCTAACCTGAATATTTGGTTATGGGAACAGAATTGGGTTACCACCTTCGAACGAGGCATTGATTTGTGTTTTGCGCCTGCTCTGGCTCTATGCACAAGGAATTTTGCCTCATTGCAGCGAATCAAAGCCACAAGCAAATGTCCAATTGAAAGCAGAGTCAAGAGTGCAGCAGCTAAAAGAAGGCATGCGACGAGGAAGCGAAAGATGAGGAAGAATGCCATCCGTCTGTCGGTCCATCCGCTTGCATGCGGCTGGTTGTGCATGGATCGGCTTCAAGTCGTTAACAGGCCACAAGGTCACCGAGCGTCTCTGACCGAGCGTTAATCACTCACTAATTGAAGGGAAATGACTCTGATTGAGTTTCCCACCCTGCTTTCCGCTGGCTTCACTCTGCAGCCGACATCCCATCAAGCGCGTTAACTGTCGTGCAAATAGTCAACTCGTGCAGCCCGCTTTGGGAAAAGCGAAGAAAGCAAGAATGGATTGGGATTGGAAAGCAAAAAGGGGAAATGGCCACAGTGCAAATATGTTACTTTTGACTCTTCATTTTTCTGAAAACTTTTTACTTTTACCCCTTGATTGCACTCAAACAGCTCAATATATTTTCCAACCTCCATGGATGAGGATACTACATCAAAATTGATGGAAATAAAGAGATGGAAAGTCAATTATGGTTGAGATCTCGACTGACTAATTAATTGAGATAAGGCATCCACCCATCCATCCATCCATTTTCTGACCCGCTTATGCTCACAACGGTCACGGGGCGTGCTGGAGCCTATCCCAGCTGTCTTCGGGCAGTAGGCAGGGGGCAACCTGGACCGGTTGCCAGCCAGTCGTAGGGCATACACAGACGAACAACGATCTGCGCTCACACTCACACCTCGGGACAATTTTTAATTATTGTAAGATAGGGCAGAAAAACCAAACAAGCACAGAAACATAGAGGACATGGAGGAACCTGAATCGGGGTGCAATGGCGCTGTCTGCAACACATTTGGTGAAGTAAAATATCCAGCCTCATTTTAAATCATTGAGGATGTCAGCTCCAAGAATGATTAGCGATGAATAATTGTTGAGGTGTTCCATCCAGACTAAAATGTGTGCGCTGTTTGACACGACTGACCACCACAGCGTCAGACAGACATTAGGAACATGCCTGAGGGAGTCCAGTCAGAAGGTTGCTGCAATCATCAATCTACTAGAAATAAAATGAAGGCTACGTTTCTCCTGGTCTGATTATGTGGCCCTTCCGTCAGGAGATGATTTCCAACTGGACGAAGGCTGTTTTAGTGATAGATTTGACATGACTGCTGAAAGTCAAGTCTGAGTCAATCAGCAACCCAATATTCACGACTTTGCCTTTGATTTTTGTTTTTAGACAGCCAGTCTAGCGTATCGTCCCTTCCAAAACGCAACAGTGCAACTACTGTAGCATGCACGGATGTTACAGATGTAAATAGGCCGGCAAGCGCCGGTGTAATAAAGAATGTGACCTTTACAGGAGGCACAATGTCACTTCTACTTTGATTCATCAATCAGGTGAGAGTCCAAAAGGGCGACCACTCGTGTGCACCCACCAGAGACAATCTCGTTCCTGGCTGATTCTCCTCATCCACACACACACACACACACACACGTCTCACAGTGTTGCCGCTGAGGAGACCTACCTCCATTTCCTTCCTTCCTTTCAAGGCACAACAAGCTGGAGAAGGAGACGCATGATGACAGCACGGGGACCACTTGTAGGTCTCCCCTGCCGATTTCAACTGCCTGTCTTGAATAAAACAGAGTGGATTAACAGACAGGAAGACAAAAACAGCATCTTTTACTCACATTGGAGATGATTTCAGTGGTTTATAGTATTATTATTCAGCAGGCCTCACCTTTTCCCTTGGAGGAAAGTCAAGAAACACTCAAACTGAGTGGATGATGAAATCTGCAAAGCACGGTTCAAGTGTGCTTTCTTAACTGCAGAGGATCTCTTTGACTAATTAGACTAATGAATAGTTTTTGTCCCTTTGCCCTCACTGTTTATTTCGGCGTTATGCTGAAAAAAAAAACCCTTTCCAATTGCAGGATTGCAGCAACGTTGAGGTTTTTGCTGGAGAAAGGCAGCTGCAGCTCACTCAATACATCAGGCGGAGAGCCTGTTGGCTCACACACAAAGCACTTATTATTCATGAACTGCACCCGTTTTTTATAAATATGCTCCTCAGTAGTGGAGATGCGGTTACTAATAAGACACAGTGTATCCACTAGTGCACCAAATTGTCTTAAAAGAGAACAAGATGCATCAATTTTTAGCTGGGTCTTGAGGAGATGGAGTCAATGCTCGCCCGCCCCGACAAACTTAATTGGAGTTCACCAGTGGTCAATTCCATTGATTCCATTGAAATGCACACACTTGCCAAGAAGCGTCCTGCAGTTGACAGTGTACATAAGAGCACGGGCCGATCATGAAGTGAAAGGAATTATCTGTCGTGTTGCCAGACAGGGTTCTCTTGAGGAAGACACAGAAACATTTCTACTACTTTGCAGGTTCCGATGAGCACAAGTGGGCTCCATCATCCGTACATACGACCATTTGGAAAGCAGCAGGACTCTTGAGAAGTGGCCACACACCGGAACTGAAAATTTGTGGCTGAAGGGCCTGGGTCTGGGAAGTGACTAAGAACTTGATAATCCCTGAAGTGGTTGCCCATGATCTCTCTGGATGGATGAAGTGCAGAGATCCACAGCGGACAACTGCACATTGCTCGAATCGGCCTTTCAGGAAGAGTGGCATAAAGAAAGCCATTTCTCAAAATTAACAATCAAAAGTCCCCTTTGAAGTTGTATGCCAAGATGTCATGTTAGAAGACGTGTTACCCGGCCAATAGCAGCCCAAGAGTGAAGCAGGCTGGTGGCATCATGCTTGATGAGTTTCAACAAAGTAACCGTCAGGGTCGGTCAAATTGAGGGAAATGGGGAAACACTGAGAAATCCTAGAAGAAAAGCCGGAGCACTCTTGACCTCAGTCGGTCAACAGTCCATTTATCAGCATCACAAAGACCCCAATAGCACACAGCCATTAAAGTGGCCTCAGGAGGGCCCTGTAAATGTCTTCGGGTGGTCCAGCCAGAGACCACAGTTGTTGCATCATTTAAAAAAATACAAATGTAATTTCAGCAAACTCTCAGAATACTTTGGTACAGCAACAGAATTTCCTTCATTTCCTTCAGTAAAAATAAAATGTTTTTCATGTCATTTTGTGCTGAAAATCTTGAGAGCCAAAAACAGCTGGGAGGTGTTGAATACTTTCCAGTTGCACTGTAGGGGTTAAAGCGGGTCCTTGAGATACGAGTGTCTTGACTTTGTCCTCAAGGACCTTTGATATAGAAGCCCGCACTTGGCATCGTTTTTGTGCTGAGTTATAAGCAAACTTTCTAGATGCAGTGGTGCCTTAAGGTATGACTAATTTGTTCGGTAATCACGCTCAGAACTTTAAAAGACTGATCTCTTAAAAATCTTTTCTCTTTCAAATGAATGGAAATACCAGCCTCCCCAAAATGAAAATTGTCACGTCTATTTTTAGGAGGAAAAAAAATACCTTTGCATAAAACCACACAGTATCATCAATAGAATAAGGTTAACCATTTTTGTCCAACTGATGGCCATATTTTGCTCCTCTCTGTTACGGTCGCCTTGGCCAACTGGACATGCTGATTTTGTTCATTGAGCTACTGCAGGTCAATAATACAGCTCGAGTATAATGCGTTTTTCACATAAATGATCCATAATTGAGAAGTCTTTATTGTCCGCCTGCATGTGTTGCTACACAGCTTGTGCTTAAAAGGGTTGCATCACCACAAAAAGCTCATTCGCATTAAAATAGTGGACTAAAATGCTTTGTGGTTGTTTTAAATCTACACTTCTTGAGTTACAATACATAGTTATTGGTTTTTTATGCGTAGTTTGCATGTAAACCTCAGCTGGGAATGCATTCACAGATTGAAGCCTCTTTCTGAAGTGCTCACTATTTGGCAAAGTGCTTTTTATTGTGAAGCGAGTTGACTGTCACCCTTCCATGCTCGCATCTCATGTTGGCACTCACAAGTCAAAGTAAAATATCAGCCAAACAACAGCTCTGCAACTCACTCGTACTCAAGACACCATTGTATGTACGCTTCAGACGCCCACCGCGAGATGGCAGCAGCTACCTTCATAGCATTCGGCCACCATATGCTCACATTGGTTTCCTGGCAGTAGAAGGGGAATCAAATAGGTTTGTTGATCCTTCTACAACCTTGTTTTACTCACAAGCGGTGTTTTTTTTTTTATTTTCACTGTAGTCGGGGTCCTGTGAGTGGAACTTGAAGGTAGATGGAAATGGAGGAAGTGAGGTGATGTGAGGGATCGGTGGAGACATGAAAAGTCAATGAGGAATGATGACGGTTAAACTTAAGACATTAGTGCATGCCTTCTTTCTTTATGCTAAGGGAGTTGATGAGCTGGAACTGTACGGACCAAATAACCATAGACCGCATTTGTTTACGGTTTACTGTAACTAACAGAATCTGCTGTGATGCATCTAATGGTAGGAGCATCTTTCAAGATTCGGTAAACGTATTGGTCAAGTTAAAACACGTAAAAAGACAATAGACGCAATTTAATGCATTTATTCATGTCGCTATTCCAATCGGATTCAAAGGCTCAAGGCTGAGTCAGCAATTGAATAGTCAAAAATACTCTAGAATTTATGGTTAATTGTTGTTTTTTTTATCTCCTTCAGGTTTTCGCTTCAAGTGTACCATCCTTCCTTAAAAATGCCACAAAATGTTTTTGAAAAGTGCATTTTTGTGAATTTCTCAAGTTGTTCATACACCCCCACAAAAAAAGGCTTGCGAGGTCAAAAATTTGCAACAAGAAACCACCAACATGTTTCCCCAAAGGTTTTATAACCATCCTGTTCACACATTCTTTTTTCTTTTTACACAGCCAGAGAAACAAAAAACATTGAAACAATAAACTCCCAAACCTTTTGTACAGAAAAAAAATCAATCTAGATGAAGAAAATGTCTTTTATATTAGTCCATGTTTTAAGCCTTTGCATTTGCCCTTTCCGTTTAAATGAGGAGGGGCCCACAAGCGTGCGCATGTGTTTGAGATCACGTTGAGACTCTGCATGTAGTATTGAATGTTCATCAAACCATTTGACTGCATGGTTTAATCTGTTTCGTACGGACTAGAAATCTGAAATTCTGGGCCATTTTATAGGTAATCCAGTATTATCTGTGTAGGGTGTGTGTATTCAAAAATGTAACTTTTGTAGTCAGATCTAAATATGGTGTGTGTGTGCGCGCGTGTCTTGGAGTCTTGTTAATTAAGCCAGCCCGAATCCCTCAGAACACTCCTGAATGGCCAGCAGCAGCATGTGTCTCAACTTCTCGTAACTCTCGTAGGCAGGGAGGTCCAGCTGGTTGAAACTACGAGCACAGAACACACGCCGTTATTTTCACATCCACATTTGTGGAGATGGCAAGCATCTTCATTTGTCAGATGCACATACCTGTCAACTCATACGGTTTAACCATAGTTCATACGGATTTTGTGGTGAATCTTACGTATATGGCCGTATCGCACAAATCATACGGATAGTGAACCCCCCCCCCCCCCAACAGGTACCGTATTTTCACGACTATTCGACACATCGTACTAATGGCCGCAGTCTCATTAATGGGTGACATTTCTGTATTTTACACATACACAGGACGCATCGTACTAATGGCCGCAGTTTTACAGCGGTAAAACATATGCCAGCTTAAACATACGGCATGCATGCGCGCACTCTAACACGTTAGCTTGAAGCATACGGTAGCATGCCAAGACATACAGATAAGATAAAAACACGTTTTTAAAAAGGCAACGAAAGCAGAACTGAGTTCGGGTGTATTTTATTTAGCCATCGTACAATGTTCTCACGTTTATCGATCAATCATCACCCAGAAATCCATCAAAGTCCTCATCCTCTGTATCAGAAGCAGAGGACTGCACATCTCAGTTGTCATTGAATGCATCACATGCTAGTGTGAGTTGCTACGCATTGCCGAGCGGAAAGAAGGAGTAGCAACAGCAAAGTCAACATTTCTCTCGTGTGAAGCTTTCCCACATTTGAAAGTAAAGAACAGAGCGAAACATGGTGGCAGCGCGTGTGTGTGTAGAAAGAATTGAACAATTGTGCAAGTACCGTAATCCATCAAAAACGCCGCGTTCCCTCTCGTTCGCCGCGTTCCCTCTCGTTGTTGCGTATTGTGACGTAACTCGGCAAGTGCTGCCTCTCACTCTTTGTAAAGTTGTGTTTGCCACCGATCATCCATTGTTCCCATGCCGTTTGCAACTTTACTTTGAACGCCCGGTTGATGCCAATGTCCAGCGGTTGGAGTTCTTTAGTCAAGCCTCCGGGAATAACGGCAAGCTCAGAGTTCATTTGCTTGACTTGTTTTTTTCACCGCTGCTGTGAGATGGGCACGCATGCCAAAAGCATAACCGGTGGCTTTAAGTTTGAACTGAGCTTCGTAGGCGTGTCTTTTTGTCAAATTTATTTTCAGGGGTTCTTAGAAACCAAAACCGGAGTTGTTTTGCAACAATGCACATTGCCACACTCTATACAAGTGTTGGTACTGGCTTGAGGCGTCCACTTACACGCCCACCCTTCACCATTGGCGGACTAGCTTGCCTGTCCTCTCTCTCCCTCTCTCTCCCTCCCTCTCCATATATGTATATATACACGCCCACCCTTCCCTGATTGGCCGACTTCTTTCCCGCATGCCTGGCCACAGTCACTTCCGCCTTTTCTCTATATAAACAGCGTGTCGGCTGTCAGTCAGATTTTGGAACTCAGCGCATATAAAGGACGCTCCGCACCATAAGGCGTCCTGTCCATTTTGGAGAAAATTTAAGACTTTTAATGGCGCCTTATAGTCGTGAAAATACGGTACTTCCGTTTGCTTTTGCCCAGAATGGTGCGAGTCTACTCGAATGCTAGTTCCGGTAACTTTCTCTTCACACAGATTTCCGAAAATCGCTTGCACCACAAACACTGACAGCATTATTGCAGTACAAAGTAAATATGAATGGATGCTGTAACTTCGAGCCGATGGGTTAGTATTTGGAGTTGGTGAAAAAAGTAACTCAAGAATACAACTCTGAACACAGTAATGCCACTAAGTAGAATGATGATTAGATATTGTATTATGGAGATCTATAATAAATATTGAACATTTTGTGGGGGGTTTTCTGCCGTAATTTTGACATAAAATGCTTTGCTATGTTATAAGGATTTTTTGCTCTTTATAAGGATTTTTTTTTGGTACTTTATACAGGTTGGCGCTCTGAAAAGTTGACAGGTATGGATGCAACTGATTTGTTTACCAAGTATGAGCGGAGGGCAAGCGGTCAGTGGAGCGATCGTCGCGGTGGATTTGGAACTTCTGGATGCCGTTCATGCCCTCCAGAGCAGCAAAACCCTGAAGGGGAACTTTGGACGTGCCAGTGACAAATTGTAAGAACTTGGCTCGGTCCGCTTGGTCGAAAGAACGCAAGGCCCTCCAGAACCACTGGATCTTTTGGAAATATACAAACAAGCAACTTCACATGTGGTTTACGTCCAATGGCATCAAGATGATCAGCCTGCACCCATTTCAAGTACCTGGATGGAGCTGGACTGGTACTTGTGGTACTCAGTGTTGGCCTTGAGGTCATCAATATCGATGGTGGGCAGGCCAGAGATGAGCAGCTCCAGCTCCTGCTCGGTGAAGATGGAGATCAGCCTCTTGGGGATGATCTCATAGAAGCCTTCTAGGAAAGCGGCCAGCTGCTTGCGGATCGCACCTGCGCCACATCGACATCCAAAGGCTGATTAACACCAATCACAGAATGTTCCATCGCTTGTCAGACCACCCATGCGCTTTGACCACAAGGGTTGGGCGACACTTGGCTCCATAATATCAAAGGAGCGAGTGAAACATTATTAATAAGTTATTGCAGCATTGCATATAGCACATTTCCTTTGTTCAATCAACATAAAACAAAACTTCAAAGCATTAGCATTTTGGGTCACAGTAATTCCCCCCATTACGAAAGAAGTGCTTTTGATGGGTAACGGGTCAGTGCGAAGGCGCAGTGGATGTATACCAGTGATGAGAGTGCCTCCAAGTGCGCAGCAAATGATTTGACACCTGATCAGTCACAGCTTCTTTCGGTCTCTAATTGGTTGCTTATTCTTGGGAGTGCGGCATTTGGCCAAAGTATGAAAGAGA
Organism: Hippocampus zosterae; assembly: GCF_025434085.1. Taxonomy (NCBI): domain Eukaryota; kingdom Metazoa; phylum Chordata; class Actinopteri; order Syngnathiformes; family Syngnathidae; genus Hippocampus; species Hippocampus zosterae. Next base: position 16,299,474 of record NC_067452.1, read on the forward strand.
AACAGGAAGTGATTTTGCTGACTTGACTTGAAAATTGCTTAACTCCTCCCCTTTTCAAAACCCCATTTAAGGCTTGAGGTGAAAATCTTACCACCAACAGGTCTTATATTATTGCATTTTTGCCAATGAGGTTACTCATGAAAAAATATACATGAAGTACACCTACCTGTCATTTTCATCTGGCAAACCAGGTGCACATATTCTTTTTTGTTTTCTTCTGTGACCAGAATGTTTGCACCATTTGGCTTGAGGTCTCTCACTTCGCAAACACCAAACTCTTGGACCTAAACATACAAAGAGCAGGAAAGTCTACACATCGACTTGCCTCCAAGTATTTCAAGTGCACTTCTGTGAGTCAACCCCAAAGAGCTTTTCAAGCAACTTCAAGGCATCACTCGTGTTTAGGCTCCCGAGGGCCCAACTTTGGCATCACAACCCACTTTCCGCTTGAAATAACTAACAATTTGAGACCTGGCACCAACCTCTGTGCTGAATGTGAGTTCATAGCCTAACGTGGAAACGTCATTCTCCAACAAGTACACCAAACCCTGGAAGAAGGGGTAGTCCTCGCTCTCCATGTCAGTGTACCTAGGAACAGAAGAACAATTTAATCGCAAGCAATGAAATTATTGATTTGCTCTTTGATCGGAATCGGTGCCCCGTCACCATTACCTGACACTCTTGCCCAAGATGTGCTTGTAGAAGCTACGCGTGAAGTAGCACTCCAATAACCGGTTGTCATAAACGGCTTTGGCCACCACCCGGCCCACAAACTTGAAGTAGCTCAGGTGGTTGGGGTTGCAGTGGGACGAGGGATTGATGGTGTAAGTGACCCTATCTCCGGGCGACGTGCGGAACAGAGCGTACATGGGGTTAAACATCTCTCGGGAGATGATCATATACCATTCTCTCAGAAGGCCGCCAGCATCCTGGCCCTCTTCTCCTTCAAAGACAATGTACCTGCAACACAAAGAGTTCACATGCTCATGGATGGAGCAGACTCAGGTTGTTGTGGTTGTTGTTTTTTCAGTGATGGAAGCGTACAGCCTGTTTTTCATGTCCTCTGGGCTCTTGCGATGCAGCTCTCTGTACGAGTCCTCAAACACATGATCTCTTCTCACATGCACTGCCATGTCCTCTTTCCTCAGACCTTCATCAAGGCGTTCAAGCTCCTGGCGGAAATACCTGCATGAGGAACGACAGGCCAGCGACTTGAGAATTGCTAAATTTAATGCAGGTCAAACAAGGTCAAAATAATCTCGCTTACTTCCGCTTCACGTCAAAGTCCAGGATGCGTATGTAATCAACCAAAACAGCAAAGGGTCCATCAGCCAAATGGGTGGTGGACTGACGCAGGATCTGGTTGAGTACTGTGCGGTGAGTTTCTACAATCAAGGAGAATTAAAACTCAGACTGTCAGACACGATGTGCAAAGCCTTTTCACTCTCCTTCACAATTAAGTGACCTATTGCTGACGTAACTCTGCTTGCATTATTTTTTTCCCTCCCACTTTGGAATGGGGAAAACAATAGTAAATCAAGTTGGTCAATTGTTCATTGTTCAAACATTTTAATGTATCCTTCAAGAGTATCCACATGGTACAAACAAAAACGATTATTGAATTCAGAATTGCATCACCAAGAGAGGACCTCTGTTGTGTGCCGTGTTGCGGCGCAATTGGCTTAGCTGAAAGTCAATGAGAACGGCAGCATAAGTATTTCCGGGACAAAAGTGTGGCTTGGTACGTTTCTGAAAGCTACTGGGACGCCCTCTAGAGGACAAATCCCCCCATTCTTTCAATGTTTGTTAACATGGGTTTGTGTAACTGCGTGGAGTCAATAGCTCAGAACTGGTAATTTTCTGTCTTTTGATGAAGTTTTCATGGGCTCCATTTGGGTGTATGTGCACCATAGAACGCAACAAACAATAAATGCTTTCTGTTCCATTTGATTCAATCTCTTGTTTGCGTGGTTGTTTTTGTGCTCTATAAACAAAGTTGATATGATAGTGTCAAAAGCGGGCAGTAATTCAAGTCCACGTACACACGGACCTGCAGGTGCTGTGAACCAGCAAATGGCTCATTACATCAGATATGTTCGTTTGATCGCTTTGCAGAAACATCGATAACTGGAACAATTAGAAAGGCAATATGTCATTTACCGGAACTTGATGTCACTCCAGGAGACAGCAAGTGTATTACGTCAATGCTTTTGCTATACATTAAGCCAGTGTAGCGACCGGAGGTTAGCACAGCGCCATACAACAAACACGGAAGCGGTGTATGCATAGAGTCCATTCTGGCTCACCGGCAAATCGAAGAAACTTCTGGGTGTCTGGTGGCAAGTTTGAAGAGATGTGCATGGAGGAAGGTTCCCGGGAGAAGAACGGGTCTAGGGAAGAGGGTGTTGCGGGTGTGAGCGGCGCTGGGGACAGTGGCGGCGGTTCATCCTTGATGTGAGAAAGCTGGCTCTCCCGAGTGTCCCGAACAGGGGGTTTGCTCTCTCGCTCGGTGGCGTGTACGAGGAAGAATGCCTCCACAGCAGGCTGCAGAACTGAAGGACATGGAAGTGTTACAATGGAAATCAAATGGAACAAATGGCATTGCAGAAACAAGATAGCAGGGTTTCTGCCAAATCTGAGCCACTTATGGTAACTTTGACCGATGTTATCACAAAAACGGGAAACATTTTCATAATTCCAGATTGAGACCCTTACGGTAACAGATAGCATCGGAAGGAGTTGAGCAAATACCTCGTCCCAAACAAACTCCTCCCATCTTCCCCGCAGAAAACAACGTCATTGTTTTCACAAGGTCATAAAGAGTAACATTTGAAAAACAAATTTTAACCAAAACAGCAGCAGAGTTCACCAGTGATGAGCTTGTCCACAAAATAAAATCAGTTACTTTTTTTTTTTTTTTTTAAACATGTCATCGACATTCAGTCCTGCATGTTTCATACCCTCGCCTGTCAAGGGGCGGGCGCACAAGCACACACACAAGTATAAAACATGAACTGTGTTGTGGATGACAAGAAGGAATGCGAATGCTCAAAGATCAGTTTTTTATCTGTTACTCCTGTTGAGTGGCATAAATGGAATTAGTTGCAAACCTTGATGTCACGGCGACCGAGTCAGATCATTTTGGATTGAAACCAGATGAATACAGAGAACCAACAACACACTTGCAGTGTATGTATTTGAAGAAAGTCATAATGCAGCAACTTCAAAATCCATTGAAAGCACAACCACCCCACCCAATTTCTTTGAAACATGGCAGAATATGGAGGATTAACTATTTCCAACAGCTTGCAATTATAATGCTTTCCAGATAGCAATACTGCCTATGCAGCCAAGCATCACTGTTGAGAAACAGCATGAAGAGGAATGCTTCACAATTTTTTATAGGCAGTACCAAAGTTGTCGCATTAGTTCTGCCCAGTCTGTATATTTTCCAGTTTGACGAACACAGGCGCGCCCAGAAGTTTACATAATTTGGCAGCATTTGTAAAATCTGTACCATTGTTTAAATATAGTTAAATTAAGGCATTTTAAAAGAGCACAATACCCCCTCACAAAAGGTGCAATGGTCCACATTCTGTTCTATTACTTCCCAGAGGAAAACTTAGCTTGGAGTGAAACTCTTGTGGCACTTTGATATACCCGGTTAATGTTACTGTAAAAAGGTGTTTTGTGTAAAAACAAGCAGATAGACATCCTGTCCAATGAAGATTCCTCCTACCCAATACAGCATGCTGGTCATGGGACTCTTCCAGCTCTTTCAAGCATTCCCCGAGCATGTCCCACAGCTCATCCAGCAGGAGCTGTTCGCTGAGCAGAGGGAGGTCGGGGACTTTCTCTTCACTCTCAGACTGGCCATTTGCTTCCTCATCTGAGGAAAAACATTTCCAAAAAAAGTTAGCCAATGCATTCACTGCATGAATAGCTGGCCAGAAACAACTCCAATTAATACATCTGAATTATTAAGGCAATCTGTTCCTGTAAGTATAAAAGTGTAAACTGAGCTTTTGATTAATGTCCTTGTCCTTACTGAGAAAGAGGGGTTTGTGTGCCGCAATGATACCAGGAGGTAAGCAGTCCGCGTCATTATGCCCCAGGCGGGGCAGGGTGATTGGGGACAAAGGCAGCAGGAGCTGCAGTAAACGCCACGCTCCCCAATCAGACCCTGATTGATGTTCTGTTATTCGACTTCAGAGTCCATCACGGATTGCGAGCGTCTGCTAGCAACGCCTGCCAGAATCCCCATGTCAAGACCCACTTCTGGGAGAACTTCACCCACATTATAGGGGAAGCGGGGATCAAGTTCTGCGCCTCCATTTTTTGCGGCGTACGACCACAGCTTTGACCGTAATGAGGAAGCAGAACAGACCGGGGCAAAGTGCGGCCTGTGGGGCACATCCTACCCTCAGCTGTTGTCATGAGCGGTGAGTCGTGACCAAATGAACAGGATACCAGATACAAGCGCCATAAATAAATTTCAGTTGCAGTGTCTCCAAGCTGTCCCTTTGAGAAACTCCATTTGGGAAGGGCTCAGAGTAGAGGCGCTGCTTCTCCGAATTGAGAGGAGCAAGATGGGGAGACTTGGGCATCAAATTAGGATATTTGCAAGCCTCTCCCTGGTTAGGTTTTATAGTGATTTTCCACTGGGATGAGGCCCAGGGATGACTCAGGACACATAGACCGTCTGCCAGCTGGCCTGGGAACACCTTGATCCCAAGGTGACCCTGCAAAAGAGCTGGATGAAGACGATCCGTAGAAGGAAGTCCTAAAGCTACTGCCCCTATGATCCGACAACAAATAAGCAAAAGAAAATCGGTGGATGGAGATTTGTTATGAATATGGGATGATAAATCCATGTTGCTAAAAAAAATATGAATACAAGTCCATTTTGATGTGCCCATGTATAGCTGGCAAAACATCAAAATAAAGTAACGCAATACACACGTTTGTACATTTTGTTGGCATCACAGAGATTTATTGTCAATTTATAAACTAAGAAAGTCAATTTTCTGCCCCATATAAATCAATAAATACACAAGTGTCCTCGGAAGACTTCCAACATTTTAAGGTGTGAATAACTCACCCAGAGTTGAAGAGTCCAGCTCCAAAGATGGCTGGTCAACATCCATCGGCATGTCATCTCGTTGAGCTCCCTGGGCCTCTGAGACCGTCTGCATTTCGGACTGTAGCCACCGACGAGGGACGCCCAATGACACGGGATAGGAAACAGGGAAAATAATTATCATTATATTCTAGCTATTAATTTTGACTGATCCACATTGCCATGCATTGGGACATTCCAATTCAACGGTAAAGTCACTGGGGCTGAAGCAGATCTGGGTAAAGAACGAAGCAACTTCAGCCAGCCGTCACTGCTGATGACAAACGGGGAGTTGAGTTTGGAGCAGGCACATTTGCAGCTTTCACAAACAATTATTCTGAGACAACATATAAAACAGATTACTGGCACATCCATTTTTAAACTCATAAAACAGGCGCAAGTTGCAAACAAGACATTTTGATGTTAATGTCGACAATTTTTTTTCATCTGAATGGATTCGCTTTTGATTTTGCAAAATGCAAACAAAGAGCATGAAAACCCCAACATGGCTAAAAGCATGTCAGTGGCCCACAGCAATTGAGTCAAATCTACAACCTCCTGATAAATGTTCAAATGTGCGCCCAGTGGGTGAGTGTGCAGATCTGTCTGCTGTCAACGCAGCCCATGCTAACCGTGGCAGCAGCAGCTGTGCCAGCAGGGGGGGCAGCACCAGCGGGGGCATGAGACGCTGCGACTGATGATCCGGCGGTGACGGCGGCCGAGGCTGAAGTGGGTGGTGGTGCCTGTGTGAGCCTACGGGCCCGCTGACCCTCTCTCACCATCTGGATGATGGCATCAGCCTCTGCCTCCAGTTGACGGACGGCAGCCTGAATGCTGCTGGCTGAGCCCAGGCTGGACGAGCCTGGCCGTTGAGCGAGAGTGCGGGTTTATCACTCCATACCTCATCTGCACAATGGCTTCTATGCTGGATAAATCTCTCACCTATTCGCCCAGTCTGTTTAGCTTTCTTGTTGGCACGGCGTGTGTCCTCACGTAGCTGGATAATGACCTGCAACACTCGCAGGAAAAATTTCTGTGTCGATGTCTTGGAGGTTAGCGAGCTCATACAGGGGAGTTGTAGTTCTCGTCCGCCAAGCGTGCGCTTCTGTGCAGCCACAATCACAACACTTTCCGCTCCATCAAACCTGTGCCCCAAATAGCAAAACACAGTTAAGGTCAAGGCAATTTCAGAGTCAACAAATGAGAAAGTATCACTGGGTGTCCAAAGTTGTCATGGTCTTACCTGCTAGTCATTTTGCCCTTCAGTCTGGCAGAGATGGAAGAGTCATCAGGGGGTGCATCGGGGGAATGAGAATCTACATGTGCTCGTCTCTGCTGCTCCAAGTTGTATTCTCGAAGTTCAGCCAGGAGTGTACCTGAAAGGGAGGCAATTTAAAAATGCTTACGGAAAGTCCATGAGGCTTTGCTAAGCAAAAAAACCAATCGTTAGAAAATAAAGAGTATGTATCGGCGTAACACTGACCAATCTGTTTGCAAAGGGTATAACCAAGGTGTCTTGCTCCACTGAGCAGCAGTCTGAGCACAGTGTCTCTGGTGGAACCGTCTCCTCTGGATAACTGAAGTAAAATATTAGCTGCGTCTTCCAGCCCCTCCTCTGAGCACGAATGAGAAGTCAACACCTATCAGAAAGTGTGAAATTAAAAACAAAAAACAAAATAATACCCAAATAAGGACATTAGTCCACAAGGCAACTTTGGAAGTGCAATTTTAACAACCCACTCACACAACATTTTCTCATACCTCCACTGACAGCTGAAGCTGTTTCTCTGTAAGTCCAGCCGTAGCAATCTTGTCACTTTCCATGCCAATTGCAGAGCTCTTGGTTTTTGCTGTTTTAACAGAATTAATGATCATTTATAATCACCATTCTCAAGAGATGACAGATTTCTCATGCTTTCCCTGGTGTTTCTACCTGTGAAAACTGCTCCAGTGGATGTTGGTAATGGTGTGGAAGTTGCAAACATTAACAGACTTGTCCCTGAGGAGGTGCTCTGGATCCCAGATGCCCCAGAGGCCACTGTGCCCACTGCAGAGGGCTGGATGTTTGATGCTGCTGTGCCCTGTGTAGTGACCGAGGCGGTCGATCCTGAGCTAATTATCGGATTAGGGTTGGATGACTGTGGAGTAGCGTGGCCAGCAGGTACCTCTGTGGCCTTGATGTCAGGCAGGGCAATGGATATGAGGGAGAGCAGACGCAATAGCTTTTCAGTGAGCAAGGAGCTTCGCCTGATTACAGGGTGGGACAGCATGTTCATCAACTGACCAAGCGGGGAGGTTTCTAGGCTTAACTGGAGTCCCTCAGCCTCTGCATTGCCCCCTAAAGGCACGGTCTTCATTGAGGCTTTTCCTTTGCGACTGACATTCATGTTGTCCAGCTTTACAAGCAGATCCCAAAAATCTGTGGAAATTCCCAGAGACTGGGGTGTGATGTTTGAGGAACCAAAAGCATTATGTGCACTGGAAGAATTGGAGTTTGGGTTGTTTTGAGCCTGGGAACTAGACCTCAACCCTCCACTCATCCCACCTACGCCTGAGGAGCTTGAACAAAGACGGGCCTCGAGGTCAGAGGATGACACGGAGAGATCCTTACAACGCTGCTGGGTGAAGTGGCTGGGGAACACCTGTAGTGACAGAACACAAAAAAAGTAATTCAATAAGTATGCCTTGACTGACAAATCTTTCCTTCAAGAAAAGACATTAATAAAGCTTTACACGTAAATATGCCAGATTGCATCCGTTTCCATCTGATGTACCGTGGCGGGTTGCTGCAACATTTTGAATACAAATGCCCCCAAAAATTGCAGGAGGCACCACTGACATTTTGTTAGACTTTAGAAATCTAAAAAATAATGTCTGATGTGTTTCGCAAGTTTCATGAGTTTTCGTTTTCAAGTCTAGACTTGAGTAAATTACTGATTATAGTGCGAGAGAATTTGAACATTGCCCAATTGAACACTTTTGTATCGTATATTAAGACCATAAAGCACATTGAGACACGTGACTGACCTTTGCTAGTTGGATCAGAGTGTCTAACACATGTCGACAGACTACAGGCGCAGCTTGTGGGTGGATGTGTACTGTGGAGCCTCCGCCTCCCGCACATGTGACCCCTGCAGCAGCTCCTGACACACCACCTCCTAGGGCTCCAGATGCTGAGGAACCAGCAGCTGAGTGGCGGTCAGCATGTTTCCTACCAGATACCCGTTGGATCTGGAAAATGTTAGTCCGACAGCCCAAGGCCGCATCCATGGACACAGAGAGCCAAGAAAGCTGGCTGGAACTACGAGACTCCACTCTGTTTAGTAGCTCGAGGGAGGATGAAGAGCAGAGGGAGGAGGTAGCTGAACCTTTTGCCCCGCATCCTCCATGGGAGCTCCTTTTCCCACGAGAATCTTCAAGGCGTGAGGTCTCTACACACACCTCGCTCTCACTACTGCGTTGGAGGATAGACAACAGACTGCGAATGACCCACCCACGTGTCTGAGAGTGGTAGCAAAGATTCCTGAGCACACGGTGTAGACGGCTGGTGTTGAGCTTCGGTTCATCCACAAATAGCAACACCAGCAGACAGGACAAGGCCTCGTGATCCAGCAGCAAACGACCACGCAAACGCAGCAAAGAATCCACACTGGAACTGGATGGTCTGAGGAAATATCAAAATTAGCGACAAGCATCTAAGCCACATGTTCTTCCATTGAAAAGTAAAAAAAAATCATCATCATAAACATCATAAACATGATGATAATTGTCTCTTGTACATGTCTCTTGTACCTGTGGTTAGAGCCACCACCCATCTGAAATGTGCCTCCTCTCTGCACAGCCAGTCGAGTGTACTGGACGCCACGATTGCTCCCCAAGCGACTGGTGAATGCAGGTGAGCGCAGGATGGCTGAGAGCGCCGATGTTGAACTGTGACCAAAGAGCCTCTCGTGCATCAGTTGCCTTTGCCGTGCCTCTTGCTCTCGGCGCAAGGCTGCCGCTTCAGCTGCGATGTCAGGTGGCATCACAGCCAACACGCTGTCCTCCATGTCTTCGAGCACACTACGTCGCAGCTCAGAGGGCAGCGTCTGGATGAAGGTAACTGGGTCCAGAGGTGTATCTCCCTGTGTGGGTTGCTGGGAAACCTCCCTGCGCTGTTGCTCGGCTCGTTGCTGGGCAAGGACCTAAAATAATCAATGGCAAACTTAGTTTAACTCCTTCTCCTATAAAATCACATTGTCACTTTTATTTCATATCCTTTTAAGTTTTGTTATCCAGTAATTTCTCACCTCCTCCTGTATGGCAGGTGGCAATGCAGCCAGGAACTCAGGGCTAACCTCCGTAACCCCAGGCCCTGTGAGTACAGGCGCAGTAGAAGACGGCAGGCTGGTCGCAGCAGCTGAACGGGATGGTGGTCTTATTCCCAATTGATTTTGAAGCACTTCTCTTCTAATGTCCTCAGGAAGAGCTGCCAGGAAAGATGGATCAACACCCTCAGGAAGACTGATTCCTGCATAGGCAAAGAGAACACCAGAGAAAATTTGAAACTTCACAACTATGATATCATGTCTTGTAGGATTAGTAGTCTGGATGTGCATATTGGGGCGAATAACCACCTGTACCTGCAAGTGGGTCTTCTTCCTCATTACTTGTGGATGGGAGAGGATCTTGGATAGCCTGGGATTGGCTGTCAACACTGTCACTCCTGATTATTGCTTCAGCAGCAGATGAAACCGAAGTGGAGCTAATCAAATGAAGACAGTTTCTTAAGAAACATTTTTAAAATCAACATAGATGGAACATTTGCAAACAAACAACAAAAAACATACTCGGACTCTGCACTGGTCTGCCTGTTGGTCAATTCACTCTCCCCACCGCCAGACAGGTCCTGGGACACAAGGACAGTCTGGGCAGGGTTGGAAATAGCTTCATCTTGTGTGGCAGAGGCAGGGCTGCTGGTGTCCATTGGTGACCCTTCCAATCGTGACACACCCACTACTGGAGGTTCTGAGGTCTCCACCATATCCGGGCTTGAAGCTGAGGGGGTGGGAGTTTGACAACGGTAAGAGATTGTCATAAAGTATTCTATTCACTGTCAACCTGAGTTGAGATTGTGTTCTGAAAACATGACTGGTTACAACTAAGCACTGTTGATTTAAATTATGAATGCACCCTTACTCATGGATAATTTGTAAGAGAGTTAGTCTACCTTCCCTGCCTTCTTCCAACAATACTCCTCCACCACCACCACCACCACCACCACCTCCTCCTACGGCTCTCTCACCGATTGTGGGTGCTGGGGACATTTCCATCTGAGATGCTTCTGCTTCACTACTAGGCCTGTCACTTGCAGACAAGGGCGGAAGGCCTGCCAGAGCCGCCAATGAGCCAGCATGTGACTCGGCCAACAGCAGGCCAGCCATCGGTTGGTGGACCTGTTGATTAATTGCAGTTTCCAAGGAAACTAGGGCCTGTTCATGGGGAGCTGGGGTAGTGGGAGTAACCTCTCCAGAAGGGGGAGCAGTGAGGAAGCCTTCTGACAGCCTGAGTGGGTCCAGACAAGATACTGCACCTCCTTGAGACTGCTCACCCTCTAAATAAAAGACAAAAATATGGGAAATCACACAGTGCGTTTAGATATTAACACGAGGGGGGGAAAAAAAAAACACACACACACACACACATATATATATATATATATATAAAAAACAACAAAACAAACAATTAAAAAAAACCACATGGCTATCTTCTGTCACACAGCCTTTGAAGCCATGACAACTGTTACTTAGAAATGAAAAAAAAAAATACTAAGTAAGTTCAGAACAGACAGGACATCTACCAATCTGATTCTCGTGCATTTTCATGTACAACACTGTTGTCCAAGATGAAATGAGGAACACTTTTGCTATTCATTGACCATTTTGTGAAGTACATTTTTGCAAGTTACTTCCTGGCACTTGAGGCAAAGGTTTTATTAAACAAAAATATGACAATCTAACAAATTGTTTCCTTTTTTTATTTAATCATTTTTTAAATTCATGCCATGCATAGCAGCAAACTATTAGCTTCTCTAGAAACATTTTCAGTGGGGCTATTTCAAGAACAAATGTAAGTTTCACTTTGAAGTTAGATTTTCTGAATGAGCTGTGTGGTTCCTTTGGCAAAGCTGCTTTTAAAAATCTACTGTATTCTCATTTGGACATTTATTGTGCAGATCAAAAGTTGAAATCAAATATGAAATGTAATTTCAGTGGGGCTATTTCAAGAACAAATGTAAGTTTCACTTTGAAGTTAGATTTTCTGAATGAGCTGTGTGGTTCCTTTGGTAAAGCTGCTTTTAAAAATCTACTATATTCTCATTTGGACATTTATTGTGCAGATCAAAAGTTAAAATCAAATATGAAATGTAATTATATAAGACATATTATATGAATATACTTTGAACCTAGTAGGCAACATCTTAGAAGAGTTGACAATGTTATAGCTGCAAACCGATGGATTAATAAAGGGATGTCAAATTCCATGTGAGTCAAGAAAGGTGAGCAAATATTTAGCAATATATTGTATTTTCACTCTCTTTAATAAATGTACCATCAGAAGCCACAACATTCTGACCGCTTGCACAATGTAAGTTTTGTATCAATTATGCTGTCTTTAGAAATGTAATTGTTTTTATAAAAACTGAAGTGAACTGCATCATGCATCACATAGAGCTTTTCCTAACATTTCTTAAATCTCCTGAGTAACTATATTAGAGGTAACCAAAATAGTAACTGACAGCTCTCAGAGTCAAAGTCCCCATAATGACCCTGGAAAGGGTTCCGAAGCCAACTTGTGTAAGAGAGCAGCCATTATGCTTTGTTTGTCGATGGCCCAAATGGTTTCGCATTCAATTTCAGGCGAAAGTTTAATCTAACACATAAATACAGGGGGAATAGCAACACGTTGTCAAATAATTCGACTGAGGAAGGCAGTAAGTTGTATAGTTATCTCCTGAACGGGGTGTACAATCCTGTTCCCCAACAACAACACAACTTACTACCTCACCACAGCAAAACCATCTTCAAAATGAGATGCATGTATTCAGAGAGCAGATCTTTTCCTGAATATGATAAGGCCAAGATGTTGTGGCGCTGCCCTAAGAAAGACAGTAGACTGTATAGTTATCTCCCAGATCTGGTGTGATCCTAAAACTATACAAACTACTACCTCATCCCAGAGCACGCATTGCTGACTCTTGACGCCTTGTGATTTCTTTCAGATGGAACCATTTCAATCAAAAGAAAAAATTGTGAAACCCTTTCAACAAGTCAGTACCTGCAGTGTTTTCTGCGCCATTAATTGTCCCTAATCCAGAACCCTACAGACACGAAAGCAGAAAACAAAGAAAACGTGAATGCTTATTGTTGCAAATTAATCAAGTCATGTTCGGATGTGTATAATAAAGTAAATAATGCATTGTAATGTGCAAACCTACCTGCAAGCTCTGTTCCCGGGTCTGCTCTGCTCCAGAGGCCCTCCGCTCGTTTTGCTTGGTCTCTTCCTCCTCAGCCAGCTGGCGCCTCCGCTTCACCCTCCGCTCTTCTAACTCCTCATCTCGCAGACCTTCCAGATGCTGCAGGATTGGGACCTTCACAACTGAAAACAAGATGTGTAACCACTTCGTTTTGGTTGATGCCATCATTTAAAAAGGTGACAAGCTCTTGCACAGATACCGTATTAATTACAGAACATGTTGATGCTACTGCAGTCACTAAAGTACAGATACCCAATTACTAGTGCTCTGTAAAGTAGGGCCAGGCGACAGGATTTTACAAAGTTGAGATTTTTATTGAAAAAGCATATTTAGTTTTAAACAAATTTCACCGATAAAAAAGCAAATGACCTTCAATATGTATTGCCTTATTTTTGTTACTAAATGCATTTTCAAACATCTCTTTTCCAAGCATTAACTTCCACAGAATTTTATCTTTTTTAAACAGGCTTCCACACTGATTTTTTTTTTTGTGGTCAAAACAGATGGAAAACAACCCTCACTTGTTTTAATGATCATGTGCATCAATTTTATAGCGTGGACAAATATTCCCAATTAAATAAATTCATAATTATTAACCTAACATGAACAATTTTATTAAGAGAGTTGCTCACATTGAATTGACTTGTTTATTGATGTGTTTCTATGAACTTTCTATGTCTGATTTTTGTTGTTTGCTGTCCATAGACTATGAAAGATCCGAACACAACCAAAAAGGTCACTAACAACTGCCATGTTGTTGGTACATTAAGTGCGGCTTTAAAATTAATAAATCATACTGCGCTTAACCTAAATTCAATTATCTCCCGGCCCAAATGTATAGTCTTCAATCGTCGTCTAATCATCGACAAATCCCAACATAAAATCATGCATCCCTGATCTTTATCAAGTTATTAAGAGTAAGAGCATCGGTCTCCGATTCTTGTCTGTTCTCCATGGCAAATACACTCCACAACATTTGCAGATGAGTGATTTTTTTCAGGATAAGTCTGGGTCTCAAGAGCACTTTTTAAATGGTCTTCGTCTCATCTCTGAACCAAGTGCATTTTTACTCGGTCTTGTCCTGGTCTTGGACAGGACGAACTCAGGATTTTTGACCAAGATTACTCAAGACCAGGCTACTGTGATCAGTGAGAAACAGGAGAATGCAGGTGCTGCACCTACTTCCCGGTCTTGCCTGTGGTGCCATAGAGAGTGGATGAAGAGAACCAGAGACACTGAGCCCCAGAAAAATCGTATACAATGTAAGATAACCTTTATTTGTCCCACACTGGGGAAATTTGCGAGGTTTGCTTCATTGTATTATCTATCCATCCATCCATCCATCCATCCATCATCTACCGCTTATCCGGGGCCGGGTCGCGGGGGCAACAGCTTTACCAGGGAAGCCCAGACTTCCCTCTCCCTAGCTACTTCTTCCAGCTCTCCCCGGGGGATCCCGAGTCGTTCCCAGGCCAGCTGGGTGACATAGTCTCTCCAGCGTGTCCTGGGTCTTCCTCTGGGTCTCCTCCCGGTGGGACATGACCGGAACACCTCACCGGGGAGGCGCTCAGGAGGCATCCGAATCAGATGCCCAAGCCACCTCATCTGGCTCCTCTTGATGTGGAGGAGAAGCGGCTCGACTCTGAGCCCCTCCCGGATGACTGAGCTTCTCACCTTATCTCTAAGGGAGAGCCCGGACACCATGCGGAGAAAACTCATTTCAGCCGCTTGTATCCGGGATCTCGTTCTTTCGGTCACAACCCATAGCTCGTGACCATAGGTGAGGGTTGGGACGTAGATCGACCGGTAAATTGAGAGCTTCGCCTTTTGGCTCAGCTCCTTCTTCACCACGACAGACCGATACAACGTCCGCTTCACAGCAGACGCTGCACCGATCCGCCTGTCGATCTCCCGCTCCCTCCTACCCCCACTCGTGAACAAGACCCCAAGATACTTGAACTCCTCCACTTGGGGTAAGATCTCCTCCCCGACCCGGAGGGGGCACTCCACCCTTTTCCGACTGAGGACCATGGTTTCAGATTTGGAGGTGCTGATTTTCATCCCAACCGCTTCACACTCGGCTGCGAAACGCTCCAGTGAGAGTTGGAGAGCCCCGTTTGAAGGAGCCAACAGTGCCACATCATCTGCAAAAAGCAGGGATGTAATACTAAAGCCCCCAAAACGGACCCCCTCAACGCTTCGGCTGCGCCTAGAAATTCTGTCCATAAAGGTTATGAACAGAATTGGCGAGAAAGGGGAGCCTCCGCGGAGTCCTACCCCCACTGGAAACTATTCCGACTTACTGCCGGCAATGCGAACCAAACTCTGACATCGGTGGTATAGTGACCGGACAGCCCGTATCAGGGTGTTTGGTACCCCATACCCACAAAGCACCCCCCACAGAACTCCCCGAGGGACACGGTCAAACGCCTTCTCCAAGTCCACAAAACACATGTAGACTGGTTGGGCGAATTCCCACATACCCTCGAGGACCCTGCTAAGGGTGTAGAGCTGGTCCACTGTTCCACGGCCGGGATGAAAACCACACTGCTCCTCCTCAATCTGAGGCTTGACTTCCTGACGGACCCTCCTCTCCAGCACCCCTGACTAGACCTTACCAGGGAGGCTGAGGAGTGTGATCCCTCTGTAGTTGGAACACACCCTCCGGTCCCCCATTTTAAAAAGAGGAACTACTCTCCCTGTTGACCATGCAATGTTGCAGAGGCGTGTCAACCAGGACAGCCCCACAACATCCAGAGCCTTGAGGAACTCCGGACGGATCTCATCCACCCCTGGGGCCTTGCCACCGAGGAGCTTTTTAACCACATCGGTGACTTCAACCACAGAGATAGGAGAGCCCACCTCAGAGTCCCCAGGCTCTGCTTCCTCCAAGGAAGGCGTGTTGGTGGAGTTGAGGTCTTCAAAGTACTCTGCCTACGGGTTCACAACATCCCGAGTCGAAGTCAGCAGCACCCCATCCCCACTGTACACAGTGTTAGTGGTGCACTGCTTCCCGCTCCTGAGACGTCGGATGGTGGACCAGAATTTCCTCGAAGCCGTCCGGAAGTCGGCTTCCATGGCCTCACCGAACTCTTCCCACGCTCTGGTTTTTGCCTCGGCGACCACCAAAGCTGCGTTCCGCGTGGCCAGTCGATAACCGTCAGCTGCCTCTGGCGTCCCACAGGCCATAAAGGCTCGATAGGACACCTTCTTCAGCTTGACGGCATCCCCTACTGCTGGTGTCCACCAGCGAGTACGGGGGTTGCCGCCACGACAGGTACCAACCACCTTACGGCCAAAACTCGGATTGGCCGCTTCAACAATAGAGGCACGGAACATGGTCCACTCGGGCTCAATGTCCCCCGCCTCCCCCGGAACATGGGAAAAGCGCTGTCGGAGGTGGGAGTTGAAACTCCTTCTGACAGGGGATTCCGCCAGACGCTCCCAACAAACCCTCACTATAGGTTTGGGTCTGCCAGGACGGACCGGCATCTTCCCCCACCATCGGAGCCTACTCACCACCAGGTGGTGATCAGTTGACAGCTCCGCCCCTCTCTTCACCCGAGTGTCCAGAACATGCGGCCGCAAATCCGATGATACAACAACAAAGTCGATCATCGAACTGCGACCTAGGGTGTCCTGGTGCCAAGTGCACATATGGACACCCTTATGTTTGAACAAGGTGTTCATTATGGACAATCCGTGACGAGCACAGAAGTCCAATAACAAAACACGACTCGGGTTCAGATCGGGGGGGCCCGTTCCTCCCAATCACGCCCCTCCAGGTCTCACTGTCATTGCCCACGTGAGCATTGAAGTCCCCCAGCAGAACAAGGGAGTCCCCAGCAGGAGTACTCTCCAGCACACCCTCCAAGGACTCCAAAAAGGGTGGGTATGCTGAGCTGCTGTTCATTGTATTATTTAGCTGAATATTTGTTATTGTTGCAAATGTAATCGGGGCGGGGGGAGAAGATACTGGTCATTTTTTTCTGTTTTGTTTTTTCCCTTTGATATATACAGTCATTGTCTTGTCTCGGTCTCGACATTCAAAAGTCGTGGGTCTTGTCTTGGTCTCACTACTCCAGTCTTGATAAGGTCTTGGCCTTGGTTGGTGTGGTCTTGACCACAACACTAATGGTGTAAGAGCTTTCAGTGCAACAGCATTTTGATCATGTAAGCATCATCACTGAAACATTTTTACCTGCGACACAGTCGTGCATACTTTCAGCATCCAGCACTTTACACTCATCCGTCCATCTCGTTAAGGCAGTAGGAATGCTTGAGAGGGTGCCTAGACAGAAACAATAATCCAACATGAAATGGCTACAGTAACTCCTGAACGAAAAGACCATACAACAACAACAAAAAGATTGAGTGATCTCACCCGCTTGACCCCCCGTGCTGCTCTGCTCATGGAAGAAGTCGTCAAATTCGTCATCAGAACGAGCAATGATGTGGACATCCTCATTTCCGACCAAAAGACGAGCTCGACCACGAGATTGCAGAGGCAGAGAGCTGGACAGCTGTAAAATGTCTGCAGCAGCACTGGGGCCCAGCAATCTACATGTGATTAAAGAGTGTAAATGTTGACAAACTAGAATGCTGATGCTCTGGGAGAGCTCAAACATCAATAGACTATTCAACTCTTACCTCTGCAGGATTAGTGGAGGGTTGGGCTGGCGGTTTCCAGGGTAGTGGACGTGGATGGTGTGCCCACTGTTGGCAGTAAGCTGCCTAAGCGTCCGCTGGCTGCGGCCCATGCCTTGTGCCAGACGGCTGCTTGTGCCTGCTACGCCTAGGGTGAGGGAACCGTGGTCAGCATGGCGCACCATCAGTGGGTGGGAGCTCGGGATGTTGCCTGGCGATGGAGGGATGTCAGCTGCTGGAAGAAGAGAAAATGTAGGTAGACATCAGGGAACAGATCTGCAATATAGTTCAAGCATTTGTGTTGACGCTTTCCCATGTCTATGTCAGCAACTAACCATTGCTGATTCAAATATTACAAGTGAAAACAGGTCTGTCTGCTAACCATTGTTGGAGAACATGTTGTCAAACTCGATGATGAGGTCATCATCTCTGTCAAATCTTTCAAAGCGGATATGAGGTGCAGCATTGATGTCAGGGAAACCCTCATCCAACTCCATCTCTGAACCTTCGTCGTCATCATCCTCATCTCCTTCCTCATCATCCTTGAGAACAAGTGGCAGTAATAAGTTTATTTACAAGCAACACTACTTGAGTCAACACTTTATAAAGCCGTATATTGCTCCAAACCGGATCCTCTTCCTCATCCTCCTCCTCTTCTTCCTCTTCATCCTGGCTGTCATCATCATCATTGCTACCACTGGAGTCTTCCTCTTGTGTGTGCTCCTCATCCTCTGGTTCCAGGATATTCATAGAATCTAATCATAGAGGCGAATTGTAACCAGAGCACATTTTACAGCGTACTAAATATTAAAACCGTCTTCTCCCCACACTCACCTTCTCGGTTTGCCTGAAGAGTGGATGCCTGGCTAATATTGGAGGGGGCCTCTTCCATCAGCACATCCTCTTGAGATTCATCCTCAGCACTTTGCCCGACTGAAACACAACATGAAAATCGGGAAAGAATTCTTTGCTTTCTGATCATTTCTCCCATACAAATAAATGCGGACCTTTCATTAAGGCTTACCTATGATTGTACTATTCACAGTACCGCCATCTCTCTCAAGTAGCTCATCAATCAGATCCACCAACTCATTCTCCACCTTCATGCATATGTCAATATCGTCATGACATGTGCAGAAACTCCATGTTGTTTACATGATGCAGTGAAGTAAAATCCTGTACAAAACAATGCTACTCACCTGCATAGCCTGTGTGCTGAGTACCTCTGGTTGACCAGCAATGACCACCGTATCACCCTCTGTTTCTCCATCCATCAAGTCACTGTCTGCTCCCTGCACCCTGTGGTTGCCCTCAACTGGTTCCGCTTCCCCAGATTCTCCTGTAAACAGATGCCAGAGACATCAGAAACATATCTTTCCAAATCCGGCTGCAATTCACTAATCATCATCCTGTGTCGGGAGGGAGATAAAGCGATAGTTAGAAGGCACAAAACTAGCAATTTTAATCAGAACTGGATGGTATTTGTTCCCAAAACTCAGCTAGTGTACATGTAATTTACGTGGGTGGCCTGTCACAGATGTGAGTGTTTAATCACAAGATAGTCTGCTGTGTCTTCTGTGAACCAAACCATCTTGTGTGCCAGGTTGAGTGTGGGATACCTTGATCTTGCGTGTTGCTGTTGCTATCCCTTGCAGCACCCACTGTGTCATGTTCGGTCTTGTTCTTGTTGGAACATCCTTTACTCCCAAACAAGTTGCTGGGCTGATTAACAATGCGAGACAGAGTCTCCAGAGGCTTAAGGGCAGCATTCACTGTGTTGGCCATGTTGGGGCTAAACAAGACCAAATGTAAATTATTAGGAATCGCTCAACCATAATTTACAGCAAATGGTGTACACAAAAATACCACTTTAACTTCTACAAAGGCTTATTTTCTCTGAAAATCTTTAGGGTTTCCGCATCTTAATCCAAGTCACATTCAAGACTAATTCAATGTGACCAACTTCACAATGTTCCCAATTGCTACAGTACATAATGTGCATCTCCCGACTACAAGCAGGGGCTTGGGAGCTATGGCCCACCGAATTTTAATTCCCGTATTATAAATCACCATTTTTTTTCATGGTTTGGCTGGGGATGCGATTTATACTCTGAAGCGATTTACGTGTGAAATTAATAACACATTATTATATCATTTCCCTTATTATATTCACATTAAACCGCAAGAGGGCGCTGTACGCCTGTGTTAAGTCGCCGATGAGTCCGAGGTAAGCGACTCAGAAGAGGAGCAGCGCATCTTCTACCTCCGGAGTTATCGGTGTTGAAGATTTCATTGGCTTTAGTGATTTGGAGTGACATTGATAGTTTGGTAAACTTGTTAGCATGTTATTTATGCTATAGTTATCTGAATACCTCTTAAAATGTAACATGAACATACCAGGCACATTCTCGGTTCGTTGTTTATGCGTCATGTAATGTTAGCATATCGTTCACTTATTCAACCTGTTGTTCTCCATTTTATTTTTATTTTAAATTGCCTTTCAAGATGACATGTCTGTTCTTGGTATTGGATTTTATCAAATACATTTCCCCCCAAAATGCAACATGTTTTTATCTTCTTTATTTTGCATTTTATGGCTGTGCGAGTTATACTCCGGAGAGATTTACAATCCGGAAAATAGGGTAGCTCAATTGATTGGTATATGTTTTAGCAGCTTGACCTTTTCACCTAGGAGATTAAATTTACCTTGTGGATCAAATGGCAGCAACATTTGTTTGTGCTAAAAATGACAATAAAATGCCGCCAACGTGATAAGAAGGCCAACTTCAACATAAGAATCATGTACCTTGACAAATCCAAGCTATGAGGCACACGGGCCAAGTCACTGACCAGTCCTTTCTTAAGAAATAGCCGTATGATATTATTCATGCCATTGTGTTGCGTCTTGGCTGCTGCTGTGCTATAGAAACTGGACGTGGAGGGGCATGATTCCATTATGGTGCTGATTATGCACATCACTGCCTGAAGCCTGTGGGAGACAGATTGTTAGGCGGACGTTTTCATCACCAATTTTTTTTAATACCATCAGAGTGCATTTGTAACAAATCATGCTTACCTAGCATGTTTTTCAGCACCTTCTGTCATTCCTAAGGCTCGACTAAGGGCAGCCTTCACCTCATTAACCAAAGCAGCCTGAGCATCTGTGCCAGTGCCAGCGGCTGCTAGGCTAGCAAGGAAAAGACGGGCCAAGGCTGGGGTGTCCTTGTCCTCTGAATTTTGGGTATGAGGTAGCAAGTGGTCGAGCACAAAAGCTAACACACTGCAATCCTGTTGGAACAGACATGTAACGAGTGAAGAGAAAACTTGCACTAAAAGGAAAGACACCACAAAGCAGAATTTTTTTTTTTTTTACCCACCTCCTTAATAAGCTCTGACTGTCCTGCAGTGTAGCAGTAAGAGGCTATTAGTGTGGCAATGCCAACATAGGAGCGCACCAGTTCAGCCAGCAGTCTCAGGATGGTGGAGGTAGGCATGAGGGGTTTGCTTGCCTTTACCTTTGCAGCTTTAGCCTCCTCTGAGCTGCTGCTTTTATCTCCCTCCTGCTCCTTTTTTTCCTCCCGCATTTCTTCAGGTGTAGAGACTGAGGACATGCATGCAGTCTATATATCAGTCTCACATAAGTTAAATGACAATGTAAATCGTCAAAAAAAGGTCTTTTTTAAAAGGCTGCTTTGTGAGACAACTACAATAAATCTGTTTTCACCTTCTCCTTGCGGTGTGCCAGACTGGGGCGACTCTGCCACAGCTCCATCCGCAGCAAAAACTTGAGTCTAGGAAAAAGGTACCCATTATGACTTATACAGTCTCACTGCAACCAATTGAAATGTTTCTGATCATTGATAAAGCTCACATTGATATGGAATGCAGACTGGGAGTCAAAGTCACTGCCCTGTCGAGTGAGACGGTACTGTTGGTAAACATCATCACCGACATCCTGCAAAATCTGGCAAAGGTCTTGGCTACCAGGAACAGCTGCAACACGTTCTTCTGGACGCTCAGCTATGACCACAAAAACAACAAAAAGTTTCACTATTAAGTTCAAATAAATGACACTGAATGTGATGACACATGGGATGCAGCAAGTGAACGATTCAATATATTCACAGCAAAATTTACCGATTATTCTATCGATTAATCAAACATAATTTAACAAACAAATTATGCGTGCGCTACAATATCATACTTTAAATGTTTGAGGTTTTAGGGGACGGAGATTGGATTGGTGAGTGTCGTGTGCATGTAGTTAGTTGGCTGTTGGCGCAGACTGCGTATTGGTTCACTGGGTATCAGTTGTCATTGCAGAAAGTGATTGAATGTACTTATGTGTTGACTTGTTTTGTTCAATCCACTGGTAGGTGGTTGTGTCTCTCGTTGGCCACTTGTGAGGCATTACAAAACACTCTAACTGCAGGTTGCAGTCTGTGCTGAATCAGCAAAGGATGTTTACATTTTCTGCACCGGTGATTGTCGCCATGCGCAAGCATGTACTGGTTTGCAGAAAACACATTGAAGACATTTTTTTCTTTTTAAATGATCCCAACATTTGGATTTTCTATACTTAATACACCCTTTGATCCTAGGTCTTCACCATTGCGCCAACTTAGTTCCATAATGAGTGGTTCAAGAGTATGCAGTAACCTTGGTGCATATGGAAAGGTGATCACGGAATCTTAGCGGTTGAGATTTTGCTTCACTTTTTTTTTTTCAAATAAAATTATTTGAGCTATTTATTTGTTTAGTGCTGTCAAGAAATTAAAAAATGTGAGATTAATGAATTATGATCTATAACTAGTTGATCTAATCTATATTTTAATCTCACCAAACAATTGCTGAGAAAACCCCTATTTTCATTTTAAATTCATTACATTATCGAGGTAGATAAGACAAAAAAAGCGGCAATATAAAGTATTTTGTTTTTAAACAGACGAACAGATGCAGTCCTAGCCATTCACTTTCTGCCGTAGTTGAGACTAGTCCCAAGTCCTACTTGCAACCTTTAGTTTCGACTACCATGGTGAATATCACAATTTTGTTTGTTTTTATAAATCTCCAAATAATTACAAAAATAAAATAGAACACCAGGTCCATAAAAATTGCTTAGGTTCATATATCAAAAATAGTAATACAAGTACTGAACACTGAACTTGCTTTGGATAAAAAATAAATAAAACAGACCCTTAAATCCCAGTGCTGTAAATTAGCACTTCAGAAATAACACTGTTCATCATTACAAAATAACGTGCTGAAATAAACATCAATCACTTCTCGCAAGAGAGGAAACCGCAGCAATGCTGACTTCATGCGTCGTACGCGGGGTGTTCGAGTTTAAGTTTGGCAAAGAGGTTTGCTATGGCTCACTACATTACCGTTTTGGTGATAACGTTAGGTGTGGCTGCACTCGCGACTGTGTGCTTTGCATTGATGTGTTAGGCTAACTCCAATGGGAGCCTATCATCTCATGCTAAACAAGCCCAAACATAATGACAGTCAATCAATGTCCGCATGAGGCTGTGACTGACCATTGTTTCCCCACCCTCACAAACCAGAACATAGGAAGCCAACACATAAAAAGGGATACAGTATTATAAAAAGGCACCCCACCTACAGAAACAAAGTTAGAGATTCAAACTTAGATTAACAGTTAAAACATAACATACTAAATATGGCTAATTATTTGCAATTAATGTAATAATTTGACACGCTATACAGTTAAACTCCTCTACAGCGAAATCATGTTTGCAGCAACATTTTTTCACAACAGGGTTTTTTTCACTGTAGCAAATATCTCAGATGTAAACTCACACAAAAACATGTGTACTCTTTATTTTTATTTCAATACTGTACGTAGTGCATAAATATGAGCATACACTCATTTGATATTGTTTAACATTAACATACAATTTTTATATTAATAACTCCATTCTGTTGGTTTAAAAGGTCATTTATATCTATACTCATGAAAAAGGGAGTTTCAGGATCTATAATTTGATTTCAAAACTTTACTTCTATAAAACGCACCTGAAGCATAACAGTATTGTAATGAATATGTGTACTGTATACAGCAGCATGTCCAAAGTCCGGCCCGGGGGCCAAATCTGGCCCACGGTCGAATTTCATCCGGCCCTCGGCCCCGGTCATAAAATCAGTGCCGTCTGGCCCGCAGGTTGGGCGCAATGGAACACGTGTTGCATTGACTGAGGTCTCGTAGACTGGTGAGTGATGTTTCATAGAGTACTGCTTCTCTCTAGTGGCTAAATGAGTAATAGCATTCACTAAATGAGCAATAGCATTTAGACACTAGAGGGCAGTAGCACTCTACGAGACATCACTCACGAGTTAACAAGACATCACTCCGTGTTTATATTGATATAAACTGATATATACTGATATGTCATATTTCAAATGATCCTTGCAGTTGTGGATATGTGTATTGCTTGTTCATTTCCCTGTTGTTCGAGTCAAAGGTTTTGTGACTATTGAAAAGTCATGGTGATAAATTTTATGTTTCAAATCAATCAATTTGCACTCGAGACTTCTGTTTAAGAAAAAGTCAACTGAATAAGCAGTTGCATGTGATATACCCGTTTCAAATGAACCAAAAGAAATTAAGATTGTTGAAATTAAAATAAAAATGGAAATGTGAAACAGACTGGCTTACTAAAATTTGTTGAACAATATTGTTGTTCAATGTAAAGAATGTCAGCCAAGGTCGGCCCCCCGACATTTTACCACATAAAATCTGGCCCCCTTGGCAAAAAGTTTGGACAGCCCTGGTATACAGCATTGTAACACCTTATGAATATGTAATCAATACATTTAATGATACAAAACTAAGAAAAACAAACTCCACCCAAAAATCAGTTACATTTTTTGGTTATGTTGAAAAGCAAAATTCAAAATTTCTATTCATTCGTGAAAAAATAGTTGATAGAAAATAAAAGTATTGATTTGTTAATTTTTAGCCGATTTAAATTGGGATTAAGATTGTTTGATTTCAATTCCAAAGACGCTACATACTGTACAGTACTGTATAGCCAATGTGCAGTTGTGCACAAAGAGAAAAAAAGGAAAGAAATTGCGAATTTTACAATCAGCATTCACTTTCACCTACATCAATTTCTTGGATAATGTATTTTATTTTGCTTTCTGCATCTTTCATTTTTATCGTTGTAGTGAATCTCGTCGCGAGGCCAGAGCAGAGAAAAATATTTCATATAACGGAATGGGGGGATTTTTCATCGTAGGGGGAGCAGAAAAGTGGGAATGGCTTTCATGGATGAAATTTTTTTCACATTAGGGGATATTTTCACCCATGTAGGTTTTGTTGTAGATGAGTCATACCTCGGTTTTCGCCCATAATCCCTTCCAGAAGGCTGTCCGAAAACCAATTTGTTCGAAGACCGAAACCACGCTCTTTTATTGAATACATCTGCCCACAATGGAATGCTACACGGGGAAGCGTCACTTCCTCGTATAAGGAAGGCGAGAGGAGTCAAGTGGTGCATTCAAGTGCACTCAGCTTGGTCGAGAATCGATTTTCTGTTGTAATCCGAGGCATAAAAAACTCAAAATCTTTGGTCGAAAATTGATTTGGTCGAGAACAGAAATGTTCGAAAACCGAGGTTTGACTGTATTTGTTATTGTTACAGCCCTAGAACTCCCCATTAAAAATAAAAACAAAACTTACGTTCTTCTGGCGCATGATACGCAGCCAAGGCGTTGAGCATATCATATATGACCTCCTTGATAGTTTCCGGAATAGAAGGTAGTGGGGACAATTTCAGAGGAGTCGTTTTCACCAGCTGCACGGCATTTGGCCCCTTAATACGAAGGTTTTCAAACTCGTCATCAGAGGCTACGGAAAGACAGAAAACCAAACTGAAGGAATACAGGTCAGCAAAAAAAAAATGGACAGCCCTATGAAATTATAATATACCTGTGCCAGCTCCACGGGGTGCAGGGAGAGCAATCCGGACACAATTGCGGGCAGTTTCCGCAAAGCACTCTGGGTTACGACAGGCAGCAGGGCCAAGGACACGCAAGATATAATTAATTTCCCTTGAACCAAGGCTGCCTGACACCACTCCTGAGGTGGTGCTACCTGCTCCACTAGTCACTGCAGATCTCACCACCTGTAGCAACAGATGAACTCTTTAAAATATATATTGACATAACTCACGCAGTGAGAAAAATAAGGAAAATGAGAAGGGACTTAAACCTTTTCCATAGTATGCCGAAGAGTAGTTGGATCTTCAATAATGTGTCTGAAGAGCAGGGTAACAAGAGGTGTGAAGCCATTGAAACCAGAGGTTTGTGTGAGCCCAAGAATCATTCGGGTGCTCTTCAGCTCAGCAAACATCATGGCATAGTGGTGATTTCGCGTCAAACGCAAACAGAGACGCAGTGTAGCATGGAGGGTGTCTGGGTCAACCGGGACACTAATCATGCTGACACAAGCGCGGATGAGAACAGTGGTCATGTCGTCACTCAGGCCGATGATGTCCGAGCCTTGCAAAGGGTCCGACTCCTGGGATGATGCGGAGCCAGAGGTCACCTCCTTAAGATAGCTGGAAACATCCTTGGGGGCACTCATTTCCACTGCCACCCCAATTTCAAGGTCAGCCTGAGTTTCTTCGGCTTTGCACCGGTCTCCCTCTTCTCGCTCAGAGTCTGTTACGCAGCTGGTTTTGGCTGGTTTGGCCAAGCGTGGAAGTCTCTGAACAGTCAACATCACTGGCCTCCGGTTACCAGTCTCTTCATTTACCTACACCAACGATTATTGTCATTAGATTAGAGACTCAACTCCCTCCCTGCTCTGCCCGCACTCCCCGCCCTCTGCCTCCTGTCACAGACTATGACCCTCCCTCATCATCCGACATCTGCGTATTGCACAATGCACTACCTCACTTTACCCACAATAGCCACAAGTGCCATTGATTACGATGTTTAAATTGTATACTGTTCAG
Organism: Hippocampus zosterae; assembly: GCF_025434085.1. Taxonomy (NCBI): domain Eukaryota; kingdom Metazoa; phylum Chordata; class Actinopteri; order Syngnathiformes; family Syngnathidae; genus Hippocampus; species Hippocampus zosterae. Next base: position 16,325,743 of record NC_067452.1, read on the forward strand.
ATTACATATTATGTCTTCTATACAGTGTAGCTGCTAACTTGTGTTAGCTGTGTGTGTTTAATGCACAGCATGTTTGCATGCATGTTTGTACTGAGGATGGAGAGGAAGAAATTTCATCTATGCTGCATGTCATACATAAAGCATATTTGACAATAAAGATGACCTTGAACCTTGATTAGAAAAGAACCCATATTGAAGCTCAAGAGGTTATCCCCATTTTTTGTACAATGCGTTATTGTATACCTGCACCATGTTGTTAAACTGAACTGTGTATCGCCTGCGTCCAGCTGTAAAGCGAACACTGCTCTCCCCAGCCCTCCATGCAGAGTCAATAGTGCTGTTGTTGGAAGCGCTGTAACTGCACCAACGGCCTGAGCGGTCATCAAACCATCTCCAGTTATTCCCATTTGGCTGAAGATACTGAAGAAAAATTACCAGTGCAATTTAGTAGTAGCCATGGATTGTACACCACACAAAGCTTAATATAGCTCACATGTAGTGCAACTATCATTTATGAAGCAGCTGAATTTTTTACCTTGTTCATTTGTGATCTGCGCTTTGAAGATACTGCCATTTTCTCATAAAAGTCAATAATCAACAAGACCGGTGTAATCCACCTGCAGACAGTGAATATTGCAGTACATGTAGAAAAATGACCTAGTTTCAGCATTTTTGTATTAATTTGGTTATGCAGCTCTATATGTCAAAGGCTATTTGGAGCCATTCGAAACTCACTTTGGTGTCTGTATGTCTTTCTGTTCTTTTGCTGCCTGCAGACAGGGCTGTACCACTTCAAGCAGCTTAATCAACAAATCCAGAATGCCACTCTTTTCGACCACTGTGGTACACATGAGCTTCAGTTCCTTTAGAGAAAAAAAAACAAAACAAATATGATCATTGACTGGGATATGAAATTTGCTGTGCTACTGTAAAAACATTCTAGATACCTCAAATAACAACGTCAGCAGCAGAATGCGAGTGGCCAGCTTTGATGCCTGGGGTAGTGTCGCCATTTGTTTAGTCCATTCGGACACAGTCTTCGTGTCACTTGTAGTGAGAGGCACAGCTGCCTTGATCAACACGTCCGCTGCATCCCACACCTAAAATACAGCCAAAAAATGTTCAAACGACGGTTTGAATCATTTAATGGCTCATCTGCTCTAAAGTGTTTCGATACAAGTATACAGATGCATCACAAAACTTCAAATTTCACTATTTGAACATAATAAACACAGATATGAAATAAAAAAAGAGAGAAAAGAAAAGCATTAGAAATCATGAACATTTAAATCACTGACCTGATCGACGACCTGGCCAAGGATGAGGTCTCTGTACTCAGGGCCACTCCGCTTGATGGCAGTCATCAACAGGTCACAGAGCCGGTAGACCGTGTCAGGCAGCTCATCAAGAAGGTGGAAGCATCCAGGGAGCATAGAGTCTGTGAAGGCATGCAGCTCTTGCGGGTCCAGGGGTTCAGCCTCCATGAAGCGCTCCAAACAGCGTACCTCCTCCTCCTCCGCTCGCTCCCTGGCTCTCCTGTCTTCGTCCTCGCGCCGACGTGCTGCTTCCTAAGAGATCGTTTATTTAGCAACTCGTCTCCTGTCTATTCATTCATGACATGTCACCTCCAGGCCAATGGTCAGGTTTTTAACACACTTTTGAGCACCAAGAAAGACGCACCTCAGGGGAGTCGGAACGTTGCTCCATGCTGACTTCCTGGCCAAGTGACATCGCAATTGCTCTCATCATTTGGTCCTCTTCAGACATGGAAAGATCCTATACCAACAACGATCAACATTGCCAGTCGCCTTAGTTGGAATGATGATTATTTCAAAAGTGTGTGCTGATTGTGTCTAAACATTATTACCCTTACTGCTCCCCCAAGGTGTGGAGGGGGATGTGTCAGAAGATACTCTGTGGCTTGCTCCATGGTACTGGTGTTCAATAAGGCCTCCATGGCGTGCTCTCTTGAGAAACCCATATCCATCAGCTAAAATATGAAAGATTACTTTTATTTTGTAACAGGAAAAAACTATGTTCACAACTGGAAAAAAAAAAATAAACAGACGAACTTTGTTTAATGGCTCAAAAGTACCATACAAACTCAAGAACTGAATTTCGAATTTAGATTTGCATGCTGACTCAAGTGCCTCAAAAATAAAATATGATATACCTGTGTAAGCTGTGCCTGGTTAACCTGGGGGTCACGTCTTGGAGTGGAATTGGTTGACTCTTCAACTGATCCGCCAGGTGGCACTCCAGCAGTTGGTGGCGTGGCTGCTGCCGTCTCTCCGCCGATTGTAGCTACACCTGGGGCTGCATTTGTTCCCAGGGAAGAAGAAGGAGCCCCCTCATCATCTGGACGTGCTGTGCCCTCTCTCTCCTTGGCCAGGCGCTCCTGGATAACTGGCTCCCCCCGCAGGATGTGGCAAAGGATGGCCAGCATGGATTCAGCCATCCTGCCTCCATAAACTTTCAGCGGCTTCCTATTCCACAGGCTGCGGATGCAGCTAAACGCAGCCTTAAAAGAAAGACATTTGTTACCAACATCATGGTTGTCACCAGATTGCTGATTCACACTGTGGATTGAAAAATATATATTTTTTTTACATGTTTACTCTGACCATCCGATAATATCGGAGGATGACTGATGATGGTGGATGACTTGTTAACACACGTACCTAATAGTGCAGAGGTTATGGGTTCAAATTGGGGCTTCCGCCTTTCTGTGTGGAGTTTACATGTTCTCACCATATCATTAAAAGTGATAGCATTCAGCGATGGGCAGTCCGGAAAGACGGAAGGTCTGTCTGTGCATCACTGATGGACTCCCAATTCACTTTCAAACACCGACAGAATAAACCCCAACATAGCAATTTTTAGCCATTAACCAAACCGTTATCAACCCAAAAAGCAAGGATGAAAGATTCCAAATGTTTTGTGGAACACTGAATTTATTTTTTTTGACAGACCCTACTGCTCATATCAGACGACAGACCGGATCTGGGCCACACATGACGTTGGCATGCATCCTCGAACAGCGCAAAATGACATTATGTGCTGTTAGGCGCAGTCTCTTGATGGACAAAAAGGCTGGGGCCCCGTTTCAAAACGTCAACCTCTGAACTTTGAGGCAAATTTGATAACGAGTTGGTAACTGTGTCACCATCGAAGAATATGACGTTAATAAATGTGCGTTCAAAATGGCAAGTACAATGCTGACATTTTGAGTTTGTGTGTGTGCTTTTAATTATCTTTGCTAAGGGTATATGCATGGTTAAAATTAGACTTTGTTGCATTGCACAGCTAAAGAAAACTTACCTTCTGGGTTACTATGAGGAACCGAAGTGCACTGAACTGGGGTGTGGTTGGTGTGACCCCTGGCATCTTTGCTGGCAATGAATGTGGAGAGTCTAGCACAGTGCTCGGATTTACCATCTTCTCCACCAGCATCAACCAAGCATCCAGAAACTCTCCTGTCCCATCTGGTAATTCAGTATGCTCCAGACCCTCAGACACGGGAACCTTTCCACCCATTGACAGGGCCCAGTTGAACGTCCTACCCCAAAAAACACCCACGTGTTGAAATTCATGTTATATATGAAATTAGAATCGATACAAGTTCATAGCTGCATGCTCAACTGACTCAAATAGGGCATCATGTCCACCAGAGCAGAAAAACTTTTGCAGCATGAGGTGGTATGGGTATTTCCTCTCATCAAACAGCATAGGAGATGTGAAGCCAACAGAGCAGATGAAGAAAGTCAGCCTGTGAAAGCACAAGAACACTTATGTGACAATTACCACTTATTAAGCTACATCACTTGTGCAACATGCTCTTACCTGAAGCGAGGTGTGGGTGTATAGGGTGGGGGCTGCCAACTCAGACCCTTAGTGAGGAGCTTTGTTAGAGCAGAAGCAGTGGCTCGGGCTGCAGGTGTGGGTGTTGTGCCGGTGCTTGTGGCATGGTGGGAACGACGTTGACGTACTGGAGAGCCGACACACAACTTCACCAGCAGGCCAAAAAGTTCAGCAAGTGCCCTCCCCAACCGTGATGACGCTAAAGACAGTCAAGACAACAGTCAAACATTACATACAGTAATTATTGTAGGAAAGCTCAATCTGTTCAGAAGCTTTGTTAAAAAACTTGATCAGCTAACCAGAGAGGAGGGGTTTTATTTGTTTAATGCGCGTCGCCATCGCAGGGGTAAGCTTGGACTTCGACTTGGTGTCTGTTGAGGTGCTTTCGTCTGTCTCCATGGGAGCCAAGCTATCGCCATCTAAACCCATACCCTCCAAGAGTCCACCAGTAGAAGGCTCCGCCACCTCAGATTCTATTGATAAAAATAGATGACATAGTGTGTTCCAAAGGTGCACACAAAACTAGCTGAAATAAATGACTATGTAACCTGTTCTCCTGGATCCAGGTGTTGTGGTTGCCGTAGCACTATTAGATGGTTTCTCGTCTTTAGGTAAGAGTTTCTGCATGTCTGCTTGCCCAAACTCACAGCCTGGAGGCAGACTGTTAAAGACAAAAGCATCAGGTGGGTAATGATGGGCGGAGGCATTACAATGTATGAGGTAATTAATTGTGCTTATACCTGTTAGGTGTGCAAAGGGAGAGCAGAACAGTACTCTCCCATACCAGTGAACAGTAGAGCTGACTCAGCTTGTTGAGAACAGTCAAACCCAATTGGGATCCCCACTGATTGACTGAGATTGCCCTGATCTCACTCTGTTGACAAACGGACACATTCAAAGAATGACCAATACGAAATCAAAACATCATTTGCAGAGATAGTTTCCTATTGAAACGGAGAAGGGGAGGGGCATCGTTTTGAACAACTTGGTAAACCAGAGAGAGAGAATGGGATCAAATAAACTCTGAAAGTATTTACCTGTCCTACGCGACACGTGTGGACAAACATTAGGATGTAGGCGTGCGCTGCAGTAAGCGCATGTAGCAGGGGTGTGGCACGAGCCGACAATGTGGCATCAGTCACATGGCCAGCATTAGCCAGCTCCCTCAACAGAACTGATCCACCAGGAACCTCAATTGGCCGATGTAGTGGCTCCAAAGATGTCAGAATAGTGTCGAGTTGGCACAATCCCTCCTGAAGTACTTTAGGCTCGTGTGAGAGTGTCTTCATAAATGGAATGAACGCAGGAAGTATGCTCAGGATGTCAGTTAAAACAGTTAAATTGTTTGGAGATACTCACACATATAAAGGGAGAAAAGTAAAAAATTGAGATTTGACTCACCAAAATGGACTTGCACACACCAGCAACAGCTTGGCAGGCCGCTGAAGTGGGAAAATCTATGGGCAGGTTGGGCAAACCCAGAATAGAGACCAGAGGAAGCAAGCCCTTCTGGTTCACAAACTCCTGACAGTGGTCATCCGTCGTATTGTTGCTAAGTATGGATTCCACAAACTTCATCTAGAAAAGATCCATATCACATGTCGGTCATGGTTTTACAACAGTTAAAAGGCTTACACCAAAGACTCAAGACTCACCACATTCAAAATGTAATCCATTAAAGGAATAGGTATTCGCTCCTCAGTTCCCACCACCCTGAAAGAAGGTATGTGTTAAAATTAAGAGTGCCATACACTAAGTACAAAATGCATTTTAACCATCCGTCCATACAAAATGTATATCAGAGCTGCTGCTCTATTGTCATAAAACCCAGTGTCATACAGTTCAAGTGGCACTGACTGTCTGTTGCTCTCTGCTTCCCCCTGCTGCTGGCTAAATGTGTGGAGAGCCTCCTCTTCCTCTTCATCCTCACTTGAAGCTTCTTCTGCAGCATGGCTGGAGCGTGCTGGTGGCACAGTCACAGTACCATCAGCTTTCTGGATAGACGGTTTCTGGCAGACATACTCTGGAGCTCGGCCCAAATTGCAGATCTCCTCCAATAACTGAAACAACAATTCAACTTTTATTAGAATGTATAGCTAAAATCATACGACAAAAAAGGTATCTTCAAAATTTATAGCTACCTTAATGATTGCAGTAGTGGCATCTGTCTTCAAAGTTGGTTGATGTCTCATTAACTCATCTACAGCACTTCCCAAATTTGATGCAGTGTCCCCTGCAGATAGGGACAAATGTATCACTTGAGCAAGCTACAAAGGCACTGAAAACACATGGCACCAAAAGCCAACTCACCCAATGGGTCAGAACTGCGTCGCCGTCGCATGGCAGGTAAGTAGTCAGGAGACAAGAGCACTTTGAAGAGGCGCTCAAAGGGCTGACAACGAACAAAGGACAGGAGCCCTCGGGCATTCAGGCACAAAGCACTGAACACGTTAGGGAGAGATCCCAAGACCTCACGAGTAGCAGGAACCTAATTCAAGTGAAAGATTAGGAATGCACATTAAAGGGCATCACTTAACGATTGCATGCAGTCACAGAGGTAATGTTCCCGAAGCTACATTGATCATTTTAAATTGGTTAGAGCCAAACTCAGATGACAAACAAGGTATTCATTTATTTGTTTTGTTTTAAATGTCCCAAAGTTAAGTTGCCATAACTCACATCTTTGATGAGAAGGGCATGGAGCATAACATCAGTGAGACCATTATCCTGCAGGGAGGAAAGCAAGGATGGCTCCTGGAACACAAACACCGTGACAACTTCGGTTGCTACAAACCCAAAGAGACAGGAGAAAAGAAAAATAGCATTATTATTGTTCGGAAATACAACAAGCAGTAACATAAGAACACAAAACAATGTCTTTCTAGGAGATTCTAAAAGTCTTTCTTAATAAAACACTTTCTGAAGCGCTAAAAAGAACTCACCAAGAAGGAATAGCGAGGGTCCATAGTATTCTGCATTACTGATGATGTGTTTGAGTGAGGTAGGCAAGGATCCATCCATGACTTAATGAAAATACAAAAGTGACCATAGAAACATTAGCAGCAGCAGCAAACTGTATGCAAAGGTCTTAGGTGGAGCGTTAGGCTGCGCGGTTCTGGATCTAGAGGATGACTCACCATGGCGGATGCCATCAGAGAAGGCAGGGTCTTGGATGGCTTTCTTCAGGAAATTCAGCATTGACTTTAACAGAGCTGCCCTTTGGGGAATACACTGCATGCCTGCAGAAAAGGACATATAAATAGTCAAAATATTTCAAAAGTGCCTGTTGTTTTGCATCAGATTATACTGCGCGTCTACCTGCACGGGGCGTGTTTGCAGTGCTGCTCAGTGCTCTCTGCTCCATTTCCGGTCTGGAAGCAGAAGCCCCTGAAGGCCCAGGGCTGCTTTCCATGGCAACTTCAGACGCTGTTTCATTTATTTAATCATGTTATTTTAAATGCAATCTAAATGATAAATACCATTTTAAAAAGTGATTCATTTTAGCTGACTTACTCTCCATGTCTGTGTCCATGTCTTCAGACTCGACAGCAGGCCTTGGCCTTCGGATCTTTGGCTTAATGACGAATGGGCACTCTTTCCTTGACAAGTCCACCTCATGCTGTGTGTGTCAAATGCCGGAAGAAGGTAATGGTTAAGAAGGAATATTTACATGTCAATGATTGTACATGTCAAACCCTTGGGACTCTACCTCTAGTCTGCAGATGAAAATAGAAAGGCCGCTGTGTGACTGGAAGGCAGCCATGTCAAGGTTGGTGATGAGGTCCACGACCCGAACCGCTCTCGTAACAAAAGTGATCTGGTCCTGCTCATCTCCCAGAAATTTGATCACCTGCGAAGTAAAAAATCATGCTGTTGAAAAAAGGAACTTCTTTGACAAGAGATGTAGGTATACCTTTAAGAGGGCTTCCATCATTCCACAAGAGACAAGGGCTTCACCCCCAGCATCGTAGCTGGCCAAATGATAGAGGAATGAAAACAGTGCAGTTGCAAACTGATGTGGGTAAGGTTCCATCAAAGGATCTGGAAAGGAGAGGTTCAGAAGACTCCTTAGTATGAGGCGCCAAGCCAACTACTAGCAAAGGGGGATACTCACCAATCATTGCCTGTATACAGTTGCGCACCAACACGGGCAAGAAGCCATGGTAGGAGGCGGTGCCAGTGCAGTCAATGATGTTGGAAAGCTTGGGTGTTCGCTCCAAATGGACAATTGATGTTAAAGTGCGCAGGGATGCCGCCTTGATATCCTGAAGTGCCAAGAGTGTTTTTCAAACTCAAGTTTAAAGGCCAACATTTTTAAACAATAGTATGTTTCTATGCGGCCTAAACGTGGTATTCTGATGAATTCAGCGCTTGTGGAATATGAATTAAGCAGCAAAAGCTATCTGTTTATGCATATTTGGGGGTGGCTATTCTGCCACTTGCTGTACATTGAAAATGACATCACCGTTGCTCAGGGCGCAGGTAACTACCAAAAGGCCCCCTTATTCTGAGTTTGGTCATGTGATGTTTACCCTGAGCAACTGTGATGTCATCATATACAGTCAACAGCCAACATACAGTAGCAAAATGATCACCTCCTGGAATGCATAAAAACAGGTGGATTTTGATTGTTACTTCATATTCCACAAACACAGTATTGAATCAGAATGTTATGCTTCGCACATACCAGAGGGAGCCCGCAATGAATAAATCATAATCATGAGGCACAAATGTTTAACTCTTCATTCCATTTGTTATTACGATATGTCTGAATAAAGAGCAATATTGTAGAGTACTATTTTTTTTAAGTCTGTTGGTTTGTTTAGTGCAGGCTGGTATGGCTTAATGGCATTTCCATTTATTTCATTGGTGAAAAAATATTTGAGATACATGTGTTATGACTTAAGAGCATTGTCACAGAACTTGTACATGAAGACAACATGGGACACTATAGAAAGTCATCCATCACTTACCACAAGCTGTTTGTCTGTTATCTGTAATACATCCACCAGCTCCTCTATCAAGCCGTTATACAGAATACTATTGGTGGACTCGCCCAGTGCATTTGAATACACTGCAAAAATTAGGGGGAAAAAATAGCTCTTAGAAACAGAGGCATATGTACACGCAGTTGTTATTAATGTGAAGTGATTAGCTTCAACCCACCCAGTATAGAGATGGCATGCAGTCTGGCCTGCACGGCCTGCAGCCTCTTTTTGTGGTTTGAAAAGCCATGAGCCAGGCGAATGTGTGTGAAAAGCAGTGTCTGCTTGTCTTTCGGTATGTTGTACATGACTGTGAGTGACTCCATGATCTCAGATGGACTGTCTGAAATCTACAAGGGGAAACAAAAGTATCATATTTTAAATTATTACATTATCAATCCTGTGTTGATGCGGTAATTTAAGCAGGACATACCTTGTCAAGTTGCTCAATATGAATATAGTGTAGTGTGTTGCTGCTTGTCTGTTTGGAAATTGGGGACACATTAAGACACACACTGAATATAGACAAATCCATCTCAAACATTCCTTTAATCATATTGCAATGAATTCATTCATCTTTACCTTCCTCTCCACTTTGACCTCCGGAGCCGGTTCGGCATAAAACTCAAAGTGCAGTGTGGTGGCACTAGGAGGGTACTTCTGGTAAAGGTAGATAAATGGTGGTTTAGCAAAATGACTTCTATTTCATCACGGCAGAATCTTAAAACAGCATTATAAAATAGGTATTTGACAGACTCTTACCGTCATGAGGAGATCCCTGCAGCACTCTGCTAGGCCAAAGCCATTTTCCTTTCCTCCCCAGCTCTATAAGACACCGATGAAACAAAACAATATGACCTTTTCATTCTGAAATCATGCTATGAAATAAAAAAAAGTTTACTGCACCTCAGCCAGATGTTGCAGACGTGCTAAAAGAGGTGTTCTTTTGTCGGACCCTAGTCTTGTGATGTAGTTTGACCGCTTGCTGAACACGTAGAGGAGGTTCAGCACAGACAGGACCACTTGCATGTCACATGACGCCAGTAAGGTTGTTAAGTGCTGTGAAGGAGGAACAGGTGATCAAATTATTAGTTATTGTGACATGCATGACATGTGTTCACAGTCCGAATGGCAGTTTAACTTGCAATATGACATTACAAGACCTTTGGCTATAATTAATGAGTCACTGATTACTGCAATATATTACAATGTATGTGGAAGTAAAACAATCAAGAAATGACAGTGCTTTATATTAATGAATACATTTTTTACATATTTTCTGAGTTTGATAAAAAATGATCCAGTTGAGTACAAAAAACTCAGTCAGTCAGTCACAAATTAAATTTACAAATACACGCTGCAATCATACATTTCAGACAAAGGTCATTTTTGAGGTACATCAGCACTTGGTTTATTAACACAAAGATGCATCTCAGAATCGATGCCCGTTCATCTAAAAAAAAATTCCTATGTTGTGTAAAAATGATTTACATTACACACATATTCATACATACACACACTATAATAGATTAATTGGATTTACATTAGTTCCTCAAAAAAAAAACTGCTTTAAGGGTTTCATGCGATTCGGTACGAATTTCCTGCCACTGCCCCCTCGTACCTCTATGGAGCTGTAAAGGTGCCTAGAGAAGCTGTACTCAATGAGCAAAGCTGTGAAGTTGAGCACTGCCAAAAGGAGGGCTTTGAGCTGGCTGTTGTCCGGCCGGTCACACACCAGCAGCCATGACATATTCTCCACTGTCTGGCCTGCATCACATAGAATCCCATCGAAGCGGTCCAGCAGATCCACCCAGTGGTACAACTCGCACTATCAAGCAAAGACAAGAATGAACTGCACTCCAGTAAGGTTGTCAAAATGAAACAAATTCAACCAGTTTCTATCAAAATGTAACCACTCTGTGGAATTCATGGAATGCAACTCTCCGGTTGGTCTTTTGCCTTGACAAAGAAATGACGGCTTGAGATTTACCTTGCCAATATTCCAGGTCTTGATGTGCTGCAATTCAATGAGCAGTTGATCATCGCTGCATGCTTTGAGCTTCTCTATAAGTATCCTACAGTCAGCAGGCTGTTGTTTTAGAAGGGACACAAAGTTGAAGTTTGAACAATACAGCGCACCAATCACTTTTGTTTCAATATCTTTTTGGGTGTCACAAGATGGCAAACGGTCAACTTGACATTTCCATTCTCTGCAATCATTTCACACTCTTGGGACGAGAGTAATTTTCATGCACCCAAGACTCATCAAAAATTGACTTCTTTTGCACATGATAATTCCTGGTGATTTTGCAGCTCACGGCTAATGACAACTAGCTACCAGACATGTCAGAAATGAATTTAGGCAGCAGCAACAATGTTCTTCCTTTTAGATGATTGAGCATCCCCGTCATGCTGCCATGAAAGGCAGGTTTGTGTCGTATTGAGCATATTTGGTGAAGTGCACCACAACTTTGGGCTTGTGTTGCGAACACGCTTTAGCCTTTACACTGCATTACCCATAATGCTTCCGTTTCCATCACAGATGATCCAGATTACCACTACTCTGCATGTGTGTTGCGGAGAGGCATACTACAGCCAGTGGGAGAAGAACGAAACTAGGCATTACCGAGAAAAAACACAAACGCTTCAAATAAATAAACTATACATCAACTATTAAATTAGTTGTCGATTTTGTCGATACCGTCATGATTAGCCGACTAATCATGGCAGCACTACTCAACAGCCTACGCTATATAAACAATCAGATGTTCTGTATAACCGAATGGTACAATGATCATTGTTTCCAACGGCCAGAGTGTGCGCTTGAATCGTATTTCTGAACGCATCCACAATTAGGGATGGGGAATTTGGTGTATCAGTACTGCTGCTCTTGGTCAGATTTTTGTTTGTTTTGTTAAAAGAAAATACCCCGCCCCAGCCCCCAAAATATGATTTAGACCCTGGAGCTACTTATACATGTTTTTTTCTTCTTCATTATGTATACTTTGTCTGGTGTGACCGATAGTCCAGAAAATACAGTACTTTTTTTTTTAATGATCATTTAGCCCTATCAAAATATCAACTTGCTATCGTGCATGTTTGAAATATTGCTGGCGTCCACAGATGTCAATTGTTGACAGCATTGGTATTAATAGAAATTGTCACAAGAAATGCTCAAGCATACTCACAGCTTCTGTAGGGGTTTTCTTTAACTTGCTTCTATCCACCTTCATGGTTGGTGATCTATTGAAAGCTCCTGTTGAAAAGTGTACGGATTGGTAACCATGCTTTTCAGAAACGAAGCACAAAAATTCACAGTATACGTACAGATGCTTTGGAAACCGCCGCTTAACGGCATGTTAGAGTCGCTTCACCTAGAAGAGGATAGAATAAGGAAACTAAGAAAATTGAGCAGCAGGTTTGACCCGCACAACATTACTGTACTGCATTTTCATTGTTTGACAGAAGCATACATCCAAACTGGTTTAAAAAAATAATAAGCCATCTTGAAATGTTTTCAAAAGAACTCGCAAATGTCATGGGGCGTTGCCAAGCAAATATGAGAAAGTATGATTTAGGTTTTCAAGTGACTGCTGGGAGTCAACTAGTCATCACAAAGCAAAGTCACAGAGCCCATTAGCCGGTGACTAGCTAGGAACACACGGCGCTAGCAAATATAGTCGCAAAAGTCGCCTTCGACTGGCCTAGAATTCCAATAAGGCTTGTTGTACAGTCCGAGTAGTATGGTACGAAGCGAAATGGCGAGCATTCAGATGACGAGACCACCATAAACACTTAACGCTGACAGTATAAAGTTGGAGCTAGATAGCTACCTAGCTAAGTAGCATGCTAACACCAGCTTGATGTTAAATGTAAACAATTCGCGAATTTATACGCCGGTCACGCAGCCCTTGCAAATACAAAGAGTGTTCTAAAAACACCCAGCACGATAAACATAATCGGTTGGAGTTTTCGCCCACATTCGACTCACGAGCAATAAATCAAGGCACGGCAATGTTTGCTTTGAGTTGTTGTTAGCCCATATCGCTTTCAAGTGTGTCAAGATACACACTTCACAGCGTTCAAAATACCCGAAGACTGCGCTCAAGTGGGCCAAACACCACCAAAGACGCGCCCATGCTTAGCTTGAAAACGATCTTAGGCCAAAACCTGTCTCTGACGCCATCCGAGTCGTAGCTGTCAATCCACAACGAGGGGATCCGGCACACTGTCCTGACCTGACTCTTCCCTAATTGAGGTCGTGGCTGCGCAGGCCGAGAAAAGACGCCCGCAGCTCCTTCTCAGGTCCCTTCTTTTCTTGCCGCACCAACAGCGCTCGGGTGGCCGCGACGATGACATGCGGCCAAGTGAAACAAGTGCGGCGGGCTAACGTGCGTTTGCCACTGCTCAGTTTCTTACCCTGACTCATCAGTAGCATGCGCTAGCTGGCCAGCTACAGCTAGCGAGCAGCAACGTATCGACAGAGCAACTCGCTGAATCATTGTCGTCACACTGCCACACACACTTGCAATTCTCACTTGGCGTTCGGAAGGAAAGAAAAAAACTCCACGCACATAGGAGAGACATCAGAAAAGAACCGCGATCGTTGGTACGTTGTGTGATACACGCGCTACACATATATATACACACACACACACACACACACATTTTATATATATATATATATATATATATATATATATATATATATATGTGTGTGTGTGTGTGTGTGTGTGTGTGTGTGTGTGTGTATGTATATATATACATGTATATATACATACACACACACACACACACAATTCCTCAGTGAGATGAAAGCAAAATGCAATGTTCAGCCCCCCCCCCCCCCCCCGGGGGGGGGCAGCAACAACATACAGTAAATATTCTCTAGTATGGACTCATGTTTGCGCTATCCAATCCTTCCTTATAAAAGAATTTCCCTATGTGGGAAATGAGAATGGTGCATGTTCTTTATGAACATGCAAGTATGTGAACAAAATACACGTGTAACAAACTTGGGGCTATTTTCTCTAAAATGAGACGAGTAACAGACCAAAAAGTAGTGGCTTTTCCCCCCACTATCTCAGTGTCTCTAACTCAGGGGTGTCAAACTCATTTCACATTGTGGGCCACATACGGCCTCGGTAGATGTCAAGTGGGCCGGACCATTAAAATCATACCATACTCTGCTATAATTAACCAAAATGGGTATTTCCTTTTGGTCTAAGGAAGCACAAGAACATTCGGAAAATGTTGAAATTCAATGAACATACAGTATCTTTTACAAAACATTTCATGACTCAGACAAATGTGCTATTGACTTTTATCATTCACATATATGCATTGCAACTGATCCCACTGATTGCACAAAGGCACAAAACTTTAAAAAGTAATTGGTATTGAAAAATATAGTAATGCACTTTAAGATTAAATGAGTTTTATAAAGAAATACATTTTTCAACCATTTACACATGTGCATATCAAATCTAAATTTAATATTTGCCTACACCTTACAAACTAAGGAGAGTGCTATTAAATGTGAAAAGAATAAAGTATTCACATGTCCTTGATATACAGTATGTCTGCTGTGTTGGGTCTGTTTCAGTGTTTTCCTCTCTGATGAAAACAATGTTGTCTTCCACTCTGATCAAAACAATGGATACTCCATGAATTGCACTTTATTAAAAATATTTTTTCCATGTCTTATATGCATTTTTTTCACTTTTAAATTATCCCGCGGGCCTAATGGAACCTCCCCCTTGGGGGCTGGTTCCGGCCCGCGGGCCGTATGTTTGACACCCCCGCTCTAACTCGCCCTCCCCTCGATAGCCACCCAAGACAGCGTTGCTCAGCTGATGCCATGCAATGAACTTTTAAAGCCAGCCACTGGACGCTTCGGAGTCCTCGATGGCCATAGTTAGCGCGATGGAACTCGGCGTCTCTCTAATTAGCGCTCCAGTTAGCGTAAGGTTTTTAGCATGATAACAAGTAAAACATTCCAGGAAACATTTCTTTGACTGTCCGTAGAGCCACAAGCAATTTACTCTGAGCACCTAATCGGCTGCATTACATTCTCTCTTCCACAGATCTAGCTACAGTATCTACACACATATAGTGAGATCCCTCTTGGCCAATCGGAGGCCAGGATGAAGCTCGGTAAGCCAATGGCAGAGCAGCGATGACTATGTTGCGTTCAGGAAACTCGGAGCTGTGAACTAAATAAAAATTGTTCACTATTACAGTAAAACTCATGCTAATGTCGCCGTTTTGTGTCCAATGAGAATAAATAGCAGCGCGGACAGTTATTCCGTAATATCGAGCGGGACTTGCTTGTGTTTGCGCCACTGCGGGCTTCTGTATGGCTTCCGGGGAGTGGAAATTCCGTTGTTATGATCGTTAATGTAATATCGTAGTCGAAATTTTAATGCATAGGTTTTTAGTCCGGATGAAGGAATTTTCTTTTGAAAGAACTCCGTTGATGGGAATATTTACTGTAGTTACAACAAATACAATATAAACAATCCTAGCTTTCACATAATGGACCAATACACCGCTGTGCAACTTGAGACCACTGAGAGGCAATATATTACAGTCACGCAGACAGAAAAGAGTTTCACAATTATTGCAAGTGAATTACAACGCTTTAGTAATAGCCGTTTTTGGAAAGGTTAAATATGTCCGAGTATCTTCATATTGTCTGCCTAGTCTAGTTGATGTCTGAATTCAAATATCCACTGATAAAAGCATCAAAACACCGTCACATATATAATTTTAGCCTGTTGATGACTCGCTTCATGCGAACATTATGTGTTAGCATTATGACAAGGAAGTTGTAAGAGTGTGTGTTTTGCGGTAGCTTGGAGGCAAGAGAAGACCAACACTTGTCTTGCATGTTTATACGCAGGAGTGACTTCACTGGGGTTGCCTCTCAAATTTGTTACGCAAACAGCTGAAGGCGGCCTCATTACGGCCAGAACATGTGGACATTAAAAAACAAACAAAGAAACAAACATTGGTCACACTGCCCAAAAATGTTGAAAACAAGCAAAAATACTTGATAAAAAAATGGGGATCTATGACAAGACATCAGTGGCTCTGGTGATATAATGTGTCACTGTGAAAGCTAGCGGATGAGTGCAGTTAGCTGAAAGCTCTTTACTTGACTCGGTCCCGATTGCTGCTAATTTTCATAGACTCATATTAGTGGCAAGAAACCCACACAGATGCTGGCGGACCAGTCCAAAGTTGGCTAAAAACTTACATCTTCTACATACTTTTCACTTTCCATCATTCCGGTAAAAGTTGTTTTGTCTCATCTGTCCACAAGATGCCCTTCCAGAACTGTGCAAGCTCTTTTAAGATTTTTCTTGGCAAACCCTTATCTGACCTTCCTGTTTTTGAGGCTCACAAATGGCTTCGACCTTGTGGTGAAACCTCTCTGGTGAAGTTGTCTATTGATCTTTGACCTGGACCCAGATACACCCACCTCCTGCAGAGTGTTCTTGATGTGTCGAACTGTTGTTTAAGGGTTTTTTTTAACGAGGGAAAGGATTTGTC
The DNA here is from genome assembly GCF_025434085.1 of Hippocampus zosterae. Taxonomy (NCBI): domain Eukaryota; kingdom Metazoa; phylum Chordata; class Actinopteri; order Syngnathiformes; family Syngnathidae; genus Hippocampus; species Hippocampus zosterae. Next base: position 16,342,146 of record NC_067452.1, read on the forward strand.
CGTTTTCTGTGGACTTCCAGGTGTTTTGGTGTTGCTGAGCTCACTGGTGCAGTCATTCCTTTTAAGAATGTTCCAAACAGTTGATCATGCCAAACTCAATGTTTTTTGAATATTTTTTGAGTGTTAAGCCTAGCTATGACTCGTTTGAGTGAGAGAGAGAGAGAGCGAGAGAGAGAGATTGTTATGATTCTTTTAATTAACACGTTTTGGTCATACAGTTGGTTGACTATACAGTAAATAACCAAGGTGCTTAAATAGACAGGATAGATTGGTCCGTCTTCAGCTCAGATCGCTGAACTGTTACTTATTTATTATTTATATAATTATATTATTTAATTAACTGATCAGTGATCGGCTGCAGAATCCTGATTGTGTCAAGACTGAATATAACATGACGGAAACGTTTGAGTTCCATAAGCCGGTGTGTGTCTCAAATGAGTATGACCTGTATGTTTGCACAAGAGTATGTAGGTAGGCTATGTGGACTGCACCGGCCCACAAATAGCAGCAATCTCCATATAATTGATGTCCATTTAACTCATTCGGTACCAGCCAATTCTGGACCAAGTCTGAAAAGACGTTTAAAAACGTCTTTGGGAGTGAATGAGTTAAATGCATTGCCCGCTCCCTCCACCCCTCAAAAGAAAACTTTTTTTTTTAAAAGCCCAAACATTCTTTGAAAAAACAGGGGGAAATGGGGTGAAAACTAGCAAAGTCAAGTCACGTCAACTGTATTTATAGAGGACTTTCAAACAGCCATCGCTGCATACAAAGTGCTGCACATGGAGCAATTTAACATGCACAATAAACAGTAAGACAAATCGTGAATAAAGGCGGTAGAAAGTACCAAACAGTAAAACCAAGAACAAATCTAAGTCATGCTGAGTTGAACGCCAAAGAATACAAGTGAGTTTTGAGGAGGGTTTTGAAGATGGGCAGCGAGGAGGCTTGCCAAATGTTCAGTGGGAGGTCATTCCAGAGAGAGCAAGTATTTTTGTCCACATGAATAAATGAGTGCCACACCTTAAATAGATGCCTCCTTTAAATCTTTTTTTTTTAATCCTGAGACATGTTGGAAACTCTACAGTTAGGCACATTTGCCCACAACCACGTGATGGGGAAAATAAGTTAACTAAGAAATTGATATCTGTCTTTCATGCAATCAAACGTGGCCTTGACGCATATTGTATGCATTTGTAGATATGAAAGGTTGGAGTACAGAATGAAGCATTACATACCAGAACTGCTTCTGTTCAACAGCTCCACCACTCTGTTCACTGGCATATTCGGCAGCTTCACTCAGTGTCTACAAATATATTTTTTGAATGACAAGAAAGGACAATTAACAATTACTTTCGTTGATTCCGACATGGACAGAGTTTCCAGAGCTTAAACAAGAACACTGAATTGAAAGAAGCCCCTTTGGTTAGCTACATGTTTACGTTATAATAGGCACATTACACTTTAGCTGCTTTGATTTTAACTGTGAAATAGGGATACACAATATATTTAAAAAATGTATCGTTAACACAACCATTGCCAATGAAATACACTTTTCTCAACGACATGCAGCAAGTTTCATATGGATTTGTGTGCTTGTATCTGAATTTGGCCAGTCAGATGCCGCCTTAAATGCGCATTGCCATGCAATAGGTCAACAGTATGGAGGGACATTACAATTAATTAGCTAAGAATACATTGAGTTAGCATATTTTACTGCATGAAAAAATAACTTTGATTATAAAAATGTCATTTCTTTAGATACATATCAAATATTGCAAAAATATACTGTTCTTTTTGTTCATCACAAACATTGCATATCACATCTGTTTCCAATATTGTGTATCCCTACTGTGAAATACATCAACTTTTTGTGACATTTGTGTTTGGTGGCTTAGACAAACAACAACTGTTTTATTGCAGCACAAACACACGTTTAAGACAGCATTTGAAGATTTCCTGTCAGGGGCATCACTTGCACATCCACTTTAAGAACAAACTGCAAATGACAAACGGTGACCAACTAAAATAATTCCAATACATGTGCATCAAGTTCACCGCACGAGGCGAGCCGTTCGTAATCATGTGACCTATTTTCGCACTAGGGCATTCTTATTGCAATCAGCCACAGTAAACGAGAATTGGATTTATATTATATTAGATAGATAGATTATATGTAAAAGACACGAAGTGTCGCAGCTGTCTTATTAAAGCACACTTTGTACCAACATAGGTAACATGAATGCAATATTTTTTCTTCGGGGCAGCAAAAAGTTAAAACACAAAAACGTTTCCTGACTGCACAAATTTGTTCAAATACGAACCCCTTGGCTTTTTAACCAAATCGATGGTACATTAAAACGCAGCCGTCGTATGTACAGCGTGTTACAGTTTAAACTAATGTCTGTCACTCCGGCACCAGTTAAGGTTTGGGGTTAACCGCTAACGTTCGCAAATTACAAAGTCAAACGAGCACTCGGATACACGTCTGGAACACTTTTTTTCACCTCACCCATTGGTCATCTGTCCATTTGAGAAGAACTAGACTTATAACCGAGTAGAAGAAGTGATCTCGTAGCCGTGACAGATACAGACAAGTGAAGACCATCAGCGGGTGGTAGGCTAGCACGCCGTTTGTAGCCTATTAGTGTATATGCAAGTAGCTTGTTGCTAAGCTAGCAACGAGAACTCGCCACAATGCTCCATCATTGGATCATGGCTACATTAAAAATGGCGCTTTAAGCGCTACAGCCACTGTGTACCAGCCCTTATAAGGCTCCTGTAGCCTATGGAACGAAAAACCAGGGCGTGTGTCAGCACAACTATTTAGGGGGGAACAATTATGTCAGCAGCGGCCTCAGAAATCCAAGGAGACACTGGTCGAAAGAAGTACTTGTGCTTACCTCGAATGCGTGTTACACTCACTTCTCCATCTTGAGCTAACAAGTGGGAGGGCAAAACGAGATCTCGCGAGAATGGCCGTGTGTTGCGTCGACCTGACGGGGCGGGGGCAGAAACACAGTCAGTCGACTCGGCAACGCTCAATTTGAAACCACTACGGCGGGTCCCGCACATTTCACCGAGGTTGGACAGTACGAGTGCGCATTTACATCCAAAGAATTAATTAAGCAGCACGTCTGCCAAATGGTCTATACTTTTCACGTCACAGGTGTAAGTTTCAAGGTTTGAATCCCAATTCTGGCCATACTGTGTGGCGTTTCCATGTTCCTCCTTGCTCAAATGAGCTTTCTACTTGCAAAAACGTGCACGTTAGTAGCCCCCCTCCCCACCACACACACACGGTCTCAAACAAGATTCCAGTTTAACTATAAAGAGGAAAAGTAATATGGAAAATGGGGTAAATGAAAATGTTGGTCATCAGTAATTAAATGTTTAAATAAAATATGCTAATAAATTCCAGACCCTAGGAAGAATTTTTGATTATTGTCGATTATTCAGAAAACATTAATGATAACACAAACCATTTCTTGCAGTCATGCTTCGAGCCTGGGTGAAGCCATTTATTATCAAACCTTGTTCACTATTTTGAAATCCTAATGACAACAGAAAGTACCATTCCAGCTAGGGCCTCCCTGTGTGGAGTTTGCATGTTTTCCATGTTGGGCCTGCGTGGGTTTTCTCCGGGTGCTCCGGTTTCCTCCCACATTTAAAAAAAAAAACATGCGTTGCAGGCTGATTGAACACTCTAAATCAGGGGTGCCCAATAGGTAGATCCTGATCTACCGGTAGATCTAAGACAGGTCCCGAGTAGATCTGAAGAGTGTCAAGGAGAAAAAAAAAAACAACCATTTGTGTGTCTTTGTACATGTTCGTAACATATTTTTTTGTGTTCATGTACGCTGCACCCGAATCATCCTATCAGTCTCATTTTCACAACATAAATATTAAAAAAATAAAATAAAGCAGGTAAATCTTGAATTTACGGTGGCGCCTGTTTACGTCACCGGAAGTTGTTAGCGCTGAGCAGTCTGCAATTGCAGCTTGTGATAAGAGCTGTTGCGCTCCATCTTTTATCGTCATTCTTCTCATTCAGAGTTTGCTTCATGTACAATTCACAGAGGGCACGGGCAAAGAATAGGAATCTAGGAGGGTCCAGGGAAGCACTTTAAAATGGTACTTGTGAGCTACGACAGTTAACAGGCTGCAGAAGTGCATCGCATGCCTCAGTTTCAGGCTGTTTCTCATCATGGCGTGTGTGTGTGTCGGTAAGGGTAGATCCCGTGAGGTTATTTGATCGAAAAGTAGATCTTCAATCCGAAAGGTTTGGGCACCCCTGCTCTAAATTGTCCCTAGGTGTGAGTGTGAGTGCGAATGGTTGTTCGTTTCTGTGTGCCCTGCGATTGGCTGGCAACCGATTCAGGGTGTCCCCCGCCTACTGCCCGAAGACAGCTGGCTCCAGCACCCCCCGCGACCCTAGTGAGGATCAAGCGGCTCGGAAGATGAAGGAATGAATGAATGAACAGAAACTACCAATGACTAAGGTTGCCACCGTCCCTGTTATCGTCCTTTAATTGTGAATTAAATGTCGCGTCCCATATTGAACCAATACAGGACGCGGTTTGTTCCGTGTTGTCCTAATTGTCACACACAAACGTGAACACTGAATTTAACAATCATGAACAAAATATAAGACAGGAAATATTAAAGACAGTAACGCGGTATTGGCGGGAGGTATGCACGACCTCTTGCGGACCCGGGAGCGTAGCCTTTATAGGTGCGTTTCTTCTCTGCTGTGCCAAATCCTGTCTGTCTGCAGGCCCACCCCTTTGTGCTGCCTGTCGTGATGTCTACCCTTATAATGCGCTCACTGCACACCAACCACCACAGGGTTTGAAAAAGACAAAGAGCTACTCAGTGCTGCAAGGAGTAACAAGTAATCTTGGAAGAAGGTGCAGTGAGGAAGAGACAAACTTCTGTTGACTGTTTAGCCCTGCTCTTGCACCAAAGAGCACACAAAGGAGTTGAGGAAGAGAATTGTTTTGCACTCTCCCATTCCCCGCCCCCCTCCCCCATCTTTTCATTTGGGTTCACACGAGTGTTTAATTTTATTCTAGTAAAAGTGTCGCCAGATAGGCTTTGTCACAGCTGTTACAGCACTCTACAGTATATGCATGTAATACAGTACGGTATGCTCAAGTTCATCCTAGTTCAGTCTATTCAGCCTTGAACATGTACACACTCAAGTTTACAAGTTTGTCATTTTTGTCTTCCTCTTAAAAGTGTGCCCAACTGTTTGATTAACAGCACTTTATCAGTTATTTAATTTCAGTTGTGTCCTCTTTCAGTAAAACTGTTCCCAAACAGTTTAATTTACAGCATCTTACATGTACACAATACAGTAGGCCGGGTCTATATGCTAACGTTCAGGCTATGAAGTGTTCCATCATTGTTAAGTGTTGTTAAAGTATACATTTGTTGTTTAATTGACAGCACTTTTAATAGCCTAGAAGAGGCTATGCTCAGACTAAGGCTACTGAAGTCAATAAAAGAAATAAGGCGCTTTCAACTTTTGTACGGCTAAATGCTTTCTTGACTTTTCCTTGACCACGAGTGACCTCAGGGCCCGGTGGCTAATATGACATGTTAAATGATGCCAATTAAATAAAAGCTTTTTTTCCATATAAAAATACATGTGATTCTGTGGATTTCAAGGTTCTCGGGGGTCCAAACTCTCACATTTTTTTCATCCGCGTGGTTTTGCAGTGACACTGTGAGGAGTGTCCCTTATATTCAGATCTGACTAACATCCATGACAGCTTTGGAGGGATTTGTGGGAATTGTGGATGAGGCTCTTTATTTTCGTTGTTGTTAAACTGCCCATTATTTTTGGCAAAAGGCCTGGAGTTCCTGTCAATTCTTGGGCCGACTTGTATGAACAGCACACCTGAGATCTCCCCGGAGTGGCTCGGTGATAATGAAGTCAGAAGACTGATATTGACCACTTCCTTACCAGCGGCTTCACATGATTCTGCTGCAGCCAATGCCAGGTCGAAGTGGCTCTGTGTTTTGGATCAAAATCATGTTGAAACATCCGAGTACATCCCATGCACAGCCACCAGACTGATGAATGCAAAATTATTTGATAACATACAGCATTCATCTTGCCATCAGGTTTGATCAAGTTGTCTGTGCCTCCCCAAAACGTCAAAAACCCACCTCCGCATTTCACAGTGGTCACGGTGTAGTTTTCATCATTGGTCTTGTTGACTCCTCTCCAAAAGCAAAGTTAATGGGTTTGGCCAAAAAGTTACATTTCGATCTCATCTCTCCAAATGTTGGTTCCAGAAGTTATAAGGCTTGTGTCTCTATTACTTGGAATATTGTAAGAGAGATTTTTTTTTTTGGTGGCATGTAGTGTACTAATGGCTTTTGCTTTTTTTCCTGGCAACTTGATCATGGAGCCAAGTTTTGTGCATATTTCAGCTGAAGATGGCTTTTTTCTTAGCATCTCAAACAATTTTTGTTGGTCGCCCTGATCGTGGTTTGTTTTCAGGCGAATATCTCATTTCCCAATTCTTACAGTTTGACCACTGCCTCTCATTTGCATTCTCAGTCATTAAACGCCTAATAAATGCCTTCATCCAAGCACTAAACAGTTTTTGTTATTATTAATTTTCTCTGAAATAGGGCAAGGAAATCAAATTCTGCCAGGGTATGCAAACCTATGAGCACAACTGAAACTATCTATGTGCACCCCCCCCCCCCCCCCCACACACACACACAGTGTGCAGCTTTCAAAGTAACAACGGTCTCCACTAGAGTCAACACACACAAAATCAATCACTTCACATTTGGGGGAAAAAAACCTCGTTATAATTTCTTCACCATGTCGTAAATAAAGCACATTTAAAACAGTACACAAAAACAGAAGAGTGAATTTCTATGATGATTAATAATCAATTAAAACAGGAGGAAACAAAATGAACTCACCTCTGGAGTACACTTCAAATGTTACATAGCCAGGACGTGACTAAACGCGACAATTACTGCATACAAATATAAAAACAACTATTTAAAAAAATACAGCAATGTGTCATGTACACCGATAAGAAAGGTTCAATGCTTCTGCACTATAAAATCAAAATTACAACATACCGTACATTTACACAAGTTGATCATTCATGTTTTCACTTGGTACATCAACATTTCTGCAGACATTCTGTTTCTTGTACATTCTGTGGAATGAATGCTAAAGCCTAGCAGGAATTACAGTGGATATAGAGCCAGACCAGATAGAGACCAAATTAAGTGTACCATGGCCACAATGAGACATGGTGGTTTGGATATTATTCTTTGCCCTTTTTATGTTGGGGGGCCAGTAAGCGAGATGCATTCTGCTACATGTTTACCCAGAAATCATGAACTAAAAGTTCAAGTTCTGATCCCTTCACATCTTTTTCTTTCCTTTTTTTTCCCCAAACAAAAACATTATATCCACTGCAAATTATTATTTTTTTGTCTTCGCTCTTCCAATCTGGCTATATACACATCACAGATATTACATATGTACAATTACAACAAACGTAAAAATACGAAAAGATCGCCAAGAAAATAATTACTATTTTTGTACTGCGGTTGCAAAAGACAGCAGGGACCAAGAAGGATGACAAAGTCGTGTGGAAAGAGTATAACAAGCAAATAGGCTATAGATGGCAAAACGCTGCCTTTTGAAATAAATTAAAATAAATACAAGTGTACAAGGTCAACTGTTGCTTCTCCTATCTTAATTTGAAGAACAATCTACCAGTATAGTTGAAATGTTAGACAAGCAACAGTGATTTTTACATTGAACTTCTTAGCAAAATTGTAGAGACTGATGTCTTCAAAAATTCTATTTTAAAAAAATGAGTTGCTTTGAAGCAAAAAAAAAAAAAAAATGAAACCCAACATTGTTTCTGCATTGGAAATACATTTTAACTGACAAAGACGTGTCATTTTTCTTTCCCTTTAAAAATGTGATTGGAAAACGCCACTAGTAGTGGTAGTCCACTTTACGCGGCCTAGAAAATGGGAAGTGAGAGGTGTGCTTGTGACACCGTTCTGCACAGTCAGTAGTGGAGTGCCAAATAAAGCCGTTTTGAATAGCTTAGCAGATATTGGCCAAAAGATGGTCAAACACATGGAAACATTAGTAAACAACTTTTGAAGTATAAAATATAGATTACTATCATTACTTCAATAATATTTTGGACAAAAAAAAAGTATCCCTACTCAGGTATTCAGCGGCAGTTGCAGATTCCATCACAAAAGCAGTTTGCCATTGCGGTGAATCTTCAAAATTTTCCCAAGTCTCTGTTTTGCTGTTGCAAGTCCTTTCTTTGGACGTTTCCCTGAATACCAAAGAAACACATGTGCAACATACGTGAGAAGAGAGACAAAGATAGGGATTGTGTCGCTTCGCTCTTTGCACTTACCTTGACCGACGCCTGCCATGCCATGACTGGCTAGCCCTGGCGACGCACCAGAGAGTGAGCTGCTGTTTTGCGGAGACAAGGATGGTCGGCGTGAAGTAAGGAATACCCCCGGGGCCATGGCACCGCCGCCTCGAGGGCCACCGGGCCCAAAAGGTCCCGGCCCTGCTGTGTATTCATGGTCCAGTAGACTGGCCGAATAGTAATCCATCCTCCTGTGTGGGCTGAAGTCTGGTGCCGACTCTGGAAGGTGCGCTGGCGAGGGTGGAGCCTGATCTGCATGAACTGGAGGAGGGCTCGCAACAGGTACAGGAGGACGCACCTTTTTGGTGTACTTCCTTTTAGCAGGCTTTTGCTGCTCCTGATTCAAATACGAAAAAGACAAAAAGAGTGTCCTTGTGGTTTAATAAAAGTCAAATATGTTGCAGCTCAACAACTTTCACCGAGACATTCTATCTCGCCATTGTTTCTGCACTTGCCTGCTGCGCTAGCTTGGCTGCAGCTGCTGCCAGGCCCGTTTCCACCGACGCCACTCGAGCTCCGTCTCGGGCTGGTCGGTCCTGTTTTGGAAGCGTAGGCATCACCCGAGCTGAGTAGTAAAGGCAGGACATAAATTAGTAGACACTCAATGATCAACATTTAAAATACAAACTTGAGGTCAACTCGGCTCTCGCCTTTAGGGCTCCAAGGTGTGTCATCCCAGTTTTTCTTGCGCTTCATCTTGGCCTTGTTTGCATGGTCCTCTTCATCAGACTCCAACGATGGATACACTTAGAAGAACCATCAATGAAAACAGAAATTTAGTACAATAAATCCATAATCTTCACATGCGATACATAACAGACCCACCAGCTATCAGTGAAAATCATCTGAAACCAAATTCTGTTTTAATTATTATTATTATTATTTTTTATAAGTAGTTGTACTCCTTTCCTTCAGTGATGAAGCAAGGCCACAATAAAGTGGGGGAGACTGGTTTATCTGTTGGAGGCTGCTCACCATATTCTGAATCTTTAAAACAGGTTCCCAGTGTCTCCTGCTCATCTGGACTTTCCTCTTCGCTAAGATGGCGGGCTGGACGCTTAATGGGCCGTTTTCCAGGCCTTTGGATGACTGCTTTTTTCTCAGAAGTCTTTTTGATCTCCCCAGTCACCCACACAGCTCGGCCACCTTTCCCCTTCACTATTCCCAATCCCTCAGTCAGTCCTCCAGAGATAGACAAGGGGGATGAGGAGGAGGACGACGACGATGAGGACGACGACAAAGGTGGGTTCGCCATGGACAGCATGCCCTGGATGGCATCGCGAGTACTGGGAGAGGCTGGCGCTTCCTCACTGGAGGAGGAAAAAAAGTGAGGAAATCACCTCAAAGAAAAGGTGCTGGGGCACATGTGTATAATAATTTCTCATCATTATTAGAAATGTTGACCATAAAATGAAGATAGTTATCTTATTTATTCCAACCTGAGTGCAGAGGGGTCTAAGCCTGCCACCTGCTTGCTGGCCTTCAGTAAGTCCAGGATGCCCCCTGCACCACCCTTCACACCATGAGCAGCCAGTGCTTCTTCATCTGTGGTGTAATCCTCCTGAGGCCAAGTGCACAAACATCCCTTAGTGAAGACCGCAACTTTAGAAGTTCCAAATCTTCATCTGAGCGATTATGCTTGATCAACTGGTGGGTGCAAATGGGGCTAAATGTTATAAAAGTGAGCAGTGGTCACAAAATGGGCACGCTTGTCAAAAATACACATGTGCAAACTATGCAATAACGCTGTGATGGCTAGAATGTGTGACAGCAGCAAACACAGCTTTCAGATGGTTTTCTTTTCATTTACCGTTTTGGAAACAAGCATGTTGCAGGCTTTTTTTACCCCTCCATTCGAGAATTTATTTTTATAATTCAACTGCTTCTTATGCGCATCAGTTTACAAAAAAACATTCCTCTGGTCCTGTGAAAATAACTTAATGTGAACCGTACTCGCATTTATAGACAAAAGAACACCCCGGAGCCTTGAGATGAGTTTGATATGTTCGGTGGCCACTCAAAACAGCTCTCCATTGAAATGAATAGAAAAAGTAAAGATGTTGTAATGCATACTTGAATAAGGAAAATATCACTGTACAATATTGGACTTGATAAAAAGGCAGTAATAAAATAAAAAGAACAAAGAATAACAGTTGGTGCGTCAATTCAGTGTGACTGCGTGGCTCCTTCTTGTGTATACACCTCGGCCACCTGGAGGCAGTATATTAAAGACGAGGGGAAAGACATGAAGCCGGTCCAAACTATGCTCGGCAGGCTGGGCACCAACGAGTGGTGAAGCAAATCGTGATGTAAATTAGCCGTAAAAAAACAGACACCATATCAGAATTTTGGCATTCAAATAATAAGGACTCATAGCATATTGCCTGTCGCATGTATTGTCACTGAGGAACATTCGAATGGCAACACTGGAGTCGCAGTAAGCATGACGTACACATATGCAGAGGTCCACGTGAGCAACAATCATTTCCTGCACAGTGGAGGGAAGAGAACCATTTTTACCTGATGATAATTTGGGAGCCCTAAAAGCAACTTATAGTGGTTTGTTTATCATGTCAGCACACTATAAAACCGGAGAGAAAAAAATGCAGTGTAGACAGCATTTTCGTTTTGAATGTTGTTTAGTGATTTAATGTGAATAGGCAGCTGTGTCATTTCAACGTGACTGATTCTTCCCCCCCCCCACCAGTTTTATTTTTTCTTTATTAAAACATACTGGAATATTATTTTAATCAGGGGCCACTTGATAAATTAATAGCAACTGATTGACATAATCCACCATTTTATAATAATTAAATTCATATTTAACACAATTGAGTTAGTATTTCGGTGTGGCCCTCGACAACTGTTTGTTTCTCACATTGCCCCTTTGAACGGTGATTTGGCTCTTACACAATGTGCCACAATAGTCAACTTCAACATAAAAGCCCAACAAGTAATACTTCACTTCGATATTCATGCCTTATACGGCTTTTATTTTCGGAAGCATTTATGGTGGCTGACTCGACTCCCGACTGGTGGCTGGTCTAACGGCAGTCACGCTGCCCGAGATGCAATCATGCTTGTGCGCAAAGGTGCACTGACTCAGTTCAATCTTGTCCACACATGACTATTTTCAGTACGCATGCATTCCTGCACACAGTTTATGTGCAGCCCTTGCTATAAAAATAACCTGGCGTTCAGCAGCTCACAAGTTGAGTGTCTCATTCAGTATATCAAAGTGTATATCCATATTGAGCTTACCTCAATGTCAAAGTCTACCTCTCCTGGCTCCCGGATACGATTTGGGTCGGAGCAAGGCTTGGCTCTAGGCAGCTTCCTTGGAAGACCTGAAGGCATATTTTACCACGCCATATGTCACTCAGCGACAGATACATATGTTTGCATACGACATAGTGATGGCAAGGCGTGAAACAAGCCGTTTCGCAGCATAGTTTGTGAGTCAGAATGTGCATTTTGTGCATCATCCAAACACATGGAACAGCAAAACTGAGAATCAATTTTTTTTCCTAATAATTGAACCGCTGTTCCAAAAAGCTTCACTGAGCTGGAAGCACGTCTCCTACTCACCGGCAGGTGACATCGAGGCAAGCTCGGTCAGACTTATGTCGCACCAGCTAGTTCGCAACGATCTTTCGATGGCTACTTGTGTGCCTAAAGACATTGCAGAGTTGCTCCTAAATCAGTAATCATCGCCTCCATGGTGGCGAACAAGCTACAAGTCTGAGAAATATTGTCCCGATGGGGTGATGAGGAAAAAATGGAGAAGTGATGCTAATTGCTAAGCCAACCAACAATTCACATGGAATCATGAAACGCCAGAATTAAATGTTTGGATGATGGATTACACTTTTGACAAAGTCTGTCTCTAACCACACTAAAGCGGAGATCATATCCATATGAACAGTAAAGTAGCAGGCAAATTAAGCGATTTATTCACCACACAACTCAGGACTCAAACTGGATACAAATTATGTTATGGCATACACTAGGGAGCAGTGGCCTATAAGCTTAAAATAATATAGTGTAAAAATACTTATAATATCATTAATGTCCTTTATCAGCTTTCATAATAGTTCAGAGTATTGATTTTGACTTCTGTGGTCTGCGCGGTGTGTGTGTGTGTGTGTGTGTGTGTGTATATATAGATATGTATACACACACACACACACACACACACACACACACACACACACAGACACACCACAAGCCAATGGCAACCTCGAACTGGCAACAAGGAAAGCGGCTACGGCCAAATACCTCCAGCGAGTGAGGCACGTCCTAAGAAGCCAGCTCAATGGCAAGAATAAGACCAGGGCAATAAACAGCTATGCCCTGCCAATGATCAGATACCTGGCAGGAATAATAAGGTGACCAAAGGAAGAGATTCAGACCACGGATGTTAAGACCCGAAAGCTCCTAACCATGCATGGAGGGTTCCATCCCAAATCCAGCACCCTGAGACTGTACGCAAGCCAAAAGGAAGGAGGCCGGGGACTAATGAGTGTGAGAGCCACTGTCCAGGATAAACATCCAAGCTCCATGAATACATCAAGGAGAAGGCTCCAACGAATGACATACTCAGATAATGTCTCAGACAATGGGGAACAGAGGATAAGGTGCTGGAAGAGGGACCATCATTGGAGGACAAGCCCCTACACGGGATGTACCACCGGACCATAGCTGATCTCAAGAAGTCCTATCAGTGGCTAGAGAGGGCTGGCCTGAAGGACAGCACAGAGGCACTCATCCTGGCTGCTCAGGAACAGGCCTTGAGCACCAGAGCCATCGAGGCCCAGATATACCACACCAGACAAGACCCAAGGTGTAGGTTGTGCAACGAGGCACCTGAGATGATCCAACACATAACTGCAGGGTGTAAGATGCTGGCAGGGAAAGCCTACATGGAACGCCATAACCAGGTGGCTGGCATAGTCTACCGAAACATCTGTGTGGAATATGGACTGGAAACTCCAAGGTCAAAATGGGAAACACCTCCGAAGGTGGTGGAGAATGACAGAGCGAAGATCCTGTGGGACTTCCAGATCCAGACTGACAAGATGGTAATGGCGAACCAACCAGATATCGTGATCATAGATAAAGGGCAGAGGAAAGCCGTTGTAGTGGATGTAGCGGTCCCAAGTGATGGAAACATCAGGAAGAAGGAACATGAGAAACTCGAGAAATACCAAGGGCTCAGAGAGGAGCTGGAGAGAGCCTGGAAGGTAAAGGTGACAGTCGTGCCTGTGGTGGTCGGAGTCCTCGGGACAATGACCCCCAAACTAAATGAGTGGTTGCAACCGATCCCGGGAACAACATCGGACATCTCAGTCCAGAAATGTGCAGTGCTGAGAACAGCAAGGATACTGCGCAGATCCCTCAAGCTTCCTAGCCTCTGATAGAGGACCCAAGCTGAATGAGGGACGGACACCACTCGAGGGGTGAGACGAGGATTTTTTTTATACTGTATATATATATATATATATATGTATATATACAGTATAAAAATATATATATATACAGTATAAAAAAATATATATATATACAGTATAAAAAATATAAATGCACAGAATTACATTACAGTAGACCCCCCCCCCCCAATTTAGCTTTGCTAAAAGACCATACAACCCATTCAGAACTAGGTTAAAATAGAAATTCAGATTTGTTTGAAACCACCCCACTGAAAATGTTGAGACACAATAGTTTGCTGCAATGTGAATTTAAGATGAAAAAAATATATAAAAACAAAGCCAATTGTTTACTCATGATACTTTCATACTTTTAATGTTTACTAACTGTTGCTTTAGGTCTCTGGGATGAACCTGTGAAAAATTGCTCCTCAAAATAAGAATGTTGCTTGTCAAATGAAATCATCGATGAGCAAAACTGCTCAGCAAAGAAAATTGTTTTTCGAGGCTTGGATCTCTTAATTTTTACTATGCTGTACAAGCTGTAGTGCCTTCCCATCTCACCGCAGATTTTCTTCTTCTTGCTTGATCCAGTAAGCTTGCGGCGTGGAGGCGGGGTCTCATCTATTTGGAGCTCGTCCTCCGATTCCAGGTCAGAGAGGCTGGAACCCTCCATTGCAAGGTGCCGATAGTTGGCAGCCCCTCCTGCACCATTGCTACCCGCTTTCTTGCTGGAGTTGTAAAGGTGAGGGGGGTGGGGGGGGGGGCATCACGACACACACAGTTGGAATCTTAGCCTTTGGTGAGCACAGGAGATCATCAACACAGCAACAAATTAAAAAAAAGTTTACCCTTGAATTTTCCCATTGGTCAGCACAAGTTTCAACTTGCTTTTGTTTAACTTTCCTTCAAAGCCGTCTAAAGGCAGCTCCAACTGAAAAGATGGAAGGTTTGCAGAAAAACAGGCAAAATCATGCTTCCACTTTTGAAACATTCAAGATGACATTATTTTTCTGTGTACCTTGTTCTTGCTTCTGGACTTGCCAGGTTGGATTTTTTTCAGTGTATGCTTGGTGTGGATCTCAAGCAGGTCCATCTCTCCTGCTTCTGTCTTAAGGAGACCCTTTTGGTTCTTCTTTTTGGGTCCTGGTGGCCCCAGACCTGCTATCAAATCCTTGGGTTTGACGCCTTTCTTCTTTCCAGGGGGGCGGCCTGAATTCTGAGAGGTGGTCAAGGGGGCTTTTGAGAGTGGCGAGCCAGGAAATTGTGGCCCAGTACGGCCAATGTTCTGTTGGAAAATGTCCTATAAAGAGAACAGAGAGCAAATAAGGTAATACTATACTATAAATACAGCTGAAAGATAGAGAAGCCGACCCCCCCCCCCCCCCAAAAAAAACAATTGCCCATTCCACACCATAAAAATGGGCATGTTACCTCAACCAGACGGATTTCCTTAGCAAGGTCCTTGACCAGTGTCTGCGTATTGATGGTTTCTGGAATTTCCACTTCATGATTGCCCAGCGCCTGTGTGTAGCAAGGTACAGTAATCAACTCAAGAATGCAGAATGCTCCATGTATAATATAATGTGCACAACGACACTCTTCAGGGGTCAACTGAAAAGACAAAATTGTTAAAAAGGTACTATATCAAATTGGAGGACTTAGGATCTTAGGGATGCAAACACAAGGCCAATAACGCAATATTAAAATTGCCACAATATCGTAGTCGTCATGCCACGATATTAAAAGCAACAAATCTGTTAAACAGGCCAGGTTGTTTTACATTTGTGCAGTTCCAGCACCTTCTGGTGAGGTTTTTAGTGCATCTTAATTTGAATTAGGCATGTTTTGACCACCTACGATTAAGACCCACGTTAATTGCCAGATGTAGGGGAACATAGCACATTAGAGTTCCTCCAAAAATTGACATAATTCACAACGTGTGTGGATTGCCAAGTGCATCTCCATCAAAAAGCACGACTTTTGGCCCGGTTGAGATGAACACAACATTGTGACCTACAATGATACTTTGTGCCACTGAGCAAATCGGAACACCTGACAATTACCAAGCCAATTTGTCACTGCTGTTATGTACAAATGTACACAAGTTCCTCCCCAAGGGTGGGATTTTTTTTCTTTCTTTCCCTAATATCGTGAGTTTTTACACAGTACAGCCAACCTTCCCACAATATCGTGATAACATAGTATCGTGAGGTTCATAGCGTGATGTTTGGATATCGTTACATGCCTACTTCATCCTGCATCATGAAAGTCATGTTAGTTACCTCTTTCCTGGTCCAAGTCCGGAAGGCATTATTCAGTGCTTTTGCGCCATGAACAAGGTAAGTCGCTGGGTGTCTGCGATTTTCTCTCAAACCTTCCAGATACAACATTGCATGTTACAAAAATAAACATCATGAAAAAAGGGGCGGGGTATACATTTCTAAATTACCTCTGAAGGTATCAAGAAGGTGTTTCCCAACATACCAGCACACTGTCTCAAAGTTGGGAAACTTAAATAAGTCTGCCGTGCTCAACCGCTTCTCTAATTCATAGGCCCTTAAAACATAAGCAGAGGAATATGTGCTTATTACATGATAACCAATTTAACATTCATCTTCATTCCCATCTCTTGTATAGTTTGTAGAGGGGACGTGTCCACCAACAGTGTGTGTGAATGGCACAAAAGGTTTGAGGAAACTAACCGAAGCTGCATGTCAATATTAAGACTATGCAAAAAGTTCCCCCCAAAGGCCAGACAGTCCACTGGGGTCAGCACTGCATGAATCCATCCTGGAACAAACATGTTATCAATTCCATGTTCACAAGTGCTAAGAAATGGTTGGCTGATTGAATACAGTGAAACAGAGAAAAATGCAGTATAGAAGTGAAAGAGTCATTTGCTCTTCTTACCTGTTGGAATGAACAAAGTGTTTCCTTGTTTGACAGAGCACTTGTAACACATGTCAACCTGGTCTCCAAAAAACATCTCGTTCTGATTGGACGAGGAATTCCAGCGCTCAAAGAGAGCCAGGTTGGCTGGTGTGGGGGATATTAGGTAGAATATTTTCTCCCCCTGAATGAACAGGACAAGTGGAAGGCTCGTGAAATGAAAACCAATTCAATGAATCAAAAATGTTCAGTCACAATTGTTCTCACCCGTAAAACATGATACCAAACAGAGGTGCCTCCAAAGTCAATGTGAAAGTCTGTGTAACTATCCTTCACTCCCATGAGGCAATACTTTTGCACATTGGGCCGCTCAAACACAGACTCCTCAGGCCAGAGGTTCTCCACCCATGACAGCTTCCTCACTATCTTTGGAGTCTCCACGAGGTTTGAAAGCCTGAGATAAAACAAAAGAACAATTGCTGGAAAAAAAAACTTTCCCTGGCATCTATTCACTTTGGGCCATTTACCAAAGCGGTTCGGAAGATGAATGAATGAATCATCAGAATCATTTGTACACTGTCATTCGCTCGACAAGACGTGGAAAGCATTCGCTGAGTCAATGAGGCTGACCATTGCCCAAGACATGTAGCCCATTTAGACGTTATACAAAAGCACTGACAAAAGGCCTTCACACATGGCACTTGGGTTTCCTTGGTGTGCAGCGCTTAGCAAGGGCAAAAGCACTCCGGTGTACATTTGCTTATATTGTAAAGTAGTGGCATAGTGCGGATGTTTTTCCCAGTCTATTGCTCTTAGCACTCTGAAATTACTCCGCCTAACCCTCTGAAATATTTTGCTGGTGTCACACACTCATGTGTGCAACGGTAAATGTGAAAAGCATGTGAGAATTGGAAGGGGTTTACATACAGTTTGACGCTTCATTTTATTATGCTAGTTAAAAATAAATAAATAAAAGCGATTAAGAATCATGTTTATATTCATGTTTATTTTTAGAACCTGGTTTCCGAGAACTCCAGGCTGATGACATTTAGTACTCGGTCTCTGTTGGGGCTGTTGTAGTACTCAGCAAAGTCACCGAGCCGCATCTTCAGGTCACACTGGCGAGACACGTCGATCACGTCAATCTCCTTGTCCGAACCTGCATGCAGGCATAATTACGTAATTAGGTCTGCCTTCTTGTTGAGATGTATGCAGAAGTGACTTTAGGTTCAAATACGGCATGACATGAAGTCTGACCAGATTGTGGTCCAGAGTGGAAGTACCCAGTAATACTGTATGGGGAGAGTGTGAATTACCAATGTAGTGTTCGACATCGCTGACACAGAACGATGCTGGCGGCAGAGTCATGCCAAGCCCGTCTCGCCTCAACACCATGACGGGAACACTGAACGAATGCTCTTCAAGAAACTCCACTGTCAGTTGGGCCCCCAACGGCTTCAGCAGGACTTCATCTGCACTGTGAACAAAAACAAGGCCTGTTTACAACCCGTTTAATTCGTGACACCCTGATCATATTGTGATGAATGCATTAATATTTTTTAACACCCGAGTCTGAATTCAAGTCTTTGGTTGAATCATCTGCCAATACTGAGTCCTGATCCGACACTTAGGCAATGCATTCAGAAAAAGAGTGTGCATGAGAGGGTTCTAAAATTAATATAGAAATATACATACAGGCATGTATATACGCAACAATTTGTATGTTTATATATATATATATATATATATATATATATATATATATATATATATACAGTACATATATATACATATATATATTAGAGCTGTCAAACGATTAAAATATTAAATCTAATTAAAAATGCAACTGTCATAATTAACTCAAATGAACTAAAAAATTAATTGCGATTACTCACACATTTTTTTATCGTTTCTGAATTTCCTTTTACATTTTTCTCCTATTTTTTCCCCCATTTTAATGCTCTCATCAACATGGAATCATGAATCAGTTTTCTATGTGCAAATATTTACTGAAATAACAATTTCGATTTTCAATTTTACATGAACATTTTTCACTTGGTGCAGTTATTCACACATAATCTCTCACACAATATTACTGTCCATCAATAACTGTGAAAAAAAATATTTTGTCACACAACAGCTGCTTTAAAAGCTTTTTTAATGAAATCAAAACAGAGCAATATAACATTATAAAGTGAACATCTAAGGTGCACTAGTACTCAGCCTATAGTGGATTTAAACCATGGTTGCATACTTAATTTTTCTCAAGTTTGCTTTCAACACAGCAGTCTGTTTCTGTATGTTTGTTGAAGAATAACGAGACACCGGACACCAGTGTTCATTATGTGCCGCTCTATTCGAAACTGCCGGTCTTACAAACAAGCACACGCACTTCCCCCGTGCTGCAGGGGCAAACCATTCTGAAAGGGGGCGGGCGTTTCACTCCCCCTAACATAGTCAGGCTTTGTTGATTGTGTTGGTCCTTCTTGCGCGGAAGTCTCTCTCTACGGTTTTGTGTAGACCTCATTTCGAATGACTAGTCTTGGTTCGATGACAACACTGGAGACATTTTACTTTCGCTAGGTCGCTACCACTGTAGCGCACTGTCACTGTCAGACGAACACAGAGAAGCTCCACCCGCTGTATTTATATGGACACGGAACGCTGTAACCTTCCACACAAAATAGTTCCAAACAAGTAACAATCGTGTCAGTGGCATACATCGTATACCTGTATGATACAGAGAGAGAGAGAAGAACAGATAACTTTGGTCTTGTCAGTGGAGCAATATGGCAACCTTTTAAAAGTAAACTTTCCATTCATAAAGTCTTTTAAGTATCCGTTTTCGGTGTCTCGCGCTGCCGTGGCTGTCAAAACAGACATGGGCGTGGACTTCTGCAGCGCTCTTGTGACGTGTGCCGCATTAATCTCGCAAGAAAATTTTTAATCCCGTTAAAATTCATTTAAATTAATGCCAATAAAAATGCGCTAAACTGACAGCTCTAATATATATATTTATACACACACACACACACATATATATTGTTATATATATTTTTTATGGAATATTCCACCAAATCAGTGCCAATTGCTTTTTGTAACATTCTCAAAATCTAATCAAAGTTCTGCGTGTCTTCCTTTCTTTTCTTCCATTGATGATACATAATTTAAACTGTTTATTGGTCCATCAGAGACTTTCACTATTTTTGTATTGAAACTCTTAGTGGGTTTTTTTTTTGTATTAAAATGATCAAATACAGGAACTACAGTGATCCCTCACTATTTCGCAGTTCGTTTATCGCGGATTTGGTGCATCGTGGATTTATTTCAAACATTCATAATTTTTTTTTTAATTATTATTTTTTCATATACATGGAGTACAGTACTGTATATGCTGCTCTATGTGACTCGCTGTTGTTTTGCAGCTTCTCACAGACTGTTTGCGGACTTAAAAAAAAAAACCTGTATATGTTAATTGGTCGCTACTTCGCAGATTTTCTTTTATCGCGGGTGGTTTTGGTCCCCATTAACCGCGATTAACGAGGGATTACTATATAGCCATGACATTTAGGCTACTAGAATGTTCACTAAACACAATACACATCAATGTGGATGACGCTCTATATAAATATATTTTTATGTAATTGTCTGTGCATGCAAATGGCACCCCAAAGAATGAGGGCATCCTCTGTTAGAGTGCATTTGATATGTTCATTGCTAGACAATAAATTTACATCGTTATTTATAGGCTTGTGCGGGCTAAAATGACCAGTCCACGAAATGCAACCGTTGGGGAACAAATTTGCTTGAGACCAAATGCATGACACTCGTTAAACTTCTATTTGAAGTTAGGTCATTTTGACATGTCACACCTTTCGCGAACCTGTCTGTCAATCTCTCAACTCTTTTTATATTAAAAAAAGAGAAGGTCTCAAACGTTCACTCTCGGATGTAGCTTTTGTTTTTCTTTTTAAACGTCTGACAACCTTTAAGCACAATTTATTGTGACCTAGCAATAGACTGAAGTGTTTTTTTCAAGTCCGATAAAATACCGATTGTTAGGAATTAAGAGGCCAATGACCCGTATTTTAGAGGCGAGATTTATTTGCATTAAAAGGGAAAATCAAAATACTTAAAAAACAGACAGGTAACTGAACCCAATTCTAATGCTTTTTTGAAATGATTGAATATATTTGTTAAAATACCTTTTCAAATAGCCAAAAGGTTAAATGCTTTTCTTTTAGTTTTAGACATATAGACACTGGACAGCTTTTTTTTTTTAATTATAACAAAAGGCGACCAAAGCTTCCAGGCTCATCAGCATGTCTCGAGTTCATCCATCCATCCATTATCCGAGCTGCCTTATCCTCACGAGAATCGCGGGCGTGCTGGAGCTAATCCCAGCCGGTGGGAATTACCTTAAACTAGTTGCCAACCGATCGCAGGGCACACAGACAAACAACCATTCGCACTCACACTTACGGACAATCTAGATTGATCAATTAACCTTGAAATGTGGGAGGGAACCCACAAAGGCACGGGTGGAACGTGCAAACTCCACTGGAATCAAACTCAGGCAGCGAACCAGTCTTCCACTGTGCTACCCGTCTTGAGTTAAATCTAAATCTAAACAGTTAGTTTAGTTTAAATAAAGTTTTTCCAAGATTTCAATTCATAGAGATTGTACCTGGGAAAAGTTCGACTGCGTAGCTCCCTCACAAATTGTGGACTGCCCGTCTTCACCAAACGGCTAGGGTCTCTTACCCCGGTAGAGGCTCCATCTGCTTGCTTGTTGCCTCCACGGCGTTTACGCACTGTCAGCATGGAGAAGAGAGCCTGAATATTATGACAAATATTTGCATCTGCATGTGTGCTAGTAGTTCAAGCAGACTGTTTGTCTATTGACTTAGATGAAGATCAAAACACATTTTATGACCAATTTATGCAGAAATCCAGGAAGTTCCATAGAGTTCACATACTTTTCTTGCAACTGTAAATGTGTGTCTTGTTGAACATGGCAGAAAAGGAACGTTTGACTTACTGACAGATGGTCCATGAGTGAGCTGACAATTGGGGCAGTGATAGAGGTCTATCTCTGTTGCTTTCTCCTCCTCTACTCCAACACAGCTATGAAATGATAAAACAACAACAAAAAAGTTGCACTGTATACACCAGTACTAAAAAAATAATTTGCGATTGTACAATAATTTGGACTATTGTACATACGATCCCACAAGAAAGCACTGACGCAACAGATTTAGACATTGACGGGGGTCGCAAAGACACCAAGAGTAGCAATGTACGCTCACAAAAATTATTAATTTAGTTAGAATGGCCACTTAAACCCGAGAACAAACCCAGAATTTTGAAAATTTGATTGTGGGTTCCAGTAAAAAATATTTGTCTTGTGTTGAAACTAATGGCCATTTGTGGAATGTGATATCGCCTATATAGTATAATATGTTTTAAAAAGAAAAAAAAGACCTTCAAATTAGACAAAAACAGTGTCGTGTTATTATTTATCAATAAAATGAAAAATTATTTTGTTTTGTCTGCTACTCTGGAAACTCCTCTGAAAGTCTGTCAAATTTCAGTTAAAGTAGGCACCAATGAGCCTCTATGAAAGAAATTCCAAGAGGTTCTGTAAATCAACTGGACAAGATTACAAGTATCTCTTGCCTGAAAAGACAACAACAAAACCCAGAACAGACTTAAATCATGCTAATTATGTTTGAGAGGGAGCATTTGAAGTGCTAATTCCACGTTTTTTTTTTACAGTACCGTATTTTCACGACCATTCGGCGCACCGTATGGTTGGGCGCAGTCTCATTAATGGGTGCCATTTCTGTATTTTACACATAGACAACACGCACTGTATCATTGGGCACAGTTTTAAAGTGGTAAAACCAGCTTCAACATACGGCATGCATGCGCGCACGCTAAGAACACGTTAGCTTGAAGCATTCGGTAGCATGCCAAGACATACAGATACAAGCTAAAAACACGTTTTTAAAAAGGCAACGGAAGCAAAACTGAGTTCCGTTGTATTTTATTTAGCCATCGTACAATGTACTCACGTTTTTAGATCAATCATCACCCAGAAATCCATCAAAGTCCTCATCCTCTGTATCAGAAACAGAGGACTGCACATCCCAGTTGTCATTGAACGCATCACATGCTAAAGTGTCAGTTGCTATGCATTGCCGAGCGGAAAGAAGGAGCAGCAACAGCAAAGTCAACATTTCTCTCGTGTGAAGCTTTCCCACATTTGAAAGTAAAGAACAGAGCGAAACATGGTGGCAGCGCGTGTGTGTAGAAAGAATTGAACAATTGTGCAAGTTCCGTAATCCATCAAAAACGCCGCGTTCCCTGTCGTTGTCAGAGTCACTCTCATTGCCATGTGGCTCCACAGAAATGATGCCGGCTTTTCCAAAAACTCGAACAACAGTGCAAGCAGACACATTCATCCAAGCAGCCACAATCCATTCACAAATTCTGGCGTAACTCGCCCAGCGCTGCCTCTCACTCTTTGTAAAGTTGTGTTTGCCATCGATCATCCATTGTTCCCATGCCGTTCGCAACTTTACTTTGAACGCCCGGTCGCAACTTTACTTTGAACGCCCGGTTGATGCCGATGTCCAGCGGTTGGAGTTCTTTAATCAAGCCTCCGGGAATAACGGCAAGCTCAGAGTTCATTTGCTTGACTTGGTTTTTCACCGCTGTTGTGAGATGGGCACGCATGCCAAAAGCATAACTGATGGCTTGAAGTTTGAACTGAGCTTCGTCGGCGTGTCTCTTTGTAGAATTTATTTTCGGGGGTTCTTAGAAACCAAAACCGAAGTTGTTTTGCAACAATGCACATAGCCATAATCTATACAGGTGTTGGTACCTGCTTCGGGCGTCCCTTTAGCGTCCACTTACACGCCCACCCTTCACTCATTGGCGGACTTCTCCCCCACATGCCTGACCTCTCTCACGTCTGCCTTCTCTCTCTCTCTCTCCATATATGTATATATACACGCCCACCCTTCACCGATAGGCCGACTTCTATGCCGCATGCCTGTCCACAGTCACTTCCGCCTTTTCTCTATATAAACAGTGTGTCGGCTGTCAGTCAGGTTTTGGAACTCAGCGCATACACAAGACGCTCCGCATCATAAGGCGTCCTGTCCATTTTGGAGAAAATCTAAGACTTTTAATGGCGCCTTATAGTCGTGAAAATACGGTACTTTTTGTAAGGAACAATGGGAGGATAAGAGTTGATCAAGAGTTGTAGATTGATGACTAATACGTTGTAGAATGATGAATTATATTCTGTTACTCAAATTAGTGGCTGTAGGGTAAACTGAGAGGCAATAAATATGATCATGGCAGTAAGGATTTTTTTTTTTTAAATACTGACCTTCCATGGAACCAGTCTTGACAAATGTCACACTCTATCATGAAGCGAGTCACATCATATGGCAGGCGACACAAGCAGTACACTGGTACAGAAGCCATACTGATCATGTGTGTGTTTATACTTGGGAGAAGCTTAAGAGCTAAAACTCTAATTCAAAAGGTTCAATTGTCAAATGTAATTCTGAATATTTATGCGCTGTAGTAAGGTTGGAGCAGGTGAAGACACATCCAATTGGGTGCACCAGGAGAGCTGAAATACACACACAGAAAAGAAATCGATTACTATGTTAAATTAAATAATAGTCATGGGTGGGCACAGCAAGTATGTTTGAACGTAAAAGTCTCGATAACATAAAATATGGTCTAAGTTATGGAATTGCATGCTGTCATTAAGTTATGGCATAAAATGTAACCTTAGACGAAGTATATCATACTATTCAAAGGTGATTACTGTTGCTACGTTGTAAATCCAAAATGTATGGCAACCCACTTGAGCATTTATTCAAAATCCCTGATATCAAACATAAGTGTGTTACACTAGTTCGACACTCGGCAACACTAGTGACACCGAATGTCGAACTAGTTGCACAGAAATCCTCACTAGTCACTCATTTTTGGCAACTAGTGCCATTTTTGTCCAACTAGTACTGACAAAATTCTAACCAGTGACACCTGGAAGCATACAAGCAGAGAGAACTTCCCAGCTAGTCAGCTTTTTTATGCCCTAGTGGCCGACTTGACCAAACTAGTGAGGTTCAAAGTCTTACTAGTAAGGTTTAAAAAGTGTCAACATGTTACCTAGTGAAACGTGGATTATTCCGACATGTTAACTAGTGGCCTATGATTTCCTGCACTAATTAACTAGTGGGAGCCGAAATATCCACTAGTTAACTAGTGGAGGATAAAACATTGATAGTGCACTAGTTTAAGACCGTTAAAGCCTCGATATCCAACTAGTGAGTCCAAAAATGTTACTTGCTCACCAGTGATGCCCCAAATATCCACTAGTTCCACTAGTGCGACATTTTGACTTCACTAGTTCAACTAGTGAAGTCAAAATTTTGACTTCACTAGTTGAACTAGTCAATAATTTGACTTCACTAGTTGAACTAGTGAAGTCAAAATGTCGCACTAGTGGAACTAGTTGATGTCACCCTACTCACGAGTCAACTAGTTAAATGGTCTTTTGATTTAACTAGTTAACGAGTGATGGCAAAATGTTAACTTGTACAACATGTGAAACACTAATGGCTCACTGGTCACACGAGTTACGCTAAATGCTAATCAGGAGGAAGGACAGTGCCAGAAGTGAACACCTCCTACTGGCTCCATAAGAGCTCCACCCAGCAAAAAATTAACCCTTTAAAACCTGATTCTCAGCTTTTACAATTATTTACGCCATTTACGTAATATCTACAGTATACAGAAGGAATCAAGCAATTTTTACCAGTCAATGTATCTGTAGGTGATGTTTATTTATTATGTATACGGAGATAAAGAGTAATGGTACAGCTCTACAGTATCTTTCCACTTTTATATATGTATGCTATACTAAATAAAATTAATACGGCACCATATAATGCAACAGTTCTGCAACATATTCTCCCTATATAATGTGAATTTTCAGTTGTTGCTAAATCAGTTAGGATGCTATAATTTGTGGTGTAGATGCGAATTTAGGAGAGAGGACAATATATCGCATTGCAATTTGAGCAGCAGCTTGGTTGATGATGTCCCCAAACTGGCTCATCTATTATATTTGTCGTGCAATACAATGAAAATGAGCACAATTGAAAAACATAGGCTTCTTATATTTTAAAATAAAATAATCACATGTTTACCGTTCTGGGGTTTCTACAATCATGAATGAAGGCATTATTTACAGCAGATTGACAGCAGTGTGATCGAGCAGATTAGATGGAGTAGAATTTGATTGGGGCTTCACTGATTTATTTCATACAATTCATATCCAAAACACAGTTGTAAAATATTTGATTGTTGAAATATTTAAATATAAGAACTATATCAAGAAATTAACAAAACATACACAGCTTTTTTTCAATTAGGAGAAAAGTTTAAAAACATATGACAGATGACAAACGTTCTGCCTCTCCTCCTCCTGTTCTTCAATGAAGCTGATCACCCTCCAGCTCCCGTTAGAAACATCGTGCTGCTGAAGGTGTGTCGGCAGACTAGTTGTGATGCAGGAGGTGCTGTGGACTCTCCGAGAAACGAGGACCTAGTTTGGTTTAGTTGTAGATCCAGTAAAACATAGTGCAAATGTTACATTATTTATAATGGACAGTTAGTCTTGTGAATATTAAAAAATGTACTTCATGGAATGCAGGCAGCGAATAATTTAAGTCAAGTCAAGTCAAGTCAACAGTATTTATAGAGCACTTTCAGCCATCGCTGCATACAAAGTGCTGTACATGGAGCGATTTAACATATACAATAAACAGTAAGACGAATCAGTAATAAGTAATAAGGCGGTAGAAAGCACCAAGCAGTAAAACCAATAGCAAATCTAAGTCATGCCGAGTCAAACGCCAAAGAATACAAGTGAGTTTTGAGGAGGGCTTTAAAGATGGGCAGCAAGGAGGCTTGCCGAATGTTCATTGGGAGGTCATTCCAGAGAGATGGACCAGCAACAGAAAAGGCTCGATCCCCTCTGAGCCTCAGTTTAGTTCTTGGTACGTCTAGCAAAGACTGGTCCACAGACCTGAGGCGCCGGGCAGGGGTGTAGGGGCGTATGAGCTCAGAGAGGTAAGGTGGCGCGAGATTATTCAGAGATTTGAAAACAAAGAGGAGGATCTTAAAAATAATTCTAAAATGAATGGGGAGCCAGTGAAGGGATGCCAAAGTAGGAGTTATATGCTCCCTCTTACGAGTACCAGTCAAGAGGTAGTTTAAACGAACTAAATTTAAACGAACTAAGGCAGCAAACAGTCAGAGCAAAATCATGTTCCAAACATTAACTTTAACTCTTTTTACAATTAAGTCAATAATTACGTTTACAAACGTCAATTAGCTTGTGAGTAATAAGACAAAATGTGACTGTCAGACAGAGAACTGTCAGAGCAAACGGCAGATTTCAGAAAGTCCCGCCGAAATAAATCCGGACCCGACTGCGACTGTCAGTGTTGAACTGCCGCCATTGCTGTCAAAGTCCGACATCTCCGAAATCGTTGGAGCAAATTTTGAAGCAGGCTTCATCTTGATAAATTGACCACATATTTGACATTTACACCATAACTTTACCGCCTGAAATAATCGTAAAACAACATTTTGTGTAACAACAACAGTAATATTTACCCGAAAAGCTTTCAATGCGTCTGAAAGTTTTCTCCTGCGTTTTTGTTGGGGCTTGGCTTGAAATGCATCATGATTGGCTGCCCGAAGTCCACGCGTCTGTCGGACGTGCTCTCACTGGTCTACAATACAATCACTGATGAATAAATACTGGGTTGCTCAGGTCTGTGGACCAGTCTTTGTTAGAAGTACCAAGAACTAAACTGAGGCTCAGAGGGGATCGAGCCTTTTCTGTTGCTGGTCCCTCTCTCTGGAATGACCTCCCACTGAACATTCTGCAAGCCTCCTCGCTGCCCATCTTTAAAGCCCTCCTCAAAACTCACTTGTATTCTTTGGCGTTCGACTCAACATGACTTAGATTTGTTCTTGATTTTACTGCTTGGTGCTTTCTACCGCCTTTATTACCGATTAGTCTTACTGTTTATTGTGTATGTTAAATCGCTCCATATACAGCACTTTGTATGCAGCGATGGCTGTTTGAAAGTGCTCTATAATGACTGTTGACTTAACTTGACATGTACGCCGCAAAACGCCCACTAGTTCACTAGTAAGATCATTTTGACGCTTACTAGTGAACATGTAAGCCACAAAACGCCCACTAGTAAGATCATTTTGACACTTATTAGTTGACATGTAAGCCGCAAAACGCCCACTAGTTCACTAGTAAGATCATTTTGACGCTTACTAGTTGACATGTAAATCGCAGAACGCCCACTAGTAAGATCATTTTGACTCTTACGAGTGAACATGTAAGCCCCAAAACGCCCACTAGTAAGATCATTTACATATGCAGTATATATATATATGTATATATATATACATATATATATATACACATACACACACACACGCACACACACACACATATATACACGGCGGCTGGATAGCTCAGTTGGTAAGGCATCGGTTTGGCATACGGGAGACGGTGGTTCGAATCCCGCTTGGGGGACAAAAAATGAGCATATAACACCATCCAGTGTGGGTCCTTGGGCAAGATCCTTCACGCTAATGCCTACCTCATACAATGATGAGAGACAATAAAACGAATGACATGCCGGCTCAGACGTCGCCCGGCCAAACAAGGTCTGCGTCAGGTGCTGCGGAACCAGAGCACCTTAATGAAAAATGGGCTACTGGAACAAAGCGGAGATGGGCGAGATGCGAAAACATGTCTCTGTTGGAATGCTACTACTCAAGCAACCCTAGTCAGAGGGGTTACATGCAGAGAATGTGGGCTAAATGGTTACTTCGAAACCCACAGTCACGGTTGACCACGAAACAACTAGTAGCTCAGTGTTCCAACATCCACAAACGGCAACTGCTGTCACAACTTGAGATTGATGAGGTACAACGCAGGTTCCATGGTGAAGGGCCCCAGGCTGCCAGATCAGAGGAGGAAGTCATACAAGAGATCGGAAGGCAAGCCCCAATGAATGCAGATGATGAGATTGGGTGGCCAGCCCCAATGAATGAAATGCTGAGCGAGGCAGCAACTGACCTGAAAGCTAAGATCATGTCGAGAATGAAAGCTGGGCAACCTAGAAACCGATTACAACGGCTATGTGAAGTACCATCTGAAAGTCTCATAGAAAGTGTGAATGGAGCACTGAGGACGATCCCTACCGTAACGATCACAGAAACCAATGAGCTGATATACGCTTCAGCATCAGTGATCCTGGAGACTCTGGGCTATAAGAGCAACCATGGAAGCCAAGAGATACATTACCCACCATGGAAAAGACGGTTGGAGGCTAAGATCAAGGCGGCCCGGAAAGATGTGAGTCAATTGACGGAGGCCCAGAGAGGTGTGATGAAAAGGCCGAAACCGAGAGGTATATCCAGATGACCATACCTGAAGCACTCGAAACTGCCAAACAAAGGCTCCAAGCCTTGTCCAGTCGCCTAAAGCGGTACACGAAAGAGAATGAGGCCAGACAAATAAACAGGCTGTTCGCAAGACAACCTGCGAAAGTGTACGTTCAGTGGCAGGGTCCTAACAACAGAGCTGACCCACCAAGACTGGAAACTGAAAGGTACTGGAAAGGCATATGGGAGAAGGAGGTTGCACATAACAGCAGTGCACAATGGCTGGTAACCCTGAGAGAGGAGCACAGCAACCTCCCTGAACAGAACCCATTTACCATAACAGTGGCAGACATACAGGAAAGAGTCTCAGATATGAAGAACTGGACAGCACCAGGCCCGGACATGGTCCACACTTACTGGCTAAAGAAACTCACAGCACTCCATGAGCGCCTAGCAGTACAACTGAACCAGCTGCTGAGGGATGGGACTCATCCAGAATGGCTAACTGAAGGGCGAACGATCCTGATCATGAAGGATCCCTCGAAGGATGCAGCCCCATCCAACTATCGGCCAATAACCTGTCTCTCCACAACATGGAAGCTCATGTCAGGCATCATTGCGGCTAAGATAAGTGGACACATGGATCAATAAATTTCTGCATCATGTATGACATGATTTCTGTAAATTTCCCCATTGTGGGACAAATAAAGGATATCTTATCTTAATACATGAACGAAGCACAGAAGGGCATTGGTAGAGATACCAGAGGAGCCAAACATCAGCTCCTGGTTGACAGAACAGTCGCACAAGACTGCAGGTCCCGACGTACCAACCTATGCACAGCTTGGATTGATTACAAGAAAGCCTATGACTCGATGCCACATACATGGATCACTGAATGCTTGAAGTTGCATAAGGTGAACAGGACCCTAAGAGCCTTCGTTGCAAACTCAATGAGGATGTGGAAAACCACACTTGAAGCCAATGGCAAGCCACTTACCCAAGTGTCCATCAAATGTGGCATATACCAAGGTGATGCACTCTCCCCACTGCTGTTCTGCAGCTCAATGGTAAGAATAAGACCCGGGCAATAAACAGCTATGCCCTGCCAGTGATCAGATACCCTGCAGGAATAACAAGGTGGCCAAAGGAAGAGATTCAGACCACGGATGTTAAGACCCGAAAGCTCCTAACCATGCATGGAGGGTTCCATCCCAAATCCAGCACCCTGAGACTGTACGCAAGCCGAAATGAAGGAGGCCGGGGACTAGTGAGTGTGAGAGCCACTGTCCAGGATGAAACATCCAAGCTCCATGAATACATTAAGGAGAAGGCTCCAACGGATGACGTACTCAGAGAATGTCTCAGAAGATGAGGCGCTGGAAGAGGGACCATCATGGGAGGACAAGCCCCTACACGGGATGTACCACCGGACCATAACTGAAGTGGCTGATCTCAAGAAGTCCTATCAGTGGCTAGAGAGGGCTGGCCTGAAGGACAGCACAGAGGCACTCATCCTGGCTGCTCAGGAGCAGGCCTTGAGGACCAGAGCCATTGAGGCCCAGATATACCACACCAGACAAGACCCAAGGTGTAGGTTGTGCAAAGAGGCACCCGAGACGATCCAACACATAACTGCAGGGTGTAAGATGCTGGCAGGGAAAGCCTACATGGAACGCCATAACCAGGTGGCTGGCATAGTCTACCGAAACATCTGTGCGGAATATGGACTGGAAACTCCAAGGTCAAAATGGGAAACACCTCCGAAGGTGGTGGAGAATGACAGAGCGAAGATCCTGTGGGACTTCCAGATCCAGACTGACAAGATGGTAATGGCGAACCAACCAGATATCGTGATCATAGATAAAGGGCAGAGGAAAGCCGTTGTAGTGGATGTAGCGGTCCCAAGTGATGGAAACATCAGAAAGAAGGAACATGAGAAACTCGAGAAATACCAAGGGCTCAGAGAGGAGCTGGAGAGAGCCTGGAAGGTAAAGGTGACAGTCGTGCCTGTGGTGGTCGGAGCACTCGGTGCAGTGACCCCCAAACTAAATGAGTGGTTGCAACAGATCCCGGGAACAACATCGGACATCTCAGTCCAGAAATGTGCAGTGCTGGGAACAGCAAGGATACTGCGCAGAACCCTCAAGCTTCCTGGCCTCTGGTAGAGGACCCGAGCTGAATGAGGTACGGGCACCACCCGAGGAGGGTGAGACGAGGATTTTTTTTTTTACACACACACACGCGCGCGCCATGCACGCGCGCGCACACACAGCGCACACACGCGCACACACGCACACGCACACACACACACACACAGGGTGTCCATAAAGTCTCTTTACCATTTCAAAAATGTATTAAAAATGCAATTGAATAGATATTTTATTCAGATTTGTTCTATTGTAACATTTTATATATATATATATTACATATATATATTAGAGCTGTCGGTTTAGCGCGTTGTTATTGGTATTAATTTAAATTAATTTTAACGGGATTAAATTTTTTCTCGCTAGATTAACGCGGCACACGTCACAAGCGGATGTTACGGTGCTCTATAAATATACTAGAAACAAAACAACAAGCGCGCTGCAGAAGTTTACGCCCATGTCTGTTTTGCCAGCCATGGTAGCGCGAGACACGGAAAACGGATACTTAAAGAGTTTATGAATGGAGAGTTTACTTTTAAAAAGTTGCCAGATTGCTCCACTGACAAGACCAAAGTTACCTGTTCTTCTCTCTCTGTGTATCATACAGGTATACGATGTATGCCACTGACGTGATTGTTACTTGTTTAGAACTATTTTGTGTGGAAGGTTAGAGCGTTCCGTGTCCATATAAATAGAGCGGGTGGAGCTCCACTGTGTTCGTCTGACAGTGACAGTGCGCTGCTGTTGTTGCGACCTAGCGAAAGTAAAATGTCTCCAGTGTTGTCATCGAACCAAGTGTAGTCATTCGAAATGAGGTCTACACAAAACCGTAGAGAGAGACTTCCGCGCAAGAAGGACCAACACAATCTAATATATTCATTCTCTGAATTCTCTACAATAAAAATTCTTGTCCCGCCTGCTTCATTTGCATGCACCCCACTTGTGAACATGTCGGTGTTCGAGTCGCAAGTGAGACATGAATGATCGCATGTTACAGTTCACTTGCTCACTTGCAAGGGCCAAATGTCCACGGGGTACACTAGTTAAGGTCTTCTGGCCTTAGCAGTGAACTTGTCAGTTAAAAATTGATCACTAGATCACTAGTCAGGTATATTATGTAGTTAGTATTATCTAGTTAACTTGTAAATGCGACAATTTCCACTAGTTGGTCTCATTTCAAACTCACTTGTGAACAAGTGAAACGCATGTTTTCTTTCTAGTAAACTAGTTGAGTCCAGAGTGAGCCACTAGTTCACTAGAGATGTTTGTGTTTATTCAACTAGTTAACTAGTGGGAGGCATTTCGTCTCACTAGTCAGACCAAGAAATGAACTTGTGCAAGGTTGTGCACACACACACACTTAACCTCAACGCAATTTCACCTATCGGTGTGTGCGGCAGATTTCCTTCTTACGTCTGCCAACCTTACATCTGGACGTCACGTGAGTTGCTACGCATTGCCCTGCGGAAAGAAGGAGCAGCAACAGTCAAGTCAACATTTCTCTCGTGTGAAGCTTTCCCACATTTGAAAGTAAAGAACAGAGCGAAACGCGGTGGCAGCGCGTGTGTAGAAAATGGCGACGGGAAGAGGGGGCTGGACGAAACACTAGCTCGTTAGCACGGAAGCCAACCGCTGACGTTAGCACGGAAGCTCACTGTGAAAAGTCGCTACGCAGCTGGAACCCACGACCAGAGACCAACCAACCAAACGCCAGCGAGCGTGAGGGAGCCGGTAAACCCACTTGCCACGTTAGAAACACCCAGCAGCAAGCCGACTGGACACGTCACAAACTAGCATACAACCGGCTAGCAACGAGACCCGACAAAATGCCACCCAAACAGAAGCAAGACACAAAGCAGGAAGAGGATTCCCTGACCCTCACTCAAGTAAATGAATTACTCCAGCAACAAAAAGAACTTTTTACGGCGCTCTTGCAACAACAACAGGAAAATTTCAAAGGTTTTGTCAAGATGATATAGACTCAGCAAACTCACGACTTGACACTTTCACCAGGGAAGTCCAAGAAATAAAAAACAGCATCAACTTTACCCAAAAAGAGGTAGACGACATTAAAAAAAATCTAATCTGTCAAACTGGCCATTCTAAAGACATGCAAACGGAATTCTACAAAGTATGTGACGGCATTACATTCTACATTGTACATTCTACAAATATGTGACGGTGACGGTATTAACGGACAAGGTGGACTACTTGGAAGGACAGTCAAGAAGAAACAAGTTAGTAATTGATGGAATTGAGGAAAAACCGGGAGAAACGTGGACTGAAACAGAGGAAAAAGTTCAAAAAATCCTTAAGGAGAAACTGCTGATATAGGGGCAAATTGAGGTGGAGAGAGCTCACCGCACAGGAAGACAAGACCCTGGAAGACCTCGACCAAGGCCAGTTGTGGTGAAATTTCTAAGATACAAGGACAGATCAAGGATCCTACAAAAAGCAAAATATTTAAAAGGCTCCAACATCTACATTAACGAAGACTTTACAGATGCCGTACGACAAAAAAGAAAAGAGCTCCTCCCAAAATTAAAAGCTGCACGTGACAGAGGGGAAACTGCCTACTTAAGACATAACAAACTTATTGTCCACCCCCGCACCAGTACTCCAACACAACAGGCTCGAGTTCAACACCATCAAGCAGCATACTGAGAACTTTTCACCACCCGGCAATAAAAACTCTGACCCTACTGAAGCAGGAAATTCACATACCAAAAAACATGGACTTCGAATCCTTTGATGACCCTTCCAACCCTTTGATGACCTCCAACCCTACTGACCACAAGACGTTTGACCCTGAGAACAACTTGGACCCGGACAATAACTTTTTCAAGACCGACCGACCGCGAGGCAGCCAGCGACGACCGACCGTGAGGGACCCAGTGATGACCGCGAGGAAGCCAGCGACGACTGCAGGGAAGCCAGTGACCGTGAGGAAGCCTGGAGACAACCAGCCTGGGACCACCGTGAGGGAGCCAACGACGACCGCAAGGGAGCCAGAGACGACCGAGAGGAAACCAGCGGCGACTGCAGGGGAGCCAGTGACCGCGAGGGAGCCGGGAGACGGCGAGCCTGAGGCAGCCGTGAGACAACCAGCCAGCGTGCGTGAGAGAGCCGGGAGGCAGCCAGCCGGCGAGCGTGAGGGAGTCGGCGACGACCGCAAGGGAGCCAGTGACCACGAGGGACCCAGTGATGACGGCGAGAGAGCGAGCGACGACAGCGAGGGAACCAACGAAGGCCGTGAGGGAGCCATCGACGACCCGGTGGGAGCGGGAAATTCACATCCCAAAAACATGAACTTCCAACCCTTTGAAGATATTGACTATAAGCCATTCGATCCCGAGAACAATTTGGACCCAGACAATAACCTCTTCAACAACAAACAAAGGGTAACAAACTCTGACTATTACCTGGATGAACAATTCAACACCAATATAAAATTGGAAAATGCACTTTCGGTAATACACTTAAACAGTAGAAGTCTCTATAAAAACTTCACAAAAATTAAAGAATACCTGACTAAATTCAGTAAATTTAAAATAATTGCCATATCAGAAACTTGGCTTGATGAAGATAAAACAACTGAAATGGAAATAGAAGGTTATGAAATGTTTGCAACTATTAGAGAAAACAAAAAAGGAGGGGGGGGGGGTTGCAATATATGTAGACAACGCACTTAAATGCAGTAAAATCGAGAGATTGACAAACACAATAGAAAACCTAATGGAATGTCTAACCATTGAAATACACAAAAAGGCATCAAATATCATCATAAGTTGCATCTATAGGACACCAGGAACATGTATTGACACATTCAATAAAAAACTAACAGATATGCTCAGTTACTACAACGATAAGAAAACACGAATAATATGTGGTGACTTTAACATTGACTTATTAAACCCAAATAGACACAAAAAAACAACTGACTTCATAAATACTATGTACAGCAACAGCTTTTTCCCAGTAATCCTGAAACCTAGCAGAATAACAGTTGACACGGCCACATTAATAGATAACACATTTATAAATAAGATTGATCATAAAATGGAAAGTGGACTTCTCATTAATGACATAAGTGACCACCTGCCTATTTTTGCAGTTTTTCATAATTATTTCGATAGAAAAGCTAAACCAACAACTCGTATAACAGAAATAAGACTAAGAACCCAACGATCCATCGATGCCTTTAAGCAAGACCTAGAAAAACAAAACTGGACCGAGGTCTACTCAAACGAAGACCCAAATACAGCGTTTGAAGTATTTCAGTCTACCATAATCTCCTTATATGATAAACATTTTCCATTAACTAAAGTCTCCAAAAAGTATAAAGACCCAAGTAAGCCATGGATAACGAAAGGCATAGAAAACGCATGTAAAAAGAAAAACAATTTATATAAATTGTTTTTAAAATTCAGAACTGAAGAAGCAGAAAAAAAATATAAGACCTATAAAAATAAACTAGTAAATATTATAAGAACCAGTAAAAGAGATCATTATAATGCACTATTAGAGGAGAATAAAGGTAACACACAAGAAATATGGAAAATACTTAACCAAGTAATCAGAAATAGTCCTAAAAAAATTGATTATCCAGAGTATTTTATCAAAGGCAAAAATACTATTTTGGAAAAAAATGCAGAAATAGCAACTGAATTTAATGAGTATTTTGTCAACATCGGCAGTAACCTAGCAAAACAAATTCCTGATCCAACAGACCTGTTTGAAGTAGCTATGGGTCGTGACCGAAAGAACGAGATCCCGGATACAAGCGGCTGAAATGAGTTTTCTCCGCAGGGTGTCCGGGCTCTCCCTTAGAGATAAGGTGAGAAGCTCAGTCATCCGGGAGGGGCTCAGAGTCAAGCCGCTTCTCCTCCACATCGAGAGGAGCCAGATGAGGTGGCTTGGGCATCTGATTCGGATGCCTCCTGAGCGCCTCCCCGGTGAGGTGTTCCGGTCATGTCCCACCGGGAGGAGACCCCGAGGAAGACCCAGGACACGCTGGAGAGACTATGTCACCCAGCTTGCCTGGGAACGACTCGGGATCCCCCAGGGAGAGCTGGAAGAAGTAGCTAGGGAGAGGGAAGTCTGGGCTTCCCTGCTAAAGCTGTTGCCCCCGCGACCCGGCCCCGGATAAGCGGTAGATGATGGATGGATGGATGGATGGATGGATGACCTACTGTATGGAAATATGGGGAAATGCCTGCAAAACAAACACACTCCCTATTCTCAAACTACAAAAAAAGCAATTCGAATTATTAATAGATCAAAATATACGGAACCCACAAATCCACTATTTATCAAATTAAATACGATGAAATTTTATGACCTGGTCGACTTTAAAATCGCCCAATTAATGTACAAAGCACACAATAACCTGCTCTGCCAAAACATTCAGAAGTTTTTTGAAATTCGAGAAAGCAACTATGAATTAAGAGGTACCAACTTATTCAAAAAACTCAAAACAAGAACAAACATCAAGCAAAGAAGTGTATCTAGCAAAGGTGTTCATCTGTGGAATAATCTCGAAACGGACCTAAAAATGAGTACCGTATTTTCACGACTATAAGGCGCTATTAAAAGTCTAAAATTTTCTCCAAAATGGACAGGACGCCTTATAATGCGATGCGTCTTTTATATGAGCCGAGTTCCAAAATCTGGCTGAGACCCGACACGCTGTTTATATAGAGAAAAGGCGGAAGTGAGGTCGGCCAATCAGTGAAGTGTGGGGAAGAGGTCGGCAAATCAGTGAAGCGCGTCCGCGCATTTATATGTAAATTTGGAGAGAGAGAAAATGTGTACGTGAGTGACGACACACACGCATGCGGAGAAGCGGTCGGCCAATCAGTGAAGTGCGTCCGCGCACTTATATGTAAATTATTGAGAGAGAGAAATGTAAATATATGAAGAGAGGTGGACGTGAGGGAGGACAGGCACGCAGGGGGTGGGTCCGGCAATGAGTGAACGGTGGGCGTGTAAGGCACGCCTCTAGCAGGTACCAGCACATGTATAAAATGTGAGTATGTGCATTATTGCAAAACAACTTCGGTTTTGGTTTTCAAGAACCCCCGAAAATGAGTTCCACAAAGAGACACGCCTACGAAGCGCAATTCAAACTCCAAGCCATCGGTTATGCAGAGAAACATGGGAATCGAGCAGCCGCCAGAGAATTTAATGTCAACGAATCCATGGTTCGCAAATGGAGGAAGCAGGAGAATGAGCTTCGCCAAGTCAAAAAGACGAAGCCGAGTTTCCGTGGAAATAAGGCGAGAGGTGGCCCGAGTTGGAAGACCAACTGGAGCGGTGGATTCTTGATCAAAGAGCAGCCGGCAGAAGCGTCTCCACGGTCACCATTCGACATAGGGCAAAAACGTTAGCCGAAGAATTGAAAATTTAACATTTTCAAGGAGGTCCGTCTTGGTGCTTTTGCTTTATGAAACGGCGCGATCTACCCGTGAGAGTGAAGACGACCGTGGCTCAGCAACTTCCAGCGGACTACAAAGAAAAGCTGGCCGTTTTCCGCACCTACTGCAGTAAGAAGATTGTCGACAAACGCATCCAGCCTAACCACATTACCAACATGGACGAGGTCCCGCTGACTTTCGACATCCCGGTGAACCACACTGTGGAGAAGAAGGAGACCAGCACGGTTGCGATACGCACAACGGGGCACGAGAAGTCAGCTTTCACTGTCGTTCTTGCTTGTCATGCTAACGGACAGAAACTGCCACCTATGGTGATTTTTAAGCGAAAGACGCTGCCGAAAGAAAAGTTTCCAGCCGGCGTCATCGTGAAAGCAAACCAAAAGGGCTGGATGGACGAGGAGAAAATGAGAGAGTGGCTAAGTGAGGTGTATGTTAAGAGACCGGATGGCTTTTTCCATGCCTCGCCGTCACTCTTGATTTGCGACTCGATGCGTGCCAATCTCACACCAGCGGTGAAAGACAAAGTCAAGCAAATGAACTCCGAGCTTGCCGTCATTCCCGGAGGCTTGACGAAAGAACTCCAACCGCTGGAAATCGGCATCAACCGGGCGTTCAAGGTGAAGTTGCGAGCGGCATGGGAAAAATGGATGATCGATGGCGAACACAGCTTCACGAAGAGTGGGAGGCAGCGTCGGGCTAGTTACGCAAAGATCTGTGAATGAATTGTAGCTGCTTGGACGAACGTTGCTGCTAGTACAGTTGTTCGAGCTTTTGGCAAAGCCGGCATCATTTCTGTGGAGCCACATGACGACGAGAGTGACTCTGACAACGAGGGGGAACCCGGCGGTTTGGCTGGATTACCGATACTTGCACAATTGTTTAATTCGGACACAGAAGATGACGACTTTGATGGCTTTCTGAGTGATGCTTGAGCAAAAAACGTGAGTACCTTGTAAATAAAATACACCCGAACTCAGTTCTGCTTTCGTTGCCTTTTTAAAAACGTGTTTTAGCTTCGAGCTTCAGTGTGTGCTTCAAGCTAACGTGTTAGCGAACGTGTTAGCATGCATGCATGCCGTATGTTTAAGCGTATGTTTTACCACTTTAAAACTGCGCCCATTCGTACGGTGCGTCCTGTATATGTGTAAAATACAGAAATGTCACCCATTAATGAGACTGCGGCCATTGGTACGGTGCGTCGAATAGTCGTGAAAATACGGTAAATCGCTTGCTGAGTTCAAAAACAAATTCAAAAAAATAGTACAACCTACACCAATCAGAGTTAAAATGATAAATTCTAAACATTAAATATAATGATAAATCAGAACTAAGTTGATAAATAGAGAAAGGTATTGCAATATCCATTATGAATACAAAAGAAAATTGACACAAGAGTGCCAGGGTGAGGATGTATATAATCCCGATACAAACCAAAAGTTGTGAAAATATCACGGTTAAGGGTAAAGTATGAGCCTTAATGGAGACTTTTTCTTACTTTTTCTTTTCTGATTGACATAAAAATGATTTAGTAGATATAAACACATAACGGGGTAGGACTAGATAAGTTTTTTTACTTCATCCTACTCCCTTGAACATAATAACTGTGTTGAATGAAGACTGATTTCTTTCTTTTTACTTTTTTATCTACCTTATTTTCTGTCAAATTATTACTGTATATGTTTTATGTTCAATAAACAAACAAAAACAAACATGTTTGCACATGTTTGACATTTTTCCTACATGTTGGGCTTTTCTTTTCACTTGTTGGTGTTAATCAGGACTTGTGAGCGACTGTGCACGAGTGCAACAAATATCTAACAAGTAGGGATTTTTGTTGCACTAGCTCATGTTTTTGGCATACTAGCTGGCATGTACATCGTACTAGCTAAATAAAATTGCTTACTAGTTGATATGTGTGCACAACTAGTGAACTTGTAAAGTTTTGTAACTGCCAAATATGTAACCTAGCCAAATGTGATTAGTTCACTAGTAAATAGATGTCACCTAGTGCCCAGTTTTGTCAAACATGTTCAGTCAAAGTCTATACATGTTCAGCATTGAGCCTGACAAGTGTGACAAAATACGTTCCACTAGTTAACTAGTGATATGAAAATCTGTGTCACTAGCTCACTAGTGTGTCACACTGAACCCAACTAGTTTACTAGTGAGGAAACATGTGTATCACTAGTTAACAAGTACAGTGAAAATGAACCCAACTAGTGGATATCTCCACATTGACTTGTGAACATGTTCACATTTTGAAACCGTCTAGTTAACGTGTAAGGTCAAATCGATTGCACCTAGTTTAATAGTTTGGATTTCTGGATTCACTCGTCGACATGTAACCAATAATGGGCATCCTCTAGTGAACTAGCTGCAAATCCTCAGGACAACTTGTAAACTAGTGTAAAACATGCAAATGAAGTGGGTGTGATTATAACAAAATCTGAATCCCGATTGGTGTATTTTAACTGCAGATCCAATAGGAATCGTGCAGCCACATCTCTGCCCCACCTCCTCATTATATTTTGTGCAACTAGTTTACTAGTGAGCAGGTTGGCATCCACTAGTTCTACTAGTGAACATTTTAAACCTCACTAGTTGAACTAGTGCGACATTAAATGTCACACTAGTGCAACTAGTAAATATTTGGGGCATCACCAGTGAACAAGTAACATTTTTGACACTCACTAGTTAGATATCAAGGCATCAAGGGGCTTTAACTAGTAAACTAGCTACCGTTTTATCCACCACTAGTAAACTAGTGAGTATTTCAGCTCACACTTGTTTACTCGCGCAGGAAATCACGGGTCACAAGTTCACATGTTAGAATAATCCATGATTGACAAGTTAACATGTTGCTGAAAATGAATGACTAGTTGGAGTTTGTATGCAACTAGTTCGACATTCGGTGTCACTAGTGTGGCCGAGTGTCGAACTAGTGCTGAAAGAGATCGAACTAGTGTAACACACTTCTGTTTGATATCAGGGATTTTGAATAAATGCTGAAATGGCTTGCCATAAAAATGAATGGTTGTTACTTGTAAACACGCTCCGGATCGGGACGTTGTGATGCTAGCTCGGTACGTGAGCTAGCGATGTTGCTAATCTACCAACATTTGCCAAATCCATGCAAAATTGCAATACATTCCCGAGGCCTATCCAACTATCCGCTTCAACTGTCCAACTCAAAACAAACGTGAGCGGTAGTTTATACAAGGCACCTTAAAGCTCAAAGTACTGTTGAGCAACTCACCGAACTGACGCTCCAGCGAGGCCGAGTCTACAATGGCCGCCGTCGGAGCGGTTGACAACCCTACGGCAGATCAGGGCAACTGCGGCCGAACTATGCAGCGGACTTGATTATTAAGAGTTGGCTTCGCCACATTATTATGTGGTTACTAGCGACTGAGAAATGCCCCAACAGGAACGTCGCTTCGCATCCAAAATGGGAATTTGGAATCGACCCGCAACAACACTTCAGCTAGATGACAGGGGAGTTCAAATGCGCTGACGCCATTTTCAAAGACAACAGCGTCACCGTTGTTCATCACTGTTAACACGGGTGCGCACAATAAAGTTGTCGGCAGTCAAAATGTCTTCGCAGAGGCGAGTAAAAACAAACAAACAAATAAAGTAATCAATTATTCATGAATGAATGAATGAATGAATTAGCGCAAAGCACGTACCTGTTGTTTAAAATTTAGGTGTATTGAGGCAAAATGTAGCTGTAGCAATCGTAAAAGTGATTGCTACTTATTCTTTACAATAGCAAATAGCGCATGAACAGTCCCGCAAAGGACTGTCCCGTTGTACCTCCCACCCTGATGACCAACTCATATATGACAGATAAAATCCATCTTTTTGCATAACTTCGTTGATATGCCTTCCTTATAATGGTTCAAACAGTTTTATCACATACACGTTGTAAATCCTCTAGTCTTCAAGAGGGAGAGAGGAAAAAAAAATCAGCTACTTGAATAAGCAGAAACGGCATCTCCAAGCCAATTGCTCTGGCTATGGGCACACCTAGTTTTAAGTCCTCTCTTGTCTTTTTAATGTTTTGAGTGACTCAAACCAATGTCACCCTGATACTGTACTCGCATTATCAATATCATTAAAATCTCTTGACGACAGAACAAAAAGTGATAAACGAAATATTAAGTAGGGCGGCCTGGTAGTCCAGTGGTTAGCACGTCGGCTTCACAGT
This sequence comes from Hippocampus zosterae, assembly GCF_025434085.1. Classification (NCBI taxonomy): domain Eukaryota; kingdom Metazoa; phylum Chordata; class Actinopteri; order Syngnathiformes; family Syngnathidae; genus Hippocampus; species Hippocampus zosterae. The sequence continues at coordinate 16,384,236 of NC_067452.1, forward strand.
GCAGAGGTACCGGGTTCGATTCCAGCTCCGGCCTCCCTGTGTGGAGTTTGCATGTTCTCCCCGGGCCTGCGTGGGTTTTCGCCGGGTGCTCCGGTTTCCTCCCACATTCCAAAAATATGCATGGCAGGCTGATTGAACACTCTAAATTGTCCCTAGGTGTGAGTGTGAGCGTGCATGGTTGTTCGTCTATGTGTGCCCTGCGATTGGCTGCCAACCGATTCAGGGTGTCCCCTGCCTACTGCCCGGAGACGGCTGGGATGGGCTCCAGCACCCCCTGCGACCCTAGTGAGGATCAAGCGGTACGGAAGATGAATGAATGAATGAAATATTAAGTACACCCCCAACCGACCGTACAAAAAAAGGTTCCTAAATTTTAGCGGGGGAAATCCATATCTTTTAAAGAAAAATGTTGTAACTATCAATCAAGTTTTTCTCGAGTGATAGTAATTCAAGGAAACTACTCGTAGCGTCTACAAGAAAAAAATGTACTTTAACAGGGGAAAAAAGTCAAAAGGTATTCAGTGTCACCAAATGATTTCAGCCTCGTCACATATTTACCTACCTGTACATTAGATGATCTTACACAACTTTACAAAACAAAAATGTATAGCGTACAGTCAAGTGCAATCACGATTTTGTCTTAATATACTCCCAGTTGTAATTCTTCAGTGTGAAATATGGACCCATACATTTATTATTCTGTAGTATGAAGCACCTGTCATGTTAATTGTACCTTCTGCCATCTAATGGAAGAGCATTTCATTGTTCTGCCTGTCACTTTACATCAATGGCATATAAACAAAGCGACATTTGTGAAGAACAAACTAAAATGACTATTAAATGGGGGGGGGGGGGGGGGAAGTGAAAATGTAGGCTCTTCCACATACAATACAATTGTCACGTCGCGTGCCCGCCAGCAGGTGGCGGGTTTTTTCCTCCGCCCGTTCTGCACACCTGTTCGTAATTTCGGGCTGATCACCTGCCTTTATTAAGCGACTCCGGCAGTCATCTCACTGCCGGAGAATTCCTAACCGTGCCATTGCTCTCTCTCGCTTCTTCATCGTTCGTATTTACTCGCTGCCTTTTTGCCTTACGGCCTCGACTATTGTTATTCGCGTTTCACCCAGATTGTGGTTAATCTAGATTACTGATCTCAATACTTCCTCGCTCCTTGTTCTTTCGCGAGCGTTTTCGGTTGTTTTTCCTTATTCCCTGGTCCTTATTTGACCAGCGTTTTCTGTTTCCATTTTCCCTGTCGGGCTCTTTCTGTTCGTATTAAAATCCCTTGTTTTTTCATACAAGACCTTTTCGTGTCTGCTTTTTCCGGGGATCCACCTCGTTTTTTCTGTTGTGCACGAGGCGATTTCTCATCGCCTCGGGCTCAACGTGACAGAATTCTCCGGCCACCATGGATCCCGCAGACATTGAAAAGATATTTTCCGCTCTTTCCCGACAAGAGCAACTAATGAGTCAGCACGGCCAAACCATTACGGAACTCCGCGGCGCGGTCTCCATGCTGGCTCATCGGTTCGATGAAGTCGAACCTCGCTTAGTTCGGGTGGAGGAATGGAGACCACCACCTCCCGGGGTTCGTCCTGCCACCCTGGAAGCGCCCTCCTCATATTCCTCTATGTCGAGGGAGCCCTCGCTTCCACACCCCCCTCGTTACGGGGGTGAGCACGGGCAGTGTGGACACTTCCTTCACCAGTGCTCTCTCGTATTTGACCAACAGCCGTCTGCCTACGCTAATGACGCCGCCAAGGTGGCTTTTGTCATGAGTCTGTTAACAGGTCCGGCGGCGTCGTGGGCGATTGCCACCAGTGACGCCAGGCCGAATCTCCGTTCATCATTCCCTGACTTCGTGGCTGCCTTTCGTCGGGTGTTCCACCATCCCGTGCGGGGCAGAGAGGCGGAGGGTCGGCTACTCGCCCTTCACCAGGGAAGGCGGTCGGTCGCGGACTACTCCATTGAGTTCCGGATCCTGGCCGCACAGAGTGGATACGGCGATCGAGCCCTGTGTGGACTGTTTCGCCGTGGCCTGAACTCGTTACTCAAGGACGAGCTGGCGACCCGCGACCACAGCACCGATTTGGAGGAGCTGATCGACCTCGCCCTCCTTATGGACAATCGCCTGAGGGAGCGAGGCCGGGAGCGTGGAGGTGATCGGTATCCGTCTCGACGCACCACGTACCGTGAGGAACATCGTGGGTTCGGTGATCACTCCCGGGGCCGGGAGACAGCAACCACGGACGAACCGATGCAGCTGGGCGGCAAGGACGTTGGTGCGGAGGAAGGAAGGCGCCGTCTACGCGACCGTGCTACGACAGATAGCGCCCAACCACCTCCTCACGCCGCAACCAGCCATCCGGGGTCGTTTTTCCAGGCCCACCCCGAGTACTGTGAGTTACGACCTCGCGCGTCACCCCCCGAGCCTGGGCGAGTCGACAAGCGACCGGGACACCCCAACAGACTTGAGCTTGAGGGGGAGGTGTTCGGTGGGTCCCGGTCAAGGCGGGTTTGGGCCCTGGTAGATTCGGGAGCGGATGACTGTTTAATGGACACTAATCTCGCGTCCGAACTGGGGTGCTTTTTAGAGGAGTTGGTTGTGGCGAAGCGGGTGCGTGATCTTGATGGGCGTCTCCTGGCGGTAGTAACGCATCGAACGGAGCCGCTAAAGCTTCAGCTATCCGGAAATCATATTGAGCATCGCCGTTTTTATGTGATGCGGTCCCGCAACGCTCCGATCGTCCTCGGGTTATCCTGGCTTCAGACGCATAACCCCGTGATTTCGTGGGCGCGTCCAGCAATCGATAGCTGGAGCCAATATTGTTATCAGCACTGCTTACATTCAGCCGTCGGGAAGCACGAACCCGTCGCGCCCCCCGAGGAGATCTGCCTTGACGGAGTGCCGGAGTGCTACCGGGATCTTAGGGAGGTATTTAGTGAGGATCGCGCGCGCTCCTTGCCCCCACACCGCCCCTACGATTGCGCTATAGACCTGCAGGCGGGCGCCCCGTTGCCGACCTCGCGGCTGTATCAGGTATCCCAACCCGAGCGTGAGGCGTTAACAGAGTACATCAACAGCTCGCTCGCTGCAGGTCTCATCAGACCATCACGCTCACCGTTAGGGGCGGGTTTTTTCTTCGTGGGGAAGAAGGATAAGACCCTGCGACCTTGCGTAGACTATCGGGGCTTGAACGAGATCACGATCAAGAATAAATACCCCTTGCCCTTGATAGACTCCGCCTTCGCTCCACTGCAATCTGCCACGATCTTCTCGAAATTAGACTTGCGCAGCGCTTATCATTTGGTTCGCATCCGAGAGGGCGACGAATGGAAGACCGCGTTTAAGACCCCCCTGGGCCATTTCGAATATTTAGTTATGCCTTTTGGTCTCACAAACGCCCCTGCCGTATTCCAGAATCTTATTAATGACGTGTTACGGGACATGATTAACCTTTTCTGTTTCGTTTACCTTGACGACATTTTGATTTTTTCCCGTTCCTTACATGAGCACCGGCAACACGTTAGGCTGGTGCTACAACGTTTACTGGAAAACCGGCTCTTCGTCAAGGCAGAGAAGTGTGAGTTCCATGTCCCCGTCATCTCCTTCCTGGGGTTCATTATAGAACAGGGCAGGCTACGAGCGGACCCCATTAAGACGCGTGCGGTCACTAACTGGCCGGTTCCTACCAGTCGCAAGGAACTGCAGCGCTTCTTGGGGTTCGCCAACTTCTACAGACGTTTTATCCGCGGATACAGCCAGATGGCGCTTCCCTTAACCCGCCTTACTTCGGTTAAGATCCCTTTTAAGTGGGACCCTACCGCGGATGCGGCGTTTGCTAAACTTAAGGCGGCATTTACTAGTCCCCCGGTACTGCAACATCCTGACCCTGACTACCCTTTCATCGTAGAGGTGGATGCCTCGGATTCAGGGGTGGGTGCGGTGCTGTCCCAACGCTCTCCAGTCGACCAGAAGCTGCACCCCTGCGCCTTCTTCTCCCGTCGACTCAGTGCCGCCGAGTCCAACTACGACGTGGGCAACCGGGAACTGTTGGCTGTGGTGACCGCCTTACAGGAGTGGCGGCACTGGCTCGAGGGGGCAAAGGAGCCTTTTACCGTCTACACTGATCATAAAAACCTTGCCTATCTCCGCTCCGCCAAAAGACTAAACGCCCGTCAGGCCCGGTGGGCCCTCTTCCTCACCAGGTTCGACTTCGTCCTCACCTACTCCCCCGGGTCTAAGAACACCAAGCCTGACGCCCTTTCCCGTCTCCACGAACCTGCGGGGAGGGACCGTTCCCCGGAGACCATCCTCCCGACCCAGTGCATCGTGGGGGCCGTCCAGTGGGAGATTGAGCAGCGGATCCAGACAGCCCTGGAGGGGGTTCAGGTGCCGGCGGGGTGCCCATCGGGGAGGCTGTTCGTACCTCCTGCCCTCCGATCGGAGGTCCTGCAGTGGGGACATGGGTCCAAGGTGGCGTGTCATCCCGGGGTGAACCGGACTGTGCAACTCGTCGCCCAGCGTTTCTGGTGGCCGGAGCTCCGCCGCGACGTGACGGAGTTCATCAAGGCCTGCACCTCCTGCGCCTGCGGCAAGTCGTCCCATCAACCTCCGGCGGGACTGCTCCAGCCGTTGCCCATTCCTCCTCGCCCGTGGTCCCACATCGCCCTGGACTTCGTCACGGGCCTGCCGCCTTCCCGGGGTCGGACGGTCGTACTCACGATCGTGGACCGCTTCTCCAAGGCTGCTCACTTTGTACCTTTGTCCAGGTTGCCGTCGGCGCTGGAGACCGCCAACCTCCTCATCAGACACGTTTTCCGTCTCCACGGCATTCCGGCGGACATTGTGTCGGATCGGGGGCCCCAGTTTGTGTCTCGCGTCTGGAAGCGGTTCTGCCGGTCCCTCGGAGCTACGGCCAGCCTGACCTCGGGATACCACCCCCAGTCCAATGGACAGGCTGAGCGCGCCAATCAGGATCTGGGGGCGGCCCTCCGCTGTGTGTGCCTCCACCGGCCCGCATCCTGGGTCGACCACTTACCCTGGGTAGAATATGCCCACAACACCCTTGTCTCCTCCGCCACGGGCAGATCGCCGTTCATGACGGCTTACGGGTACCAGCCACCGTTGTTTCCGTCCCAGGAGGGGCAGGTGGAGGTCCCTTCTGTACAGCACCACCTTAAGCGGGCCCATCGCGTGTGGAAAGAGGCCCGGGCTGCGTTGTCCCGTACTGCGTCCCGGAACCGGCAGATCGCAGATCGTCGTCGGCGCCCGGCACCCTCATACGTGGTGGGACAGAAGGTGTGGCTGGCAACGAGGGATCTTCGCCTGGCCGGCTCGTCTACCAAACTGGGGCCCCGATTCACTGGCCCATTCGAGGTCGAGGCCGTCATCAGCCCCGTCGCGGTCAGGCTCCGGCTACCGGCCTCCATGAAAGTTCACCCCGTGTTCCACGTCTCCCTGCTCAAGCCTGTGTCTTCCAGCGCCTTGGCGCCTCCTCCCACGCCGCCGCCCCCTCCGCGGGTCGTCGACGGTGACCCGGTGTACACGGTTCGTGCCATCCTGGACTCTCGGCGCAGGGGCAAGGGCTTCCAGTACCTGGTCGATTGGGAGGGCTACGGGCCGGAGGAGCGGCAATGGGTGCCTCGCTCCTGGATCCTTGACCCGTCCCTTCTGCGCGACTTCCACGCCGCTCATCCATCCAAACCGGGTAGTCCGCCGGGAGGCGTCCATTGAGGGGGGGGTACTGTCACGTCGCGTGCCCGCCGGCAGGTGGCGGGTTTTTTCCTCCGCCCGTTCTGCACACCTGTTCGTAATTTCGGGCTGATCACCTGCCTTTATTAAGCGACTCCGGCAGTCATCTCACTGCCGGAGAATTCCTAACCGTGCCATTGCTCTCTCTCGCTTCTTCATCGTTCGTATTTACTCGCTGCCTTTTTGCCTTACGGCCTCGACTATTGTTATTCGCGTTTCACCCAGATTGTGGTTAATCTAGATTACTGATCTCAATACTTCCTCGCTCCTTGTTCTTTCGCGAGCGTTTTCGGTTGTTTTTCCTTATTCCCTGGTCCTTATTTGACCAGCGTTTTCTGTTTCCATTTTCCCTGTCGGGCTCTTTCTGTTCGTATTAAAATCCCTTGTTTTTTCATACAAGACCTTTTCGTGTCTGCTTTTTCCGGGGATCCACCTCGTTTTTTCTGTTGTGCACGAGGCGATTTCTCATCGCCTCGGGCTCAACGTGACAACAATAAGTGCAACGGCACAGTGATTAGAATCACGACAGTATACTATGAGAATATTGTTATAATCTTACTAATATAAAGCAGTGTTTTTAAAGAAATGTTGCAATTTTTCAAGAATAACAATAATAATCGATTCAGGAATTATATATATATATATATTTTTTAAAATCCCCAGAAGTTTTTCCCCTTTTCTTTCTTGTGTGGCCAAAAATAAAAATCATCAAAAATGCTGGCTGTAATTGTGCAGTTCAATGTTCAAAATTGTACAGTTCAATGCTCAAAATTTATATTCTGCAGTACAACAACAAAAAACACATTGAAGATAATTTTGAAATGTGGAAATACGCCAATCATGACTTGAGAGTGTACTGCATGTTTTGAATGCTTAAAAAAATGAAAACATGTTTGTTTTGTTTATAAGATCAGCTTTCATACAATGTATAATGTAATGATGATGCAGTGGATAGTTGTGCATGTCTTATAAAAACAGAAAAGAATGTGGATGTTGGACATCATTTATTTGTATTAGTTACAAAAGATAAATAAAAGCAAAAGCTGATTGTGTTACAATGTACAGAGGGCAAATCACTAGCAACATACTTTTTAGGATTTCCCAAATGTGTTTCTTCATCGTTGGTTCTCAGTCATGCATGAACGGGACTCACTTGACTTTGATGGCATCCAATCGGAGAGTGAAGTCAAGAGGTGTGATGTTTGTGTGAGGAATTAAGTTCGACTAGGCAAATATTTTCTGTTTCAGGACAGAAAGATGTATTTAAAAAACAACAACAACAATAACAGGGTGAGTCCCATGGAACACATATGAGAACCAGCGTTTTGATTTGTTAAGATCACAATATTCTAATGAAGCGTTTCCATTAAAAAATACAAAAATAATATTTTTCTCTTTCTCTTTTTTTAAATATTTTATTTATTTATTTTTTTTAGATTTTGGGAACACAAAGCCAGCTCCACATTGTGCAATGTGACAATCAAGCTTGTGGTATTCAAGTTAGTATCAGACATGACTGCGAAGGATCCAGAAAATCACCGGTCAATTCTAAACGATGCCCAAAGTAACCCAACTATTTGATCTTCTCAATGTTTGATCTTCTGAATGAAGTCCAGAAACAACGCAACGTTTCATCCTGCACGGCTAAGTATGCTGCTAAACCAGTCCAGTGTAATGCATCTGCTTGCAGACTGATGCACAGAACATGAGTGCATAACATCGAGGGCTGGGTTGTCTTTCATCATGAACCTTTGGCAGTGTGTATTCAACACATGAATTGCCCACACATTATTTTATGACAGTTTGCGGTCAACTACACCAATTAACATTAAAAAAGAAGAAAATAAAGTTGGTTGAGTCATCCTGGAGAGGCTCATTTGAGCGCATGAATGATTCCATGCGAGTCAAAAGGAGAAACACGACTTACACACTGAAAAATGCAAAAGGCAAAATGGGCTAATCTAAACGAGCTGCCAGGTCACAATAACTTGGCAGTTGCTTCACGGTTTGCACTTTACTCCAAAGCACATCACCACAATATTTGATGATATGTGACGGCTAATGTGGAAGGAAACATTTCTGCTGTGGGTTTGCTTTACCAAGCCGATGAATTTCACCAGCAGCTGATTGTGCCTTGGGGCAGTCACATTAGATGTCCAATTGCAGAGGCTTGCACCGTTTTTATTGAGCAATTCCCCGATGAAACGAAAATGTTTCTCACACATTAGCTGCCATATGTTGGTCATTTCTGATCACAGGGTCGAGTGTTTGATGTGTGTGTTTATGTTGTATTGACATGACGTTAGCGGTTGATTGAATGCGATACCTGTGATGACTCACAATGCTAATACGCTACCTGAAAAACATTGCCAGTACAGCAAATAAAGGTTTTGCGACTCTGGAATGAATGGTTCTGAATAGATCAGTCATGGCAATGGTAGAGCTTTATGCATTGTTTATCTTTGTGGTTGTGTGCATTGCCATGCTTCACACCGAGAGCCGCTCCTCAAATTGCGGTTAGCCGCACTCGAAAACAATTTTTAAATGCATCATTTAGCAGGGTGCAACTCAGTTTTAATCATGAGATGCCAAACTTGCAGCACCAAATCAACATATCATCGCTGTCGTGTGGAATCTGATAAGTCCCATTATTTTTAGGCATTATTAAAAGGATACATACTTCACATAAAGTATGTATGCCAATTGCAGCAGTAAAAGGTTCATATTTTGTCTATAATTAATTTGATAAATTAATTATTGTCCAGGTACATATAATATCTGTTCATTGAGCAGACCACTAGACAATTGTCACATTTTCTCGGGAATTCCTGTGGAATGGGACTCAACTTTACCTCGAATCACGAGATTGGGACAGTACAAAATAAAAAGTTCACGGGAGCAGACGGGACCCAAATTATACAGTAGGAACAAATAGAGAAATGCACGAAATAGTGAGGAAAAAGGAGGTAACAAATGGTTCAATAAATGAGTCACATACATTTTTTTTTTTAAATGTAGCTGACCTAAAAAATGAAAGTGGTATGGGAGTGGGAGTCATACTGAACGGGAACATGACTGGATAGGAGTTGTGATTTTTCTTTTTGGGGGGGGGGGGATTTCCTTAAAGTGGTGAATTTGGAGTTGTGCCGATTCCACCAGACAGTGACAATATGTTGTGACAGGTGCAGTCTCATGACGCTTTCCAAAATTGATAAAACCAAGCCAAGATGTCACACACATGTAATTACCCTATTTTTTAGACTCGTCATACTTTTTTTTTTATAATTTAGCTGGAACTGTGACTTATACTCAGGTGCAAATTGTTTTGATTTATTATTATCCTCAGAGCTCAGACTGTCACCCCAAATCCCTGTTCTCTAATCGTGTTGACGTTCTTTTAGTGCACCAACCGGCAAGAAATGGATGAAGTAAAAAGTAAAATATTACCAAAAAAAGGTGACTTCAGAGGGACTTTTAGTCTGAAAATACACAAATTGGAGTTTAGCGCTGGGATTGATGAGCCACACAGCAGAAATTCTTCATTGTTGCTTTTGGTCAATCTGAGTTGCACAACTGGAAAAAAAGGCTATTCTGGAAGCTGCTAACTTTTTTTGTTTGTTGGTTTGGTTTTATGGTCCACTGAAGCAATTTGTGCTTGAAGCCGACGGTTTGAAAAGTTTCATCACTTGACTTTTACAAAAATATTTTACGACATACAGACAAATCAGGACAACACATGCTGATCAATTTCCATGATCATTACTAATTGCACTTTTAAAATTGATAGTCCTTTCACTGCAAGCATTGGTGACGTTTGGATAAGTAAATGTTTGTCGGGCATGCGTCGCAAATTCTCTGCCACACAAACATGTGAAAAACGAGACCCATGCGTCTGACTATTGACAAAGCTCAGGTGATGCGCTCAATGTCACCTTCAATCTGACCATACTGGAACCTCTCAGATCTCACATTCACACTCCATTGCGTCACTCTCCGATGTGGTTAAAACCCCCTCGTGTGTAAGTCCACCTAAGACTGGATTTACAATGCAGAGCCGAGCGCCCATTTAGGGATTAGCGCCAATGTCAGATTTTGAAAATATAACCTGGGCAGCAACAACCAACAGGTCCACAAGAATAAATTCAAGTAACACAAAAAATAAATATTACATCATATTTAGTTGGCCTGAACTGATTCTTGCACCCACTGGTTTGAATGAAGATAACCTCAACAGGTTGCCGGTGGCAATTAAGATGTTTTTATTTTTCAAAGGGAGCATATTTTCACCCTATTTAATGGTCTATGTTTCAGCAGGAGTTTCCTGCTCTGTATCGACCTGTCGATTTCCTGTCTAGTCTTGTAAAATGAGTTTAAAATTATACACAAGTGTTTTAGGGGGCATATTTCTGAGTATGTAAGTATACAGTTATTTAGAGGCTGTAAATTTCCCCAGTGTGGGACAAATAAAGGATATCTTATCTTAAGACGATTGATGAAGGCAATTCTTAAATATTTTTAAAGGGGTGGGTCAGGTCCTCCCTTTTTCCCCTGGTATTTGCGACATGGGCTCACTCCCCATCATCTGCGGATAGCAGAAGAATACTGTAGTGTAAATCCAGCCGAATACTCCAAATGGATCTGTGCTACATCCTGCTGCAACTCAGTTATTGCTTTTCTGGTGCCTTTTTTTTCACAAATATACCAACCTTGGTTTCATTCCTGTTCCAGAGAAAGCGTGGAGGCAGGGGTGTCTGTAGGGTGATTCTTTTTGGCACTGGAAGGTACAGCAGCTTTCAGACAGGAGGAGGAGGAGCAGCAAGTTGAGGATGAGGAGGAACAAGTGCCCAATGCCCCCCCACCGACAACGCTGCTGTCCGCGAGCGCAGAGGGAGTGTCGTCAGGCGGCGAGGACACGACCGTCGGAGAGGCGGCGGCGCGGGAAGGCAGCAGCGGTTGGGTTTGATGTGATGAGCCGGGCAGCTGGACGACAGCCGGCGTGTGCGCTAGAGACTGCGACCGTATGGGGGCTTGTGGCCGGATTGGGGTTTGCGGTCGGGGCTGATGATTTACATGCTGGCCCAGCGGAGACTGCTGAAATGTCATCTGCTGCTGGAGGTGTAAACTGGGCTGCATTTGTGGTACTTGGGCCATTTGCACTTGTGGTGGAGACCCGGGGGGGTTCGGAAGCCCCCCCCCTGCCGTGTTCTGGGGAAGGGCTGACACAGGCACGTTGGCAGCGGCCAGGGGTACCTGTGGCTTCAGTGGGACCAATGGAAACCAACCCTGTGAAGCCACCTGTTCGGGGAAAGACATCTTGTGGTAATGTTGTTACTGTTTGCTCTGCATACTGGCACGCCAAACCAAGCGTCCTTCTGTACTCTATTGAGTGCAGCACAATTAATCTTATATGATTCCTATCATGATTGCGAGTTGGTTGCCACAATTAAATTAACCTGATCTGCTGCATATCTAATCGAGCACTATGTCAACGTTTTAGCTGTCCACCAGGGGACAAATGCGAGGCCTCATTAAATTGCCCGAATAACATGTGAGCGCAGCCTGCAGCGGGAGCCTCTTGGTGGATTCAGAAGATAGAGCCATGTCAAGTGAATAAAGCTAAAACCAGAGATGAGGAGAATCATGATGAGGTGCTAAGTGCCTGGAAAGTGATCAACGGTCCTTCTGTACCCTATATCTGTTGTCTGGACTTCGTGAGTGCACTTTTATTGCATATAGATTCAGTCCGCCCTTTGTCATTTCTAAATTAAGTAATAATTCTTTTGTAGTTTCAATATTTATTCTTTTTTCAAGTGTCATTTTGCACTGAAAACTGTTTACAAATGGTAATCAGAAGAGAAGTAATGCAATCAAAATGCAGATGATATACTTAACATAATGGATAATCATGATTAAAAATCATAATTACAATATTGATCGAAAAGAATTGTGACTAGCATTTTGGTCCTAATCATGCCAAACAGCACCCGGGCCAAAGTTTAGCCATCCCTGACTTCACAGCGATTCCGCAATCCACATGCTTACTGACAATCAAGTCCAAATCTCATGACGTTAAAAGGTGTAGTGCTACTAATTTAATTTTAAATGTTTGTCATGACAATCCTAAAGGAGCAACAAAACCTATTATAGGCAAATATTCCGATTTTTAAACTACCTCTGTTTGTAACCGGGAGTTTTCATGAGAATGCCGATGAGCACAGAGCATTTTTGTCTTTGTGGCTCAGAGTACGAATGGTTTGTATTCATTTTAGTGTGTGTGTGTGTGTGTGTGTGTGTGTGTGTGTGTGTGTGTGTGTTTGTGTGTGTGTGTGTGTGTGTGTGTGTGTTTTAGTGGTACCTCATTTGGTTGGGTCCAGCTTCCCAACTCTTTCACCTGCTGAATGTGCTTGATCTGATTGAGAGAAGGCTTGGGCATGTTCTGGCCCACTGCCTCCTTTGTCCAATTGTCAAGCAACTTGTGCAATTCATCAGTGAAGGTGCTCTTCCTGGCAGGGCTTTGATCTGCACAACAAATGAAGCATGCAGAAACAATGATGGCTTCCCGTCACTAAGCGCCCAAAGAGTTGACTTCCTCCTCTTGCCCTAAAACCACTGCTATGACAAACTTCTGAAACTACGGCCACAAATCTCAGTACCACACAGAGATGGGGCACTCGTGTCGCATGACTTGGACTTGAGACGACTTGAGTCGTTGATTGTATTACTTGTTTGATGAGACAGGGCCCCTTAAACGAATGCAAATCAACTTGATTTAAACTTCATAAAGCGACACCCTACAAAGTGCACAAAGTTAAAGCCTCTTATTTACATAGATAAATAGATTTGGCAAACAGATTGGTACCCAAAATAATTCTTATTTTTACATACTGATGCAGTTTCTAAATCTGATGACTACAGTACATTTAGTCCCATACACAGTATAACGATTCAATATTTATTGTCACAGTTAGACATATTTGTATCTGTAAAGACTCATACAAACGTTAAAGAAGAAATATTTTTCGAAACAGTCTATTTAAACATAAATTAATCGTACACTCTTGTTGAATTTTTAGAGAGATTTCTTATGTGTGTTCCATCTTTAGTGCTACTGCACAAATGTATTTGCTTTGGTTTCGATCAGTGCAATATATTTTTCCGACTCGAGTATCTGTTGTGACAGAAAAAGATTGAACATGACTTGACTTAAGACTTGCTTAATCTACGTACCGACTTGACTCGACTTGAGGTTTTTCTTTTCCCACCTCTAGCCATAACTTGACACTTGAAGGTTATGGCTTGAGACTTGGACACAAGTGGCTTACTCCCACCTCTGGTGGCATACCTCTTTTGACAGGCAATGAGGAACGATCCTTGGAGCTGCAATGAGGAGGTCCTCCACTCTGCTCCGTACTTGAAAAACTGCTTGACTGCTGGAATGCTGGACAGGGAGTACCAAAAATAATGACACAGCGAAAACCAGCGAGAAATCATGAGCACAGCCAATGTACAGTATCTACCAGCATGTGTGACTCCGTTGTTATCCATGTGAGAGTGAGGTCGCGGCCGCAGTTTGATTTTGGCTGGCCTGGGTCGCCGAGGGGAGATGGGTGGGAGCGCTGTGGGAAGGGCGGGGCTCCGAGACAAGCAAGCAGGAAGACTTTGCCTTTGGTCTTTTTGGGAACGAAGCTGTCTGTACAGCTCTTGCAACTCTCGGTTCTGCTGGGCCTGAAGCGACACCACTTCTTTGATGTGCCTGAATGTCCAAAACACAGTCAATGTGTTGTATTAAGCTCAGACATTAAGCGTAGCCATATATCAATTACGATTGGTGGGAACATGTTTTTAAAAAAATGCTTATCTTCTGCTTGCATTTGTATGGTAATAAATAAAATTAAAATGTTGCTGAGGTAATGTAGAAATAATACATAATCAGTGGAAAGCTTGCATCTCCCAAATGTCCACTTTGCAGGAAATAAAAAAACAACAACGCAGGTTTCTAATCCCCAAACATCCCATCACTCGAGTTGGTAGTAAAATAAAGGATATCTTATCTTATCTTATCTTATCTTATCTTATCTTATCTCATCTTATCTTATCTTATCTTAACTTTAATTTCTATCATGAACCCTTGCGCACCAATATCAGAAATAAGCTGAATCACTAATTTAATAGGCTAAATCAAGCAAAAATCACTGCTTTATTACACTGCAGTCGATCATAATGGTCAGACACGTCACCAGCACATCAGCAGCAGCAGGCGCTCATGTCCAAAATATGTATTAACGTGATACTTGACAAGAGCAAATGACTGTGGTTCCATATCTTCCCAGACATCTGAGATAGCACACCCGCGATGGATGCGATGGTTGGGAATCGCCGCCTTAGACAGTTCAGCATCCAAGACTCATTTGTTCTCAAACGTTTTTCAACAATTTAAATTGGCTACTAAAAATTGACATATTTGAACCTTTAGGGAGGTGGGTGTGGGGATTTCTAATATGTATTTTTCATGAAAAATAAAAGGTGAATTATGCTCCTTGAATAATGGTCTGTGGTCAGAGTGACCCAGGCATATGACTGTTGTGCCTGAGAAATGAATGTAGAAGGAGGGTTGAGTGAAAAGAAAGTCTGTCTTACTTCTCTCTCAGCTTGTGAAGTTCTCTTCTCAGGTCGTCATCCTCCAACTCACTCGCATTGTCGTCATCATCATCGCTGCTATCTACGGGGGAGCGGCTATGCCCGTGCCCTCTCGAAAGATGGGCCATTGCTTGTGTCCTCTCTTTGTCGGCCTCCTTTGCACGAGATCTCCTCCTTTCCCGGAGCAGAACAGGAGCCACCGGGGAGCCGTCCGTCTGCTCATCCTGCGTCTCGGCCTTTGTCACGGAGAAGCGGCCCACTTTTCTGTGAGTGCTGCCGCAGCCTGATGACGCATTCTTGGGCGGGGAGGACTGAGGCACAGGGGTCACCTGTTGAGAGCAGATATGGGGAAACATCACCACTGTGTACCTTGTCCAAACAAATGAACGGTGAGATCAAAACCATACATGGAATCGTCCTTTGCGTGACTGAGTTGGATGCGGGGTCACCTCCCTCATTTCTTTGAACGACTGACCAGCCGACCGGCCGTCTGATAATGAGACTGGGGTAAAAACCAAAAGGGATAACAGGGAGCAAGAGAGGCACAGATACATAAATATACACAACACACAGACAAACACAGAATAATGTCCACAAGAGAGGACATGCAGATACAGACAAACATGGAGCACAAAGATACAGTCATGTTAAAAATCCATCCATGAAATCACTCATTATTAATTGTGACATAGAGTATTCTGGCTGCATACAGGTTTGTGAGTTGTGTATTAAAAAAATACTGCAACATCAGTAAAGTGAGTCATGATGTACAAAGAACCGTACAGGCTGATAAAAAAGGACAGTTGTAATACAAACATAACAAAAACTCTGATAAAATCTTTCTTATGAACAACTATTCAAGGTACAACACAAGCTGGCAAATGGTCAGTTCGGAGAGGCCCGTGTGGGTCTTAGATTCAAAATCCAATTTAAGAACTAGATCCTCTTTTACGCGCATATATATATATATACTAGCTGGTTCGCCGCCTTCCGGGGGGCTCATCAGCTAGTTCCTGCGGAAGGCTGGTAAGGTGGGCCTTTGGCCCACAAAAGTGTTGTTGCTTGTTTCAACTTTTTGTTCATCTTCATTGCTTATCACGAAAATAAAGAGATGTTTAGCTCTACTAAATAACTAACAATTTTATTGCAATGCTTGTGGGTAGACAACATTTTTTCGCTAAGATGCCTGCGCGATCGTAGTGAGCCACTGTCTGAGCGGCGCAGTGGCGGCGCGCAGCGGCGCGGTGAAGTAGGTGCGTTTTGAAAAGGGACAGACGGAAGGACAGACCGCGTGCGGGACGACGCGCAATATATATATATATATGATATATATGCTGCTGTAGATCCTAGTTGTGTGGATCAGGGAGTCTATGTCCCTTTCACTCTTAGCATACAGCTTTATGTCATCCATGTAGAGGAGGTGAATGATCGTAGCTCCATTTCTGAGGCGGTATCCATAGCCTGTCTTGGTGATTACTTGGCTTAGGGGGTTCAGTCCTATGCAGAACAGCAGTGGGGAGAGTGCATCACCTTGGTATATGCCACATTTGATGGACATTTGGGTAAGTGGGTTGCCATTGGCTTCAAGTGTGGTTTTCCACATCCTCATCGAGTTCGCAACGAAGGCTCTTAGGGTCCTGTTCACCTTATACAACTCTAAGCATTCAGTGATCCATGTATGTGGCATCGAGTCATAGGCTTTCTTGTAATCAATCCAGGCTGTGCACAGGTTGGTACGTCGGGACCTGCAGTCTTGTGCGACTGTTCTGTCAACCAGGAGCTGATGTTTGGCTCCACTGGTATCTCTACCAATGCCCTTCTGTGCTTCGCTCATGTATTGATCCGTGTGTCCACTTATCTTAGCTGCAATGATACCTGACGTGAGCTTCCATGTTGTGGAAAGACAGGTTATTGGCCGATAGTTGGATGGGCCTGCACCCTTTTAAGGATCCTCCATGATCAGGATCGTTCGCCCTTCCGTTAGCCATCCTGGGTGAGTCCCATCCCTCAGCAGCTGGTTCATTTGTGCTGCTAGGCGCTCATGGAGTGCTGTGAGTTTATTTAGCCAGTAGGTGTGGACCATGTCCGGGCCTGGTGCAGTCCAGTTCTTCATATCTGAGACTCTTTCCTGTATGTCTGCCACTGTTATGGTAACTGGGTTCTGTTCAGAATCAGAATCATCTTTATTGGCCAAGTATGTAGAACAAACAAGGAATTTGTCTCCGGTATAACACGCTGCATTAGTATCATCGTAAACAACAAATCATTGAACCATTTTAGTGTAATCAGTAGTTTTGTAGTACCATTTTGTAGTACAAGAAGAGTGACTACATCAGTGACTGTTTAAGGAGTTAATGGCTAGAGGGAAGAAGCTGTTTAAGTGTCTACTGGATTTGGTGCGCATGGATCTGTAGCGTCTGCCTGAGGGGAGTAGCTGGAAAAGGTGGTGGGCAGGGTGCGGGGGGTCCAGGAGGATTTTCCGTGCCCTTGTCTTGATTCTTGCAGTGTGCAAGTCCTCAAGAGTGGGCAGGGCGGTGTCCGTTGACACCGCCCCTAACTGTCCGTTGAAGTCAGATTTTGTCCTCTTTTGTGGCGGCCCCAAACCAAACCGTGATGTAAGAACACAGGATTGATTCGATGACTGCCGTGTAGAACTGTCGTAGCACCTCCTGTGGCAGGCAATGCTGCCTCAGCAGCCTCAGCTGCCGGGCCCTTTTCAGGATGGAGATGGTTTGACTTCCCACTTCATGTCCTAGGAGACTGTGATTCCCAGGAACTTGAAGGTCTCGACGGTTGACACAGGGCAGTTGGATAGTGTGTGGGGCAACTGTGGAGAAGAATGTTTTCTGAAGTCGACGATCATCTCTACAGTCTTGAGCGTGTTCAGCCCAAGGTTGTGTCGGCTGCACCAGAGCTCTAGCTGCTTCACTTGTTGGCGGTACGCAGACTCGTCGCCGCCTTTGATGAGACCGATGACCATGGTGTCGTCTGCGAACTTTATGAGTTTGACAGCTGGATCTGTTGAGGTGCAATCGTTTGTGCAGAGAGAGAAGAGCAGTGGAGAGAGGACACATCCCTGTGGGGCTCCATTGCTGGTGGTGCGTATTGATGATGTTGTTGCTCCCAGTCTCACCTGTTGTGTCCGTCCCGTCAGGAAGCTGAGGATCCACTGGCAGATCGTAGGGGACACACCGAGGTGGAGAAGTTTGGTGGTGAGGAGTTCTGGGATGATGGTGTTGAACGCAGAGCTGAAATCCACAAACAGAATCCTTGCGTAGGTCCCTGTGCTGTCGAGGTGCTCGAGGATGTAGTGCAGACCTATGTTGACTGCGTCTTCCACAGACCTGTTTTGACCGGTAGTCAAACTGGAGAGGGTCCAGCAGGGGTCCAGTGACGTTCTTTAGGTGGTTCAGCACAAGGCGTTCAAAGGACTTCATGACCACAGACGTCAGGGCGACAGGCCTATAGTCGTTCAGTTCCGATGTTGCCTATTTCTTGGGAACTGGGATGATGGTAGACTGTTTGAAGCAGGATGGGACCTCACACATACGTCATCAGGCTCCGACAGGTATGGCAGCCTCGGTCACTAGTGTTATCTTTGTTTTTGTCATTTTCGTTTGTTTTTGGCGACCCTGAACGGCTTACTTACACGAGGGAAAAGTTGCTGCGCATTGGGGAATCTACGCTCGGTCTTTTTTCACCAGCACACGAAAATCCACAAGGTTTTTCTGAGCTAATCGCGAGCGGAGCGGCTGCGCTGTACGGAGCATGGAAACTCCGCCGGAGGAGGGGGAAGCGAGCCGGCGTGCTCGTCAAGCTCCGACAGCGCGGATTTCGAACCCCGCTCCCGTCGATCCATCTTGCTAATCTACGATCTCTGCCAAACAAGATGGATGAACTTCTTATCCTCACAAAGACCAAAAAAACCTTTGCACGTTCTGCTTGGGAGGTTGCTGTGCTCCTCTCTCAGGGTCACCAGCCATTGTGCACTGCTGTTATGTGCAACCTACTTCTCCCATATGCCTTTCCAGTACCTTTCAGTTTCCAGTCTTGGTGGGTCAGCTCTGTTGTTAGGACCCTGCCACTGAGCGTACACTTTCGGAGGTTGTGTTGCGAACAGCCTGTTTATTCGTCTGGCCTCATTCTCTTTCGTGTACCGCTTTAAGCGACTGGACAAGGCTTGGAGCCTTTGTTTGGCAGTTTCGAGTGCTTCAGGAATGGTCATCTGGATGTACCTCTCGGATATCGGCCTTTTCATCACACCTCTCTGGGCCTCCGTCAATTGACTCACATCTTTCCGAGCTGCCTTGATCTTAGCCTCCAACCATCTTCTCCATGGTGGGTAACATATCTCATGGCTTCCATGGTTGCTCTCAAAGCCAAGCATCTCAAGGATCACTGATGCTGAAGCGTATATCAGCTCATTGGTTTCCGTGATCGTTACGGTAGGGATCGCCCTCAGTGCTGCATTCACAGAAAGCTGAGACTTTCAGGTGGTACTTCACATAGCCGTTGTAATCGGTTTCTAGGTTGCCCAGCTTTCATTCTCGCCATGATCGTAGCTTTCAGGTCAGTTGCTGCCTCGCTCAGCATTTCATTCATTGGGGCTGGCCTCCCAATCTCATCATCTGCATTCATTGGGATTTGCCTCCCAATCTCTGGTATGACCTCCTCCTCTGATCTGGCAGCCTGGGACCCTTCACCATGGAACCTGCGTTGTACCTCATCAATCTCAAGTTGTGACAGCAGTTGCCGTTTGTGGATGTTGAAACACTGAGTTACTAGTTGTTTCGTGGTCAACCGTTACTGTGGGTTTCGAAGTAACCATTCAGTCCACATTCTCTGCATGTAACCCGTGTGACTAGGGTTGCTTGAGTAGTAGCATTCCAACAGAGCCATGTTATTGCATCTCGTGTCTCAGACAATGGGGAACAGAGGATGAGGTGCTGGAAGAGGCACCATCATGGGAGGACAAGCCCCTACACGGGATGTACCACTGGACCATAACTGAAGTGGCTGATCTCAAGAAGTCCCATCAGTGGCTAGAGAGGCCTGGCCTGAAGGACAGCACAGAGGCACTCATCCTGGCTGCTCAGGAGCAGGCCCTGAGCACCAGGGCCATTGAGGCCCAGATATACCACACCAGACAAGACCCAAGATGTAGGTTGTGCAAAGAGGCACATGAGACGATCCAACACATAACTGCAGGGTGTAAGATGCTGGCAGGGAAAGCCTACATGGATCGCCATAACCAGGTGGCTGGCAGAGTCTACCGAAACATCTGTGCGGAGTATGGACTGGAAACCCCAAGGTCAAAATGGGAAATACCTCCGAAGGTAGTGGAGATTGACAGAGCGAAGATCCCGTGGGACTTCCAGATCCAGACTGACAAGATGGTAATGGCAAACCAACCAGATATCGTGATCATAGATAAAGGGCAGAGGAAAGTCGTTGTAGTGGATGTAGCGATCCCAAGTGATAGAAACATCAGAAAGAAGGAACACGAGAAACTCGAGAAATACCAAGGGCAGTGAGCCCCAAACTAGATGAGTGGTTGCAACAGATCCCGGGAACAACATTGGACATCTCAGTCCAGAAATGTGCAGTGCTGGGAACAGCAAGGATACTGCGCAGAACCCTCAAGCTTCCTGACCTCTAGTAGAGGACCCGAGTCCCGAGACCCACACACACATGCACACACACACAAACACGGTTGTGAACCTCTTCTTCGTGTGTCCATTTTAGACCACCCCAGGAGGCCAACGTGTACACACCAGAAAGCCGCACAATGTCCAGTGAATTGAAGCAGAAATGTGGCAAACACTGTTAAATTCTTTTATAATTGTATCTCAAGGCACCACTGTATTTCCTCAACCACAATTACATGTACTACTTTTTGATTCATCTATTGCCTTTAGCGCTGTCTTGTGGGATATTGTAGTTACAGAAAGGGCAAAAAATGTGAATTGGTGATTTGTTTTTTTCTGACTAAAGCTAACAATAGGGATTCAACGGGATTAAATCCATAGGGATTTAAAAAAATTAAAAAGTGTATTTATGAATAATGAACCGCGAATTAGCAGGGTGTTCACTGTAATGCAGTTGCATAACAATATTCAAACATGGGGTTATCCATCTACAGTATGTTTGACATCAACACTTGGTGCAAGTTAAGCAAGTTAATTGTCTACTGTATGTTAAAACTAGTACTAGATATTAGAGTTCCATTTACAAGTGCAAAATCACACTCACTCACTCGCTCGCTCACTCACTCACTCACTCACTCACTCACTCACTCACTCACTCACTCACTCACTCACTCACTCACTCACTCACTCACTCACTCACTCACTCACTCACTCACTCACTCACTCACTCACTCACTCACTCACTCACCACTCTCGTCACTCACCTCACTCAGTCAGTCAGTCAGTCAATCAGTGTCTTTAGAAATCCCTAAGAGCACGCTACCTTGCTGGAATCTGGGCTTCTTGAACAAGCTGGCGGAATGGCGCAATTTGCATGCCCAGTTTTTGAATTTGCGAGTCCAGGATTTCTTGCTAGAAACCGGATTTCTGATACTAGGACATGTCAGGTTTAGGCCAAAATATCCACCTCCTGCATTATGCTGCTGCGCTCCATTCCGGAGGGGGATCTGCTGGCGGTGGGCCCGCAATGGTTCTTCAGTGGTGCTGCTGTCAGAGTGGGGAGCTATAGCCTAAAACAGTTGGGACAAATAAGAGTGGGCTTGAGACATTTTAAAGAGCGAAATGGACAAACAAGAAAGTAGATTTCCTCTTCAAGTGGCCAGGGGTGTTCAATGACTTAAATGTAAGTTGACCAGTTGTAACAAATATCCTCCTGACTACCAGGAAAAAATGTTGTCCAATCACATTTATTTTGAAATTCCCCAATCTATGTGAAGTAATTGGACTACTCCAAAAGAATTTTTTGAAATCCCACTACATTTTTTAAACAGGCTCAAATACACTTAAAACAACTCAAACAACACTTTAACGTGTTCATAAGAGTCTTATAATTAAAATGCAAACAGCATTTCAAGCCAAAATGTGTTTGATAAAAAGTATTCCTTTTCCTCTTGCCATAAAAAGTGCTTGCACTGATGGAAGCCATTTTCTTACTTTTTGTAACCCCTACAAAATTGGTATCATTGGAAAGCACTGAATGTCCTCTTTAGAGTAACAAAAGGAGTTAATGCGATTGGATGCACTAGGTGGGAGATATTTAGGTTCACAAATGTCCTCTACAGAGGACAC
Source organism: Hippocampus zosterae (assembly GCF_025434085.1). Lineage (NCBI taxonomy): Eukaryota > Metazoa > Chordata > Actinopteri > Syngnathiformes > Syngnathidae > Hippocampus > Hippocampus zosterae. The sequence continues at coordinate 16,405,905 of NC_067452.1, forward strand.
ATTTGAACTACCGGTAGTCAGGAGGATAAGACAAAAAGTGATTGTTCTGAAAATTGCAAAGCTTGGCATCTATTCATATAGTAATGGTATGTACTCTGCTTCAGGCGGACAACACACCGGGCGTCTATTAGACAGGAGGCCACTATACCGTCGAGATGTACTGTATGCAAGCCATGATTGATCTAGTGTTAGTCACTCACTAGGATAGTTGGTTCTCCTGGTACAGGAGGATTCTGTGGCTCAGCAGGGACATCCTGTTTGGCGGGGAGAAAAGCTGCAGAGGGTGTGGTGCCGGTGGTGGCGGTCGAGTCGGTGAAAGAATGAGATGGGAAAAGCTGCAACTCCATCAGGCCTTGCTTGGCTGAATGAGGAACTTCTGAAGAGCCTCCCCGTGGTCCTTCACAGCTTTCAGGGTCAGGAGTGGTGGTGGTTGAGGAGGTGGAGGAGGAGGAGGAGGAGGAGGAGGTGGTGGAGGACGTGGAGTGTGGAGATGCATCTGAGACAGAAGTAGGGGGTGGGAGGCACAACGCCTGTGGCTCCGAAGACTCATCGCCACCTGCAGATGTGGAGGCCGCCGATGTTGACGTCAGTGCAGATGCAGCCCCACCGGCTGGAGACGCACCGCTGACGCAGTGCTCCTGATACAACAAATTTCTCAGCTTTTCATCCAGCGTCCTCATACGATTGTCTCCAAATTCTATTTTGGGGGGACCTTCGCTGTCCGACTCGGCCACCGAGGAAGGCTGCGCAGGGGAAGGGGTGAGTGTGAGGGACAGAGGTATGAAGGAGGCTTCGGTCGCTCCCAAATGAAGAGGTGGCAAAGATGAGTCCGAAGAAGGATGCCATGGCATCGGGTCGTCTGTGAAGCTCATGTCTCCCGTGGACACTTCTGACTCGGACTGCTGTACAGAGGATTGTTTGGGGAGCGGGTGTTGTTTAGGAATCGTGTCGGCGGTGCTCGACACGTCCTCTCGCTCTGCCTTTTGCGTCTGGCAACGCTGTGTTGGCAGGTCAGCTGAGACTTGGGACGTTTGACTACAAACGAGCTGCTGATGTTGTTGCTGCTCTGGTGTGTACACCGTCTGCAGTGTGTTTAGTTGTTGCTGCCGATGATCCGTGTGGGACTGATGTTGAGGCATAGCCTGCTGCTGTTGCTGATACTCAAGCAGCGCATGCGGCGTCATCTGCGGTGTTTGTTGCTGCTGCTGCTGCTGCACAAACTCCTGTTGCTGCCGTACCTGAATTTGTTCTTGGTATACTCCCTGCGTCTGCTGCAGTTGTTGTTGGTGCGGTGCTGCCTGCAAGTGTTGCTCAAGATGCAACTGCTGCTGGGCAACTGGAACCTGCTGCTGTGCAGCTGATTGGCCTGCTTGGGAGAGGTTGTGCTGCAGCTGCTCTAAGTCAGCTAGGCTGACTGCGCCATCAGCTCCAGCGTTGATGGGCTTGGAAGGTACGGCGACAGCAGCGGGGATGGAGCTAAGGTTGCTGGTAGGAGACACTGCCGTAGAAATGGGCAAACTGAGCATTTGGTGGCCACAAGTTGCGGTAACAACTTGCAGCTTGGCACCACCTGAAATAGTCTGAGGGCCAGAGGCTTCAAGAATGCTTTCAGGTGCAGTGGCATGCAAAGTGGGTGCAGTAGTGGCAGAGGGGGCGAAGCCAGTAGAGGACACTCCACTGAAGGATTCCAGACTCTGGGAGATTTCTTTTTCTACAAAGCAGAGAGAAACAAACACGTGGTTTGTGGTCCTGATAATTTTATCATCTTCACAGCCATGGTCTATAATACTCAATTTTTTATTTTTTATTAGCTGCTACACTCCTGTCAATAATGTACATTGTCATCATCAAAAAAATGCAGTGGCGGGCCAGACATTTAATACATGGGAGTTTGATGTTAATTTAACCAACTTAATCTGTTTCGATCAATACATCGGACTCACTGGAGATGTTAATAATTAGTATTAAGATAAAAAGTTATCTTAATGTGTGCAGATCACTACAGATTTGATTTGTTCGTCAAACCTGACTAACCAATCATAGGACAGATGAATGCCGATCTCATTGAGGAAGAAATTGAATGGTGACCGGTTAAGGAAACTGTCCCATCGCAAAATAAATACCAGTGATTGTAAAGGCTCTGGCCAGATTAGACGCACATGGCCATACGCAGTGGCTGAAATCTGATTAGACAAAAGCGGTGACATCCACGTTGGAAGCAGTGCAACCAAGAGAAAGTAATAAAGGGATAGGAATAAATAAATTCAGCGGCCCGGTAGTCCAGTGGTTAGCACGTCAGCTTCACAGTGCAGAGGTACCGGGTTCAATTCCAGCTCTGGCCTCCCTGTGTGGAGTTTGCATGTTCTCCCCGGGCCATCCATCCATTTTCCGAACCGCTTGATCCTCACTAGGGTCGCGGGGGGTGCTGGAGCCTATCCCAGCCGTCTTCGGGCAGTAGGCGGGGGACACCCTGAATCAGTTGCCAGCCAATCGCAGAGCACACAGAGACGAACAACCATTCGCACTCACACTCACACCGAGGGACAATTTAGAGTGTTCAATCAGCCTGCCATGCATATTTTTGGAATGTGGGAGGAAACCGGAGCACCCGGAGAAAACCCACGCAGGCCCGGGCAACAATAACATTTCTCTTTCAAATTTCTGTGGGACAACGTGGAACTTGTGCAGGTCCGCCAAGCACATGGTTACCCCAAATATACTTAACACGAAACAAATTCTAAAGTGTATTACTTCATTTCATCACGCACTATCACGACTGCTGTTCTGCGCCGCACTGTGATTCGCCAGTCGGCGTTCCCAGGTTGCGGTTTCGCAAAAGGCCAATTTCCCCAAAGAATTTGCTGTAATCTTACCGTTATGCTTTCTTATCAGTATGCTGCAAGTGACGCCTGAGCTCACCTGTATCTGTTTTCGGGGCTGGCAGTGCAGTGGGAGGTGTCATGGCAGCCCCCTGGCTAGAGAGAGAGTCTCTGTGGCGAATGGTCTGGTTGATAAAGAAACGCCAGCGTCCCACCGGAGACGAGTGCGGTACGGAGTCGGCTGAGGAATAATACACACACATTTTCAGTCTATTCTGCAGTGCCGCATTATTGGCAAGCTGAAAAGACTACGATTAACATACACTTAGAGCTCGTGGGCGTGCTGACTTGTAACTGATCGGTTGACCCTGTCTGATTGGGAATCATGTAAAGGATAATTAGGAGTCAAACACAGATTGTACAGGCGATACGGAAGACATAAATGTACATACAAGTGAATGGGTTTGAAGTATTTCCTGTGCTTTTGCAACTATGGCTCTGAGCTCTTCAACAAACTTCTCCTTTTCCACATCGAGGACAAAGACTTCCTCCACCTGGAAACAAAATCCAATACAAACAAATAACGAAAGCTGTGAGCATTTTTCTGGCCAATGTTCCAAACAATCATTCAAGTTTCACGCCATGCTCCACCGACATTGGGTGACTACGTCAAAAAAGCTCGGCAACTTTCTTTAAATCTCTTTTGTATATTTGTTTCCAATTGAGCGGATTGAGGCAAATTCTTTGGAAGTCACCAAGATTTTTTTTTTTAAATTAGTGTCCAAAGTACTTTTACAGTCACATCAGCCATCTCTGATTACAATTTGCTGTTGACCAGTGTTACTGGGGCATGTTTGTAAACCCTTAAATACATTCTCGTTGACCAGGATAAGATTTGTTGCCTTTGTATTAGCTAGTGCTAATTCTTAATATTTGATGAAGTATTATTCAGAAAGACTGCAGACAATGTTATGCGTGAGCAGGTTACCATATAATCTGCAATGTCCTCTGGTGCATCGCCCTCCAAATCAAATTTAAACGTCACCATTTTGTTACTATGGGTCTCCAACTGGCACTCCACCATGTTGTCGCCACTGCCTGACACCTTGGTACGAACAACGAGGAAAAAAATGTCATCATTGCAAATGTATTCTTGGATACGTTTGTTCTATGTTGTTACGTGTTTTCACCTGAAGCATACTCAGTTGAAACTGATGTGAAACCTTCTCAGGTCTCAGAGAAGACGCTCTCCTCTGGCCCTTTACTTTTTCTAATTTGCCATTGGCCAAGAGCAAAGGAGCTTCTTCTCCACTCGTTGGCACAGACCTGTGGGTGGCACAGTACTTTCAGTGGCTAGACATTTTATTGTACATAAGAAGGACATTGTACTGACGAATACAACAGAAAAATATACAGTACATACAGTGCTTCCTTGAGATACGAGATTAATTTCTTCCGTGACCGTTATAATACTTTACGGTAAACTTACACTAATGTAATTATTCAATGAAATATCAACCATTAAAAGCTTTTGCCACATTTCTTTTTTTTTGTTGCTTCAATTCAAAGGGCACAGTGCTGCTCTTTCTGATGTATGGGTTCTGGCCACCTGGGGGCTGTATAGAGAGGCAAAGAAGAGTTTCACAATCAGCACAAAAAAGATTGCAGTAATCTTACATGTTACCCTCTTTCCAAAGGATAAAGAATATATGCCTGTGAGTCTTGGGGAGTAGTGAGAAGCGCTTGGAGTGCCTGGTAGGTGGAAATTTGCTATACAAGTGAAAGACACATTAACCTAAACTGCCACAAGCATCAAGGCATGATTATTTGTTTGTTTTAAATACACAATGTGTAATTGTTTGTTTTATGTTGAGTTTGACAATTAAATTCAAATGGGTGTTGCAATAAACAGCTTCAAGCCACACACACCCTCCCCCACTATCTGGCACACTGCTGCTAAGTGCAAAGTGAGCTGAGTTGAGTTGAGTTCACTGCCACCATATAGCACTTGCAACTCAAATTTCTGCAAACATGTCAAAGCAAAAATATGGCTGAAGAACGGCTCGTATTTCAGCCCATAAGTCAAATCAGAATGAGTCAGGTCACTCGTATCTCAAGGCACCACTGGATTTGGTTGAAACAAGAAAAAAAATGTGAGGGAGATTAGTAAATAATAAGCATACATGCAAATTGAGATTCCTTTGTCATTACGATGACTAGAATGAAGATAGTTTCATTGATCAGATTTTGCCTTTTCAATTCATTTCAACAATTCTTACATAAAAGCTTAAAGCATTGCAAGTCACTTTAAGAAATGCTTGAAGCTGCTTTGTATTAAGCTGATACGAACCCGATTTGGATTTTAAAATGTATGATGGTGCGCACACAGAGACACATGTGAGGTCAAACGTACCCAGTTGAGGAAGGGCGGTCTGTATTTGACAGGGGTAGACAATCCTGAGGAATAAATTGATGAAATAAATATAAACACAAAAAGGTACAGCGAAAGAATACAAATGACATCAGCGATGAATGTAAGTGAAGCACTTACATATGTACAACTACAGTACTCATTAGGATGAAGAAGTGTTTTGAATGCGACACTTTTATATGCCCTCACTCATTCCACCAGCATCATTGCACTGAAATCACACAGTCAAACTCAACTGAAGACATTCTTCCTATACCTGAGAAATGCCGAGCAGGGAAATGTCACAGTCTTGCAGCGAGGCTTGGGGTAGTTTGGGGTCATGACAATTAAGTGAGTCTATATCAGTGGCAGGTCCAAAGTTTCCTTGCCCCGGTAAGGTGAGCTGGGCCGCTGGTGGCGACGGCAGCCCTGGCGCAGGGGTGGCAGGAGGAGGATGGCGGGATGGTAGTGATGGCGGGGGAGGCGTTAGGTGAGAGGGGCTCAGGACTATGTGATGTACGGGGAAGACAGCATGGAGAAGAAGAGGCGCTTCGGCAGCTGGTGCTTGCGGGTGACAATGAGCCTGCTTTTGAATGCATGTCTGGGACTGGGGCTGAATGCTGTTATGTGCGAGAGTGAGTGCAGGCAGCGTGTGCGTTGACTGGAGCTGGGAGGAAGATCCGACGCCTGTCGTTGCGCTCCTGTGCGAGGACGGGAGGTTGGTAATGTGGGAATGATGATGCGCCGCATTCCAGGGGGCTCGCTGTGCGTCGGGATGTGGAGCGGGCTGACGTTGTGCCGGCAGCTCCGCCTCATCCCTAATCGCGGCCTGACTAAGCGGACATTTTGGCTGGCTCGGAGCCAGGATGGGTTCAACTGGCAACTGGATTAGGGAAGGAGGTGCTGATTGCTGATCTTGAGAAAATGTCTGAAGCTGCTGTGGCTGGGAGCTTGGCTGAATTTCTGTTGAATTTGCGGTGCTTCCTAACGGCTGCTGCTGGTCCAGGACCACTGGAATATCGACTGCAGTGGTAACAATGCATGCAGGCTCTCCCCAAGAACTGAGACTGGCTGTGTTGGCTCCAGCAGACCTTGCCACCGGCTGATACTGCAGCATTGGCTGCCGTGTCACATCTATGACATCATGTCTAAGCGACCGGGATCGGTAGTCATTCGGCGGGCCGGACTGAGTGGTCAGAGGGCTAGCCGGAATGTGACTTTGGGCCTGGAGAAGCGCCTGGCTTGGATTTTGTTGCCGAAGCTGAGACTGAAGCATGTCTGGCATTTGAATATCGGGATGAAGAAGAGTCTCCTGCGGTATCTGAGCAGGAATTGTTGTTGCTGGAAGCTTGACAGCAGTTTGGCTTTGCTGGCCCATGATCTGAACGTCAGCAGAAGAGTTCTGGCAGTGCGATGGTTGGGACTGATAGACTGCTGGCTGCAAAGGCTGACCCGGAATGACTGACTGAGCAGACATTTGGGTTGTAGTAGAAGGTGTTGGCTCAGTATAAGCGCTTACAACTTTCTGGGCTTGGATAACAATTTGTGCCTGTCCTTGGGTGGTTACAACTACAGGAACAACACGGGAGTCAATCATGAGCTGAGCTGCCTGCGTGGTCGACTGGCTTCCATATTGGAGCGGAACATTGTGGCCATGACTTTGACTTTGTCCTTGCTGGGGGAGCGCCTGAGCTGGGACGACTGGGTAACCAAGACGAGTGTGTTGCTGAATCATTTCAGCGTTAGGTGGAAGTCCGAGTGGGATATGAGATTCTCTTGCGAGTGGAGTAGAATACGATTGCTGCTGCATTATCAGTGCAGCTTGTTCGCCCGTGAGCGGGTTATGAGCTACAAACTGAGTGCTGTTTGGTTGAGGGGCGCAGAGCTGAAGCATTTCAGGCTCTTTCTGTTGTATGTGCTGCTCACCGCTGCTTTGAAGAGAAGAGACCGCCTCTTGTTTTTCTGTTTGCTTAAATTGAACGACGGCAGCTTGGCGCTGTTGCTGCTCTTGAAACTGTTGTTGAAATGGGGTCTTTTGTTGAGGTCTCTCTGTTTGATGTTGTTGAAGCAGAATCTCTTGCCGCTGCTGCAGAAGAGCTTGTTGCTGGATTTGTTGCGGCATCAGCTGAGTCTTCTGTTGCTGCTGCTGTAAGACGAGCTGCTGCTGGAGATGCTGTTGTAAGAGAACTTCTTGTTGTTGTTCTTCTTGTTGAGTCGGCTGGGGCTGCTGTTGCTTCGGTGGCTCCTCGTGTATTCTTTCCATTTGTTGATACAACAGTTCGGGCTGCTGTTGCCCTAAATGGTGTTGTGAATGTGCTTGCTGCGGCATGGCTTGATGCTGCTGTTGAAGAGTAGCTTGTTGCTGATCCAATAAGTGCTTGCGTACAAGGGTCTGCTGGTCCAGTTGCTGCTGCTTTAATTGAGCTTGTTGCTGATCGAGTAGGATAAAATTCTGATGTTGCTCCAGCCGGAAAACTCGCTGCTGCGGTTGTACTTCTCGCGAGGCTTGCTGTTGCTGCGGTTGGATGGTGGTGATCTGCTCACAAGGGTCCTTCACTGGTTGAGAATGTTCTCCCGGTGGTGGCAACGACAAAGCTTGTTGCACCATACCTACTCTTGCCGCTTGGTCCTGTGGAGCCGGGGGGAGGCTCTGCTGTACACAGATCTGCTGCTCAGGCTCATGTTGATGTTTCCGGACCGCTACAGCTGGAAGGCTCTGTTGAAGATGTCCTACTGAAGGCTGAGTGGTGCTCAAGTGTTGCTCTGGCAGAGCAAGCTGGCTCTCCATTTGCTGCTGCTGAAGACTGGACTTCTGGTCACCGAGACCACGGTGCTGCGGCTGAACGATGGTCTGTAGAGGTTGTGTTTGCTGTGGTGCTGGCTGCTGAACAATGTCAGTGAGCTGCATGGGAGGGGCCTCGGGCCGGGGCTGCTGTGTGAGGGGAACAATAGTCACCACAAGCCCAGCAGGATCGCTGAGTGACATGGATGAAGTGAGAACTTGTGGGGAAACAGAGCTGATGTACGATTGGGAGGGGGCCAGCGATGCTGGGGGGGTGGCTGTTTGAAACACATCTGATGGAAATGATTGTGACTGTGTATTGATATGACACAATGGTGAGTTGTGTTGAAAGAAGCGGGGTGGGGGTAGTGGGGGGGGGGAGAAAGTAGTAAACATTAGGTAAGAATAAGCTTGGCCAGAACAATTAACACATTTGATACGACAGGATTTCCCACATTTTTTGAGTGGAGGACCCTCACGTGAAACTCTTCACAAAAAAAACCTGCAGGTTTAAGGAAGCAAAATTCAAGACTTTTGTAGGACAACATTCATTATTTTGAGCACTGTGAGTTTGCAAGACAGCATGGGCTCAATATTATACCATAATACTGTAGTCATTTTGCACTCATATTTTGAACACGTTATATACAATTGTGTAAAACAAACATTTGACGGATTACAGCGTACAGTACTGTAGTTACGAATTTGACAACCGGCAATTCTTCACAGCTGTCCAAAGCTTATTGTGTTCAAACCTTTGATGAGTGGATTTAATTGTCTTTCCAAGGCATTTTAAGGACCAGCTAACATCCTATAATACAGTAGATGTTCAATTGCTATTTTGTTCATTAACATCTCCACTTAAAACCTGGGGAAATACCCGTGTAGCATGCAGTCTGAGAGAAAGTGTCAGAGCAGGGGTGCCCATTAGGTCGATCCTGATCTACCGGTAGATCTAAGACAGGTCCCAAGTACTGGTAGATCCGAGGAGTGTCGAGGAGGAAAAAAAACAAGCAACCATTTGTGTGTCTTTGTACATGTTAGTAATATATATTTTTGTGTTAATGTACGATGCACCATAATCATCCTATCAGTCTCATTTTCACAAAAAAAATTTAAGAAATAAAATAAAGCAGATAAATTTACGATGGCGCGTGATTACGTCACCGGAAGTTGTTAGCGCTCAGCAGTCTGCAATTGCAGCTTGTGACCAGAGCTGTTCCGCCCTATCTTTTATCGTCATTATTGTCATACAGAGTTTGCTTCGTGTACAGTTCACAGAGGGCACGGGCAAAGAATAGGAATCTTGGATTGCCCAGGGAAGCACTTTAAAATGGTACGTGTGAGCTATGATAGTTAACAGGCTGCAAAAGTGCATCGCATGCCTCAATTTCAGGCTGTTTCTGTTTTTGTGTATGTGCGCGTGCCGGTAAGGGTAGATCCCGGGAGGTTAGTTGATCGAAAAGTAGATCTTCGGTCCAAAAAGTTTGGGCACCCCTGTGTCAGAGGATCATAGAAATCATCTGGTAAAGAGTCATCAAGAGATGGACGGTTAAGGAAGGGGACACTATGCATAGCTTTGTTTGGATGAACTGTGACTTGTTTGGTTTTTAGATGAAACAACTTGCAAATGATTAAAAACAGAAAAACAAAAGAAATGATACAAAGTAAACTTACAATTTTAGATAATTTGTTCTCCTCAGTATTAGCCAAAAGTATGATGTACAAAATGTAAAAAAACATTTTTTAAACCCAAAACAAATAAATAAATAAAAGAGTCAGGAGACATCCTGACTCATGTTTCAATTGATTTAAAAAATATAAATATTTAATGCCTAAAGGCAGTAAATAAAAGACTACCAAAAATAATTTATTCCCAACAAGCAAAGCAAAATCTGCTGGCGCAGCAGGATAGATGTTAAACAAGAAAAAGTGCCAAAAAACAAAGAGGTCTGCTTGTGAGTCAGGAGACTGATGCAACAAGGACAATGGCCAGACTGGGACCGATAGAAACCAGGGAGCTCGCGACACGCAGACTAACAAAACAACAAGGAACAGGTGGAAACAAAACCGAGCAAGTAGACATGAAATCAACAAGAGACATAGGGAAACAAGAAAAACATTCAACAAAATGAAACATGATCAAAGCAATACTAAAGTCCACCAATGTATAGAAGACGATAGACTCAAGTTATGAAGATACGAACCCTGATTGAGACGACAGTGGAGTGCTGCAGCAACTCCCAACTGATTACAAGTTTGAGTTATCGCTCCTTTCCCTTGAAAATACTGCTGAGCTATATTTGGCGATACCTGTTGAACCACGGCAGTGGGCTGGAGGAAGTTCTGAGCAACAGGCGGGCCTCTGCTTTGAGCGATGCTGGACAAAGTGACACTCTGGCCACCTGGCAAGCTTGGAACAGCTCCACTCTCACCAACTGGGAGCCTCTGTGGATTAGCCAGTACGGCGGTACACTACAGACCAATCAAATGGAGGATGATCAATTACATTTTCAGTACCAACCAATTCTGGAAAGACGTTTAAAAACGTTTTTGGGAGTGAATGAACAAAAGCGATACAGGGATCCCCTGTGAAACATCTAAACACATTTTGTAAATACATTGTAAACATTTTAACGCAAAAAATGCTATCATAAAGTTAATAGAAAAGACTCTACATATTAGAGTGTGCGCATGCATGCATCTTCCTTTATGACCGTGGCTCCCCTTTCCCACATGTGAGGGTATTAACGGTAAGTATAGTGATGCCTTAAGTGTGTTTAAATTTTTCGGTGACCAACTGCACACATTTGTATTCCGAATCAACTTTCCCCACTGAAATGAATGAGAATGCGCAATGTAGCGGAGCTGCGATATAGCGGGGAATATTTGTGATCTGCATATAATTGGTGTCATTTACAAGTGAGCCCAAATGACGTGTGCGATACATACAGAAGTAGCGATGGGCTGAGAAGTCTGCGAGGGAGCTAATGATTTCCCCAACTGAGAGTGTGACTGGCTCTGTCCGCTAGCATATGACTCACAGCTGGCAGACCCGAGACTTTCCCCTAACAAGTCCAGAGAATGAAAAGAAACTTAGCATGTCTTCAGGGTCGAGATGAAGTGCATTCTGGTTTCTACTTTACCTGGCAGGCATAGCGTTGCCCCTCTGACAACATGCTGGTCCAGTTCAGGCAGGTTGTCAGATTCCTGCCCACCTCCTCCAGCTGTTCTGCCCCCCATTAATGATGGGCTGGATGAATGGGGCAAAGGGTGGGAAGTTAGAGTGGAGTCGCGTCTTTCTTCAAATCCCTGCTGCTGTTGCTGGAGCAGCTGTTGCTGCCGTCTCTCCCGTGACTTCTTGATCAGATTGACTCTGTCGCGAATTGATTTGCCCACCACCTTGGCATCACTCTCATGGAAGAAGCCTGACTTTACCTGTGACAAGAAACACAAAGAGAGAGAGATAAAGATGTAGAATTTGTCTTGACGAGAGCAAGGAGGAATCCGATATTGTCCTATCCTAGACCGTTGAAGCCCGTCCCATGAAGCCCGAGGAATAAAAGTCTGGCTTTTGACCAAAATGTTGGTGATGCATAGTCGAAATATTTGGGGGTTGGAATTGTCCTCACAGCTGACGTCGTCATATCACAGCACCAGGCAGTGAACCTGACTAGCCCTCAGTTGTGGATTCTAGTATTGTGAGCTGATGTTCCCTCCAACTTTCCATGCGACTGAGCATTCACACAAAGTCCCTGAGCATCCCTTGGGCCACGGTGAGCAACATCAGACATGCAAGCGGCGGCCAAGCCGGAATCAAATCTGTCCAAAACCTCACAAGTTAAACACTCAACAAGAAAATGCAAAACAGCTCCTTCCACCATCATATCCTATCTGTGTCTACAACCTGTTATATAAATCATGTGTGTATGTTGAAATTAAGTAAATCCGATGAGTTTTGTTTAGTTTTTTTTGTCTCCAGACACCCTCCTGGCGCGCTGTTCAAAACAGGAGATTGACCTAAAGTGTCAAAAAGAGCAACTCTTAACTACCAAGATTACCTTCAACAATAAAAACAGAGGGTGACTTTCAACCATCGTGTTTAATAGTTTAGAGTGTTAAACTGTGTTACAGGAGCATTAAAAACAAGCACTTGCACAAATGCGACCAGATGATGATGATCACGGATACTTGCAAATCAGGATGCCATATTACAAACAGGTACAGACAAACAAATCATTTTTACGGTTGAATCGAAAGGGAGTATTCTCCAGAGGCGCGTATTATTCAACGGATTTCGGGACTTCGGGTGTCTCACCATCTCAAGAGCCACTTCCTCAGCACTGTCATTCTCCAGGTCATAGCTAAACTCGATGGCCTCGTTATCTTTGTGTTTCCCCTTCAGTTTTTTGGGCTCATCAACCCAAATCCGTAGAGCCAAACAGTCCTGGGTGCCATTGTCTTCCTCTGCCAATTCCACGCGGACCCCCGTGTCTTCACCGAAGAACGCGTGGTTCAGCAAGTCTCGAATGGACAGCCTGCGCATGCATGGAAAGATTGGATAGCAATAAAGAAAGCAAGAAATTTTCTGGGTCTGGCTTGAAAACAAGAATCCTGCTTACCGCTGGCTTTTATTCTGACGAATACACCCTTCAATAATCTCTTTTATCTCGGGGTCATTCACTTTATCAAAGCTGGCTGGTTTTATACCCTGCAGAAAGGCATGCAGGAAATAGTTTCAGAAAGCTATTCACAAAATGATCACTTCAACTCCTAACCTGCTTGTTTCACTCGTGCCAAATTCACTCACGCTTGTAACTTTGCGATAAATCTGAGCGGCATTTTGGCACTCGGAGTAAGGGTATTCTGAAGTTGCCATCTCCAGCATGCACATTCCAAAGGCGTAGACATCCACAGACTCGTCGTAATGCTCCTCATACATCTCTGGAGCCATGAACTCGGGGGTTCCTGTTCAAGCACAACAGATAATTGCAGCTTCATCCCTATGGATGGTTAACAAAGACGCTCCTTTTTGGGGGATGGACCGATTTGGGTCGGTAATACAGAGAACCCATTCACTTGAAATCAAATGCTGCCATCATTCGATTCCGAAGAGCGCACAACTGTGCGGCAGGAGAAGAGTTATCGAATTTACATACTGCATTTGAACGCAGCATTGCCCCTTTTAGGTTTTTCATGTGGGTGAAATAACCGAAGCATTTTGTGTGCAAATGATGAATTCGATCCCAACAATTATTTGCGTGGGTCTCGTTCACGTCCTCTTCTGTCATTTTTTTGGTGCTATATTTACTGTAAGTTCAGGGTGAATTTAAAGTGTTGGCACAGCTTACGGTACCTTGCGTCCTTGAAAAACAACTGCACGAGGAACGAACACTGATACAATTATTTACTGTTTCACTTCATTCCTTGTGGTGTTCTTTGATTTGCACTTGGGATTGTGTCATTCATTATTCATTCATTCATTCATTTTCCTAACTGCTTGATCCTCACAGGGTCTCGGGGGGTGCTGGAGCCTATCCCAGCTGTCTCCGGGCAGTAGGCGGGGGACACCCTGAATCGGTTGCCAGTCAATCGCAGGGCACACAGAGACGAACAACCATCCACGCTCACACTCACACCTAGGGACAATTTAGAGAGTTCAATCAGCCTGCCATGCATATTTTTGGAATGTGGGAGGAAACCGGAGCACCCGGAGAAAACCCACGCAGGCCCCGGGGAGAACATGCAAACTCCACACAGGGAGGCCGGAGCTGGAATCGAACCCGGTACCTCTGCACTGTGAAGCCGACGTGCTAACCACTGGACTACCGGGCCGCCGTCATTCATTATTATTTGGATTAATTATACTTTGTTAATTGTAAAATGTTATACGCATTATCCGAATTCCTTCCTGGGTTAAATCAATTAGTATTTATTTTGCAAACAACAGGAAAAAAAAACGTCCTGAAAATTGGCACCATTGAGTCCCAGGTACAGAGAATCCGAACCGAACAGATTGACCAATGAACGGTACCCATCCCTGTTTATCCCTATTAGAGCCCAATCAGGCAGTCAAATTGTCACCGATGTATTGACTTTCTTGCTGCGCTGAGATTCTGTTGCGCTGTTTCCGTGGATGTGTACTGGCCGCACCCTGTAACTGTAGTGCTCGGGCCCCTCCCCTCCAATGCATTCACACAGGTTGAAGACAAGAGAAAGTTTTTGTCAAATCTAATAGTAAACTGTGAGTTTGTAAAACAAGACAAAAACATTCTTGGGAATCATGCTTTGAAGCGTGTGCAATGCCATACTAGTCAGCCCCCATTTGACTATTAGTATTTCTTAATTATAGACCTGTACTGCTCATAAATGCATGGTATACTGTACAGGCTTTTCACTCTAAGCTTGAGGAAGTGCTGCACACATACATTTTAGAGCAGGGGTCACCAAACTTTTTGAGCGTGAGAGGTCCTTCATGTGTCCTGATTGTGTGAAGGACTACCAAATTGATACACATCTAAAGTAACATTTGTCCAAATTACATTTAATAATATTAGAATGTGTTATTTTTCATACTTAATGATTTTTATTGTCAGGCTCTGATCATCTTAAAGATGTCTCACACTACTGTTCGTGTTTGCATTTTTAAAACATAATTTCTACTAGCAAATCACAATCCTAGCACTGGCAGCCCGTCAGTGCTAGGATTGGTGTGGTCCTCATGGGCTACCTGGTAGCCGTGGGCACCACGTTGGTGACCCCTGTTTTAGAGCGTCTGTCAATACTCATCTAAAGTATACACTTTGGGCACTTCATATTTATGGCCCCTAACTTATGCTGATCTAGCAGCCACACAAGCATTGATTCCCAAATGAAGCCTACCGATGACACTTTTGGCAAACGAAGTCCTCATGAGGGTTGCAAGCCCCAGATCGCCTATTTTTACGGAACCAGTGGGGCCCGTGATGAAGATGTTGTCACATTTGAGATCCCTGTGCACAATGGGAGGGGTTCTGGTGTGCAGGAAATGAAGACCCTTCAGGATTTGCCGACACCAGCTCCTCAGCACCTTGGGCTTCATCACCTTAAAACGCTTAAGGTACCTGCACACAGAGACCGTTTCAGAAATATCGACATGGCAAATATTGCACAGAAAATGGAAAGGTAGAGACAAATGAGGAAAATAACATCCAGTCAGCATAAAAGTAACATTTCAAAGACAACTAATGGTGTTGTGTGTGCTCCCTCTTTCTTTGACGCAAATGCAAAAGAATAAATGTAGTTACCTTTGACACCGGAAGGCAACTATTCATATCTTTGCAAAGGGTTCATTTTCATATGTTTATTGTAATGGCCACCGAATAAGAAATAACACAGTAGTTGATTTTAGATGAAAAAACATGACACCTTAATATGCTGTCATGACAAGTGATAAGTGATAGCAAGAGGCTGCACCAACGTTTTGAGTGTTCCCGAGGTCATGAGTTCAGTGACGAGGACGATGCACTTCTTGCCACGGAGTACAGACTCCCACGAGTCGTAGAAGCGCACAATGTTGGGATGCTGGAGCCCCTTCAACATTTCCGCTTCTTCCTTGAAGCGCTGCTGCTCCGCCTTGGTCAGCTTGCGGTCCTGAGAGGAAGGCGACATGCGGATGACATGGATTGCAATCCATAACATTTGAACCCAATTCCCCTTCCCTCCAGCAACGATGTCTTAACTAAGTTAAAAAGAATGGAAGGAGGAGGGGCACGCTTAACCTTGTGATTTACCATCAAACCAATTCAACACACTAAGTACAATGCATTTGTACTTAGGGTCTACACACCTCTGACCCAATGCCAGGTTTTTGCGATATAGAAAAATCAGATAGAGATAACTGATTTCAAAAGTTTTTACACCATCAATGTGACCTAGAATTTGTACAACTCAGTCGAGTAAAATTAAACAACTGTGATGATGTGGGTGCTCAGGCGTATTGACCAAACAAAAGTTGGACTAGTCGCCGGGCAATTGCAAGCAATTAAACATATTTAAAGGTGAAAAAAAGAACCCCAGTGTATCTCAGTTTGGTTTTATCAGTGATCGGTGACAAAGCAAAATGCTGTTCGTATTCGTGTAATAACTAGATGGGGGGGGGGATTATTTTCATAGGCATAATTTTTCTGAAGTCTGATTGTAATTTCCCCATTGCGGGACAAATAAAGGATATCTTAATACCTTCCAATGAACCTTTTTTGATTGTTTTATGCAAAAATCAAACAATAACAATATTTTAAAGATCATCTTAATTGTATACGTAATGTCTCACATAACAGTAATGGTAGGATTAATTGCTGATCTTTTTGTCACACAGCATCTGCTCTATCTTGTCATGACGATGCACTGATTTGGAAGGCCTCTAGATGCCAGTAGCCACATAGCGTTGCACCAGTCCCGAGGTGGCACCTTAAGGTTTTGTTCCAACACATTTGTGTCCACTAAAGAGGATGGGGCAGGTATCCAATCTACTCACACGATAGCAACAATTATTGGGAAAAGTGATGTTCCGTTTACTTGAAAGATGCAATTTGTAGGGCACACTGAGCACCATCCCCCCAACCCCCAATAAACAAAGCAAGGACCCTTTTTTATCAAGTGCAGCTACCCTGGAAGTCTTGTCAAAAGAGCACTACGTTGATGAATATGAGGACGAGGTCATGACAATATTTTAATGCAAATCCATCAAACACTGCTGTCAAAGCATTTGAAATGTCGCAAGAAATCCCAACATGTGCGCTGTTCTATTTTTAGATGTCTCACAAGCAGCCGTTGTTGACCGATTAATCCGTGAGTACAGAATCCAAAGAATTTCAGCTCATTGGTCAAGGGCTCAAATGTCGGACATTTGTGAATAGTCTTATGATAATGAAGTGCATTTTCCACCGCTATTGTAAGCACCAAAATCCAACAGACCTGTACTCAGAATATGTAAGAGGCAGATGGACAACAGCACTCGTGGCATAAACAGGCCTCCCTAAAAATAGACGTAGCTGTAATCGAAAAGCTTTCCACCGATCAATGATATCATTTCTTTAGCCAGGTTTAAACAAGTCTAGCAAAGGAGGCTCACACAAAACAGGTCTGAATTGACTGTAATGTAATACAGGAATGACTCGCTTCCACATTTCCTCCTTTCTGTGCTTCATTTTGGCCATTTCATTCAAAATGCATTCAGTCTCCTTTTGTGGAAGTACTGCTGAAAACAGTGCAGCGCTGCTCTCCACATTGGAAAGTCGCTTCAACAGAAAGCCAGGCTGCTCTTTGTTGCACTATTTATGGTGAAGAATACGTCGCAGCTCACCGTCACTCTTGGCCTCAGCAACTACCTTAGGTAACGCTTTTGTAAACGTGGCCGCCTAAGTTCAAATGCGTCAAAACTGCCTGTCCCCCCCACCTGCGATCATCTTTTAGTCGTTTTGTCAGTGATTGCCACACCTGTTTGGGTGCTTGTGACCACTGAGCGCCTTGCCAGTCAAAGCATGATCCCGACTGTCAAGCTCAAGACGAGACAAGAGTGTTCGACTGCAGCCTCGGCATTTACAGTACTGCGGCTCCCTTGTGCAGCATCAGGCCGTCTTTGAGTCTGCGCAGTTCATACAGAGTTCAACTCTGACGAGACAGAAAACGTTCTCCCCCATCCGCATCCAACTGCTGCTGTAAAATGAAATCAAATATTTGGCACCATCTTTTTGTTAATGACCTTTTTTATGTTGTGGATCATGAGACATCTGCCTCAGCAGGTCAAACTATACGCGCATAAGGCAGCCTCAGAAAATACCCGGGAGAAGTTGAGGGGCTGTGCGACAACGCACCCCGATGGCTTTTCGGCAGATGAGGTCAGTGCTTGTGAGCACTAAAACGTCTATTTTGGAAAATACTGTGTGAGTTATAAGATGTCATCAGCATCCAGAGGGATACTTGTGGGTTCCATGTTTGTGTTGATCGTCATGTGAATTAGTAACATGAGAAGATAAACAAGGCAAGTTCATAAAAGAGAAGCTTTGTTCTTAAGTCCCTGGTCCAATTATGGTACATTTGATTCCGTAATGTGCAAGTAAGTATCCGGCATTTGGCAACCCAAGGTGGCGGGTGGTTGGGATTAGATTACTAAACCACGACAGCGCTCAGTAACAGGATAGAAAACTGGAAAAGGGCTAGCCCACATGCCAGATTAGAAGGCCAGGCCACTAGGTCAAGTTCACTAAGTACATGAACTAGAATAACGATCTCAAGGGCCCACTGTGAATTGATTGAATTTGCTAAACAAATATGTCACTAATCTAGTTGTCTCTGGATCTTCAATGCAATTTTATATTGATTCTTGAAGTATACAAGTTTTCATATGCTAATATAAAAATAAATAAATAAATAAAATACTTCGGCCTCACAGTGCAGAGGTGCAGAGCTTGATTCTGGCTCCGGTCTTCCTATGTGGACTTTGCATGTTCTCCCCGGGTACTCCAGTTTCCTCCCACATTCCAAAAATATGTATGGCAGGTTGATTAGGCACTCCGAATTGGAGGTGTGATTGTGAGCGCGAATGGTTGTTCGTCTCTGTAAAGTCTGTCGTGCGACTGACTGACGACCAGTTCAGGGTGTAGTCTGCTTTCTGCCCTAAATCAGCTGGGATAGGCTCCAGCACCTCGAGCATGAGCGGTGTTGAAAAATGGATGACTGGATAAAACCAACGGTGTGTGATTCTTTAATTTGGGGATATAAACTCAACTAGACAAATGGGCTGCAGGTTTTCCACAACAAGAAGTATTCATTTGATCACATTGCACTGTGAGGAAGCCTTACAAGCATGCATGATAGTAAGGCTGGGGAAGAATCTTGTGAAGAATAAAATGGATACAAATAAAAAGGTGCCATCCTGTTAGATACACCAGTAGTAGTGATACAGAGTGTGACCTTGGTTGTCCTATGCTTTGGCTTTTCAGTCCTCACCAGCACCGATGAACATCCAGGGTATGGACATAGAGAGGGTGACCTCCTACAAGTACCTAGGTGTTCTTCTAAACAACAAACTGGACTGGTCTACTAACACGGACACCCTGATTAGGAAAGGACAGAGTCTTCCTACTCAGGAAACTGAGGTATTTTGGGGTTCAGGGGTCACTCCTCAAGACTTTCTATAACTCGGTGGTGGCCTCGGCCATCCATGATGGCATTGTCTGCTGGTCAGGCAACATCTCAGCCCGGTACAGAAAGACTGGAGCGACTGGTCAGGAAGGCCAGTTCTGTCCTGGGCTGCTCCATCGATACTCTCTAGGAGATGGGCAACAGGAGGATGCTAACTAAGCTAAAAGCTATGATGGACGGTCCCTCCCACGCCCTCCAGCCCGCCCTGACAGCACTTGGTAGCTTCTTCAGCCAGAGACTGTTACACCCGCGCTGCAAGAAGGAGAGATACCGACGCTCGTTCCTACCGACTGCTGTCAGGCTTCTGAATTTAAAAAAATTAATTAAAAGATGTGGGCGGCCCGGTAGTCCAGTGGTTAGCACGTCGGCTTCACAGTGCAGAGGTACCGGGTTCGATTCCAGCTCCGGCCTCCCTGTGTGGAGTTTGCATGTTCTCCCCGGGCCTGCGTGGGTTTTCTCCGGGTGCTCCGGTTTCCTCCCACATTCCAAAAACATGGCAGGCTGATTGAACACTCTAAATTGTCCCTAGGTGTGAGTGTGAGTGCGAATGGTTATTTGTTTCTGTGTGCCCTGCGATTGGCTGGCAACCGATTCAGGGTGTCCCCCGCCTACTGCCCGGAGACGGCTGGGATGGGCTCCAGCACCCCCCGCGACCCTAGTGAGGATCAAGCGGTACGGAAGATGAATGAATGAATGAATTAAAAGATGTGAAAAACAATTGTAAATAGCACTGCGACCTTATCCATATTTGTATTTATATTGCACTTAATTGAACGGTGTTTGGGTTTTTTTTCTTCTTTCTTCTTTCTACCCACAATCTTGCTGCTGTAGACGGTAAATTTCCCCAGTGTGGGACAAATAAAGGATATCTTATCTTTTGACCATACCCCCAAATTTTGTCCCAGTTTTCGTGTTTGAAAAAATTCATTTGCCTGCATAAAACAGCGACTCATTTCCTGCACTTAAGTGAGGAACTCAAGGGCTGGATGTCACACAATTTCTTGAATTTGAATGAATAATTAACAGATGTGATGGTGTTTGGTCTCAATGAGCCTTCTACATCCCAACCTGACGTCTTGTCTAAAGCAAATTGTCAGATTTGGGTTTTAATTTGAACGGTAATTTTAAAATGCACCGTAAAAATTGGTGCTGTCTCCTTTTCATTTCAGGCAGCTAGCTTCCTGCACTCAACAGTAATCGATATCTTTCTTGTTTGGACTACTGTAACACACTTTATTTTGGAGTCAGGCAGCTCAACCTCAAGTGGGTCCAGTTGCTCCAAAATGCTGCTGCTTTCCGACAAACTAGAGCTTGTAGGAGGGAGTACATAGTTCTAACTCTGGCTCCGTGTACATTTTAAAGTCAAATTTGTATTCATTATGCAGCGCTTTGTTTAAAATGTGTGCCCTATAAATAAAACTGAGTTGAGTTATTGAGTGTGACTGCTTAATAAACGCTAGTGGGACCAAATACAGTTCTACGAGTGCCCTGCGATTGGCTGGCAACCAGTCCAGGGTCTACCCCACCTACTGTCCAAAAACAGCTGGGATAGGCTCCAGCGTGCCCTGCAACCCTTGTGAGGCTGAGCAGATCAGAAAATGGATGGATGGATGGGTTCGCAAGCTCCAGGCTTAGGGATGTCCAAATATGTCAGGTCCGATTGGATCGATTGGGTTCAGCTACAGTGCATTGCATTTTGTTACTAAATGTAGGCTTTCATCAATACTATGTGACCAGATGACCTCAACTAATGCAAATGGTTCCTGGGTGCCCCCCCCCCCCAAAGAGGATTTTCTGTTTCTGGATGGGAGGTCTAAACCAGGGGATGTCATTCCTTTTTGTGAACTATGTGGGCCTGTGAAGCCCTTTGACAAACTTTCGTGGGCTGTAATAAAGTCGACTTGAGAACCAACAAAATTAATCTTATACTTTTATTCTCTATCTTCTTAGCTTTAGCTTCTTGTCGCAGATTTTTATCCACACTAAATCAGCAATAAAACCAAAAATATGTTCTCTTGTAAACAAGAAGCCTTTTGAGAACCTTTCTGCCAAAGCATTTTTTGGAGAGCATGAGGTGCAGATTACACGATGACAAAACTAATCCATGTACTTAATGGCCTTAAAGGGAGTGTACAGTATGAGCTGTGTTGAGCTGCTCTGGTCTGGGACAGCTGGGTTGAACCAGTCTGCTTTCTGCTGCCGCTGGTATGCTGTCTGTGCAGGGCTTTTGTTCCAGCCTGACAGGTCCCCGCTGTAATTAACTCCCTGAATCACCCTGCATGCTCACTCACACATACAGAAATTATGGATAGCGAGAAAGCGAAATGGGGCAAGGCAGATAGGCAAACACATGACCGGAGCATACATTTTGTTGAAAAAGATTTTCTGCAACTGAAAAATGTTCGCCACCAGCTTGCATAACTAAAACCTCTTCTACCATATAATTCGGTATCTGTATCTTTCGAATTTACAAACAGGACACCACACCATACCCTGTTGCCCTGTTTCAGTAGTTTCAGTAGTGCGACCAAGGGTGCACACTCAGTTGTTCTACTATAGTATGAATCATACGGTGACAAACTCACACTAACCACCGACATGACATTATAGGCAACTCGCAAGCCACTCCATTCAGGAAGTCCAAATATGGGTGTAGTTTCCGAGCCCCTTAAAGGAGTCCTGTATGCTAAAGTAAAAGTACGAAACTAAAGCTGACTTTATTTGTGTCACAAATCTGTATTCAGTGATTTGTTCTACTTTGATATATAGGTGGTTTGAATTTTGGGGGATAACATATCAATATCATGTAACTTGCTTTGATCCGAGGTTTTAGACAGGTGTGATACTGGTTTGGCCACCGTGTGCATGTCTGACGTTGCTCATTGTGGTCCAAGGGATGCTCAGGGAGGTTGTGTGAATGCTCAGACACATGGAAATTTGGAGGGAACATTCATTACCGCCACATTATGGCCAGCAGCGGTACTCAAAGCCAACACTTTGAATTTCCCATTCATACGTTTTTGTTACACCCTGAAATTATAGTTTGAAAGCCAGTTGAATTTTTTTTTTTACCAGCATCTTCTTCAAGGGCATATCCACTGATGGAAAATGTAAAGGTGACATTTGACTCTCCTGTTTTCAGCCTGTGGAATTTCACAAAAAGAGGGAGAAGAAATACTGTAAGACCAAAGGTGTCAGTACCGTGAACTTTAATTGCTACTCCTTCATGCGGGGTTTCCCCCTGTCTTCCGCATCTTTGTAGACAGAGGAAGATAAGCAAGGTGCTCGGATGCACGAAAAGCATCAACTTGTAAATGGTCTTCATTACTTTATGTAATCCTTTGTTAGTTGTCCGCATCACTGTGAGTTAATTATAATTTTGCTGTCATCAATCTGGCTCGCCCAAGCACTCATCCAAATGTCACTGTGCTTTGGAAGGGCTTTGGTAATCAAGAGTAAATGGTGCAGCTCATGTGGCCAGAGTGTTATAGTCAATGTGGCGCTGGATCCAACAGAACCAAGCCTTGCTGTGTATGCGTGTGTGTGTGTGTGTGTGTGTGTGTGTGTGTGTGTGTGTGTGTGTGTGTGTGCGTGCGTGTGCTTGAGTTGCCCCACTGTAAGAATTAGCTCAGCAACAACTCCTTGGGAGGAATGCCATCATAATCTTTCATTTGGCTCATCTCTCTCCCACTCTGTCTTGCAGCTTTTTTTCTTCTCACTGTTGTACTGTTTCTCTCACACTCTCAATGTGTTTTCTCTTTCCCAACATCCTGCCAACAGAATACTTTACATGAGACTAGAAAGTCATTTAAAACAGGCGCTTTCCAACCAACTCTTATATAAGTGACAATACACGCTCGCAGCAAAAGCCACAGGCATCGTTTACTCATTGATAATGGCTGAAATTAAGTCTAGCAAGGTGTGCTGAAGCCAATTATTTTGCGAGATGCTGAGACGGTCCAGTTTTCACTTCCACATGGCTTATCAAAAGGTTTGTGGGCATAAAAAGCTGATGTAGCAATCGACATTTTCACTCGTGGCTCCTTCATGTCAAATCGTTCAAACAATTACATCAGATGGTGTTTCCAAAAATGCTGCTCAAAAGAGATTGAGAATCCTTTCAAGCAGGAAGTAGCAACTTACTGGAATCAATGCGGTAACAGGGTTTAACAAGGTTGAAAATAGGCAACGCTTGTGTTCAGTCATTGGCGTGACGACAGGCCACCATCAACGATCATGACAGTGAAACACACACTGCACAAAAGGTATTTTGGAGTCTTTTTCTGCTTAGAATATGTACATCACAAAAACCTCTGGTGGCTATTCCACCACCACAAAATGGAAAACGTGTCACCGAAAGCCAAAGAAAGAGCAAAGATTTAATCCACTGATTCTGGTTAAACTGAGGTCAAGTGGTGTGCGCTGATGGATCACAAGACACGATGTGTCAGTTGAGCGTCGGTCTACTCTCTTTGTGTTAAGAGCTTATTTTGGCAAAAGGTCAATTGATCTCACACTGAAATTAGAATATAATTTTATAAGAACTAATGAATCATTTTCTTTGTATGATTCTTGTAACGTTATTGTGTTTGTTTTTTAAGCTATGGGCTGGGCCTCTACTGTGGTGAAAGTACAAGAATCTGCGTAGAATGAGGGTCGGGTTTCTGATATTTTATGTCTTTACAATTCAAGCTAGCTGCTAGTTGCCAGTCTAAAAGTGATGTGGAGGATCAGCACCAAACCAAATGCACAAAGCCAGTAGTCAAATGAGGGCGGCTGCAACAACACTGCCTTCTATTGTACTTTTGATTCTCCTCCGCAAGAATGTCTCCCACTACTCATGTTAACTACATGTTCCATGTCTACATTATGCTGCAGCTTTCATTTGCATCTCTTGCTTCAAGGCATTAGCCTGGCAACAATGCTTGCGTTTGGTTTGTGTCGCATGTTCAAAGTGCCCCAAACAATGTATTCATCATGGCTAAAAAAAAGGTTAACAATAATGTCCCTTTTAACTGTAAATGATTAGAAAATACACTTTTGAAACAGCGCAAAGCTTAAGAAAAAATTGTCGCGGACCTCCTTGACACCCTGAAGTCCTCTTTGGCATGCTGGGATGTCAAGGTTTCAAAGGAAGAACTCCTGGAAATTCAACTCACAAAAGAGAACAGGGTAACTAGGCGCCTGCAATGCCGGGGGGGGGGGGGGGGGGGGGGGGTGTCACCTTTTTTTTGTGTCACTGTCTGACTCATGCTTGTGCTGACGTGATCAAATGATTTGTTTGCATAATGCCACGTGGACACAGTAATGTCCAATTTTGATGGGTCTTGTGTGAAAGACAAATAGGAAATAAGAAAGGCAAATAAATCCTGGCTCTAGCGTGACATCCCTGATTTGCAGTGTTGTGTCCAAGGACCGGCAACCCGAGGCCAAGGCCAAGGCCAAGGACTTGAGAAATTTTCCGAGGCCAAGGACCAAGGAATTGCTTCCGAGGCCAAGGCCAAGGACCAAGGACTGATTTTGAAACTGAGGCCTAGCCGAGGACATGTATAAAACAATGCTATCATGCCACTTGGCAGGTCTTCATGATTTGCAACACCCCTCCGTCATAACCCTTTGCACTCCCGAACGCTTGAATGAAGTGTTTATATTCAAATAGTAGAACAGTCAGGGTACGTGTTATTTATACTGAGAAAAACAAAAATAAAAGCATATGATATACATTTATGAATTACTGTTTTAGTGCAGTAGTTTCTTAATATGAAGTAAATCAACACTCAACAGGCATGACATGGCACGGAACACAAGTTGAGAAATGACTGCATAGAAGTCAATCACTGACTGCAGAAAAAGCGGTAATCTCTCAGTGATCATTTTACAGTTTACCGGCAGCGAGTCCATGGGACTCGCTGATCAGAAAAGTATGAGTGCCATTATGCATTGAGAGAGTCCCAAATTTCGAATTCTCAATCAATCAATCTCATATCAATCAATCTCATATCAATTGCATATGATAACAACACAAACAACAACATACAATTATAAACAAATGCTGCAAAAATGTAAATAATTCAGGAGCAGGCCTGAGGATGTCGGAAATTCATGGTAACCATTTTTCGGTTCTGTCGGATTACCCAATGGGAAACCCCGATAAACGTTCATCATGGGAAACCATTTTTCTATTTTGACTGATATTGATAATCAAGAATTCCGAAACTCAAACGTGTAATGTTTCAAGGGTCAATGTTTGAAAACTATGCATTAACAATGAACATTACATCAGCAGCTGTGTTCTCCAGGTTTATTCCAAAAATTAAATGGATTAAAAACTGGTGTACTCATGTGGCATCATCAGAGTATTTTTTCCAATCTCACACTGCAAGACGCCTTCTCATTAAGGCCACTCCTATCCTGTCTGGAAGAAATCAAAACCTGGATGGCACAAAATTTCTTGAAATTCAACGAAAAGAAGACAGAGGTGATATTGTTTGGTCCCAGTGGCCCTTGTACATCCCATCCTGTAGACTTGGGCCCCCTGTCTCCTTATCTGAAATCAACAGTCTCAAACTTGGGCCTTAAACTGGACAGAGATTTCAAACTCGATCGGCAAATTGGTGCCGTTGTTAAATCCAGCTTCTTTCACCTTAGACAGCTGGCCAAAATAAAACCTCTCCTCTCACATGAACACTTTTGAGACAGTAATTCATGTCTTTGTCACATCCCGGCTCGATTACTGCAATGCCCTTTACTTTGGAGTCAGTCAGTCCTCCATTAAGCGCCTTCAGCTGGTCCAGAATGCCGCTGCTCGCCTCTTGACTAGCACTCGTAAGAGGGAGCACATAACTCCTACTCTGGCATCCCTTCACTGGCACCCCATTCATTCTAGAGTTATTTTCATGATCCTCCTCTTTGTTTTCAAATCTCTGAATAATCTTGCGCTACCTTACATCTCTGAGCTCATCCGCCCCTACACACCTGCCCGGCGCCTCAGGTCTGTGGACCAGACTTTGTTAGAAGTACCAAGAACTAAACTGAGGCTCAGAGAGGATCGAGCCTTTTCTGTTGCTGGTCCCTCTATCTGGAACTACCTCCCACTGAACATCCGGCAAGCCTGCTCGCTGCCCATCTTCAAAGCCCTCCTCAAAACTCACTTGTATTCTTTGGCATTCGACTCAGCATGACTTAGATTTGACCGGCAATCCAAGGCCAAGGACTTGACTCCCAGGACCAAGGACTTGACTCCGAGGCCAAGGCCGAGAACCAAGGACTGCCCCTCTGTCCTCGAGCCAGTCCTCGAGGCCAAGGACCGGCTCGAGAAACACATCTCTGCTGATTTGCCAATTTTACAGTTTGAAAGGGACTTACTGGACATTAGAGCAATCAAGTCAAGCCCAACCATTTGCAGGGATAGGGACCATGCCCTTCTGGGAATAGTAAAAAAATGAGTGAATAAGTAATACCATTTCAATAATGCTTAAACTACAGCTGTCAGTGGCAAATATTTTTTTTAAAACGGATAAGCAAACATTTTTTTTTTAGTCGTCACCTTACCGTGGTGGAGGGGTTTGTGTGTCCCAATGATCCTAGAAGCTAAGTTGTCTGGGGCTTTATGCCCCTGGCAGGGTCACCCATGGCAAACAAGTTCTAGGTGAGGGGCCAGACAAAGCACGGCTCAAAGACCCCAATGATGATTGCAATAAATGGATCTAGGTTTCCCTTGCCCGGACGCGGGTCACCGGGGCCCCCCTCTGGAGCCAGGCCTTGATGTGGGGCCCGTTGGCAAGCGCCTGGTGGCCGGGCCTACACTCATGGGGCCCGGCCGGGCACAGCCCGAAGAGGCAACGTGGGTCCCCCTTCCCATGGGCTCACCACCCATGAGAGCGGCCAAAGGGGTCGGGTGCAATGTGAGCTGGACGGCAGCCAAAGACGGGGACCCTGGCGGTCCGATCCTCGGCTGCAGAAGCTAGCTCTTGGGACATGGAATGTCACC
The DNA here is from genome assembly GCF_025434085.1 of Hippocampus zosterae. NCBI lineage: Eukaryota > Metazoa > Chordata > Actinopteri > Syngnathiformes > Syngnathidae > Hippocampus > Hippocampus zosterae. The sequence continues at coordinate 16,433,090 of NC_067452.1, forward strand.
TCTCTGGCAGGGAAGGAGCCCGAGCTGGTGTGTGAGGCAAAGAATTTCCGACTGGATATAGTCGGACTTGCCTCCACTCACAGCCTGGGTTCTGGTACCAGTTCTCTCGAGAGGGGTTGGACTCTCTTCCACTCTGGAGTTGCTCACGGTGAAAGGCGCAGAGCAGGTATGGGCATACTCATTGCCCCCCGGCTCAGTGCCTGTACATTGGGGTTCACACCGGTAGAAGAGAGGGTTGCCACGCTCCGCCTTCGGGTGGGTGGACGGGTCCTGACTGTTGTTTGTGCATATGCACCAAACAACAGCTCAGCATACCCACCCTTTTTGGAGTCCTTGGAGGGCGTGCTGGAGAGTACTCCTGCTGGGGAGTCCCTTGTTCTGCTGGGGGACTTCAATGCTCACGTGGACAATGACAGTGAGACCTGGAGGGGCGTGATTGGGAGGAACGGCCCCCCGATCAGAACCCGAGTGGTGTTTTGTTATTGGACTTCTGTGCTCGTCACGGATTGTCCATAACGAACACCTTGTTCAAGCATAAGGGTGTCCATATGTGCACTTGGCACCAGGACACCCTAGGCCGCAGTTCGATGATCGACTTTGTAGTTGTATCATCGGATTTGCGGCCGCTTGTTCTGGACACTCGGGTGAAGAGGGGGCGGAGCTGTCAACTGATCACCACCTGGTGGTGAGTAGGCTCCGATGGTGGGGGAAGATGCCGGTCAGTCCTGGCAGACCCAAACGTATAGTGAGGGTTTGTTGGGAGCGTCTGGCGGAATCCCCTGTCAGAAGGAGTTTCAACTCCCACCTCCGACAGAGCTTTTCCCATGTTCCGGGGGACGCGGGGGACATTGAGCCCGAGTGGACCATCTTCCGTGCCTCTATTGTTGAGGCGGCCAATCTGAGTTGTGGCCGTAAGGTGGTTTGTGCCTGTCGTGGCGGCAACCCCCGTACTCGCTGGTGGACACCAGCAGTAAGGGATGCCGTCAAGCTGAAGAAGGAGTCCTATCGAGCCTTTATGGCCTGTGGGACCCCAGAGGCAGCTGACGGGTATCGACTGGCCAAGCGGACCGCGGCTTCGGTGGTCGCCGAGGCAAAAACCCGAGCGTGGGAAGAGTTCGGTGAGGCCATGGAAGCCGACTTTCGGACGGCTTTGAGGAAATTCTGGTCCACCATCCGACGTCTCAGGAGGGGGAAGCAGTGCACCAGAGGCGTGTCCTGGTTGACACGCCTCTGCAACATTGCGTGGTCAACAGGGAGAGTGCCTCTGGATTGGCAGACCGGGGTGGTAGTCCCTCTTTTTAAAAAGGGGGACCGGAGGGTGTGTTCCAACTACAGAGGGATCACACTCCTCAGGCTCCATGGTAAGGTCTATTCAGGGGTGCTGGAGAGGAGGGTCCGTCAGGAAGTCAAGCCTCAGATTGAGGAGGAGCAGTGTGGTTTTCGTCGCGGCCGTGGAACAGTGGACCAGCTCTACACCCTTAGCAGGGTCCTTGAGGGTATGTGGGAATTCGCCCAACCAGTCTACATGTTGGGGTCCTCCTTGTGGGTCCTGGCCTTGCCGTGGCAAGGAGGCTTGTGTGTTCCAATGATCCGGAGAGCGTTACCGTCTGGAGCTTGCTCCAGGTAGGGTCTCCCTTGGCGGGCCGGTTTTCGGGGAGGTTCCAGACTAACAAGGTCCCAACGGTGTGTCGGTACGCCGCTGAGATGGCAGCCCCATCATCCGACTATCCTGCAGAGGGCCAACAACCCACTCAGGAGAAATTAATTGTTACGAAACCGACCAGAAGAAACCAGACTGCCCAAACCGAGACAAGACATAGGAACGCCCCCGACCAACGAGTACGGATTGACCTACGCCTGAAGAGGCGCATTGCCACATGGAACGTCCGAACGCTTCTTCGGCTTGGAGCTCCTTTACTGCTGTCCTTGGAGCTCTCCCGCTACAAAATCACCATGGCGGGTCTTTGTGAATCAAGATGGCAAGGCAGCGACGAAATTACAGCAGGAGAACACAGCTTCATATGGAGTGGCCCTGAAATCCGGACGGGCCTCCATGGAGTTGCGCTGGCCATGTCCAAACATACACGGCAATCACTTATCAGCTGGATCCCAATTAATCGACTCCTGTCTGCACGGTTCCTCCACAGACATGGCAAGATGACAGTCATCGTTGCTTATGCCCCCACGGAACTCGCCGATGATACAGTGAAGGACACCTTCTTCGACCAACTCCATCAGGTCGTTAGCCAAACCCCACCACATGACATCGTCATCATCCTCACGGACGCCAATGCAACCTTCTCTTCTTCCTCCAGAGAAGGACCATCTCACCAAACCCCCACACAACCCATTGGCACCACCTCTGTCGATAACACCACAAATGATAACGGCAAACGTCTGCTTCTCCTCTGCCATTCAAATAACCTCTGTATCACCGACACATGGTTCCACCGCAAGCAGATCCATCACTGGACCTGGTATAGCCCTGATGGAAGAACCCGGAAGGCGATAGACCATATCATCATCTCCCGCCGCTGGCGATCCTCTGTCACCAACTGCAGGGTCTTCAGAGGTGCACAGTTGGGCAACACTGACCACCGCCTGTTGGTTTCCCAGCTAAGACTTAAAATACGACCAGACCCATCTATCAGGCCACAGCCACGCTTAATGTCTTCCAGACTCTGCGACCCCACCATCGCCTCCGCATATCGCCGCTCCATCACCAACGCCTTCACCGCTCTGGCCGTTGATGACATCGCAGACTGGGAGACTTTCAAATTAAAGGTCAACCAGTCTGCCCAGGACGTATTGGGAAGATCAAGATCTCTTCCCAAACAACCATGGATCTCACAGCCAACCCTCGACATCATTGACCGCCGCCGTGCTGCTCGCCTGCGCGGTGATATCACAGAGTACCGGAGGCTCAATGCAGCACGGAATGCGGCAATTGCAACTGACAGGGAGAGATACTGGGGAGAAGAGGCCGAACGCATGGAATCAGCAGCACAGCACAACGACCTTAGACAGGTCTTTCAAATGCTGCGCCAAGCCCGCATCGGACCACACATCAAGACCGCCCTCATGAAGGATGCCAGTGGAAATCGCATCACCACTGAAATAGACTGCCTTGAACTCTGGAAAGAGCACTTCAGCAACCTCCTTCATCACCCTCCAGTTCCCACCGACCTCCGTCTTGTCACTGCTGCCAACTCTACCACCCCCAACCCCAACTGCAAAACTGACCAAGTCACAATCGACGAGGTCAGAGCAGCAATAAAATCACTAAAAAATCACAAGGCCCCTGGAATCTGTGCCATCACCGCAGAGCTGCTCAAAGAAGGTGGTGACTCCATGGCCCAGTGGCTCACCCACATCATTAACCAAGTGTGGGTGGCAGAACAGCCCCCGCAGACTGGACCCGAGGCATCATCCTGCCATTCTGGAAGAGGAAAGGCGACAAGCAACTCTGCAGCAACTACAGAGGCATCTCACTGCTCTCCATACCCGCAAAACTGTTCACCCGGATCCTTCTCACCCGCGCCCTTCCCGCCATTCGAAGCCATCGCTGCCCCCAACAAGCTGGCTTCATGCCCAACCGGTCCACCATAGATCACATCTCAGCAGTTAGACTCATTGTTGAGAAGGTTAGAGAGTTTCGGAAGGACCAACATCTTTTTATTGCCTTCATAGATCTCAAAGCTGCCTTTGATACAGTCGACCACCTCTCCCTATGGAACATTCTGAAATACCTTGGAGTGCCACCCAAAATGACCACATTGTTCCAGCGACTCTACAACAACTCGGAGAGCTGTGTTCGTGTGAATGGGAAGGACTCAGAGTGGTTCCCCATTAACAGCGGGGTCAGACAGGGCTGCGTGGCCGCTCCTGATCTATTTAACTGTGTCATTGACCACCTTATGATCCGAGTCCGGGAGCAAATCTCAGGCGTGTCGCTCGGCAACTTCCACCTGACCGACCTTGAATACGCTGATGACACCACCCTGTTCAGCAACTCCCTCCAACACCTCAGCAGTGTCCTCTCCATATACCAAACAGAAGCAGCAAAGCTGGGCCTCCAAGTAAGCTGGCAGAAAACCAAACGTATGTATATCGGTGACGGACCCAACCCCTCCCCCCTGATTTTTGGCACAGACGAAGTGCAATTTGTCAACTCCATCATCTACCTGGGCTCCACTATTACCAGCAGCGGCGATCTCAAGCCAGAGATTGACCGCAGACGCGCACTCGCGGCCGCGGCAATGCAGTCACTGTGGCGGCCCCTCTGGCGCCACCACTCAGTGTCCCAAAAGACCAAGATACGCATTTATAACGCAGCAGTTCTTCCCATCCTCCTGTATGGTGCAGAATCCTGGCCATTAAACAAGATCCAGGCCAAGAGGATCGACGGCTTTGACAGCAGGTCACTAAGAACCATCTTGCACATCAGATGGCACCTCCATGTTTCCAACTCAGACCTCCGAAAACATACCCTTCAGCCCCCTGCATCCCAACTGGCCGCTCAGAGGCGCATCCGTTGGCTTGGTCATCTCCTCCGATTACCCCCGGAACACCCAACTCGTGCCATCTTCTCATTTGATCCAGCGACAGCCGGCTGGAAAAGGCCACGCGGCAGACCCCACACCAGATGGCTTGATGTCATCAGAGAAGATCTCAAACACCAGGGCCTTACCCTGGAGGATGCAGCGGACCTGGCCCATGACCGTGGTCATTGGCGGACCCTGGTGAAGCTGATCGGCTCTACGCACTGCGACGACCCAGCCGAATGAGACTGGGCCCCCGCATCGCAAGAGCATTATTATTATTATTATTAGTCTACATGTGTTTTGTGGACTTGGAGAAGGTGTTTGACCGTGTCCCTCGGGGAGTTCTGTGGGGGGTACTTCGTGGGTATGGGGTACCGAACCCCCTGATACGGGCTGTTCGGTCATTATACCACCGATGTCAGAGTTTGGTTCGCATTGCCGGCAGTAAGTCGGGATCGTTTCCAGTGGGGGTAGGACTCCGCCAAGGCTGCCCTTTGTCGCCGATTCTGTTCATAACCTTTATGGACAGAATTTCTAGGCGCAGCCGAAGCGTTGAGGGGGTCCGTTTTGGGGGCCTCAGTATTGCATCCCCGCTTTTTGCAGATGATGTGGTGCTGTTGGCTCCTTCAATCGGCGCTCTCCAACTCTCACTGGAGCGTTTCGCAGCCGAGTGTGAAGCGGTTGGGATGAAAATCAGCACCTCCAAATCTGAAACCATGGTCCTCAGTCGGAAAAGGGTGGAGTGCCCCCTCCGGGTCGGGGAGGAGATCTTACCCCAAGTGGAGGAGTTCAAGTATCTTGGGGTTTTGTTTACGAGTGGGGGTAGGAGGGAGCGGGAGATCGACAGGCGGATCGGTGCAGCGTCTGCTGTGATGCGGACGTTGTATCGGTCTGTCGTGGTGAAGAAGGAGCTGAGCCAAACGGCAAAGCTCTCAATTTACCGGTCGATCTACGTCCCAACCCTCACCTATGGTCACGAGCTATGGGTCGTGACCGAAAGAACGAGATCCCGGATACAAGCGGCTGAAATGAGTTTTCTCCGCAGGGCTCCGGGCTCTCCCTTAGAGATAAGGTGAGAAGCTCAGTCATCCGGGAGGGGCTCAGAGTCGAGCCGCTTCTCCTCCACATCGAGAGGAGCCAGATGAGGTGGCTTGGGCATCTGATTCGGATGCCTCCTGAGCGCCTCCCCGGTGAGGTGTTCCGGTCATGTCCCACCGGGAGGAGACCCCGAGGAAGACCAAGGACACGCTGGAGAGACTATGTCACCCAGCTTGCCTGGGAACGACTCGGGATCCCCCAGGGAGAGCTGGAAGAAGTAGCTAGGGAGAGGGAAGTCTGGGCTTCCCTGCTAAAGCTGTTGCCCCCGCGACCCGGCCCCGGATAAGCGGTAGATGATGGATGGATGGAAGCAAACATTTTAAAAAACATTTTGCAATTGATCATTTTTAAAAATTCTGTAGGTTTTATAACTAATTATTGTCAGTATGGTGACCAAAAGACAACATTTAAGCAAAATCACATGAGATGGAATGATGTTGTACTCAGCAACCTTTTAGAAACTTCCCTTCTGGTTAGGTCATGGTTTTCCATGTTTTTTTGCAAATGTCTTACTTTGATGAAACAGAATAGATAATCATGTTGTTTTCATGAAGGACTACAGAAAGCAGAAAATCATGACAGCTGAGGACTGAAAACAGTGGACTTGGACAATTTTAAGTTGAACAATAGCTCTAAACTGAACATTCGGCAAGCCTCCACGCTGCCCATCTTCAAAGCCCTCCTCAAAACTCACTTGTATTCTTTGGCACTCGACTCAGCCTGACTTAGATTTGTTCTTGGTTTTACTGCTTGGTGCTTTCTACCGCCTTTATTACCGATTTGTCTTACTGTTTATTGTGCATGTTAAATTGCTCCATGTACAGCACTTTGTATGCAGCGATGGCTGTTTGAAAGTGCTCTATAAATACTGTTGACTTGACTTGACTTAAAATATTATTTGATGAATAAACTAGTTGTAGATTAATTTGACAACCAATTAATTGTTTATTAATCGATTCATCTTGACACCTCTGGTTTGAATTGTAAATATTCTATGTATTGTATATTATATACTCTGATGCTGAAATTTCAATATAATTTTAAATTCATCTGACACATCACCTTAATAAATTAATTGCTCCATTGGTTTTCCAAAAATGTAAGAGAAGTGCGCATGTGCATGTGGCGCTCCTTAACATCCGATAACAACCCAGGCTAAACCTAGCTCCTCCCAGGCAGACAAAAATCAATTCAACATGCTTCCGAGAAAGTTCTTGTTAGCCAGAGCTTTGAATGTTTAGCACTTTAGTGTGTTATAAAATGAGCAGACCATTTTCAGAGACAAGCTCAGGATAGGTGCCACAAAACAAAAACATGAATTTGAGAATAGCGAAGGACTAATGGGCAAGGGTTCGTTGTAGAAAAGAGAAGTCGTGATACCTGAAGTTCACACCAAGCCACCTCCACCCAGGTTTCAGTGTCGAGGCCTTTGTAGACGGTCTTGAAAGCTCCTCTTCCCAGCTCAATATCAAACTTGAGGAACCTGCCTCCAGGAGACGTGGCCACAGCTTTCATCTCCGCCTCCTCCTCCTGCTCGCGCTCCCTCTCTTTCCCTTTTGGGGTGGGCGAAGAAGGAGGGCCATCCTTGCCAGGCTCCTGGTCACTGGGGCAGGATGGATCCTGGCGCAGGCCAGTGCAGGACACGGTTCCTTGCTGTTGGGCACTGCCGCTGAAGACTGGATCAAAGGAGTGAATATCAAGCTTGGGCGCGCTATGCGGAGCTTCTGCGAGAGCCACGTCATGGTCCTCCTCACAAAGCTCCACGCTCTTTCTGAAAAAGCGCTTCTCTCTCCTCTGACTTTTCTGGCCTGTGTCAAGCGGCAAGGTTGAGAAGAAGGTTTCAGGCGTGAGGCAGGCCACCACAGCCTCCTGATGAGCTTCTCCTGTCCCTCCATGCTCTTCTCCTGTCCTCCCCCAGCCCTGAGCCTGAGATGGGAGGATGTCGGAGGGGGTGCTGCTTGGCCTGTCCCTCTGTGTGTCGGCACCACCATGCTGCTCAAAGTCCTCTTCCATCTGTCCATCTGGTTTCTCCGACGAGTCCTCTGTGCCTGTGGGCTCTCCTGGGTCGGTAGCCATATTTTTTTTTCCTCAGTCCGCCGAGACCTCCTTTGTAGCGTTCCTCCTCTGTCAGTCCCCGTCTCTCTCTCACTAGACTTTTTTTTTCTGTGCTCAAACTAGTGACCCAAATCCACCTTCGTCCCTCTCTCGTTCAACATTTCTTCAACAGTGAGATCACCGGAGAGTGGTTTATGTCCTGACTTTCCTTTTAAGTATCTTCTACATTTTCTTCTAGATCCACTTGAGGTCACCAATAAGCACTCCTTCAAGGCCTTATGAAGACACTCAAATAGGGTATTTCCACAAGCCTGCCGGAAGGGATGGTGTCTTCCAGCGACTGTCTTCACCTGAAGCCTGCAAGACAACAAAAACAACACAGACAATTAAGATGCTGAGAAGCACCATCTTGTTATCAGGTAGTTGCAATGCAATACAGTCCATGCGAGCCTCTTTTCATTTCCAGTGGGATGACCATCAAACAGATCTGACAGAGATCTTTTTTTTCTTTATTCTCATTCAAAGTTTGAAGTCAAGATGGCGCCCGAGTAGGCAGCCGTCAGCAAGTGCTCTCATGAGCCTTGCTTTTTTTGTTGTTTTTGTGTTTCTTTTGTCACTTTGTGTTTGTTGTTACGTCGTGTGGACTTGATGTGGACCTTTTTCAGCATTTTTTGGCCACGACATTCATCAAGGAGGAGACTCTGTGCTTGGTGGTTGCGCCTTCTCGGCAGCATGGGTATACCAGCACTGTTTTTGACTGGAGGAATGTCTGCGCCATTTGACTGTCGTTGCTGGACAGTCCCGGGGCGCTTGTGTCTTGCGCCTGTAATGGGCAGCATTTTTCACAGCCCCGCTTTGTTCAGCGGAGAGATCGGTGCTGTTGAACGGTCTGCGGCTGGATGGATGGAGGTCTTGAGGAGTCGACGATGAGAAGAAAGGAGCGTTGGCGCGGAGTGCCGATGCGGATTTGGAGCTGGGAGTCGCGGCTTGGAGTTTGAAGCGGATTACGTGGGACAGGAGAAGTGAACTAATCTCTTTTCGTCAATGGATGCTACAGCTTTGTGTTTGCTTTCAAAACTTAGCTTGTAGCAGACGTGTGCACATTTTCAGCATGACGTCTCTGATCCACTGGAGAAAGGACACTTTGATCCTCTCCTCTTTCATCTAGAACTGCTTCAGACAACAAAGTGTATGCAGAAAATTGGTGAAGATTGAACGACTGTCTGTGTCCTATGTGTTGTCTTATGTTTTTTTTTGTTATTTTGACTTCAAAATGGCGCCGCGAGAGTGGCTGCCTTTCCAGCAGCTCCTATATTTTGTTGTTCTACTTCTTACTTTCATAACTTTGCTGCTGTGAATTGGGAATTTCTCCATTGTGAGACTAATAAAGGTTTTCTTATCTTATCTTATCTTATCTTATCAAAGTTTGTTTGATCTGCAACGCAAAGGTGGTCTTGTCAGAGAAAGAGAATCTGGAGCACCAGGAGGAGCATTTTCAAATGGTTCAAAAGCTAGTGCTGTTTCTGTATTGAACACACTACAAAAGTGCACCCATGCCTCCCTGGGTCAGGTCTCCCACTAAGGGAGTGATATCCTTTTTTACAAACTCAATCTTGACTTGTATCTAGTTTATTTTTCTGTTTTATTCATGTCAGTGACCATTATGGCTGTTGCTCATCATGGCACCATTGTCCTGACTGTGTTGATGTGATCGTGACACTGGTACGGGGTAGTGTAATGTTGGGCATTCATTCATTCATTCATTCATCTTCCGAACCGCTTTATCCTCACTAGGGTCGCGGGGGGTGTTGGAGCCTATAAATAGGCTATATATATCACAATATACGGTCATCCCCTTGCTATGTCGCGCTTCATTTATCGCGGTTTCAGTACATCACTTTTTTTTCACAGTACTATATTTATGAAAAAATAATAATGCCGAATGACTCAGAGGTTTTGCACATGCCTGTACGCATGATTTGTTCCTGGCGCAACGTCGGCCAATGACACCACAAGTGAGCTGATTAGCTGTGCATCTTCGCACCCCCGCCCAGCACCTTCCTTTGTATCTCGTCACTCTGTTGAAGTTATTTTCATTTAAGGTACTCGTACTTTTACTCGGTTATCTCTTCCTTTACTAGACTGGCAGCAGTTCTATTCTGATCATTAAATATGGACGAAGAACTATGGACTTCTTCAGTGTAAATATTTCATGTGCAACGTAGCTGACAAAGTGTACTGAAAGTAAAACATCCATCTATCCATTTTCCGAACCGCTTAATCCTCACTAGGGTCACGGGGGGTGCTGGAGCCTATCCCAGCCGTCTACAGGCAGTAGGCGGGGGACACCCTGAACCGGTTGTCAGCCAATCGCAGGACACACAGAGACAAACAACCAAGCGCGCTCACACTCACACCTAGGGACAATTTCCTGTGTTCAATCAGCCTGCCATGCATGTTTTTGGAACGTGGGAGGAAACCGGAGTACCCAGAGAAAACCCACGCAGGCCCGGGGAGAACATGCAAACTCCACACAGGGAGGCCGCAGCTGGAATTGAACCCGGTACATCCGCACCGTGAAGTCGACGTGCTAACCACTGGACTAAAGGGCCGCCCTGGAAGTAAAACAGTGAAGTGATTATATGGAGCTTTGAAAAAGCATCTGAAAGCTTTTGGTGAAAGGACATCCAGGGTTGCTGTTGAGTAGATCTTGTATACATCAATCTTGGTTTTACTTATTTCCATCATTATCAAACATGACTAAATGCCACTCATACATAAGCAACAAGTCTAAAAAATATCTGGTAAAATTGAAAACAGATGCTTTAAACACTGCCTGTGCTCTAAATCAAGAGGGGAAACGACAAGTAAAAGCAGGTAGCGTGAGATGCTAATGTCGCAGTGTACATCACAAACAGATGACCTCAAATGCATGACACAATCCACCGAAGATCAAGAAGTCATTTGTTCACAACAAATAAGTGAAATAAGCCTCATAGAAGCAACACGTTAGCCTAACCCTAAGTTAAAGTAACGCAGTATTTTCTTACCACCACCGTCCTTTGAGAGAAAGAAGCCAGTCTAAGAGTTCATCCTTTGATGCTGGCTGAAAAGAGGTCACGGGAGGTGTGCTGACGGCTTGCATTACATAATGATGTCACATATGAATGACAGTTTCAACTCCCCATAAATGTTTAGGGGTTGCTTTGTGGTCACTCTGTTAGGGTCAGAGTATCGCCACAGTGGAAGTGAAGAGCGGGATACAGGTCGGTGTATGAACTCACATTTACGACTCCTCACGTTTGACAACCAAACATGTGGATCAGTAAAGGGCCACTGTTGTCAGGTAGCCCCGTCTCAGGTTGCAGCCCTCCTACACCGCATCCACCAGGAACGTTTGTGCGTGCCATAGAAATTACATTTCTATGGCACGCAATTTGCAAAGAATGTCGCACTACGAAGCCATAAAACGGCAGCACCACAAATATGCAGACCACTTAAAACGATGGCACCACATCACCGACAAGTTTCCCGTCCCCTCCCCGCGCCTCCCCGTCCAGTTCCTCGTTGGACACCGGAGAAACTCTTGGCAAACCAGGTCAGGATCAGAAAAAAAATCACCTCTTATTTTGGGGGTCCCCTTGCATTGTGACCACGCAAGGAAAAACTATATATGGATGACTCTTTTGGACATTTCATTTTGACATTCAGTGAGAGTGGTCTGTGTACGCTACAATACACACAGCAGCTTTGAGGCTGTGACTGCCACATTGTTTCAATTGTATTTTTTTCTGTCCTATGGAGATGGATATTTCATATAAGACACTCAGTGAGTAGTCTGTTTGTGTTTACACTACAGCAACAGCTGTGAGTCTCAGGTGCCAAATTGTTTACATTTTCTTTGCACAAAACCCAATTGTGAAAGGGCTTAAAATAAGTTGTTTTACACGTTCTACTGTTTATAAGGAATAAAGTGGTCTACTTTTTGCAATACCATACTGAATTCCATCTTTTTTTAAACTTTTTTCTTTGCGTATTTGCATCATGTTTAATTGCACAATATCACAACAAATTGCACTGTATCGTATCGGATCATGTTGATTTGAACTAAATGTGTATCGCGTCGTATCACATCGTGAAGACGGTGAAACGTATCGCATCGTGTCGCCAGAAAATTCCATGTATCGTATAAGTATCGCATCGCTGGTAGTGCATCGAGATGTGTATCGAATCGTCCTCAGTGCTGAGATTCACATCCCTAGTGGCTATGATGTAACATGAGTGCAGAAGAACAAATCATACACTCAGGACTTTTGTCCCACAATCGGAATGATCAGAGACGCGCTGTAGCGTACAATTTAAAGGTGACATCCAGTATTTGAACTGTTTGTATAAAAATAGTGCCCGACTATCCATCAGCTGTGAAAATACACAAACAAGTAAATGTTCTGTGAGCTGTCCGTCTCCAAAACTGTTCAAATTCTTCTGAATTATGCCAGATTAGTGAAGTTCATTTGCATGTGAATACTGTTTCTGGCCCCATGATTTAGCAGCTACACTGGGCGAAGATTCGCCAATCACAAGCGGTGCTCGGAGTCCAGCCATTTGCCACATGAATAAATCAGGTACACAAATCTTGATCAGCAGCTTGGTGCTCAAGAGTTGCCACCACCAGTTAAAGTGCTATGGAAACTTACTTGGAAACTCACTTTTCTTTTCTTCACACTGAGCGAGGAGTACCTCTCACTTTGTGGCAATGCCCTTATGATGCCTTGGGTTTTCACGAAAAACGAAAGCCGCACTCCGTAGCGCACGGATGAAGTGTAAGCATCGGCTTATTATTTGTATGACATGAGACAACTCCCTCACCCACCAAAAAAAAAAGTGCTTTCAGCTTGTTACAAGTGAATGTGCGATACAATGATAAAATGTAATCCCTTATCCTTCGTGTATTTTAACCAAAATGTCAACAAAGAAGAAGAGCCCAGTTGCTTGTATATTCAATCTTTGCGAAATGTCAGAGACCTATAATTAAGACACCAGCAGGGGGTGAAAAAAAAGAAGAACCTTCCTTAATCTCACAGCGGGAGCACAAACACAAATCGTTGTTGACCACAAGTGCATTACAACTGGCAAAATGTTACTTTAACTGAGAGTAGTGTGCACAGGAAGAGTTTTGTACACTGCAAAGACAATAGTGAGTAAGTCTAATGTGAACGAGGACATTCAATCGAGCAAGATGCTATGGAAACGCACTGACTGACTTTGGGGTTCAAGAAGGATGTGGGGACTATTCCGGTTGAACACAACTAACGCCACAAGAGGCAAATTGCCTTGGAGGAAGGAGTTTATTGGCCTCAGGGCAAGGAGTTGCCATCAAATCCACATACCGGACCGAGTTATCACAGAACGTCAACATAGTTCAACCCATCACTGTCTCGCAAATCACGCATACAATCACACGCACGCATGCATGCGCACACACAGTCTCCATTCTGTACACACAAATGGTAAACACATAGGCAAGCTAAAAAAAACATTGTACTTCCACCTCTTTCCTTTTCCTCCTTATGAGCATCAACAAGGAGTGCATACTTTTATTTGCATTTCACATTTTTTGGATTGTGAACAGGATTACAGACACAAAAAAATTGGAAAATGTCCATAATAGTATTATCTAGCAGGCTAAAATGCTAGCTGCTCAAATTAAGTTGCACAGAGGCTTTTCAAGCCTTTTTATCTATAATGCCTATTTTTTGACAGAAATGCAAAGCTTAAGTTATAATTTACATTTGTTTGAAACTGCTCCACTTTTAAAAGTTTCTCGACACTAACATAGTTTGCTGCCATGCATAATGTGAAGTAAAGAAATTAAAACTGTTGATCATACAAAAAGGGAAAGCAAAAGGTTATTCGTTATTCAGTGAAATCTATGTAGTTTATTCAATTGCAGTACACAATTACTTTATAGAATTTTTATTAGGATACTCGAATACTTAAATAATTGACAGCTGCATGTTTCATGTTACACTTGATAATTGTTTTTTTTCTTTTTAAACACATACCTGTACGTAGTTAGCATTTATCCACATTCATCAATGAAGATGGTGCATTGTGAACTTGACATAAAATTCAACTAATCAACGCAGGTCCATATTTGATTTTACAATGGACAGATGGGCATTTCATAGATGATGTTAAAAAAATGAATTTGTAAAGTAGTCTTTGACTCTCGTTTTTAAGTTTATTATGAAATTGATCATTTTATTGATAAACCAATTGCACTTTGGGTTCTTTACTCAGTGCACATTAAATTCCTGAATTCCAAATGCAGCGGGAAAATCAGTCTGGCAGACAAAAGAGGAGACTGTTTGTTTGTGTGTATACCTGTATGTGAGGGAGGTGGTATTTCAGGGAGAAGAAAGGACTGGATAAAAAGTGTTGAGGGGGACAGGAAGGGATTGACATTGGACAGTAGAGTTAGAAATTGGGGAGCTGGAAGAAGAGAGGGAGAGAACAAGGGGCTTTCGAAGAGGGGTGGGAAAATGTGTGTGTGGATAAGAACAAGAGAGAGATCAAGAGGGGAGGGGGCACAGACAAAAGAGGGCTGGGGGGATTTTGTCTAATAAAATATGTGCTAGTGTTGAATGTGTGAATGAAAGCAGCAGCTATAGCTAAATGCGTGTGCCAACAATGGCAGATACTGTAAAGTTGCTTCGGAGAGGAGAGGGAGCTGCAACAAAATGAGAAAGAGCTAAAAACAACAACGATATTGCCCATGTTCACTTCATTCTGAACTTCTTATGGAGTATTTAAAGATATGTGTCGTTTTTTCAATATACTGTTCGCAACACTGATGCCTAGTCTCGCTGCTGCTTGTCCACAATCACATTTGTATATGTCATTTTTATTATTCACTTACAGTCGCTGTGGCTCAGTCTCATTGCTTGGTGATGTAAATGTGTGCATAGATTGTACAATTGTAGCGTGCTGCTACACTTGTGTGCCACAAATCATGAATGTTCGTATTATTATGGGACAAATGAAGGCTTATTCCATTCTGGTGAATATTAAAGGTGAAGTTTACACATCCTCTTTGTCAAATGGAAGGATTACATCATATGACAAATGCAGACCAAAATAAATCTTTTCAAAACTCTTTCTACATTGTCACCTATCATCTGTACCACTCAATTGAAAAATAATTTATTCGAATAATAACTTTTAATTGGGAAGGAAAGTTAAAAAAAAACTATACTTGACTATATATTAGTTTTTATGAGCAGGAAAAAAAGCAAGCAAACATAAGATAAGAAGCATATACAAAAACAATAATTTAGAAAAGACAATGTTAGGTTACTCATTCAGCAATATGTTTTCAACGGACTTCTTAAATGACCTTGTTGAGAGTTTAACCAAGTGAGGAAATGAATTCCATATTCTGGAACCCCTAAATGTTATTTCAAATTGTGATGAGGTAGTCCATAATTGGGGGCGACTTGATTTGATTCCTCCAAGTGTGTTTTTTTTTTGGTGCTATTTTTGTTGTGGCTATTTACAAAGAGTAACGGCTCAGGCCTACCCTGGACTGGTCCCCTAAATTACTGGGCACGTACAGTAAAGGAGAAGAAATCCATCAATCAACACCATCACTGAGTGGGAACTGAACCCATGCAGTCTACATATTTGTTCAGCTATCTTGCCATGACAACATTTCGGACTGAAGAGCTACTTTTCAAGCGACCAACCTCCCGCGATCGACCCGTTACTGCACATGCACAAATATCTACACACGCATAAGCATGTATACATGCATGCCATGATGAGCAACGTCCATAATGGCCCTTAACATGAACGAAACTGAAAAACAGATACTAGAGTTTCTGAGTCTGTGAGAAGGAAATCACTGCCTACCTTTGGCAAGGGACGCACTTTTACAGCGTGTTAAATGCAGAAACTATCGTACGCATGTGTACGGTTTAAAAATGCTTCTCCTGGAGCTGCAGATTCCCATTCTGTGCCAGTAGTGGCATTGGTGAATTATACATGAAACCGACTTTGAATGACAACAGTAATAATAAAAAAATATATCTGACCGCAACCTTCAATTGCAGACGGCTGACTGCTAACAACTTCCAATGATGCAGATCATGCGCCACCCTAGGTTAAAGGTGACCTGCCTTTTCATTTTATTTTTTAAATACTTTATTTTTGAATATTAAACTGAGAGTATGCTTAAAGTGCAGTGTGCACGAACACAAAAATATACAATATTAATACCACGCAGCAGCACGTGATTAACTGGTTAGCACGTACGCCTCGCAGTGCAGAGTTGCAGGGTTCAATTCCGGCTCCAGCTTTCCTGTGTGGGGTTTGCATGTCTTCCCCTGTCTTTGTGGGTTTTCTCCGGATACTCCGGTTTCCTCGTACATTCCAAAAACATGCGTGTCAGGTTAATGGAAGACTCTAAATTGTCCCCAAGTGTGATTGTGAGTGTGAATAGTTTATATGTGTCCTGTGATTGGGTGGTGACCAGTTCAGGGCATACCCTGCCTACTGCCCGAAGACAGCTGGGATAGGCTCGAGCATGCTCGCGACACTTGTGAGGATAAGCAGATTAGAAAATGGATAGATGGGTAACAACACGCACACAGACACACAAATCCCCCCTCCCACGCACACACACACACACACACACACACACACACAAATTTCCCCATGCATCCCTCGCAATCGACTTGGGACCAGACCGGGGGCGGGCGGTCAATCGCGATGGACATATTGGGCACCCCTGCACTACACTGTTAGTACCTTGATTATAATAGACTGCTGACCTTGTTTCTTTTTATTCCAAATGTAGGCCACAACCATTGAACTTGAGTAAGTAATTGTGTGTTGCCGGGCAATGTCATACTTTGCCAACATTGAGTGATGGTAAGTAGTCGTAATCGTTGGAGTGACATCGAAAGAGTCATTATTGAAAAAGATTATCCTGAATGAGTAAGTGATGCAAGCTAATCCAAACTAATGCAACTCCATTTCTCCAGCATTATTAGTGTAGCACTTGAATGTATGCGACACTTCTCCCACACTCAGCATTATTTCTACAGAGCAAGACAGAAGCTCAGTGACGTAGGGAGAAAGTGCAAGAGGCACCGGAGCTCACATTGACCTGGAGCGAAAAAAGGGCTGCTTCTAAACCATGAGTTGGGTCATTCCTGCAGCTCAGTGGATGAGTGAGTGACTTGAGCACATGTTGCATTGTCAACCTAAGGAACACATGTTAAAATCTCCTGAAAACATCAAGTCAATTCAAACACACTAATTGTTCTCTTTGAATTACCAAACCCAAGGTCGGAAACACAAGGACTTTTGTCCAATCCAGGTCAGGCACAGGAGAGTAGTGTGTACGTAGCACACATTGTGTGGATAGACACAAACAACCATGTGTTATCTAAGCCCGTTTTTTTTCCCCCCTGGTCTTTCATTGCCATCGGCAAGCAGAACAATCCTGGAAAAGAGTGCAGGTGAGAAAGGGAGAACGTCTCGTTAATGAGACTGTTGAATGGAAATTACATGCTATTTACTTGTCAAATTAGACTTTTTTTTCTTATGCGCCTGGCTTTATGGATGACTGAGCCGGCTGAGATCAGAGTTGACTGGAGTGGCTCAGCAGCCGTCTGCCTTTTTTAGTCAAGTGAGCACCCATTCGCCCTTGCCGTGGACGTCAGATGCAATACTTAGGCATCAGTACAGGAAAGAAAAATAAGGAAAGCAAATGTGTATTTTGGAAACATCCCTCCAAATCAAATGCAATGAAAGTAAATTATTTATAATCTGCAGCATGCAGACCACAGGTCACCGATGTGGTTTCTCTGCAGGGCCTAGGTCATCCCCAAGGGCCAAATGAGTAACCCAGCCTGTTCTAAAAATATCTCACTAGTGATGGGACATTGTGATTTCTGACAAATACAGTAATATTCCCTTCCCTTTGCTTTCGGGACACCTTGAAAATATAAACACTTGCAAAGAATTACAGAAATAGTGTTACCTATTGATAGTTATCTGTCAAGAATTCGTTCTTTGAGATATCATTAACAAGGTCAGTGTCACGTAGATTAATTATGAATAGATAGGAGTCCGTGATCGATTAATCGGCCATCCGATTAAATCGACCGATTATAGCCCTTCAAACATTGGCCAAAATCATCGACCTGATGTAATGCTTACGTGAGCAATGTGAAGATGTTGCACAAGGAAAATGCAGTGCATTCTGTGAAACAAAAACTAAGTAATTTTTTTTTACCATATATTTACTGTTGACCCCCGGATCAGAATAGCCAGTGATTCTTAGAGCTGATATTCATTTTTAGTAAAATGGAAAATATTTGCGTCGGTTTAAAAAAACAAAACAAAAAACAAAAAAAATGTCAAGTCTTGACTTTGGTGAAATGTCTTTAAGCATGTTTTTAAACAACTTGTAATTTGGAAAATGTTGACTTTTTTTTCCATCTTCAACAACCAACTTTTTTATTTTTTTAATACCCGGTAATTCTACCCGAAAAGTTTAGGGAGCACACGAGGTCATCAGCATCAGTTAAATTAAAAATTGAATGGGAAAATAACTATTTACAGTTCTCTATATAAGTAAAATTTTCCAAGATTTCAAAATAACTAAAATGTTTCACTTGTTATCTTTGTTTTAATTTCAAATAAAAGCAAAAGGTGCCCAGAGTCAACAGTATCTGTTATTTATTAAGTTACCTGAAACTTTAAACAATCCCCTTGAGACAATACGTTTTTAAATTGATGTCTTGCCTGCCATCAGATTTTTTTTTAAATAGGCTGATGTTGATATTCGAAAATGCGCTGATATTGAGTCCGGACAATAATCAGTTTGTCCTTACTGACAATAACATTAAGTTAAAGGTAATTTGAGCAAATTTGTTAATTTGATGCATGTATCAAACTGGTTTCCTTTTCAATTAATCAGTCACAAAGTAACTCAGTTTCAAAAGGGTTGGTGACCCCTGATGAAGACACGGGGATGCCTGAAATGCTTCTGCTGCTGCTGGCCTAACTGACTGACTTCGCAGGTCAGGCTACTGTCGGCATCAATGTTCAAAATCAACCCAAATATACAATAATAAGTTGGTGCTACATTTCACGCACAGTCAAACAGAAGACGCTTGACTTTAAACAACGCAATACTGCTGTATAAGTCAATCATGGTTTACAGCCATTCGAAGGCAGATGTGGTCATACGCCTCAATTGGAGGGGGAGAACATTCCGACATCATCTCAACACAAATCAAATGAATAAACTTCACTTATTTACTCACCCGAATGCAACATCGTGTCTGTCAGGGCCGGCAGTGGATTTCTTCCAAGAAAAAAAAGACAGCCAGCCAATTCAGCACAAATAGACGCGAGGTATTCCTAAGTAGAAACGTTACATCCCGACGTGGACACATCAAAAAATATTTGAAAAAACACGTTGAGAAAAGTACTGTAAAAAAGACAAATCCGGCTGTTGTATATTTTCACAACGGGGTTTGAAGAATGCAAAATGCCCCAGAGTAGCCGCCGACCCTCGCTGACAGCCTCGGTGTCTGTGCAGCTCCGCGGCCGGCGAGGGGCGGTGCTTCGGTTCTCCTCGAAACGCAGGTACTCCGGTTGTGTGCCGCCAATGCTCGGCTTTTTCTAAGTCCCTCACTCGATGCCCGCCGCCGCCGCCGCCGCCTGACGACTGTCCCCGTCCGCTGCTCGCGAGCGGCCATGCACGACTTGGCTCGTAGGCCAATCAATCATGTTGTAGACGGCACATGATGACATTCTTATTCTTTACAAGTCCACTGCAAGGGGCCTGGACGGACGAGGCGGCTTCTCATGACAAGGTGGTTTCTCATGTCAACTCAACTGAGCGTTGCTGCTGTTGCTCGCCGGCGAACACTTGCCACAGGGATCCTCCTCCTCCTCCTCATCATCATCATCACCTTCATCATCGCCACCACCATCATCTTCATCAGCCAAGCGCCACTTGCTTGTGACCAATCATCGAGCGCACGGCGTCCATGTGATCACATTTCAGTCCTCCAGTCAATCGTGCCTGTACTCGTCAGATATTTTAATTCAAGCGCAAGGGCAAATAAAGAACTGCATAAAATACATACCGTTAACAAAACCTTTCTGCAACGGCAGTAGAAAGCTAATCGGTATGTTTACTTGTTGTTCCATTGTTCCTGAAGAAACGGTGAGTTTAGAACAGGTTGTACAGTATTTGCAAACATTCCCGATGGTGCGTGATACTGACATGGCAGTTTAATGAAACAACGTCCACATTGCGCACACACGAGCCGATGATATTCTCCCCACATAAACAGGGACGGTTCCAGGATCCTCTACCCCCAGACCCAGGGCGAGAGGGGAGCTTGCCCACGCAACAAAGGCGGAGGGGGGGGGGGGCATGGCTGAGAAAGTAAACCATAAATACGAATATATCAGTACAATGTCAAATAAATGGCAGGAGTGGCTTACCTGGGGCTACGCAGTTTATGATGGGGCAATAGCGCCCATGGGCTCTGGTAGAGTGCCACCTCTGCATAGAAACAAATTATTTTATATATTTGTCAACCCACACTTGATTATCCAAAACGGAATGCCTTTCGTAGTAATATTTTTTTTGTATTTTAAAACATTGACAGGAAAGACGAAGCGTCGCTACTCGTATGTGAATGCACAATAACACGTTAGATCGTTGCATCTGTGCAAGATCACTATGTCCGTTCGGAAAAGAAATGCCTGAAGCATTGTGAACCGAATAACCCTCATGGCTGACACTTGCACTTTTGTCGCCCTCTGGTGGATATCTGGAGCAACTTGACCACGATTCTCCCCCTTGTCAGCCTAAAAACACAGACACACACGCACAAAATATCTTCCAAGTACCAGCATCACGACCGACATTAAAATTCCGCATTAGCCCTATGTGTGTACATAATAAATGTTTAAATACATTTCATTATATATAACATATATTTTCATCCATTTTCACCAGGATCGAGCGTGGGTGCTGGAGCCTATCCCAGCTGCGTTCGGGCAGTAGACGGCGAACACCCTGAATCGGTTGCCCGGTAATCGCAGGTCACATATAGACGAACAACCATTGATGCTCACACTCACACCTCGGGATCATTTAGAGTGTTCCATTTATCTGCCGTGCATGTTTTCGGAAAGTGGGAGAAAACCCGCGCAGGCACGGGGAGAACATGCGACAGATGGAGGCCAGAGCCGGAATCGAAGACTGCACCTCTATACTGTGATGTCGCCGCACCACTGGGTCACCGGGAACCATAGATATTTCCATTCATTTGAATTTGTAACGTTTTGTTCTATGTCATGTTTTTAATCTTTTTTGTCGTTAAATCTAAAAACTCTGGATGAGAAAAATGATTTTATTTTAAAATAATTTTTGCCACACACACAAAGCTTTGTATAAAATATTCACCACTCGAAAGCAACACAATCAGGGATGGCAAATGGCTAGTGATGAAAAAAGCAGAAAGGGGCGTGGCCTGGACGGGCGACCAATCACAACAAGTAAGACATCATACACGTCCAATCGCAGTGCTGTTTACAATCGCATACCTGTCAACTCATACGGTTTAGCCATAGTTCATACGGATTTTGTGGTGAATCTCACGTATATGGCTGTATCGCACAAATCATACGGATTCTGAAAATTTCAGGGTTTTTTTTCACCAACTCCAAACCATTTGGAAAAAAGTAGCGCAGGAATACAACTGAACACAGTAATGCCACTAAGTAGAATGATGATTAGACATTAACCAGACATTGTATTATGGAGATCTACAATAAATTTAAAATTTCGTGGGGTTTTTTTCTGCCGTTATTTTGACATATAAAATGCTTTGGTATGTTATAAGGATTTTTTCTCATTATAATGATTTTTTGGTAGTTTATACAGGTTTGCGCTCCGAAAAGTTGACAGGTATGCAATTGGAAGATGGAAAGACTGATCGGGAGAGCTCGTGAAAACTCGACGATAAGTTACCTGACCCCCCCTAAAATGTTCTCACCGGATTTAGACGATTCACAAAAATTTATTATTTTAATGAAACGGCGGATTTTCGCGGAAAATCGCCATTCCTGCATAATTCATAATTCTATTTGAATGCATTCAAATAGTTCCACCACATCAAAAATTGAGGGAGAAAAAAAACACATACGCAAATTCCAACAAACTAGCACTCAGTGGACAAATATTAACCAGCATTGGATATTGTTAAAAACTTGAGCCATTTAAAATTGAACATTGATGGCAAAGCTTCTGTTTGGCCTTTCAATAAATAGAGCCTAGTGCGCAGTGTCAAACCCAAGGCCCGGGGCCCAGATCGGGCCCGCCGCATCATTTTATGTGGCCCGCAAAAGCAAATGTCAGCTTCCACGATGCTTGATAAAATCTCTACCAATATTTAAAATTCTCCTATGTGATAAATAAGACTCGTTGTAAGCATTTTCTTGTCGCCAAAACCCTCATTACAGAAACTTAAACAATAGTTGGATAAACCGTTATTATTGACTTTATAAAATTTGGTTTCAGTCATAATGGCCCTCCAAAGGAACCGGTAACTAAAGCGTGGCCCATGACAAAAATGAGTTTGACACCACTGGCACAGTGAAACAAGTAACGGAAATGTCTAGCACTGTCGGTAAACACCGGGTAGGCTTGTGCATCAGGTTTGAAGGCAACAAACGTCTCTTACTATTATAAATACAATTTCACAGAAATATTTGTCACAGAATGAAAAGAGATATTTTTACTTGAATATAAAACACAGTGTTTACATTTAAACTACAAACGTTTACCCTTCAGGAAAATGCTAAAAAGTGTTTTGTGAACTTGAGAATACGGTACAACTTTCTGGAGTGGATTCAGTTTTTTGGCAGGGAGGAGAAGTATCACTTTCTTTTCAAGGAAGACCGACTCCAGCTCCTTTGTTAGTCGAACTTCACCTCTCAAGTTTCCCTTTTACAACTTTGCCCACGCACATTGCTTCCGCAAATCTTTCACAAGCACTCCCCACATTTACTACTTTCAAGATCACATCCCGCGACCACGATCTCTGTGTGTGACTTAAACAGGGTGCACATTCAGTTGCTCCTTGGCTTCAATCAGTCAAGTGGTTGGTTGTAATTGAAACGTTTACTGCAAAGGACTGAATTAAACTTCCACAGCAGGCCGTAAGGGAATACAGCCATCCATCTCCAGTGACTCTGGCCATCCTTCGTATTTGTTGCTGCTCTTACTGTTCTTCATCCGCTAATGGGAACGACAAAACAAAAGGATCTGATGTCGGCAACATGGAAAGATGAGCTTCTTACTGTCAATGCAGCGAGTGCTTGCATACACAGTGCTGATGGTATGTATGAAATGGTTGTTTTTGTGACGAATGAAATAAGTGCAACTACTAAAAATACATCAATTTAAATGCTCATTAAGGACATTGTCCACGAATGAACAAACTTGTAATTTACATCTAACCTAGGTATAATTTCAGGACCACTCTTTGTTTACTGGCTATTTTTTTATTTTCTTCAATATTTTGCTGTGTATTTAGAAAGCACCTTGGGATCACTGCGAGTCACATCCACAGGTAATAATGCAACATCATGAAGTGAAAAGGCCATTACATTATCTACAGTGTGTGGCTGTATGTATGTGAGTGTCTGACACCAGTAGTAACACAGTTTGAAAGTGTACCTGTTCAAATGGACTCTTGTTGTCGATGCCCTTGGCACCAACAAACACCCAGCTGTCCCGAAAAGCTAATTCCTTGACGGCAGTGCTCCCGAGCTCCTCAAACAGACGCCGAGACTCTGCATTCAACCTGGCAATGAAAAAGGTTGGGGGAAAGCTATTTGATTGAGATTGGCATGTAGAATGGCTGTGGTGAGATGCAGGATGAAACAGGAATTGGATTATGAATGTTGCTCATGAGTGGTGATGGACAGTTTGTCTTTTATATTTATTATGTCTATCCATTATCCTCTCAACTAATATAGATTAATGCAATGAAGAACGCAGAAAAATGAATGCAGACTCAAAACGGACACTTGGGGTACTCCACAGTGTACTACAAAAGAGGGTGACATAAAATTAGACAGTGTAAGATTCCACTAATGCAAGTATAAACATTACTTTGTAGCTGGATCATCAAAGGAGGCTACAAACACCAGTGTTCCCTCGTGGAGCGGTCGCAGATATTTCAATAGGTCAGAAACATCTGAAGACAAACATCACACAAGCTATTAATTGGTCTTCCAGAGCCATTTGCACCTGATAAGACGTTTATAGTGGCACCTTGAAGATGGAACACCCCAAAAGCTAAACAGTTTGGACTTCAACCCAAATTTGCAATAAAATATACCGTAAATTTAAAGAGGGAGTGTTTCAGGATCATGATAGCCACATATGATCGCCAGTAGTTAGGTGGATGACTTTCTACTTCCTGACGCTCCTAGCGGGACAAAGCAAGCCTCACATATTCACGATATACAGGTCACATATATTGTGTTTTATACCATTCCTCAATCACATTTATCATTTCATATGTACCTTTGGGTGAAATAGCAAAGTTTGTGGTCAAAATGTATATAAGTGGTAAATACCGCAGTTTTTATTTATTTTTTAAATCATATTAACAGATTAATATAAGATGTGATCACTTCTGATTATGCGTGTATCATAATTGATGTTGCCTGTATAAATAATGAACGTTCTATGGCAGTGATAATTTGACAGTTTGAGCACTGCGAGTCCCAGGGATTCGCTGATCAGAAAAGTATGACTCCCGTTATGCATTTAGGGAGTCCCAAATTTCGAATTCTGAAATGGTCTACTTATTCAATTGCATATGATAATAACACAAACAACAATATACATTGATAATAGGTTTATTTCTTATAATAAATGCTGCAAAATTTTAAATAATTCCGATATACAAGATTTGCTGAGAAATAGGTTCTTATTTCATCCCATGGTTCAGTCTACGTGTTCATAAATTCTCTTCTCTTTAATCTGCTTCCAATTATAGATCTTTCACTCAGTCAACTTATTATCGCAAAAAACTATCCAACTTTAGCTGCTTCCTCTGTGATATCTCTGCAATAAACTTTCGCAACACTTGTTTTAACATTACACAACTTGGCAATCCGATCTCGCCAATCTCGTCTCGCGAGAACGGAAACCTCGTCACGCAAGATTACTTAACGCGAGATCAAAACAACAATGGTGGTGATTGTCAAACTGCGATCGTTGCTGGGAAAAAAATATGTAGCGTAGTTTTTTTTTGGGGAGGCGGGGGTTTGACTGAGAAATTTCCTTGCATCCCAAAAACGCACATTATTTGGAACTGTGTGTCCCGCTGGAGAATTATGTGTCTCTGACGCGGGACACAGAGGTAACGAGATGGCTGCTATGGTGCAGAGTTTAGTCTTTGATTGTCATCATGGAACTGAGTGTAGTGGAACTTTTCACTGTATACCTAAAAATGTCTTTTTTTTATTACCTCCTGCCCACATGTCAAAGGTCTTTGTTTCCAAAGGTTCGCCCGTCACCCCTGAAATTAATACAAAAAGTGTGTGAAAATGACTGCCAGGTGCGCAACATAGAAAACACTTGATTCATCGTACCATTCACCAAAGCAATGTTTAATCCTCTGCCAACGTTGTTTTTCACGCTGCTTAATAACCTGTGAGTAAGTGAGACAGTTAGGTTAAAGCAAAATACTTGCTTTACTCAAGCCTTTCCAACCGAGGCAAAAAAATACAATCATGGAAAAAAATATCACCGTGGAGGACATAAAAATACTTGAGTGTGATCCAAAGGAGCATGGGACAGGCGAAAAGAGTGTATATGCTCTCAGCACCCCAAAAGAGACAGCAGAGAAGGAGATCAGGGGGATAGTGTGAAGCAAATTGCATCCAAGTGAGATAACATGCAATACAAAGGAAGCCATAAGCAGAAAATCTCACATCTTATCCTCCAGACAGATTTTGGGCCCAATGACATTGGCAGCTCCTGATACCAGACGGAAAGCCAGATGTTTGGGGGGGCATGCTGCTGAAAGGCCGCATTTATACTTTCGTGGTCGAACTTCAGCTTAAAAAAAAGGAGGCAAAAAGATCACAATGTTACTTGCCGGGGAGGAGATGGGAATTCTGACCCACCCTGAAGACGATGACATCATCCTGCGAGTGTTTGCATTACAAACATAAGGTCCCCCAAGAGGGAGGCTTCTTTTGTTAAAAACAACTGCTTTAGATACACTTGATCACAACATTTTCCTTCGCTGCTTGCAATACACCACTTGCACTTTTGTTAAAATAATCAGTTGTGTTACATTTTGCTTTTAAAGAATCATCACCACGTATGAATGAAGAAGTACACATGGTATGACAAAAAAGTTCGAGGATCCACCAGACAGAAAAAAAAGGTTGGGAACCTGCTCTACACGTTCCCTGGGCAATATCATTAGCAAACATCGGATATCCGACTACTGTTATGCTGATGACACAGACAAAGAAGATAAGCCCCACTTCTGTTGCTGTCCTGCCGACATCCACACTGACCACTTGCCTGGTGGAGACATACTATAGAGTAAGTGTGTTCAAGTGCTCCAATCCTCGAGAGCCTGATTGGGATGTCTCCCTTCTCCAACACACCTGATTCAAATGATCAGCTCATTGGCAAGCTTCGCAGAAGCCTTAAAGATCCTGATCATCTGAATCAGGTGTGCTGGAGAAAGAGGTATAAAAAAGGCTGGATCGGGACGCTTAAGGACTTTACTTGGGTACCACTGTTGTAGATGGCTGATTGAAACTAAGGCTCTGTTCAAAATGCAGAGTGTGATACCATATTCAGATTTTTTTTGTTAAATCTGATTTTCTTTAGGTGCTCGATCACATCCCTAGAACAAACGTGACTTTGACAAAAAGCGCAGACTGGGCTTTTAATATGACGTACTGTATGTGTCGGATGTGTGCAGATGAGCGTGCAGACAGCATCCATTTATATCCACATGCAAAAGAGGCCCAAGTCTGATTTGAGAAAAAAAAATCTGAATTGTACACTGCATGAAAATATCAGCATTTGGGCAAAAAAAATCATAACTGAGCTCGAGACTGAACAAAGCCTAGCCTTCCTTCAGTTGAACTGTTTCAAAACAGAAGCCATCCATCGCCATCTGGCATTAAAAAGGCCCTCAACTCACCTCTGCCACCCACATCAAACACCTCCGCAAGACATTCTACTTCCTCACAAGCCTGCCAGTCCCCAGAAACAAGGTCCACACAGACCATGTGTGATCGGGTCTTCTTTTCTGCAGCTCCCAAGCTGCAGCGAACACTCACTCACCACCTGAGGGGCCCACAGACTACAAAGGTGCAAAAAGACCTAAAAACTGTCCTTTGACAAAAGAAGTAGGCTAAATGTCGTTTTGGGTTTCTGATCATTTGAAAATCGTATCCAATTTTATCTATTCATTTATCTTTTAAATTTCTTCTCTGCAGCAATTTGAGATCAACGAATGTAAAGTTCAATCCAAATAGGTTTTTATGATTTTTAAACATAGAAACTAGTGCCACATCCATACCGTGGGTTGGTTCCTGACTTGCACCTGAGAGAGAGACAGAGAGACAGAGAGACAGAGAGACACAGAGACACAGAGAGAGAGAGAGAGAGAGAGAGAGAGAGAGAGAGAGAGAGAGAGAGAGAGAGAGAGAGAGAAAATCACATGAGAAGGAGCACAGTTCCATTATTCTGTCTACACAACACTGGAAACTATTTGGTAGTGATGGGCAAAATGACATGGGACTTCAAAGCTTGTGTCAAGTAAAAGTGGGTGTCGAAAATGAGGTCTCGTATAAAGGCGTGTGTCAGTGACATTGTCACGTGACCAGGAGAAACAGGCGTCTCGTTTGGGGTGTGCGTATTGAGTGGAAAATGTGACATAACCAGGTAAAACGTGTGGTTACATTCGCTAATGACGTGTCACAGGGTTTTAATCTGGCGAGTCGAGGTGTTCAGAGAGAGAGAGGGAGTCACTGACTTTGTTCAGAGAGATTGTGAGGAGTATTGTTTTGCGAGTTATTAATCTTGAGTTGGTTATTAAATTCAGTTATTTTGTCAGTTGGGTAGTTATCCAATCATTTGTAGACCCAGAGAGAGAAAGTTTATGTAGAGTCAGTCATACAGCGAATACAGATATCGATAAATAGTTGAAATTCAGTCATTCAGTTTAGTCGCAGTGTAGTGTGTACAGAGCATCATGATTAGTTTTGTCAAACAATCAAACTATGTGGCCTGCAAAAGCAAATCAAAGATGTCAACTTTCATGATGCTTACTAAAATCTCGACCAACATTTAAAACTCTCCTTTGTAATAAAAAAGAGTGACTGTAAGCATTTTCACGTCACAAAATCCCTCATTGAGGTAACTTAAACAATAGGTGAATAAGATAAGAAAACCTTGATTTGTCTCACAATGGGGAAATTACCAATTTACAGCAGCAAAATTATGAAAGGGAGAAAGTAGAAGACAAAATGTATATAAATAAATTGTAACTAAAATCTGGCCCGCGACAAAAATTAGTTTGACACCACTGCTATACAGGCTATTTGGAATGAAGCGACATTACAAGCTTTCATTTAAAAATACAAACTGCAATACTGCTCACCGTGCAGCAGAGGTTCTTAAAGAACTAATATGAATAATAATCTAGTGATGAACCATTGGCAGAACCATGAGATACAATAGTCTCGTTGATTCATAAGGCTTCAATTTGCCCATCCCTACTATTACCGGTAGGTATATTTTAAGAATGTGCGAGTTGAGTTGAGTGTGTGTGTCTGTGTAGGCGCGCACCAAATGTTGCGTTTGAAAGGAATGCTGGCATATCTTTTAGACGCCGATGCCACTTCGTTTGGCTCACGAATGTGTAAACCTTGAATCTTTATGTTATCAGGCATAAACTTCACCGCATCATCACGGCTATAAGAAAAATTGTGCCTTCACAAAAATGATGATGCTGTCAGAGATGAATTTACAAATGTGGTTATTACGATGGTAGGAGTTAGTAGAGGTAGGTGCATTTCATCATCCCAAGAAGGGTTTCTAATGTTGCCTCCTTACATGATATTAACATAACGATGGAGTGAAGTTCTGACAAAATTTTGATTTATTAATCTCACACTGGATATAACATGCTTTAGTTTTCAAGATAATGTTTCAACCCAAAGTGGCGATATTCGCAATAGATAAAACGATAACCAAATGTCACGATAAGACATTATCATGATACGAGCCTCATGATATGATAAATATCACGATAATTTAGGGAGGGTGGCGATATTAAAAATGATACTGTATAAAAACTCAATATTGTTGGGGGGGGGGGGGGCTCAGGATTTTTCAGGATTTACTATTGTGTTTTACTACATAATAGCAGTGGGCAGCACAGTGGTTGAATACTTAGCACGTCGGCACCACAGTGCAGAAGTGCGGGGTCAATTTCGGTTGCGTCCTTTTTGTGTGGAGTTTGCATGTTCTCCCCGTGCCTGTGTGGGGTTGACTGTGTGGGTTTGACTGTGTGGGTTTTCTCCGAGTACTCCGGTTTCCTCCCACATTCCAAAAACATGGATGGCAGGTTAATAGAACACTCGAAAATTGTCCTTATGCGTGAGTGTGACCACGAATGATTGTTTGTCTATGTATGCCCTGCCAGTGGCTCGCAATCAGTTCAGGGTGCACCCCGCCTACTGTCTGAGGACAGCAACCCTTGTGAGGATAGGCAGATTAGAAATTAGCTCAATGAATGGATGGATGGATGGATGGATGGATGAATAACAGCAGTGACAAAAAATAGACTCGACCAGTCATTCTATTAATATGTGTTCCTATTGGCTGTAGGCATAAAGTCTCTGTAGTTCACAATGCAGTGTTTAGCTGAAGCGGGCAAAAAGTAATGTTTTTGACAGAGATGGGCTGCTTTTAATAACGTAGCATGACGATGATGATATTGTGGCCATGTCATAGTTACATCCCTAATAGTGACCTGATAAACTGTTATTCATTTCCCGTTTCTGAGCGACTTACTGCAAAATGCAACAATGGGTATTACGACATCCCTTACTATTGAGGAAATGATGCAGAAAAGCAGCGCTTTCTTCTCCAAACATTGTGCTTGCCAGCAGCCATATGAGTCCAACCAAGAGCAGCACAGCCACAGCTCGCATGGGGCCTGTGAAGACAAATGGAACATATCACTCAGGACACGCAAAATTTAGGATGGGACTCGGCTAAAAGTGGTGAAAAATCAAAACCTACCTGTTAATCGCATGATTACCTCTCTCGTGGAGCTGGGCTAGGATAGAAAAAAAAGGAGATAAATAGTTTGCGTGTGCGCGCGCGTGCATGCGTGCACAAAGACGAATTTTTACACACGTCTGTCCAATAATACTCAACAAAAAGGCATTAATTTATGGGGTTTTTCAGTACATGTGTTTGTACAGTATTCAGTCTGCCTCTGTGCCACACCGACTTCGCACACAACACATTTTATCGTAAAGGGACAGTGTGTAAGTGCTTTTCGTTCAAGCCACATGGCCACTCGAACAAGCACAGTAAAAAAAAAGGAAGGGAAGTCTCTGGAAGTCTTGGCTCGCGATATGGTTCGAAGTCAAACACAGAAATTAAAATACAAATTTGTTGCCGTGGTTACAAATAGAATAGAGGCATTCATCAGTGTTATATGTATATTAGGGTAAGTCAAGTCAACAGTATTTATAGAGCACTTTCAAACAGCCATCGCTGCATACAAAGTGCTGTACATGGAGCAATTTAACATGCACAATAAACAGTAAGACAAATCGGTAAGAAAGGCGGTAGAAAGCACCAAACAGTAAAACCAAGAAGAAATCTAAGTCATGCTGAGTCGAACGCCAAAGAATACAAGTGAGTTTTGAGGAGGGTTTTGAAAATGGGCAGCGAGGAGGCTTGCCGAATGTTCAGTGGGAGGTCATTCCAGAGAGAGGGACCAGCAACAGAAAAGGCTCGATCCCCTCTGAGCCTCCGTTTAGTTCTTGGTACTTCTAATAATGTCTGGTCCACAGACCTGAGGTGCCGGGCAGGTGTGTAGGGGCGGATGAGCTCAGAGAGGTAAGGTAAGGGTAGTTGCAAAGCAACTTCCAGTGCCATTTAAACAGCCGCTTGCATAACAAAGGTCACATTTTAATACATAAACATTTTGACTGTTGTTGCATCATTCAATTAAAAAATAAAAGCTTAAGACAAACGAATGATGCAACATTTTCCCAAAAAGAAGAGATCATTGCCAAGGTAATTTAGTGCCGTATTTTGTGCTTTTGTTTTCATTTTAATCATAATGTTCTTAATAAGGTGCAATGAACGACACTTGGAACATGTACTTCGGTGTGTATTTTCATCTATTATGAAAAATAAATTAACATGCAAAAAAGTTGGTCGCGACTTTGGTACCAGTTTTCGATTGAAACTTCAAATATTTCAGACACAAGGCAACCAATACATTGTTTGTAGAAGATTATTGTCACTTCTGTGTACCTGCCGTGTTCACACTTCAGTCAAATATCGCGTTCTTTGTTGCCGTCGCTTAGCTTCAGTGAGGGAAAAAGAAGAGTCGTTGTCCGAGACGCTGAACTACTTTTTTCGCATTTTCCTCATGGGGTCTTTCATCTACGGTAGCGGCTCTTGAGAAGACATGCAACTCACACAAACATACAACCGTGTTCCTTGGTGTTTGTCATGTACGAGCGCTGGGAAACGCAGCCGTGAAAAGAAATGATGTCGGTTGTCTTCCGGTAATATCGGCTCGTCTGAGCTGAGTCTGCGCAAACATAATCACGTGACGGATCAGGAAATTGGTTCGCGAATTCCGCAACCATTTTAATCTTCGACAGTTCGTTTTTCTTTTCGCCATCAAATCACAACATCCTCAACTGGTCAATCGTGTGCTTCGTTCAACAAATAATAGATGTATAAAAAGATACTTATTTGGATGTCTTTTTGTTTAAGAAATAAAAACGCCACCTTCTCTTTTCGTGTACCGCTACTAGCTCGCACTAACCCAAGATGGCTGCTTCCTGTGCTGCACTCTCCATGTCCAAAATAATCCAACCTTTTCGGGCTGGATTTGCTGGCAACACTTTGAAAGTAAGACGATCAACGCTTCTAATATGCCCCGAACGTCTGTGCTTGAATTATATGCAAAACTTGTTTGATTATCTTTATCGTGACACAAGGTCAAATGAGTATAAACTAGTAGTAGAATAGTAGAATACACATTATTCCCCTCCAGTCAAACGCTGACGGATTTTTATTTTAATTGTGATCCTTCAGGTATTTGGAACAACCGTCACAACTCACAGGAATAAGACGGTGCTGACTGTGAGTGACTTAACTTGGCGTGTCAGTGTGAATACACGTGGGGGTTTCTTGCCCCTAATAAGGTCGTTCATGAAAATGTCATGCCAATAGAGAATTGTGTGTAAATCTGTTTTAACTTTAACTTTACACGGCCTGAAATAGTTCTTATTCATCATAATTTGGGTTTGTTTTTCTAACGTTTGATCTGCTTTCCATGCTGCCTGTCTGCATCCAAAGGGAGATAACATTGTAAGTATGTGACATGGCAACACGACAATGCATCACATTACACACTAATAATTTAAAGGTCATCATGATATTGAGAACTTATTGGCACTTGTAAAAAATTGAAATACAATGATTAAACACGAAAAATCAGATGTTTTTTTTACACATCGTCTTTTATTTTTATTTTAACTACAAATCATGTCTCTTCGACACAAATCATGTCTCTTCGACACAATGTTCATAAGAGACCACAAGAAGTCACAATTGGTTGCATCGATTTTGTTACAGCCTCCTCCAGCAAAGTATGGCGGCAGACATACTGTCACTCTCATCCCTGGAGATGGAATCGGTCCAGAGCTGTTTAGTCACGTCAGGGAAGTGTTCAGGTTGGTATAAACAAACAGCAACAAATCCAGTTGAGCTTTTGTTTCACCCGGTGTAATGTCTGTAGGTTCAGCTGTGTACCCGTGGACTTCGAGGTGGTACAAGTCAATTCTGCCTTGGAGACTGAAGATGACATCAATAACGCCATCACTGCCATTCGCCGTAATGGAGTAGCCCTCAAAGGTGAGTAATTTTCTCTGTCATCCTCAGTTGTCATTTTATTAAATGTTGTTTGTATTTTCAAGTGATTTCTCATTAAAGTCACTAGTTTTATGAACACATGAAATGACCCAAATGCACACCAAATTATCCATCCATCCATCCATCCATCATCTACCGCTTATCCGGGGCCGGGTCGCGGGGGCAACAGCTTTAGGAGGGAAGCCCAGACTTCCCTCTCCCTAGCTACTTCTTCCAGCTCTCCCCGGGGGATCCCGAGTCGTTCCCAGGCAAGCTGGGTGACATAGTCTCTCCAGCGTGTCCTTGGTCTTCCTCGGGGTCTCCTCCCGGTGGGACATGACCGGAACACCTCACCGGGGAGGCGCTCAGGAGGCATCCGAATCAGATGCCCAAGCCACCTCATCTGGCTCCTCTCGATGTGGAGGAGAAGCGGCTCGACTCTGAGCCCCTCCCGGATGACTGAGCTTCTCACCTTATCTCTAGCGGAGAGCCCGGACACCCTGCGGAGAAAACTCATTTCAGCCGCTTGTATCCGGGATCTCGTTCTTTCGGTCACAACCCATAGCTCGTGACCATAGGTGAGGGTTGGGACGTAGATCGACCGGTAAATTGAGAGCTTCGCCCTTTGGCTCAGCTCCTTCTTCACCACGACAGACCGATACAACGTCCGCATCACAGCAGACGCTGCACCGATCCGCCTGTCGATCTCCCGCTCCCTCCTACCCCCACTCGTGAACAAGACCCCAAGATACTTGAACTCCTCCACTTGGGGTAAGATCTCCTCCCCGACCCGGAGGGGGCACTCCACCCTTTTCCGACTGAGGACCATGGTTTCAGATTTGGAGGTGCTGATTTTCATCCCAACCGCTTCACACTCGGCTGCGAAACGCTCCAGTGAGAGTTGGAGAGCCCCGTTTGAAGGAGCCAACAGCACCACATCATCTGCAAAAAGCAGGGATGTAATACTGAGGCCCCCAAAACGGACCCCCTCAACGCTTCGGCTGCGCCTAGAAATTCTGTCCATAAAGGTTATGAACAGAATCGGCGACAAAGGGCAGCCTTGGCGCAGTCCTACCCCCACTGGAAACTATTCCGACTTACTGCCGGCAATGCGAACCAAACTCTGACATCGTTGGTATAGTGACCGAACAGCCCGTATCAGGGGGTTCGGTACCCCATACCCACGAAGCACCCCCCACAGAACTCCCCGAGGGACACGGTCAAACGCCTTCTCCAAGTCCACAAAACACATGTAGACTGGTTGGGCGAATTCCCACATACCCTCAAGGACCCTGCTAAGGGTGTAGAGCTGGTCCACTGTTCCACGGCCGGGACGAAAACCACACTGCTCCTCCTCAATCTGAGGCTCGACTTCCTGACGGACCCTCCTCTCCAGCACCCCTGAATAGACCTTACCAGGGAGGCTGAGGAGTGTGATCCCTCTGTAGTTGGAACACACCCTCCGGTCCCCCTTTTTAAAAAGAGGGACTACCACCCCGGTCTGCCAATCCAGAGGCACTCTCCCTATTGACCACGCGATGTTGCAGAGGCGTGTCAACCAGGACAGCCCCACAACATCCAGAGCCTTGAGGAACTCCGGGCGGATCTCATCCACCCCTGGGGCCTTGCCACCGAGGAGCTTTTTAACCACATCTGTGACTTCAACCACAGAGATAGGAGAGCCCACCTCAGAGTCCCCAGGCTCTGCTTCCTCCAAGGAAGGCGTGTTGGTGGAGTTGAGGAGGTCTTCGAAGTACTCTGCCCACCGGTTCACAACGTCCCGAGTCGAAGTCAGCAGCGCCCCATCCCCACTGTACACAGTGTTAGTGGTGCACTGCTTCCCCCTCCTGAGACGTCGGATGGTGGACCAGAATTTCCTCGAAGCCGTCCGGAAGTCGGCTTCCATGGCCTCACCGAACTCTTCCCACGCTCGGGTTTTTGCCTCGGCGACCACCGAAGCCGCGGTCCGCTTGGCCAGTCGATACCCGTCAGCTGCCTCTGGGGTCCCACAGGCCATAAAGGCTCGATAGGACTCCTTCTTCAGCTTGACGGCATCCCTTACTGCTGGTGTCCACCAGCGAGTACGGGGATTGCCGCCACGACAGGCACCAACCACCTTACGGCCACAACTCAGATTGGCATCCTCAACAATAGAGGCACGGAACATGGTCCACTCGGACTCAATGTCCCCCGTCTCCCCCGGAACATGGGAAAAGCTCTGTCGGAGGTGGGAGTTGAAACTCCTTCTGACAGGGGATTCCGCCAGACGCTCCCAACAAACCCTCACTATACGTTTGGGTCTGCCAGGACGGACCGGCATCTTCCCCCACCATCGGAGCCTACTCACCACCAGGTGGTGATCAGTTGACAGCTCCGCCCCTCTCTTCACCCGAGTGTCCAGAACATGCGGCCGCAAATCCGATGATACAACTACAAAGTCGATCATCGAACTGCGGCCTAGGGTGTCCTGGTGCCAAGTGCACATATGGACACCCTTATGTTTGAACAAGGTGTTCGTTATGGACAATCCGTGACGAGCACAGAAGTCCAATAACAAAACACCACTCGGGTTTTGATCGGGGGGGCCGTTCCTCCCAATCACGCCCCTCCAGGTATCACTGTCATTGCCCACGTGAGCATTGAAGTCCCCCAGCAGAACAATGGAGTCCCCAGCAGGAGTACTCTCCAGCACACCCTCCAAGGACTCCAAAAAGGGTGGGTATGCTGAGCTGCTGTTTGGTGCATATGCACAAACAACAGTCAGGACCCGTCCACCCACCCGAAGGCGGAGGGAGGCAACCCTCTCGTCTACCGGTGTGAACCCCAATGTACAGGCACTGAGCCGGGGGGCAATGAGTATGCCCACACCTGCTCTGCGCTTCTCACCGTGAGCAACTCCAGAGTGGAAGAGAGTCCAACCCCTCTCGAGAGAACTGGTTGTGTGTGGAGGCAAGTCCGACTATATCCAGTCGGAAATTCTCTGCCTCACACACCAGCTCGGGCTCCTTCCCTGCCAGAGAGGTGACATTCCATGTCCCAAGAGCTAGCTTCTGCAGCCGAGGATCGGACCGCCAGGGTCCCCGCCTTTGGCTGCCGCCCAGCTCACATTGCACCCGACCCCTTTGGCCCCTCTCATGGGTGGTGAGCTCATGGGAAGGGTGACCCACGTTGCCTCTTCGGGCTGGGCCCGGCCGGGCCCCATGGGTGTAAGCCCGGCCACCAGGCGCCTGCCAACGAGCCCCACCTCCAGGCCTGGCTCCAGAGGGGGGCCCCGGTGACCCGCGTCCGGGCAAGGGAAACCTAGATCCATTTATTTTTATCATCATTGGGGTCTTTTGAGCCGTGCTTTTTCTGGCCCCTCACCTAGAACCTGTTTGCCATGGGTGACCCTGCCAGGGGCATAAAGCCCCAGACAACTTAGCTTCTAGGATCATTGGGACACACAAACCCCTCCACCACGGTAAGGTGACGACTCACGGAGGGGCACACCAAATTAATCAGTTAATAAACAGTAGTAGAGAAAATGTGGTTTTTGTAATACACATTAATGTAGAATAACATTTTATCCAATTATTCGATCAACCGATGGAATAATCTTTTCTAACAAGATTTGATTGCGACAGCCCTATATTGTAGCCTCCATGAGAAAAGATTATCATAATAATAATAATAATTAAATGATGTGAAGGAAAATTGTAAATAGTACTGCGATTTATCCATTTTGTGTTCATATTGCATTTAATTGAAAGATGTTTGTTGTTTTTTTCTCCTTTCTACATACGGTACATTCTTGCTGCTGGAGGCTGTAAATTTCCCCAGTGTGGGACGAATAAAGGATATCTTACTTAAAAGACCTCTGCCTAGCCTTTAACATTCATTGAAATAAACACTTGGTCATAGCTGTTTTTTCATTGTGTATTATTAAGGTTGTTGTGAGTTTAGGGGATTTTTATTGAATGGGTGTCATTGAGATGGATAATACACAAGAATTTGGCAAAATACTTCAAAAAGTGTTCCAGATATAAGGGGGGGGGGGGGGTTCCTTGATATACAGGTGATCCCGAATTTTGAGATTTTCAAAATACATGCTGTTGTTCTGTCAATTGTTTGCGTGGATATGCGAATAAAATTTTGAGATACTGAGTGCTGTTTGGTGGCAGTGAACTCAACGGACTTCACAACAAGCATCAGCTTGACAGATCTTCTTCAAAAAAAGTCTTCAATCTGCCTTCATTGCCACTCGCAGTTGACTTTTACTCTCAACCTAAACATACCAAAAGAAAAACAAAGGTCAATTCTGTTGCGCATTTAAAACACCCACATAGCTTTGCCTTTGGAATGTCCACTTAACTGAATGCTAACAAACAATGCAAAGTGGCACAGGCAGGCTAACGAATAGCATTCACATATGAACACAAATGGTGGAGCAACGCATGTAGATAGATAATATAACAAATCAATGGTTTTAATTGAGTTTAATGTCGTCTATGTCGTTAATTCTTTCGACAGGTAACATAGAAACCAAACACACCATGCCCCCTTCTGTCAAATCCAGGAATAATCTTCTTCGGTAAGTTTTAATTATTTGTTTTATGTAGTTCTAGTTGTTTAATCCTTTCTGTTATGTTTCAACAGTACAAGCTTGGACCTGTATGCCAATGTGATGCATTGCCAGTCCCTCCCTGGCGTCCAGACTCGCCACAAGAACATTGACATCATGATCATCCGGGAGAACACCGAGGGAGAGTACAGCAGTCTGGAGCATGAGGTTGGTGGGACCAACGTTTCTCACCAAAAAATAAAAACAAATGCCGCCGCAAATCATGCATCAAATGACCTGCAGAGCAAGCACGGACCAAACAAGCGAGCGAAAGGACTTTTCTGGTGTGAAAACACCCTCTCGGTCCCTGGCACAGATTGTAGTTTTTACAAACAAATATTTGGACCCCTTAAGTCAAATTGGATAATTTCCCACCCCCACGCTAATGTGCCGCAAATCCTTAACCATCATCAGTCAAGCCTTCTTAATGGCTCAATGTGCCCCGTGGCCTTTTTTAGAGTGTGCCCGGTGTTGTGGAGTCTCTTAAGATAATCACCAGGAACAATTCCCTCCGAATTGCGGAATACGCCTTCCGGCTGGCCAGAGAGAAGGGCCGACGAAGCGTCACGGCTGTCCACAAGGCTAACATCATGTGAGTTGCAGGAGCCTCTCTTCCCCTGCGTCATATTGTGTGGCTAATTGTTCGGTGCCAACAGGAAACTGGGCGACGGCTTGTTCTTGCAGTGTTGCAGAGAGGTGGCATCGGGGTACCCCGACATCACATTCGATAGCATGATTGTGGACAACACCACCATGCAGGTGAGAACATGTATAGAGGGTAATGTTTGCCCTCGGGCTGCGTAGTATAACCTTCAATTAAAATGTCAATTTTCAAATCAGATGTCTTGATTTCAATCACCCCCCACATTCTTTTATGAAAAAGCAAATGACAATGAATTGTCCAAATTTTGTTTTCCCAACATTAACTTGCATAAACTTCCACGGAAATAATTATCGATTCGTCAACATTTGGGGCATTCTTGGGAGAAATACACCCCTAAGCCTTTGGTAACACATTCCTAAAATGAGCAGTGAAGCCTCATAGCCCGGCGGGTCCAGAAGTCTGGAATTACTTGCAAGCGTACTACCTCAGAACCGTGAGGCGGATGTTCTACCCACTAGTTCTGCCACGTCCCTAGCCAGAAACTTAAAATCATGAATAAAATCTATCAGTGAAAATAATCACTTTATTTGAGAAGGCATTTTTTTTACACACATTCCAATGTAGCACAATAAAAGCATGCGAAACAAACAAACGTACACACACATTCCCACACACACTTTGTTAGTTGTCTAACATTAGGTATATATGTGCAGAAAGGAAGGCATCCCTCTGTGAGTCGTCACCTTACCATGGTGGAGGGGTTTGTGTGTCCCAATGATCCTAGGAGCTAAGTTGTCTGGGGCTTTGTGCCCCTGGCAGGGTCACCCATGGCAAACAGGTTCTAGGTGAGGGGCCAGACAAAGCACGGCTCAAAGACCCCTGATGATGATTACAATAAATGGATCTAAGTTTCCCTTGCCCGGACACGGGTCACCGAGGCCCCCCTCTGGAGCCAGGCCTGGAGGTGGGGCTCGTTGGCAAGCGCCTGGTGGCCGGGCCTACACCCATGGGGACAGCCTGAAGAGGCAAAGTGGGTCGCCCTTCCCATGGGCTCACCACCCATGAGAGGGGCCAAAGGGTTCGGGTGCAATGTGAGCTGGGCGGCAGCCAAAGGCGGGGACCCTGGCGGTCCGATCCTCGGCTGCAGAAGCTAGCTCTTGGGACATGGAATGTCACCTCTCTGGCAGGGAAGGAGCCCGAGCTGGTGTGTGAGGCAAAGAATTTCCGACTGGATATAGTCGGACTTGCCTCCACTCACAGCCTGGGTTCTGGTACCAGTTCTCTCGAGAGGGGTTGGACTCTCTTCCACTCTGGAGTTGCTCACGGTGAAAGGCGCAGAGCAGGTATGGGCACACTCATTGCCCCCCGGCTCAGTGCCTGTACATTGGGGTTCACACCGGTAGAAGAGAGGGTTGCCACGCTCCGCCTTCGGGTGGGTGGACGGGTCCTGACTGTTGTTTGTGCATATGCACCAAACAGCAGCTCAGCATACCCACCCTTTTTGGAGTCCTTGGAGGGTGTGCTGGAGAGTACTCCTGCTGGGGACTCCCTTGTTCTACTGGGGGACTTCAATGCTCACGTGGGCAATGACAGTGAGACCTGGAGGGGCGTGATTGGGAGGAACGGCCTCCCCGATCAGAACTCGAGTGGTGTTTTGTTATTGGACTTCTGTGCTCGTCACGGACTGTCCATAACGAACACCTTGTTCAAACATAAGGGTGTCCACATGTGCACTTGGCACCAGGAGACCCTAGGCCGCAATTCGATGATCGACTTTGTAGTTGTATCATCGGATTTGCGGCCGCTTGTTCTGGACACTCGGGTGAAGAGGGGGCGGAGCTGTCAACTGATCACCACCTGGTGGTGAGTAGGCTCCGATGGTGGGGGAAGATGCCGGTCTGTCCTGGCAGACCGAAACGTATTGTGAGGGTTTGTTGGGAGCGTCTGGCGGAATCCCCTGTCAGAAGGAGTTTCAACTCCCACCTCCAACAGAGCTTTTCCCATGTTCCGGGGGAGGCGGGGGACATTGAGCCCGAGTGGACCATGTTCCGTGCCTCTATTGTTGAAGCGGCCAATCCGAGTTTTGGCCGTAAGGTGGTTGGTACCTGTCGTGGCGGCAACCCCCGTACTCGCTGGTGGACACCAGCAGTAGGGGATGCCGTCAAGCTGAAGAAGGTGTCCTATCGAGCCTTTATGGCCTGTGGGACGCCAGAGGCAGCTGACGGTTATCGACTGGCCACGCGGAACGCAGCTTTGGTGGTCGCCGAGGCAAAAACCAGAGCGTGGGAAGAGTTCGGTGAGGCCATGGAAGCCGACTTCCGGACGGCTTCGAGGAAATTCTGGTCCACCATCCGACGTCTCAGGAGGGGGAAGCAGTGCACCACTAACACTGTGTACAGTGGGGATGGGGTGCTGCTGACTTCGACTCGGGATGTTGTGAACCCGTAGGCAGAGTACTTTGAAGACCTCCTCAACTCCACCAACACGCCTTCCTTGGAGGAAGCAGAGCCTGGGGACTCTGAGGTGGGCTCTCCTATCTCTGTGGTTGAAGTCACCAATGTGGTTAAAAAGCTCCTCGGTGGCAAGGCCCCAGGGGTGGATGAGATCCGTCCGGAGTTCCTCAAGGCTCTGGATGTTGTGGGGCTGTCCTGGTTGACACGCCTCTGCAACATTGCATGGTCAACAGGGAGAGTAGTTCCTCTTTTTAAAATGGGGGACCGGAGGGTGTGTTCCAACTACAGAGGGATCACACTCCTCAGCCTCCCTGGTAAGGTCTAGTCAGGGGTGCTGGAGAGGAGGGTCCGTCAGGAAGTCAAGCCTCAGATTGAGGAGGAGCAGTGTGGTTTTCATCCCGGCCGTGGAACAGTGGACCAGCTCTACACCCTTAGCAGGGTCCTCGAGGGTATGTGGGAATTCGCCCAACCAGTCTACATGTGTTTTGTGGACTTGGAGAAGGCGTTTGACCGTGTCCCTCGGGGAGTTCTGTGGGGGGTGCTTTGTGGGTATGGGGTACCAAACACCCTGATACGGGCTGTTCGGTCACTATACCACCGACGTCAGAGTTTGGTTCGCATTGCCGGCAGTAAGTCGGAATAGTTTCCAGTGGGGGTAGGACTCCGCGGAGGCTCCCCATTCTCGCCGATTCTGTTCATAACCTTTATGGACAGAATTTCTAGGCGCAGCCGAAGCGTTGAGGGGGTCCGTTTTGGGGGCCTCAGTATTGCATCCCTGCTTTTTGCAGATGATGTGGTGCTGTTGGCTCCTTCAAACAGGGCTCTCCAACTCTCACTGGAGCGTTTTGCAGCCGAGTGTGAAGCGGTTGGGATGAGGATCTACACCTCCAAATCTGAAACCATGGTCCTCAGTCGGAAAAGGGTGGAGTGCCCCCTCCGGGTCGGGGAGGAGATCTTGCCCCAAGTGGAGGAGTTCAAGTATCTTGGGGTCTTGTTCACGAGTGGGGGCAGGAGGGAGCGGGAGATCGACGGGCGGATCGGTGCAGCGTCTGCTGTGATACGGACGTTGTATCGGTCTGTCGTGGTGAAGAAGGAGCTGAGCCAAAGGGCGAAGCTCTCAATTTACCGGTCGATCTACGTCCCAACCCTCATCTATGGTCACGAGCTATGGGTCGTGACCGAAAGAACGAGATCCCGGATACAAGCGGCCGAAATTAGTTCTCTCCCTTAGAGATAAGGTGAGAAGCTCGGTCATCCGGGAGGGGCTCAGAGTCGAGCCGCTTCTCCTCCACATCGAGAGGAGCCAGATGAGGTGGCTTGGGCATCAGATTCGGATGCCTCCTGAGCGCCTCCCTTGTGAGGTGTTCCGGGCATGTCCCACCGGGAGGAGACCCCGAGGAAGACCCAGGACACGCTGGAGAGACTATGTCACCCAGCTTGCCATGGGAACGTCTCGGGATCCCCCTGGGAGAGCTGGAAGAAGCAGCTAGGGAGAGGGAAGTCTGGGCTTCCCTGCTAAAGCTGTTGCCCCGCGACCCGGCCCTGGATAAGCGGTAGATGATGGATGGATGGATGGATGGATGGAAGGCAGGCAAATTCAGCGATTTGCTGTAAGAAAACAAATGTAAATTATGTCCAGGTAATATTCATAATTAGGATAATTTAAAATGGACTAACTTAATAAAATGCTTTAAATCAGCGGTCCCCAACCTTTTTGCCCCACAGAACGGTTTAATCTCAGACAATATTTTCAGGGACCGGCCTCTAAGGTATGGCGGATAGATACAACACAATAATATGATATTGTGGTATTTTCTAAACATAATAACGAACATAAACACGAATCATGACACGAGGAACGTCGTATTTGGCCGACCGCTGGTTTAAATAAAAGTTACGTTGAAAGATTAGCATTAATAAGAGAACAACAAAGGAGAAACATTGAAAAGGTTCAGGAAACTAATAGACTAAATAAGAATAAGAGGTAACGGTATCGAAAAAACTATTGAATAAATGCTATCGAAAGCCGGGCTAAAAAAGTAACTTTCTTTAAAAATATCAACACCTGCAGCTGCTCGCAGATCTTCAGGAAGCGTGTGGAGTACACTTAAAAAAAAAAAAAAGGATGCCGCACTGTGATGTTTTGCTCTCAGTTTAACGACTAATAACAGACTAACACATGGTGAAATAAGAACTCTGGATGGCCCATTAGTTCAAATCAAAACTGATGGCCAAAGCCCATGAAAAATGATTTTTAAAAAATCAACAAGTGACCCAGGCCCGTGTGTGTGTGTGTGTGTGTGTCCAGCTGGTGTCCAAGCCTCAGCAGTTTGATGTGATGGTGATGCCCAACCTTTACGGCAATGTGGTGAGCAACGTGTGCGCCGGCCTGGTGGGAGGGCCCGGCCTCGTGCCCGGAGCCAATTACGGCCGTGACTACGCCGTTTTTGAAACGGTGCGAGGACTCTTCTGTTGCACGAGGATGGAAATTGCAACAGTTGTGTTTGTAAGATGAGCTGATGATGATTTTTTTTTCCCCCCAGGCCACGAGGAACACTGGCAAGAGTATCGCAAACAAGAACATTGCAAACCCCACAGCCCTGTTGCTTGCCAGTTGCATGATGCTTGACCATCTTAAGTATGTCTCTGCGCTTTCTGCCTCCATCTGCCATGCGACTCTTTTAACTTGATTTTTCTTCCTTTGTGGGTGCCTCCAGGCTGTATGATTACGCAACTCTGATCCGGAATGCGGTACTCACAACCATGAATGAAACCCAGGTGAGTCCTGCTTTCTGCGGCCTTTCTTGCCATTCACCGTGTTGCCCTTTTAATGCAATGTTTTTGTCTTTTTGGGTCACCGTTCAGTTGCACACAGCAGACATTGGAGGGCAGGGCACCACATCAGAAGTGGTTCAGTCCATCATGCGAATCATCCAGAGCAAAGGACAACGCACAGCTGAGATGTAAATATCAAACACGTAACTGACGGCCCTCACATGTGCACACATCGTCATTTGTATTTTAGACCTCAGAACAGTAATTTTTCCCAATGTGTGTTTCTGATGATGCTTATTCCCGTGTTAACTGATATCGGCCCATTCCCAGTCACATTACTGTTGCCTACTGTTCTCCCATTGATCTTTTGCTAAGCCAAACCCTGGAAACACTCGCTGGCTAAGCACGGTTTGACTCATTCCTGGCGGCACTCAAATTCAGTGAGATGCACTTTTCAAGGCTAGGGTTTAATCCGACTCTTTCCAAAGCTATTATGGTTAAGCAATGGCCTTGAGGCATCTGCACAAGTCCCAAGTCATATCCTGAGATGCTGAAAGGAATATCAAAATGAAATGCAAACGCTAGCTAAAGCTTTGTGGTTGTCAAGAATCAGAAGACACAACCCTAGCTGTTCCAAG
Organism: Hippocampus zosterae; assembly: GCF_025434085.1. NCBI lineage: Eukaryota > Metazoa > Chordata > Actinopteri > Syngnathiformes > Syngnathidae > Hippocampus > Hippocampus zosterae. Next base: position 16,477,133 of record NC_067452.1, read on the forward strand.
ACAAGCAATTTACTTGTACTTTTCGGGAAGATTGTTATCTTCTGTTGTAGGTTCACTCACAAGAAAAGCATTACAATATTTTCTAGCCTCGTGAAGCCACGTTGTTTATGGAGCTACGGTTGTCAACTTTCAGTTGACCATGCTGTGCAATGAATGACTTCCTGCTGTGCTGTAATTATGATACAAAAGGCCACCGTAATCTACAAGTTGTCTGAAAAGTAACCACAATATTATGTTACAAACTGTTTTGTATGTTGACAGCATATCAACCAAACAACTCAATTTGAATGTATACTGTGCACCGCGACATTACAAGCTTTTTGTCTTTAGCGAATGTGGACTTTTATTTTGCATGGTTGCACTCTATAACATACATATCAATAAAGATTCGTTTTTGGCGGGGAGATTTTTGTGGAAGTGTATTTACAAAAGCTTCTTCAATATGATCAAAACAAAGCGTATGCAGTCTTTGTAGGCCAGGGGGCCATATAAGGAATGCTGTGTTCTTTAACCAGGACTACCAATTGGTTTCGCGATCAAGAGCTGTGTAGTACCGTATTAGCCTGAGTATAAGACGGGCCTGATTATAAGAAGGCCCCCTCTTCTTCAAGACTCAAGTTTGGAAAAAAAAAACTTTCTGAACACCAAATTATTTTTTATACAGAAAATAGTCTGAAACAAATGATTCTAACAATATATTTGAGAGAAAAAGCATGTTATTTTGCCTCATTCAAATCTAAATCTCTGAATATTTAAATATGTAGACTAAAGTGCAATCACATTCGTAAATGAATGGCTTCTGGTTTTTGAAATGTAAATTACATCATAACTTCTCCTTAGTTGCCTGTTAACCTGGCCGATCTTCGACCCACTTTTCTCCAGATTGTCACTACATTTCTCAATTTTCTGTTCTCTCTTCTATTATTTTCTTGTTTTTTCTTTCTTACCGCTATTTTTTTTTAATTTTCTTCGTGCTACCGCTGTTTTTATTTTTATTCTTCGTGACAGGGGTTCACTTTGGCCTGGGGAGTCAAGTTCAGCATTCGCTTCAATGATATCTAGCGTCGTAAATGGGCATAATGTCTAGACCCCGAATATAAGACGACCCCGTCCCTTTTTCAGTCTTACCTCAATGCAAAAAAACACCGCCTTCTATTCGGGTCAATACGGTATTTTTCATTAATTTATGCCCCCCCCCCCAATAATTTTAAAATAATTGTTTTTATTTAATTTATCAGATTAAATAATTGGCTAGTCGAATTATTGTGAATAGAAATAAAATATTGGGACAATATGGTAAATAATTTGGCATGTACATACCTGTATAACCAACATTTATTGAATTAAATCATTGGCAAACGAATTATAAAAAATTGAAATGAAAATGGATGACCTGTTTTACATACACATTTGCGGGGGCGGGGGGGGGGGGGTTACTTGATTTACAAAAGAGCTGGTGGTCGGCCCATCCGTCCATTTTAATTAAACAACACCTTGCCGGTCCTGTTTTCAAACAAGTTGGCTTTTGTAACTGTCTGTAATTCCATTTTGTCACTAGGGGGCAGACGCGCGCGCAGACTGTGCAACCTGAAACAATGACTGGATCTGTGTGCGTGTCTTAGGCGACTGCAAATGCAAGCCCCTCTGGCAAAGAGCTTGTTAAAACATAAATGTGACATTTCTGCTTCTCATAATTGGGTTACAATGAATAACGGGCTCAGAATGCGAACCAAATATGACTACATCTGGCATTCTCGTTGATCTCCATTTCAATTGGATTCAAGAACTTAACCATCGTCACAAGGTAAAATCCAAAACATTTCCTATGTAGTTTGCCCAATCTGACCTTTCCCTCACTTGGAGATGACAGGATTTGTGTTGAATTTGTTGCATGACCATGCTTCTAACTCGAAACATCTCAAATCATCGTTGCCCTTCGAAATGAATGCAAATGCATGAATTCATTTCAGCCTCATCACAAAAAAATATAGAATATAGAGTTTTACTTCATAAAACAGACAGCTAAATAGAATGTAAAGAATTCGACAGTGCCATATTTATTTCTTCTGGTGTGTGAGCCTTGACCAATAATACTGACATGGAGAAGATCAGAAGTTATTTCTCAGTAGGCAGCAGTAATATATCTTGTTCTTCAGAGAGGATTCTTCTCATTTCAGACGAGAATAATGCAGAGCTTTTTGCTTTTTTCGCAAGAGCTTCCCCACACATTATCCTCTTCCTTTCAAGTCATCAGCACGCACCCTGGCGGCCCTGTCACTCATCGCTTCACATTTTCTCTTCCCCTTTGCTCGTCTCAACTTTTCATTGCGTGCTGGCAAATATTACTGCCTCTGTAGTCTCGCTGTTTAAAACATAGTTGAAAGTCTCCAGCTTTTTCACTACGTCAGCCAGTCCTTCTGTACGCTTCCATTGCAACGAAAGTGGCCATCTCCTGATCTATGGGTGCATTCGGAAAATTATTTCGGAATGCTCTCTGCTCCAGTCCGACCGTTCGGAAACTCTGAGCATTTTTCGAAAGTGCCGTTGGGTTATTCAGAGTGCCACAAAAACAGAAGTGCTGGAGTGAACAGATGGAAGCAGTTCAAGCATGTGATGCTGATAGATTTATAACCTAAAATGTTGTTCAACTTTGTCGGTTGTGTCCTGGAGGACCCATTGCAGATTCCTCCTCATATAGCCTGTGTGGACCACAAAAAAGTGTGGCAATTTTGGTCAGGCCCAGCATAGAAGAAGAGCAGAGCAACATTGACCAGGAAAGTGTGCTCTGAAGCAGCCTTTGCTCAGGATCCGTCTCCATGGTTACAAAGGCCAGATTTGAAGGCGGGATTCAAAGGCTGCATGAATTCAAACCGCGGCGTGCGGTCAAGGTGGGCCAGAAGTTACATCACATGGTCAACAAATGTTGGCCTTTGGAGGATGCAGCCAACGCATTTGGACAGAGCCATAGGATGTGCTTGAAGCCTGGTTTGCCTCTAAATTCCTTGTTGCTGCTGCTGCAGCAACGTAGTAGAAGTAACGGCAGCAGCAGAAGAATGGCTTCAAGACAGCAAGCTTGAGGTAAACAAATTCCAATTGTATTTCCCAATTGCCTTTCTAATGCTCGAATCGTGTGGGCATAAGTATCTTGAAAACTGCATGATGTTTGTCCAACAAAAAAAAAAAAACATTTTTTTTTATATATACCGGTACATACAGTATATATATTTACATCGTCTTGAAGAATTGATGGTTAATTGATGCCCCTCAAGGTCATTGGCAAAAGAGTCAAGGCTGACCGGAATTGTTCTCGGCTTGCTCCCAAAACATTTGTCATCTGGAATTTTACCTGGGATGAAGACTACTGCTTTGGACGCTAGTGTTATCCCCCACACCCCCTCATGTGTTCTCAATTGGGATGGCCAAGGCTGTCTCTACGGCAATGTGATGATATGCTTGGCATGCCAGCCGGGGACACTCTGACACATGGCGCTTTTCCATGAGCCCCCAAACATCCCCGCACCACACCACACCTCTATGCCTGGCACTACACGGCCCCCTCTGCTTTTCCTACAACAGACGCAGCATGTCTAAACACTTCAAAAGTGACGAGTCTCGGCCACTGTTGTTGGAGCGATTCAAAATATGAATTGCCGTTGCATGACTTGGCGACGATGCAAAGTACAGCCCATCAAATTCACAGAAGCTTTCACATTGTCGAAAAATCGATTTCTGTTTTTAAGACAACTAGCGTCCAAAGCAGTAGTCTTCATCCCAGGCAAGCCTACTGGACACGTCACAAACCAGCATACAACCGGCTAGCAACGAGACCCGACAAAATGCCACCCAAACAGAAGCAAGACACAAAGCAGGAAGAGGATTCCCTGACCCTCACTCAAGTAAATGAATTACTCCAGCAACAAAAAGAACTTTTTACGGCGCTCTTGCAACAACAACAGGAACATTTCAAAGGATTTGTCAAGATGATAATAGACTCAACAAACTCACGACTTGACACTTTTACCAGGGAAGTCCAAGAAATAAAAACCAGCATCAACTTTACCCAAAAAGAGGTAGACGACATTAAAAAAAATCTAATCTGTCAAACTGGCCATTCCAAAGACATGCAAACGGAATTCTACAAAGTATGTGACGGCATGCTTGTATTAACGGACAAGGTGGACTACTTGGAAGGACATTCAAGAAGAAACAACTTAGTAATTGATGGAATTGAGGAAAAACCGGGAGAAACGCGAACTGAAACAGAGGAAAAAGTTCAAAAAATCCTTAAGGAGAAACTGCTGATGAAGGGGCAAATTGAGGTGGAGAGAGCTCACCGCACAGGAAGACAAGACCCTGGAAGACCTCGACCAAGGCCAGTTGTGGTGAAATTTCTAAGATACAATGACAGATCAAGGATCCTACAAAAAGCAAAATATTTAAAAGGCTCCAACATCTACATTAACGAAGACTTTACAGATGCCGTACGACAAAAAAGAAAAGAGCTCCTCCCAAAATTAAAAGCTGCACGTGACAGAGGGGAAACTGCCTACTTAAGACATAACAAACTTATTGTCCACCCCCGCACCAGTACTCCAACACAACAGGCTCGAGTTCAACACCATCAAGCAGCATACTGAGAACTTTTCACCACCCGACAATAAAAACTCTGACCCTACTGAAGCAGGAAATTCACATACCAAAAAACATGGACTTCGAATCCTTTGATGACCCTTCCAACCCTTTGATGACCTCCAACCCTACTGACCACAAGACGTTTGACCCTGAGAACAACTTGGACCCGGACAATAACTTTTTCAAGACCGACCGACCGCGAGGCAGCCAGCGACGACCGACCGTGAGGGAGCCAGTGATGACCGCGAGGAAGCCAGCGACGACTGCAGGGAAGCCAGCGACCGTGAGGAAGCCTGGAGACAACCAGCCTGCGACCACCGTGAGGGAGCCAACGACGACCGCAAGGGAGCCAGTGACCGCGAGGGAGCCGGGAGACGGTGAGCCCGAGGCAGCCGGGAGACAACCAGCCAGCGCGTGTGAGAGAGCCGGGAGGCAGCCAGCCGGCGAGCGTGAGGGAGTCGGCGACGACCGCAAGGGAGCCAGTGACCACGAGGGACCCAGTGATGACGGCGAGAGAGCGAGCGACGACAGCGAGGGAACCAACGACGGCCGTGAGGGAGCCATCGACGACCGTGTGGGAGCGGGAAATTCACATCCCAAAAACATGAACTTCCAACCCTTTGAAGATATTGACTATAAGCCATTCGATCCCGAGAACAATTTGGACCCAGACAATAATCTCTTCAACAACAAACAAAGGGTAACAAACTCTGACTATTACCTGGATGAACAATTCAACACCAATATAAAATTGGAAAATGCACTTTCGGTAATACACTTAAACAGTAGAAGTCTCTATAAAAACTTCACAAAAATTAAAGAATACCTGACTAAATTCAGTAAATTTAAAATAATTGCCATATCAGAAACTTGGCTTGATGAAGATAAAACAACTGAAATGGAAATAGAAGGTTATGAAATGTTTGCAACTAATAGAGAAAACAAAAAAGGAGGGGGGTTGCAATATATGTAGACAAAGCACTTAAATGCAGTAAAATCGAGAGATTGACAAACACAATAGAAAACCTAATGGAATGTCTAACCATTGAAATACACAATAAAAAGGCATCAAATATCATCATAAGTTGCATCTATAGGACACCAGGAACATGTATTGACACATTCAATAAAAAACTAACAGATATGCTCAGTTACTACAACGATAAGAAAACACGAATAATATGTGGTGACTTTAACATTGACTTATTAAACCCAAATAGACACAAAAAAACAACTGACTTCATAAATACTATGTACAGCAACAGCTTTTTCCCAGTAATCCTGAAACCTAGCAGAATAACAGTTGACACGGCCACATTAATAGATAACATATTTATAAATAAGATTGATCATAAAATGGAAAGTGGACTTCTCATTAATGACATAAGTGACCACCTGCCTGTTTTTGCAGTTTTTCATAATTATTTCGATAGAAAAGCTAAATCAACAACTCGTATAACAGAAATAAGACTAAGAACCCAACGTTCCATCGATGGCTTTAAGCAAGACCTAGAAAAACAAAACTGGACTGAGGTCTACTCAAACGAAGACCCAAATACAGCGTTTTAAGTATTTCAATCTACCATAATCTCCTTATATGATAAACATTTTCCATTAACTAAAGTCTCCAAAAAGTATAAAGACCCAATTAAGCCATGAATAACGAAAGGCATAGAAAACGCATGTAAAAAGAAAAACAATTTATATAAATTGTTTTTAAAATTCAGAACTGAAGAAGCAGAAAAAAAATATAAGACCTATAAAAATAAACTAGTAAATATTATAAGAACCAGTAAAAGAGATCATTATCATGCACTATTAGAGCAGAATAAAGGTAAAAGGTAAAAATACTTAACCAAGTAATCAGAAATAGTCCTTAAAAAATGGATTATCCAGAGTATTTTATCAAAGGCAAAAACACTATTTTGGAAAAAACTGCAGAAATAGCAACTGAATTTAATGAGTATTTTGTCAACATCGGCAGTAACCTAGCAAAACAAATTCCTGATCCAACAGACCTGTTTGAAGTAGATATATGCATAGAAAAAAACTCCTCCACGATGTTCCTTACTGCAGTAAAACAAGAAGAAGTATCAAATATTATAAAAACTTGTAAAAATAAAAAGTCAACTGATTGCTTTAATATTGATATGACAATAATCAAGCAGATTATAGAATATGTAGTGCGACCTTTCACGCACATATGCAACCTGTCATTCAAAGCTGGTATCTTTCCATCAAAAATGAAAATTGCTAAAGTTATTCCAATCTATAAAAGTGGAGAAAAACATCTGTTTACAAATTATAGACCAATATCACTACTACCACAATTTTCAAAAATATTAGAAAAACTATTTTCTCGCAGACTTGATAGTTTTATACAAAAGCATGCGCTGTTAAGTGAAAATCAATATGGCCTCAGGGAAAAACGGACCACCTCAATGGCAGTTATGGAGTTTGTGGAAGCAATAGCCACTAATATAGACAACAAAAAATTTACTGTTGGGGTTTTCCTATATCTAAAAAAAGCTTTTGACACAATAGATCACAGTATACTATTGAAAAAACTAGAAAGATATGGCATTAGAGGTGTAGCTTCTAAATGGATAAAAAGTTATTTAGAAAACAGATATCAGTACGTGCAACTCAACAATAAAAAAAACGAATCAACTGAAAATCACTCACGGAGTTCCTCAGGGGTCAGTGCTTGGTCCAAAACTATTCATCTTATATATAAATGATATCTGCAAGGTCTCCAAACTATTTAAATGTGTCCTATTTGCTGATGATACAACTTTTTACTGTTCTGGAATAAATCTGAAACAGCTCCTGACAACCGTAGAAAACGAATTAAACAAATTAAAAAACTGGTTCGACAGAAATAAATTGTCACTTAACCTGAAAAAATCGAAGTCAATTGTTTTTGGCACAAGACCAATCAAACACCAAGCTAAAATTATGGTAAACTCAATTGAAATAGAAAGAGCGTATGAAACCAAGTTTCTCGGATTAGTAATAGACTCAAAACTATGTTGGAAACCACATATCGATAACGTAAAAAGAAAAATAGCCAAAACCGTAGGGATCCTCTACAAAACCAAGGAAGTGCTAAATAAGAGATCCCTGTACACATTATACACTTCATTATTATTACCATACATGACCTACTGTGTGGAAATATGGGGAAATGCCTGCAAAACAAACACACTCCCTATTCTCAAACTACAAAAAAAAGCAATTCGAATTATTAATATATCAAAATATACGGAACCCACAAATCCACTATTTATCAAATTAAATACGATGAAATTTTATGACCTGGTCGACTTTAAAATCGCCCAATTAATGTACAAAGCACACAATAACCTGCTCTGCCAAAACATTCAGAAGTTTTTTGAAATTCGAGAAAGCAACTATGAATTAAGAGGTACCAACTTATTCTAAAAACTCAAAACAAGAACAAACATCAAGCAAAGAAGTGGATCTAGCAAAGGTGTTAATCTGTGGAATAATCTCGAAACGGACCTGAAAATGAGTAAATCGCTTGCTGATTTCAAAAACAAATTTAAAAAAAATAGTACAAACAACCTACATCAATCAGAGTTAAAATGATAAATTCTAAACATTAAATATAATTATAAATCAGAGCTAAGTTGATAAATAGAGAAAGGTATTGAAATATCCATTATGAATACAAGAGAAAATTGACAAGAGTGCCAGGGTGAGGATGTATATAATCCCGATACAAACCAAAAGTTGTGAAAATATCACGGTTAAGGGTAAAGTATGAGCCTTAATGGAGACTTCTTCTTACTTTTTCTTTTCTGATTGATATAAAAATGATTTAGTAGATATAAACACATAACGGGGTAGGACTAGATAAGTTTTTTTACTTCATTCTTACTCCCTTGAACATAATAACTGTGTTGAATGAAGACTGATTTCTTTCTTTTTACTTTTTTATCTACCTTATTTTCTGTCAAATTATTACTGTATATGTTTTATGTTCAATAAACAAACAAACAAGACAGCCAAACATACCGGTACACATTTTGTGTCTTACAACAATCTGGAACCATGTTTACAATTCAGGGATGAAATTAGGATTTTGTGAGCAGCATGCAAAACTCGTGGCCCAATCTCATTATTGGGGTGCTTCTCAAGCCTATAAATTCAACACATTCATTTTCACTTTACATGAACTCGAAGTCAATCTCAAGTTTTCTGTCTTCTGAGCGAGCCATCTGCACTTCTGCCCAACTCTTGCCAAACAAAGTGTCACTGCGTTTGGGGATTAGATCTTAAAATAAATGCTTCCATTGTCTCACTTGTTTTCTGTGCTCTGGCCTCCGTTAACTTCTGGTGGTTATTCTTCTTTTGTGAAATGAGGTCCAGTGGGTTGCCCTGACTGTTCGCGTAACAGGGTGACGACTCCAAAGAAAATAAATAAATATAGAGCAACCTTTAACAATTTAACTCAAAATTGTTCGGCTTGTGTGCAGCGCGTGTTCTTCTGGAGTGACCGAGTGGTCAATGTATCTTTGAGCGTGAAGCAGGTGGCTGCTAAAATGTACTTTAACTTGGAAGGAGCGATGCTTACACTGTCTGGATTTGTGAATCCAAAAGACATCAATCACATTTGATTGGTAACTCATGTTATTTTTTTCCGACTTGTATTTCGATCAGCCCCACCCCGCCCCCGATTTCCTTCCACTGATTCCCTCTCATTCCACCTTTTTTTTAATCCAACTTTTGGATTGGACTTTGCCATTGTACTGCTGTGCCTGATGTTGTGGTTTTTGAGTTTAACGTACGGTGATGCTGAACTTGGGTGGACCGATGGCCCAGTGGTTAGCGCATCGACCTCACAGTGCAGTGCAGTACAATTCCAGCTCCTCCCTCCCTGTGTGGAGTTTGCATGTTGTCCCCATGGTTGTTCGTCTCTATGTGCCCTGCAATTGGCTGGCAACCGGTTCAGGGTGTCCCCCGTCTACTGCCCGGAGACAGCTGGGATTCGCTCCAGCACGTCAGGCGAGTCCTGTGAGTATAATGCGGATCAGAGAATGGATGGATGATGCGGAGCTTTTTTTTCCTATCGGGCGTCCTATCCGTTACCCTGCAGTACACGAAGAGAACCCTAAGCAGACAATTGTCGTCAATCAAGCGGCATTTCTGATCTGCCTCTACCACTGCAAGCAGTCAGCCAACTCCATTTGCCCTTAATGGGGCAAACCACACATGCACACACCTACTCAGACGCATCCCAGCTCAGCATATACAGAGATCGCCTATACGTCAGCGGTGTGCTATTCGCTGTTGGGCTGCTCGTATTTGGGGCTTTCCAGCTGTGACGAGCCTAATCCGAGATAACTAATGACTCCAAATGTTGTGGAAAACAGATGAAGTGGACGAGCAAAACATTGAAACAGAGAGCGTGTGAATGAAGGTGGTTTTGGGATATGGGGGTTTAGTGGGCCGACTGTGGAAGTAGATGGAAAAATATCCATCTTGGACGTGTGGGAGTGCAAAGAGCAACTGTTGAGTTCTATCTTTATCACCTCATAGTTCATAATAGAGCGTTTGACTCCTTGCTAGTTGGATCCACAAGGAAGAGAAAGCCGAGTCATCATTACTAGAGACGCTGCACGAATGCGCCGATTGATATCCGGCTCCGATTATGCCTCACTCCTGACAAGACCCCAAGATACTTGAACTCCGATACTTGGGGCAGGATCTCATTACTGACCAGAGGAGGGCACCCTTTTCTGAACAGCATGATCTCAGATTTGGAGGCGTTTTCAGGCCAACCGCCTTACGCCCAGCTGCAAACTGCCTCAGTGAGAATTAGAGATCGCAGCTTGATGAAGCCAACGGTACCGCATCATCTGCAAAAAGCAGAGATGCAATACAAACGGCACCAAACCCAATGCCTTTAACACATAGGTTGCGGAACAAAATTCTGTCCGTAAAAGTTAAGCCTGCTTCACGTGGCAAGATTTAAAAACTGTCGGCAAACATTCTTCAGAGAGGTCAAAACCAATCTGAATACCACACACTGCCGGAAAGCCTAATGCAATTATCTTTGGAGCCATCGTGATAGTGTCCTTATTCACAACCCATTCCAATACAGAGATTGTAACACTGGAATTCAAATAATTACTTTCAGAAGATGGTAATAGCAATTTAGAAGTCGCTATGAAGAGTAAATTTAACTTTAAACCGAGGGCAACTTTGCCAAAAACACCTATGGAAAGGTGCACCCAAAGTTAATTTGTAGCTATTCTTGAACCATTTGGAATATCAGCATAGTTTTAAGTCTCTTTTTGAAATATTCAAAATGTTATTATTATGAATATTTGTCCCATACAGTAAGAATCTGTGTAAGTGCTCCTGTTACTGAACTATGGATTTTCGAAAAGAGAATCGAATCTTATGTTCGTCTACTTTCTTTTCACAATATCTCCCTTGAAAATGGATTTAGAATGTTGATTAGGACTTGAAAACACTACAGGATCAAAGTTTAAGTCTCCCCAAGCTTCGGTTCAAATTTGACAATTGTAACATGTAGGGTACCATTCAAATCTCCAGAAACTCAGCTTCTAAAAGATGTATAACATGTTCACACATTTGTTTTGACAAATGACAGAGGGCCCTTGGTGGGGCCCTCCTAACTTTAAGGGGTTTTTAATGAAAGAGTTGTGCAATCATTTCACAACGTCTTAAAAAGTAATTTCATTATTTACTATATCCTTAAAACCTTCCTTTCATTTTCCAAACATTTTACCTAACAGTGCAGTTGTTCCTCTCCGTGAGCCGTCACCTTACCGTGGTGGAGGGGTTTGTGTGTCCCAATGATCCTAGGAGCTAAGTTGTCTGGGGCTTTATGCCCCTGGCAGGGTCACCCATGGCAAACAGGTTCTAGGTGAGGGGCCAGACAAAGCACGGCTCAAAGACCCCTGATGATGATTACAATAAATGGATCTAAGTTTCCCTTGCCCGGACACGGGTCACCGAGGCCCCCCTCTGGAGCCAGGCCTGGAGGTGGGGCTCGTTGGCGAGCGCCTGGTGGCCGGGCCTACACCCATGGGGCCCGGCCGGGCTCAGCCCGAAGAGGCAACGTGGGTCCCCCTTCTCATGGTCTCACCACCCGTGGGAGGGGTCAAAGGGGTCGGGTGCAATGCGAGCTGGGCGGCAGCCAAAGGCGGGGACCCTGGCGGTCCGATCCTCGGCTACAGAAGCTAGCTCTTGGGACATGGAATGTCACCTCTCTGGCAGGGAAGGAGCCTGAACTGGTGTGTGAGGCAGAAAAGTTCCGACTGGATATAGTCGGACTTGGCTCCACACACAGCCTAGGTTCTGGTACCAGTCCTCTCGAGAGGGGTTGGACTCTCTTTCACTCTGGAGTTGCTCACGGTGAGAGGCGCAGAGCAGGTGTGGGCATACTCATTGCCCCCCGGCTCAGTGCCTGTACATTGGGGTTCACACCGGTAGACGAGAGGGTTGCCTCCCTCCGCCTGCGGGTGGGGGGACGGGTCCTGACTGTTGTTTGTGCATATGCACCAAACAGCAGCTCAGCATACCCACCCTTTTTGGAGTCCTTGGAGGGTGTGCTGGAGAGTACTCCTGCTGGGGACTCCCTTGTTCTACTGGGGGACTTCAATGCTCACGTGGGCAATGACAGTGAGACCTGGAGGGGCGTGATTGGGAGGAACGGCCCCCCCGATCAGAACTCGAGTGGTGTTTTGTTATTGGACTTCTGTGCTCGTCACGGACTGTCCATAACGAACACCTTGTTCAAACATAAGGGTGTCCACGTGTGCACTTGGCACCAGGACACCCTAGGCCGTAGTTCGATGATCGACCTTGTGGTCGTGTCATCGGATTTGCGGCCGCATGTTCTGGACACTCGGGTGAAGAGAGGGGCGGAGCTGTCAACTGATCACCACCTGGTGGTGAGTAGGCTCCGATGGTGGGGGAAGATGCCGGTCCGTCCTGGCAGACCCAAACGTATTGTGAGGGTTTGTTGGGAGCGTCTGGCGGAATCCCCTGTCAGAAGGAGTTTCAATTCCCACCTCCGACAGAGCTTTTCCCATGTTCCGGGGGAGACGGGGGACATTGAGTCCGAGTGGACCATGTTCCGTGCCTCTATTGTTGAGGCGGCCAATCTGAGTTGTGGCCGTAAGGTGGTTGGTGCCTGTCGTGGCGGCAACCCTCGTACTCGCTGGTGGACACCAGCAGTAAGGGATGCCGTCAAGCTGAAGAAGGAGTCCTATCGAGCCTTTATGGCCTGTGGGACCCCAGAGGCAGCTGACGGGTACCGACTGGCCAAGCGGAACGCAGCTTCGGTGGTCGCCGAGGCAAAAACCCGAGCATGGGAAGAGTTCGGTGAGGCCATGGAAGCCGACTTCCGGACGGCTTCGAGGAAATTCTGGTCCACCATCCGACGTCTCAGGAGGGGGAAGCAGTGCACCACGAACACTGTGTACAGTGGGGATGGGGCGCTGCTGACTTCGACTCGGGACGTTGTGAACCGGTGGGCAGAGTACTTTGAAGACCTCCTCAACTCCACCAACATGCCTTCCTTGGAGGAAGCAGAGCCTGGGGACTCTGAGGTGGGCTCTCCTATCTCTGTGGTTGAAGTCACCGATGTGGTTAAAAAGCTCCTCGGTGGCAAGGCCCCAGGGGTGGATGAGATCCGCCCAGAGTTCCTCAAGGTTCTGGATGTTGTGGGGCTGTCCTGGTTGACACGCCTCTGCAACATTGCGTGGTCAACGGGGAGAGTGCCTCTGGATTGGCAGACCGGGGTGGTAGTCCCTCTTTTTAAAAAGGGGGACCGGAGGGTGTGTTCCAACTACAGAGGGATCACACTCCTCAGCCTCCCTGGTAAGGTCTATTCAGGGGTGCTGGAGAGGAGGGTCCGTCAGGAAGTCGAGTTATCCTTCAGAAATTTCTTTTTTCAATCATTTTTTTCCGGGCAAATGCTCAAATAGCTAGCCTCTGCCGGTCCCAGACCGGGATGAAAAAAGTGTGGGTTTGCGTCAGCAAGCTGCATCTGGTGAAAAATATTGTGCCAAACAAATCATTCACTTTGTCCACCCCTGATTATATAAGTCCAAGTCACATCAACAACAACTTATTTTGATACAGAGCCGCCAGCTGTTACTGATTGTCCGTATATTGTTACATTTGTCGTATTTGGTCACTCAACTTTCCCTTATTACGGCCTTAGGACAGTCTTATTAAGGACACACGCGCACGCACGCATGCACACACACACACACACACACACACACACACACACACACACACACACACACACACAACCTTTTCTGAATCATGGATCACATTGCTCAAACAGGTTGAAAAAGGTGCCAAAATACTTTGTGGCTCCGGTGATGTAATGCATCGCTTCACACTCCACTCCACTGCACTGGGAAGCTAGCAGAGGTGGGATGTTAGCCAAAAGCTTCTTTTAGACTAGGTGCTAGTCCTCAAATTTATTTAGAGGAAGAAGGGCAGCGGTTTTATCACCAGATTATGTTCAATAATGTGCGGACAACAATTGAGTGCTAACAACAACTTTATTTATCATACAATAAAAAAAGCTTTGGCACTGTGTCGTTGCTGACTATAAGGCGCAATCTACAATGCATCCACTAGATGAAGCTACCGATACGTCTTTGTGCATTCATAATGTCTGTGTTTTAAAAAAACAACAACACCACAGCTCTCCTTTTTTCGGAGCTCCAACAAAAACTTATTTAATAAAGCAGCGACATAGTTCACTGAACCAACAGCAAGTTATAACATTGTAAGCATGTCTCCAGCAAGGAGCCATCTTGGGTCGACGTATTACCGTAATGACCATACACAAGGCACACCGGATTTTAAGGTGCTCGGTGAGCTTTTAAGAAAATGGAAGACTTTTCGGTGCGCCCTATAGTGCAGAAAATACAGTACATTTATTGGATGCCCACATTTCGGACTTCACATCTACTTTAAAACATGTATCTGGATCCAGACGATTTTATTTTGTGCAACCACTTGACAAAATAAAATGGAGTGAATTCAAAACACAATTTTCTTCAGTGTAGATCAGTGGGATTTGTCTCATCTGCGGGAAATTTGAAGAATATGAACATATTTATCAAGGCCTGACACAAAGCCACACAGCAAAGCTCGGCAATAGTGCCCATTGTTCTTTTCCCTATCCTATTCCTTTTTCCACTTCCATAACGAAATGATGACCAGCAGATAGCATTACAAAAAAACTAACTGAATGCTGAAGAGATGATGACTTTCATAGGTAGTTGGACTGGCTGAGATGTGACATCAACAACGCCAGTGTCGGCATGGCACGAGTGGTACGCATGTTACCCTTTCTGAGACTCACTGCAGTACATCAGTATAACTGCTATCTTTTATTGCAAGAATTGAGGAGGCATCTTTCCTTTCTGACAGACCTTCAATGTGAAATTGGTGCCTCTATGGTGATGATGACATGTGAGAGCATCCATTGATTGCGCAAACGGTGTCTGAAATGCTGGCCCACAATGAGTGACGTCGCACTGCCATGAGTGAAGAAACCGGTGTCACATGATTGTTTTTCACCAGACCGTTATCTTTTCTTTTGTGTTCAATAAAAAATATGCAGATTGAGATCATGAGGTCTCTGATGATTTTTAAATCCCAAGCCATGCACTTTTTTTTAAGTTCTGTGGGTTAACCATAAACTAACACTCAAGCCCATGTGGCCTCGGGCATGAAGTGGTGTTCAAACCCATGGTTCCCAACACAAAGACACTCAGAATGATGCTGCTCTAATGCTAACTTACTAGCTTTTATCTTGCCTTTTATCTTAGGAAAGCTGCCGGCTATCAAGTAAGTCTGAAGAGGGATGAAGCAGTAAATCCAGCAGGAATGATGCCCTAAGCTGACTTGTCTGTTCTCAGCCCATCTCCTGCCATTAGGCTTTCTTTCCGAAGATGTATTTCTGGGCAGTCAATGTGTCCTACAGCTTTTGATCGTCTTATAAAGATGCAGCGAAAGTGACAAATGACAGAGGAGCCGTTGGTGTGAAGTGATTAACCCAGAGCTTTTGAAATACTTCACGTCTTGAAGGAAAACAATGTTAATATCCGTCTGAGGATAAGGCTTTGTCACTTTGTGTTTTCACATTCTTTCACTCATGCTTCTTTCAGCAGGTCAGTACGTGTGCATTATATGCCCCCCTTCCCGACTTCAAAGCGCCCCCGGCCCGGCGTGATCCATGGCTTCCGATCCTCCTGTTGCCTAATGCGGTGAAAACATCATGCGAGTAGTGCTATAGTGAGGATATACTTTGCCCTACAGGATGTGTAGGTGAACGTGTAGCTTCATTCTTCTCCTTTTACGGTAGCCCCATACTGAATTTTAGTCCCCAGCAATGGGGGGATTTTTTTTGGGGGGGGGGGGTGACAAACCTGCGAACTGAGAATTAACATAGCAGTCTAGTCAGAGGAGACCCAAAATAATAATCGATCAAGTCAACAACAGCAAAACAAAAAAAGGACATAACCCAATAAAACCAGAAACAATGTTAAACTTGGACGCTTATGGTCAGTCATCCAGAAAGCAGTCATCTCCAATTATCATAACCCTCAAACTTTTGAGATGTTTAAACAACAAGGCACTAGTGAAATTTACAAAAAATAAACAAACAAACAAAAAAGTGACAACCTTGTGTCAGTAAAGACAACAATCCTTGGAAGATGCAGCAAGTCAGGACACTGGCTGGCCTTAGTGTTTTTCAAATGCTTGAAGTCCACTGAGGACGACACAAGCTGTACACTATGTACATTGTATCAATGGAAGGCTAATTGCTCGTTAGATGGCGAACAGATGACGGTATATGTTGTCCTGTGAGTCCCATTTATGTAACTCCAAACCACCAACAGGATTTTTTTCCTTTTCTTATGGTGGTACTGTACTGCTGTTTCCACGCCTCCTGTGCTCTCCTGGCCCTGGGAACCAACTCCGGGTTTCCTGAGAACTGGGCCACATGCTCACAAACCAGCCAAGTGGACCTATCAGAACTCACACGCTTACAGGTGATTATTATGGCACGCTGAGAGTTCTACGCAACAGATTTAGTTCAAGCTGAGTCAAGCTGACACCCAATGCGCCTTCAGATGTTCCGCATGGAAGTGCATTACGAAACAGCATTAATGCTACAATTCAATGACATCCAATACCAGTGGTGGCAAGTACTGTAGTTGAGCAGGGTTTTTCACGTACTAGTATCTGTATTTATTTTTCTGACTACTTTTTGCCTTTACTCCCTGTATTTGAAAGCAGATCTGTGGTTTCTACGACTTACTTTGTTAAAAAAAAAGTACAAAGTGTAATCGCAACCACTGAGTGAGCCGATAGAGATAGAGAAGATAGGTTTAGCGCTGTTGTCTTCCCAAATCAAAAGACAAACTACAGTGGTACCTCTACTTACGAAATTAATTGGTTGTGGAAGAAATTTTGTCAGTAAAGACGTTTTCCATGTAAATGCCTTAATTCATTCCAAGCCCCCCGCCCCCCAAAATTCAGACATAAATGTTCCCTAAAGCATAAAAATATGTAACAAATACATGTTACAATTAGATTACAATTAGATTGTAAATAAATGAGAGTTGTGCATAATGTAAAAAACAAAGAATAGCATAACGAATAAAAATGATGGTCATTTAACTTTTAACGGCGTCCTCTTTGTTTTTTGCCCTCTTTAGTTCATGTTCTCTCTCAGAAGTGGTTTTTGCCTGGCGTTTTGAAAAGAACTGATTCAAGGACGGCTTTTAACAATCCTTCGAAAATGTCCAAGGGAAACATCGGCACAGTGAGCGATCACCCGACTGGTGAACACTTTTTCTGGGTTATTCACATTTACGTAAAACTATCGGAACACCTCATGGCCCGAGGGGCAAATGACGAGGACGCTGCATAGACACGTATCTACACACATGGACACATACGGTAGAAGTCCCTCTCAGCCAATGGGATGCCAGGATGATGCTCGCTAATAGCCAATGGCAGAGCAGCTATAAGTGTGTAGCGTTCAGGAAACCCAGCGCTGCGAGTAGCAGACCATACTTTACATACAGACCATGTTCTTACCTTTCGTATCTTTTTTTCTTTCGTAACAAGAGACAATCTTTTCCTGTTGAGACGTTTCCTAACTTGAACATTTCGTATGAAGAAACGTTCGTACGCAGAGGTATCACTGTATTTTGAAAATTCTGATTTTCATTCGTGAATAGGATGACTTGTTATATAGTTGAAGTCAAAGTCAAGTCTCATAAATACCAAGTGAAAGGAAAGTTAAGGTTTTCCTAAATTTGAGCCACTCTGCAAATTGTTGAGTGTGAGTCAAGTCCTCCACCTATGATGCGGTCTTGTACACAAGAAGCCCAACTAGAAAGATGACGGTGAATCGGACACCTGCCAAACAGACAATATGGTGACTGACACACTTAATGTTTCATCGAGTGTAACAGGAGAGCAGCACCGTTTGCGTTGAATGTGCGCTTGTGTGTTCTCGCAACACTACATGCTCCCGCCTCAACTCATTGGGCTGGAGATTTTCCATGCGCTATCCAACATGTTCCCCCTCAGGGGGAAAAACAGAAAGTTGACCCCTTTCATAATCACTGCTCTCGTATTCTGTTTGGTTTATTCCATGCTCCAATTCTCAGTCGCAAAAATCTTCCATCCCGGGGTGCCTTCTCTGTTTGCTTGTTGACTCAAGAAAAGCAGTGGACCCGATTTGCCCGGCTTCTTAACTGGGTTAAAGTCAGCAAACAATCCCATCTCCCTTTATTTATGAGACGGGGACAACTCACGTCATTGTCTGCTACTGTAGTTGTTGTGTACCGATGCACCGTTTTCCCCCTTGTGATTCTTTTAAGTCAGTCTTTAGCAGCAAAATCTCTCTTGAACCCAGGTAAATTCAATCAAAAGACCATAATGTGAGGCTCACTATAGGGATAAATCGAGCAGTCACTTTTCTCTGCATTTCTCCAATGGAAAGAATAAGCAAGGAACGCAAATGACAAGAGCAACCTGGAAGGTCAAACAAGGCAAATTTGTTTGGATTATAAAACCACGCAGAAAATCATCTGCGCGTTGTGTCACCGTCTTCAAACATTCATGCTGCTCTGAAAAAATTATTTAGTTGCATTTACAAAATATATTCAACAGTATTGTATCTGTATCTGTACATCCATCTACAGCCCAAATTCTATTCAATCGGTGTCAATTAAATGCGTACGGTCGGCAGGATCCCTATCCACCATATTTAAGCACAGGACCAAGTATTTTTACTTGATGTCAAATGTCTGCGAACCGCTGCTGTAAAGAGTCAAGCCTGCAATGTGTGATCAGAGACGCCTGTGGTCCACTGGCGTCGTATTGAAATCAGGTCTCTCTTTCGTAACCACTCCAGTCATGTGTCGTAGCGTCATTATCATACCCCAATTGCAATAAATCATCCCGGATGACGCACCTTGTCCTTGTCTTCCCTGCATTTTGCTCCACTTAAGTTCAAAAGCTACATCACATAGTCAGCATACAGGGGTCTTGCGAACCAGCTGTACAGTGCATCAAAGGAGGCTCTTGGGTTCGTGTCTATGAACATGTTTGTCCTAAGAATTCCTGGATGGTTTACTCTCGTCTTTGTCATCTGTTTCCTGTCCTCGCTGAGGCCTCTCGCTTTGTTTGTAGGACAATTTGTCAGAGGCCACTAACCGACGGAGCCCACTGAAGGATTTTCTTTTCTTGTGCAGCAAATATGCACAAAAAATCCAGACGAGGCAAAGAACAGCAGAATATAAACACAAGAGCTGAAGTAAATTGGACTCTTTTTTTTTCTCGAGAAGGCATTTAGACAATCTGTGGGAAAGCTTTTCTGTTATCAAATAATTTATTCCTCCATCCATTTTCTATGCCGCTTGTTAGCTGAGCTGCAGCCGACGATGGCTTGTACAGCCTCGACTGATCACCAATCAATTCTTAATATCACACCGGGGTGGGAGTTGTATGTGTTTGTCTGGTCACTTCCTTTTTTTATTTTGAAAGAATGATTCTCCTCTCATTTCAGGTCACTTAGCGTTTCTCCTGTGCCAGTTTGATTCTCAGCCCCGCTCAGATTTTATCCACCTGCTGCACCTGACCTAAATGGTCCTTGTCTCCTTTTGTCCCGTGCCAGTCTGTTTTGTCCTTGTGCGTGCACTCCAGCTTCTCGCCAAAGATCTAACCAGTCCTTGCCTTTTTTCCACAGGCTTGCCATTTTGATTTGTCAGTCGCTGATCCCAAAATAAATATATCTTTTTACTTTGAACCCTGACAGTGAATTGTTTTCTTCAAAATCTTAACGTAGCAGAGCTGATTTTGGACCAACTTTCCACAACCTTTGTTGAAAAGGTCATTGGGGTACAGCAAGATGCAAAAAAAAAAAAAAAACAATAATAAATAAAATAAAAAAAATCAAGATGCTCGCTTGTCATATGCACAGTAAAAACACAGAAACTTTCTTGGCTATTCTCCGCCCACTTATACAACGAATGTGAAAGATTATGTGTTTGAGTTGAGCAGTAGCAGTGAGCAAAGATGCAGTTTGACTCTTCAAGGAGTGGAGATATTGCACTGTGTAAGTATTCAAGTGAGCAGGGTTACTTCTGTTCTGTTCTGACTGCGATGTTTGACGACCAGATGCAAGAAGTTTGAAAAGTGCGTGGTGTGGATGTGCGCCGTCTCTGATAATGTTCTGTGTCCTCTTTGTGCCACGGCTGTTTTATATGTGTTGCAGTGGGCTGAAGGCTATTTCACAGATGTGATGCGCATTTTAAATGGCACGCTGGAGAGCCTTCCTGTCCTGTACGGCAAAGTTTTCATGGCAAAACGCTTTGCTTTTAGAATATAGGCAGTCAGCACTGCTTCAATAAATTCAACTCCTCTTCTCCTAACTGACATCATCACATGACGGCAAGCGAGTGAGAATCACTTAAGAGCCTAAACTTATTTTGCTGAGGACGTTCTCTCCCCCAACAAGCCTTTTTAAATGTTCATTTTTCTTCGGCCGTTCTCGTTTTGTGGCGTAACTTACTCAAGATTTGGCTTTTCTCCAGATGGGTTTCTTTTCTTTTGCTTCTGTTCAATGAATTTTCCTCTTCACAAAGGATTATGGGTAACATCTTTTTTCTCAACGTTGCTCAGGAGTTTCCTATGCTATATGGGTTGAAGGTTGCATTGAGGCACCCTTCCAAAGCGTTTTTAGAATTCACACAACCTTTCATCTGAGCACTTCTGTGTCACCTCACTCAGATAGGATCAGAAAGCAAAGTTCTGAGGCAAAAACAATCGCAATAATAGGGTTCGATATGAACGGGAAATTATCTAAGTGCATAATCACCTCGACATTTTATTACATATTCACAAAGCATTGGTGGAGAACTAGTTTTGAAATCAGAAGTCAAGGAAAATGGTTGTGCTCTTTTATACGTCAATAAAGGTGAAATCAATTGCCATTTTTTGAGCAAGAGACATGTCAGAGATAGCGGTCCACAAACACACCACGTGGAAAAGTGGATGTGACTTTACAAACGAAAAATGTTTCATTTTTCTCCTCTAATTGGAACCACGTTAAGCCATCAATCAAAGGAGGCTGCCACAAAAACATTTATCTTCTTCTCAGATCCGGAATCTCTTCTGTAGCCATCTGGAGCAGGAAAAACAGAATTGGCTGTCAGTCAACGCTAAAAGACACGCGCAAGGCATTGCTCATTGTACGAGCATCCTGGAAAAAGAAATACAGACTGGTGGCTGATTAGGAATCAGAGGGATGAAGCGGAAAGGGCAAGCGAGGAAAATTGAAGCTGCGTGTTCTATTCACAGACCCAAGTGGAGAAGCGGTGACATCCCCTCAAAATAAAGACGCCGCTTCGTGAGCATTGTGTCCGTGGACACTTGAAGACGATCGGGCGGAAACAAGCCCGTGAGCACAACGTGAGGCCGTGTGCTGGCGTGTGAGCGCGCGCATGTGTACCTCGTGCGTGTACGCAAGTGCGGCGCATGTTTCCATTCACATTGGAAGTTTGTTTAGAGAAGCATGAGAAGTGAGCTTGCAGATGCGGACTTGTTGAATACGACTTTGTGCGTCTGAGAGCTCGCCAACATCGACTGTCACAGTCAAGACGTTGTTTTGGTTTGGGGGGGTTTTTCGCTCCACCGCTCGTGTCATTCAACACCTCGTGTTTGTGTACGTGCCGCAGAGGAATGACAGTTTACCTATTCGGAAAGGCATTTACATTATTGCATCAGGTGCACACCCAGCAATCAAATAGTCGACTGTGCCTGCGCCTGCGGATGCCGAAGGGCCCTAAAAGCCATTTCCGGCTGCATCGAAATTGGATTACTGTATATGTACTTTTTTTTCCATGTCACATCTTATTTGCTGGAATTTATTTAACTTCATTTAACCTTATCGAGCACTTTACTTACTCTGTGCTCATAAAAATATCCTTGTTCTAGAGTGCTTTTTTCCCCTTGCTTTTACTTTGCCGAAAAAAAGTGGAAAGTGAAGTAGGGGAAACTCATTCCAAAGCTTTTCGTTGATTTGTCAGGGGCCATGTACAGAAAAGATTGAATTTAAGAAAAGAGACGCTCTATGCCAGATGACAGCTTTCTGGCTCATTTTCAAGTTTTGTAGAACTTGACTTGACTACTACAGTAGTCACAGTGTACACCTTTATGGTAATACAGCGCATAACTTTAAATGCCGGTGTCGGTGAAAACCTCGTACCTCCAAAATCATCTCCATCACCAAATCCTCACACCCCCTTGCGTCGCAAAAAATAAAAAATAAAAAAAGAAAGAAAACTAAATCACATCTAGTTTGTTCAACATTGATGTTGGATCTTCAAAGGGAGTAAGCCATTTTTAAAACTTTGGTTTGGTGGATCATTGATTAAAAAAAAAAAAAATCACTCTCGTGGGGGTTGGCCAAAAGTGTAGCATTGTGAAAAAATATGAAAATGTGACAAGAGGTTTTGGCCCTACGCCAGCGGGATATAGGTGCTCATTTAGATTACATGGCTCACTTCTATACACTAACAGGAATTGCATGAGTCACACAAATCAACCCACACAAACTCTCCCAACGCCGGATGCATAAAAAAATGAAAGTAAACACAAGTCAATGCTGACAAGCTTGCCTTGTAAGGATCAAGGTTTTCGCTTCCTGAATGAAGGTTCTATAACAGAGGTGGGCAAACTACGGCCCGCGGGCCAAATCCGACCCATTGGTCCTTTTAATCCGGCCCGCCGAAGGTTGGTCCACAATTAAGGTGTGATGTGAATGATTGCATTCATTTCTATTGGACTTATAATGACAGGCATTTCACCGCCAGGTGGCGCATTGACTATAAGTTGCAGAAGACGGGGAGGGGGAGGGGATCTTTTCGACCACCTAGGACCTCTGTATCGCTCTATTCTACTGGTCTGATCACAACCCATCTGCAGCAATGCACAGGCTAAAATAGGTCATCAACAACACTGTGGTGATTTAAAGAAGTATATTAATACAGTACTTTCATGCTTTTGTTCTGTTGATGTTTGACATGGACTGTCAACAAATGCATTTTTTTTAATGTACTATAGCTCGTGCTGACCTGGCCCTTCTGTCAAATTTTAAAAGTCAATGCGGCCCCCGAGCCAAAAAGTTTGCCCGCCCCTGTTCTATAATTTGGATACAGTAGGGCACCTGATCCTTTCTTTCAGGGCTATCATATCAACATTTGGAGGCCACTTTCAAAAACTGAAGTCTCCACTGTGCATAAATCCACTTTTGTTTTATTTGTTTGTTTGCAACATATTTTTAATTGCCAGGCAACAACTTGTCGAGTGGCTTGAGCCCTGCGCACAAAATGGAGGGACTATCGAGTGTATGAGGGTGGAGGGGGCCAATGGAAACCCATTAGCACACTTTAGCTGTTTTCAGAAAGTAAACTATGAGCCCCGCAACTTTTAAGCAGAGGAAAACGGGAGTGGAGATAGCTACCAGATGAGCTGCTGCTATTTGTTTTGAAAGCTCTGCCTGAATCCTGAAACATCTCCTCCAAAAGCCCCCAAAACTTAAGCTGTGTTAAACACACCAGAAGAGATGGATGAAGACTTCCAGCTGTGAGGAAAATGAACCCTTTGACAATGGAAGCATATCAATCTCACTTGCAGGCGGAAATCAGACTGAAAGGTTCCTTGAGGAGAGAAGCAAAAACGTGTATGTCATGGCACTGCTTAGTTTGTAAGCAAAGGGTCGCGCGCGTTACACCTTACATTTGTAGTATGGGACAATTAATGCTGAAAATGAGATACATGCCATTTATTAACCTTTGTTAGGTGTTTTTGTTTTGTTTCTCAAGTCCACCGGTTTACAGTTCACTCATCCAAACATCTGCAAATTACAATTGTGTTCATACAGCATACGTGAATTTCACAGCCATTGATGTCTGGCCTTTCCATCATTATAGAAGATGAGGACAAAACGTCCGAGAACGCCGACACCAGGGTTCACTTTTACAGCACTGTCAAACAAAAACAATGCGTCAAAGTGAAATAAAAATGTGTTTTTCTTGTTTTGAATACAATCGGACTAGCCCGGTAGACTAGATTAGTCACATCAAAATGCTACTTAACAGACTAATTGTATAGTTAAGTAACACTTGAAGGTGAACGTCTGGACTTGGCATGAAGGACTGCAAAAAAAAAAAAACAATAATAATAATGTTCTCAACGGGAAATGTTTTGAAAGTTGGCCAAATTTCCCATCAAGGTAACAAGCATGTACAGGAAATGTGGGCTCCCTTGTGGAAAATGGAGAGGGTGCATTTTGCCGTGTTCATTGCGACATACTTGGAGCGGAGTGCATTTTGCCGGGGTTGACGTCATTGAGCTCATGATAATTATGATGCCGATGTTTATTTCATCTCAGAGGTGGAAAAGGCTTGAATGAGCGTAGTGTCTGAGACAGCAGGAGATCAGCTTCCGAGCCAGGAGGAAGGAGCTAGCGAGGAAGAGGAAGTCGCCCAAGATAGTGTCAATAGTGCTCTGTGTGGGACGCGAGGTAGCCGCTTATGGGATGTTTCCAAGTCATGCTTTGCAAGGTTTCTCAATCCTGCATTATTGCCCCTCATCAGCGTGTGAGTGAGCGAGACTATAAGTAGATGGGATTGTTCTCTTCTGAGAAGGGATGGTCTGCTGCGCTTAATGGAAAACAAATCGAGCCCTCAGCATTCTGCCATTACACAAGGCAATTGAACGGCATCCAACTCCGAAAGGACATGATCATTTTTCACTTTCTCCGTCTTACGGAGAGCGACTGTTTGCTCAACGCAAGCCATTGTGACGAGCGCATTGTGTGAGTCCCAAGTCATCCCTGATGTTGGGACGCCAATAACGAATGAGGGAGGATGTTTGACAACTATCGTAATTTCTGGAAAACAACACACATCCAAAAAAAAAAAAAAATCATTCAACATCAAGTGGCGGTATTATACACGACTTTACGGAAAAAGTGAACATTTCTCACCAGTGTGAAAAATGACACGTAAGGAGATCAGGTAATATATGTATGTAACTATAACCTGTTATATGACAAGGAGAAAAGTAAATTACAGTTGCTTTTGGACATTCTAAAAATTGCCAGAAAAATGGGATTCTCAATGTTCTTCTTGCACCGTTGACTCTTTTTACAAAGTGTGGAGTAAAACATTTTGGACTGGCAAATATATCCTAACGTACTCGCAAATATGCTCAAACGTACCTGCAAGCGTCGCATTTTTTTCTCCCATAATGCTCCATGTGTGCAGTTTACACACGAACAATAGAATACGGCGCAAAAATTGTCAGCCCCAAGTTTCACTTCTGATGCAAGAACAGTGTTACGAATGAAGGTACCGGTACTTTTCTTTTAGGGTCTCGTCGTTTGTCTAGTTTAAATTCTGCTGAAAGAATTGCACGCTTTCAGGTTTTAACATATGAAAATGGTTGAGGCCATTTGTGTAAAAATACAAAAGTAGTCAAAATGTAATTCGCTACATGACTCTGAGGAATTGAAATAGTTACACATAATAAGCAGCCCAATACCTTGCAAGTGTAGAAGCTTGAGGAAAGCGTTTTATTTTTCCTTTTTAAGCTGTGAGTCTTCTTTTTACGGCAGCTCTGAAATGACATGGCGTTTTTGAAAAACTGTGGCCGCAAAATAAGTTTATCGTGCACAACGTAATACAAAACCAAGGAAGTGCTAAATAAGAGATCCCTGTACACATTATACACTTCATTATTATTACCATACATGACCTACTGTGTGGAAATATGGGGAAATGCCTGCAAAACAAACACACTCCCTATTCTCAAACTACAAAAAAAAGCAATTCGAATTATTAATATATCAAAATATACGGAACCCACAAATCCACTATTTATCAAATTAAATACGATGAAATTTTATGACCTGGTCGACTTTAAAATCGCCCAATTAATGTACAAAGCACACAATAACCTGCTCTGCCAAAACATTCAGAAGTTTTTTGAAATTCGAGAAAGCAACTATGAATTAAGAGGTACCAACTTATTCTAAAAACTCAAAACAAGAACAAACATCAAGCAAAGAAGTGGATCTAGCAAAGGTGTTAATCTGTGGAATAATCTCGAAACGGACCTGAAAATGAGTAAATCGCTTGCTGATTTCAAAAACAAATTCAAAAAAATAGTACAAACAACCTACAATCAGAGTTGAAATGATAAATTAAATATAATGATAAATCAGAACTAAGTTGATAAATAGAGAAAGGTATTGAAATATCCATTATGAATACAAGAAAAAATTGACACAAGAGTGCCAGGGTGAGGATGTACATAATCCCGATACAAACCAAAAGTTGTGAAAATATCACGGTTAAGGGTAAAGTATGAGCCTTAATGGAGACTTCTTCTTACTTTTTCTTTTCTGATTGATATGAAAATGATTTAGTAGATATAAACACATAATGGGGTAGGACTAGATAAGTTTTTTACTTCATCCTACTCCCTTGAACATAATAACTGTGTTGAATGAAGACTGATTTCTTTCTTTTTACTTTTTTATCTACCTTATTTTCTGTCAAATTATTACTGTATATGTTTTATGTTCAAACAAACAAACAGGTTGGCGGCCTTAAAATCTTTCCCATGAACGATATGAATGTCGCAGTAAGCAAATGGCGCGCATGTTCACTGCCGCACCTCTCGTGAGAAGATGCGCGCCATTTTCTTACCCAACTGTCCGGGATCGAAGAATAATACTTACCAAGTTGTATTTTGTGGGCACGTTACACCTGCTTCATTGCCAAAAATGAGCATTTCTTGGATATCAACGAGGATTTCAACCTTGTTAACCACTACAGTATTTAGGTCTGAACATTGACTGATAGGAAAAGGATTTACGGTACATTGACTGTTGGAGCACGAGTGCAAGCAGCGGCGGTATGACACCCCAAGCTGAGTATCACTTGGGTGAGTGTTATTTTCCAAGCTGTCCAATAGAAGTGTTCGTGAAGGAAGGAGAGTGTCATTTGAGTCGAAGATACGAGGTAAGGTGAGAAGTGCAAGCCATCTGAAGGATTTAGGAGGAGACAGAAGAATGTACAAAAATAAGAGGTGGGGGAAGAGGGGTCGATACCTGGCTCAGGTAGCGGAAAATAAGCCTCCCGACCACAAGGCATTTGTCTCTATTTCCCTTGTGATTGACTGCTGACCGCGCCTGGATGTACCCTGCCTCTTGCCCACAAGGCTGGATAGGCGACACTGGATGCATTTGCCATGATTTTTTTTTTTTTTTTGTAGTTGTTAAAATCCATATTTTATGTACTCGTGTATCTGTGATGATCTTCACTTGACTTGATCAGCGTCAAGACAACACAGGAATGCATCCCAGAGTGTGATGCAATCCAAAATCTGCGTCTAAGAAAAATATCGGGATATGGGTACAACTTCAAAGATTTCAAAGGCGCTTTTGATCGAATCCGGCTCGTGGTACGTAATGACGAATTACAACCTGCGTGATCAAGGTCCTCCGTGACAACGAATACAGTCCGCAGACATCAGAATGTTTGGCGCATTGCTGCAACTCATTACGGATGAGATATTAAGTGCTTGTGAGAAACCACATGCATCAATGCAGACCATGTTTACAAGCTCGTTAGTTGATAATGGTCATTCAATGGAGTGAGAAAGAGCCGCAAATCTTCCCGAGCAGCACGCCAGTCAGCACAGAGAAAGTCAAATCATCCACTCGCCTCAACGTAAAGCTCCAAACATAAGACGCAGATAAAACACAACCAGCCTGTGGTTAGTGTGAGAGATAAATCGAGAAATCGACATGTTCACTAATCGAATGTATGGCACCCAGATCATCAAATTCAAAGTCCTTTTGTTTTGTTAAACGTGTTAATCTTCCATCTCTGCAGTGGCCGTATGATTAACTGAAAATGCAACATGTCCCTCCCAATGGAGTACAACTTTGTTATGGACCGTTGCAAAAAGTCAACAGTGGCTTAGCCCGTCAGGGTCCAAAGGCTGCTGAAAAAGACGAGTAGACGGGTTCAAGAGCAACTACGGCTCAAGGCAGCTTTCAATATAAGGCAGTCGAAGCATCTGCAGTGGTACCGCCACAAATGTTTTACAGACTCCAGTCAGCATCAAGGGTTAACTCTGCCTAAGTGCTTTTCACCTTTTCTTCTTTCTGCGACACTTGATCTCAGACTATGATGATGGTAAAAGAGGGAATAGGAAGGTGGCCTAAAGTAAGCACGCTCAACTTTTAGGTTCGGCGCTGAATTGACAGCGAATGAGTAGAGTCACTCCGATTGGATGGCAGACAAGTCGGGGGTGTTTTCCCGCACAACGGCGCAAACGCCCCCTTATACCTCTGCTTATGTAGGATAATAGTAAAGAAAGAAATCATAGTTAGACTGTGCGCTGCACCAGATTTGCACGGGGCACGAAAATAGAGCCCTAAATATCCAAAACAAGCCAATGAAAATAGACAGAGTGGTGGAAAAATCAATAGCACTGTGGATAAGAGGAGCTGGGGTGGTGCATCTTATTACTGACTCAGCACACTTGGAATCACAGGAGATGAATGCATGGCTGGTGTCCATCTGCGTTATTCATGGCTTGACTGACAGTAAATGGCTCTCTCAGATGTGCCTTTGTTTGTTTGGTGCCAACAGGTGTTTTGTGCCGTGTGTTCCTCAAGTCATGGCTTTGTCCGAAACGTCCAAAACAAAGACAAATCCCTTTGCCGCTCTCTGAACATTCCACTCAAACCGAATAACATCTTTTTTTCTTTCTTTTTTTTTTTAAAGCCGTTGGCAGCCATTAGCGGAATGTGACAGAATGCCAAGGAAACCTGGAAATTTGATTGAAGGACTGCAGGAGCACACGGCCAGTGATGAATGGCTTCGTCATATAATGTCATTGCAACATTTGTTGTAATCGTCCTCACTTGAGATGACTCACTGAAACGTCTCAGCTCATCGAGGAAAACAACTGGCATTTTCATTTGTGCGGAAATATGCACCAACATGAGGGAGAATATGATTTCAGGATGGCGTTGTGGTGATGCTGGTAGTAACGATGTATTGGCACTATAGCTGTGTTAGGGTAAGCCAAAATGTCGAGAAAGTAAGTGGAGCTAGCCGTTACCCCACCACGCGTGCTAACTTGAAAATAAAAGCCTAGAAAGTTTTTTAAAGGCCAAGTGTGAAGTAATTTCATGAAATGCCAAATACAATACAATACAATACAATACATGCTGATTTATATAGCGCTTTCACAACAGCGGCAGCTGTAACAAAGCGCTTTACAAAACATTTAACATAAAGTAAAATAATAAACACAACACATAACATAAAACACGGACAGTCGTGCAGTCTTAACCACTTTTCCTTCACACGCTTTGTTGTTTGAAGCAGTTTGAGATGAAAGAGGAGAGAATCAAAGTGTCCTTTAACCAGTGGATCAGAGACGCCATGCTCAAAATGTGCACACGTCGGCTACAAGCTAAGTTTCAAAGTCAACAAGAAGCTGTAGCATCCATTGACGAAAAAAGAGATTGGTTCACTTCTCCTGTCCCATGGAAATCCATTTCAATTCCAAGCGGCGACTCACGGTTCCAAATACGCATCGGCGCTCTTCGCCAACGCTCCTCTCTCCTCATCCTCAACTTCAGCGGCCATCCATCCAGCCGCACCAACGCCAACTGTCCAACAGCGCTGACATAGCCACTGAACAAATCGGGGTTGTGAAAAATGCTGCCCATTACTGGCGCAAAAAACACAAGCGCCCCAGGTCTGTCCAGCACCGACAGTCAATGGCGCCGACATTCCTCCCAATCAAAATCTGTGCTGGTACAGGCGTGCTGCCGAGAAGGCGCAACCACCAAGCACAGATACTGCTCCTTTGACGAATGACGTGGCCAAAAAACGCTGAAAACGGTCCATATCAGGTCCACACAATGAAACAACAAACAACATGTGACAAAACAAAAGACAAAAACAGCAAAAAAAAGAACAAAACAAACAAAAAAGCAAGGCTCTTGAAGAGCCCTTGCCAAAGGCTGCCTACTCGGGCGCCATCTTGGGAAAAATGGGTCACAATTAAAGTACTTAAACATTGTCCACCAAATAAAGCATGAAAAAAATCATTTATATGTTGTATATTTGACAAAATTATCGATTTTCCGTAGTTCCAGCCTGAAAGGGGCGGAACCCGGAAGTGATACGTCACACGGAGGACGATGATGGCAAGTCTCCATATGGCCACATGCAAAGCATTTCAAACAATGATTCAAACAGCGATACAAGCGATCGATCGAGCGCAAGTGAGGATATCCAAGTTTTTGAAGAGTTGGACGAAGAAGAGGAGGTTGGAATTGTACATGTTGGACCTTACACGTACGAGCCAGGACGTAAACAATGTGCCCAGACGACCTGATATGGAATGGAGACAAGCCATGTAAATTTCCCCAGTGTGGGACGAATAAAGGATATCTTATCTTTATCAAAACTGGTAAGATATAGGCTGGTACGGTATTATTTTTATGATATGAAGATTCAGGCATGTGCACATAATTTTATGTTTTTGTCTATCTGATGACATTGTTTAAAAAAATAATCAGACTTCATGTTCAAGCAGTTAGCCTACTCGGTACTTGAGCATTCTTTTTAGCAAATCATTTTTTGACTTGTACATGAGAGATTTTTTGAATTACTTTTTTAAATTTGTACAGTACTCCATCCATATACTTGTATATTTTGAATCAAATGTTTTCATAAACAACAGAATTATTGATTGATGGGTATAGAATCAGGATCGTCTTTGTTGGCCAAGTATGTAGAAGACACAAGGAATTTGTCTCCGGTATAACACGCTGCATTAGTATCATCATAAACAAGTACATGACAAATAAGTATGGTAGGACATTCCGTAATGTAAGTGTACGGTAGTGCGGTGCTACCACACAGTTTGAGCAATACACTTGTTCAATAAAATTTATGCTCATGGTATATTTTACTTTTGTAATTTTTTCAGGTGTACTTGTGGTAACTGCCAGCAATTGCCTACAACAGTCGAATGTGTTTGCTGCCATGAAATTCAAGGAGGAGTGACTGTACGTCGACAAGGACAGGAACACTTCAATCAGGTGCTGGACTGCATCACCGACCATCCTGGACTCAATGCTGTGTGCCTAGACCCATATGGATTACAGGTGGCATGGATGACCTACAAGCAGCAGTACAAAGGCAAGGCATTTGATTGGCCACAGGATGCGCTGATGCTGGAAGTTTCTTGGTCAGGACAACCGTGTTGTGCTCCCAGCATGCGCCGTGTACTCAAATTCCTGAAGGCGTCCTATGAGTATCACAAGAACAAGAGAGAAATAAAACGAGTGGTTGCTGTGGGATCATGTGAAGTCCCGGTATGCCGTAAAAGGTCCCGGGGTGCGAGAGACTAAAGTTGAGAAGTAGTCTGTACTGCTGTGGACCGGCCCACTTCAATCACTGTTTCAAACTCTTCTTACAAGATGATTTTTACCAAAAAAAAGGCTTATAAATTACTCACTTTTGGGAAAAAAAATCCACCGAAACATTTGGTGAAGACTCCCCATCAGCAATCCAACCTAAACTCAAGGCCTCTCTAACATACAAATCTTGGCTGTCAGTGAAGATGTATGACTTCAACATGCTTCCTTGGCACCAATTACAGTACTACTTTCCTATTTAGACAGGACATTAGTGGCGTCTTGTGCTGTTTTAGGGCATTCCAGAAAGAGCACAAATAATATGTGGATTCCATGAAAAAAAGACACACACACACAAACACACACGCAGGTGGATTTGAGTCGAAATTGACCGCAGAGGTCCCCCCGAGTGGTGTAAAATTTCTGCTTGCACAAGTGGAACAGACTTATGCCACTTAAAGAACAGGCCTGACATTGAATGCGCAGGACAGATGTTGTTTTTTTCACATTAACCTTTGTACCTGCCAAGGTCACAACCTGCTGACTCAGCCAAATGACATTCCTGCATGCATCGTGATGGCCAACAGGCACTCGGCCTCCAGCAACAAAGGACAAGGCACGAGTGTGCTCCGAATCAAAAGAAAAGTGGCATGTATGCACAAGGCACAAATGGCTTGAATGGGGGAAGGGAGGCTCTCACCTTGCCCCCAGCCCCGGCAAACATGAAGCTTGATTTGTTCCGAACAGGCGAGTGAGCCGGCCACTACCTTTCTCTCGCACACTCACACTTTACAGGCATGTAGAACAATCGCAGCACTCCTGGAGCGGCTGCACGCTCGCTCCACCCTCAGCCCTCGAGGACAGGCACGACCCAGGAGGAGGGGATACACCAGGGGGATGTGGGGGAGGCAGCAGCTCGAATGTATTTGCACTGGTGCAGCAAGCAGAAGGCAGAGCACAGTGGACAAGCCGGCTCCCGTTGTGGATTACACCAACATTATAAGAGAGACGGACAACCACCCTTGGGAGACAAGAAACAAAAACAACAACAAAAAATGCTTCCATGAAGGTGCGGTGACATTTGTTTATTTTGCATCCAATCTGAGTCATAGCAGAGCCATCAGACCTGAATCTACCATTTCTTTCTTCTTACAACTCACACAGTTGCACAGCCAAAGTGGATTCAACGTGAGTGTCTTTCATGTAACCCCGCCGCCCCTTGTCCCCCAACTCTTTTTACTATTGTAATTATGGCTATTAGTCTCATCATGGCACACATCTTGAAATCAAATGCCTCTAAGTGATTGCGTGCAGTTCAGCTATTTGAGGATCAATGTGGGTCATCTCTCTGCAAACAAACAGCTGAGGTCTCTACGACTTTACGGCATCGTTATTAGCGGTCAAACAATTCAGTCATTGTTTTTATTTTGTTATGCGCACTCTCACTATCAAGAAATGCAAAAGAATGGCGTGTTACCTGACCGGCGTGCGGTTCAATGCAAATTACAAAAAAAAATGTGTTACATGCTGCTTATTAGCTTCTTTTTCTAATAAGATGATCATAGCAACTGGAGGAAAGGAAAGTGGTGAAATATTTACACTCAAAACAAGAGCGGTAATTCAATATTATTATTTGTCTCAATAAACGACATTTCAAATGGACAGTAGAGAGACTTTCACCGACGCCAACTAATGAGGAAAGAACTGTTTGGAATCTTCACTTCGATTGCTACAGTAGAAAATAAACTCATTATGTTGTATTCAACAAAAACATTAGAAACTTCCCTCAGAAGACTACAACATTCCAGCAAAGAACAAGTTCATGAAATATATATTTTTAAATAATGTTATAGAGAAAAAAATAATAAAGATCATGTGAAAACGAGTGATATGTGTAACCGCAGCGATCCCTCAACAGGGTTGAGCTGGATTAGTCCGGGAAAGTGTCGTTTTTATGAGTGTGAAGCGCTGAAGCTTGAAATGTTAATGGACTATAAATGGTAGGAGCTCCAATATTTTGTCTCGCAGCTGCGGTCGCAAAAGCCTGCACGAGGAAGCGCACGCAGCAAGCTGGGAGGCAGCGTGTGCATTCGCACCGCACGTAATAATTGATCAAGTCATCGTTAAGAATTCTGCCAATCGCCGGAAGTGAGCTTTGATTCATCGCGTCTTTAGCCAGGAACGGAGGTGCATGACGCTGAAAGCCTTTGGGCCCTATTTTGGCACCCAGTGCAAGTCGAGTGCAAACTTAAAAGCTGTCTAACTGTGTGCATGGGTGAGTTGACTTGCTTCTTGGCCACTGGATGGCTTCTCTCATTCCCTTTATATTCAGGGCAGGAGAGGCGCACACAGACTTTGACATTGTGGAAATAGAAATAAACTCGCTGGGGTGCATGCAGAAGATCGACACATGCAAAGTAGGTTTGCAAGTCACTGCAAGATCTCTGCTTGCAAATAATGTGATAGCTGATCGTTATGCCATGGCCTAGGAGGGGTGTTTGGAAAAATATCACAGAGACGATGATAATAATGATGTGTGAGGATTCACTGCAACCTGTTGTTACAATTTCGAATGAAATACGATGACATCCACCACAAACTCACACATCAGTGTAGCGCAGAATCTGTCTGTCTGTGCCACAACTTGGACCTGCTCTGACCTGATCCAAAGACTAGTCTAGGTTCGGTCACCAAATTTCCAAGTGCGTTGGAGGCTTGAAAAGTAAAATGTCCTCGATCTGCACTTCAGCTAAATTCCCTAATAAGGCAAACTAGACTTGCCCCGACATGGAAACCAATATGAGCCGTTTTTTATTGCGAGCGCACGTGCACCTGTCTCCAAAAATAGTAGTAGTCTATGGAATAGGACTTGAACAAAGAAAAACACGAACTTGGCCAAATTATGACGTCCGTTTGTTCGTAGAATTATTCTTTTCCTTTCCTGTAGCCCCACTGCTTTGTATATTTCTGACATACAGTGAGAGTAAAATACAAATTTTCCAAAAGCAAAATGCCTTCTGCTGAGTTGAATGAGTTTGCCGTTTCACATTTTACATTTCACATTTACCAGTCGAGAAAAGCTCCTCAAATCACAACTTGTACGCTGATGTGTACAATGCATTTGTGACTTCATGAGGATTTTTTTTAACACTGATCCGCATCTTCGGTCGGCTGAACCAAACCGCACCAGGGTTCGGATATCGGCGTTCACTTTGTACCACAGGGCACAAGCAGAGTACTGTAATCGCAGCAGAGGACTTTTGAACGCAAGCAAACGTGACAAGAGTGGACACAGAATTAGTCGTACTTCTCACTTTCCAATCCCCAGTAGGTTTTCAACTTATTTTGTGTGATTACTATGTCTGTGGAAGCTTGGTTTCTTTTACACTGAAGCCTGAGAAAAGCGTATTTTTAGCCCGCACGTGTGCTTGCAGCACTTTCCAGATGGAGTAATGGCAATTAATCCCAGTATGGTCTTCAGTGTGTCTGCTAACACAGCACATCAATTTTTGGCAAATATCTGAATGACAGAGTCCAAGAATTTATTTGTTCTTTTTTGCAACAACACTGAGGCTCCAGCAGGCTCGTTCCATTCATCATTCAATACATTTAATTACCCCCCCCCCCACCCCCCAAGTGTTTGGTCCAATCCAAGATGAGCACAAAAGGACTTTCCTTGGCTAGTCGTTATGTGGAAAAATCCACCATGTCGCCTCACCTCTCCTCTGCGGCAAAGAGTTTGTTCAATGCACGTGTTGCTGGTTAATGATACATTGAACACCCCCCACCCCACACGAAAAGAGCAAACTTCTTCATTACTGCCCTATTGGTGCGCCGTATTGTGGAAATACACGGCGCCTGTTTGCGAGTGACACAAAGTGCAGGTGGCAGTGACAATGAGGGTGACTAATGAGCTGTGGTTCCACACCATTAACATTTAATGATGTGCTGTGCTGTCACAGCGCAAGAACAAATTGTTTACTTTTATTACCCCTATGGCGCTGTGTCCGATGAATAAATCAGCCGCCAATTGCCACTAATCCGCATTAATGTGTAGAACGTCCACCTGGCATCGAAGCGCTTCGTTCGTTTACTGTCATGTGTTGGTGCTGCATCCGGCTCTAATATAGTCACAGGTCGAGCTTCATGAAGAAAGTCCGCCGGCGCAGGCTTTGTGAGGCGCCGGTGACTCACGAGGCCCTTTGTTGTATCGATCGGTATGGAAACTGACTCTTATGCCTCAGCAACACAAAGCTCACCACACTGGACATGCAAATACTGTAGCTGGACAGCAATTTTATTTTAAAACTGTGAGAGATGACAAGCTGTGTCGGGGAAAACTTCCAAAGAACTGGCAAAAGTTGTCCAATTCTACAAGAGGAGAAGTCCTGATTCAACTGTTGTACAAGCAA
The DNA here is from genome assembly GCF_025434085.1 of Hippocampus zosterae. Classification (NCBI taxonomy): domain Eukaryota; kingdom Metazoa; phylum Chordata; class Actinopteri; order Syngnathiformes; family Syngnathidae; genus Hippocampus; species Hippocampus zosterae. The sequence continues at coordinate 16,513,259 of NC_067452.1, forward strand.
AGAAAAAAAAATGTTATTTTTGTTAAAACAGTCACTGTGACTTGATAGTAGTACAAGAAGCCACGCCAGAGGCCAAATATCCAATTAGAGAGACAGATGGTGTGACTTTGGAAGTGCCAATCATTCAACGCACACTCACCGCCATCTTTTTTTGACATCATGCCCACATCCGCGAAAAGTTTAAAAAGTAACGAGTCTCATTTTACAAAGTAAGCAGCAGTAAATACAGACAGCTGTGTTCAAATGTGGGGATGACAATGAAAACGTTTCAGAAAAATCAATATTCAAGGTCCGCGCGTTACGATCCCTGAAAAATCTGTATTTGTACGTCATGGCCCCTCACCCCCACAGTATTTATGAGGCTTCTCCCCTGATGTTTAACATAATCAAAAAGGCACACACTGAGGGAGTTGGACAAAGTGAAATAGAAAACAATGAATTGTTTTGCTCTATGTCTTTAATTTTTCTCAAAGTTCTGCGGCCATATTTCAATGGATGATGTCCGAGAGTTGGACTGTGTGCATGGTTTGCCGATGACATCATTTTCAGGGCGTTTGAGCCAAACGTGTACACAGGACTGATGCGTTGAAAGAGTCCCTAGACCGCTAATATTTTCTCGCGCACCCTAACTGTTTGAGTCAAGGCTAAGGCATCGTTACCGAATATGCTGAGCTTGGAGAGGACGAGGACGCTATGGAAAATGATGGCTGTGCACAGCTTCGTCTCTGGAAAGCTACACGGGGAACGAGCAGACTCCTTGATTAATCTGAGTGAAAGCTAGAGAGTAAAGCCAGCGCCCAGTGTGGCGTGCGTGACAACCAAGAGCCATGTCTGCAGCCCGTCCAATCAATTCAATTTACTTTCTAAGCGCTTTTAAAACAACAAACGTCTGACAAAGTGCTGTACCAGCAGAAGAAAAGGGGATGCAATGAATTTAAGGAGCAAAATCATCCAAAACAAGTAAAACCCACTCAAGGCAAGACTGCTCACAAAAAAGTATATTTAAAAAAATAATAATAATCTGAAAGACAGATAGCATGACCCGAAAGTAAGTACAGGATGCGTGGATCAGTTGCAGTTGAGCTTTGGAGCCAAATGAAAACCAGTAGACTACCCAGTACATTTTGTATATGGAAGGTGGGGGTAGGGGGTGCACAAAAGAAGGAATGTCTAGTACACTGTGAAGCTGACCCCCCCCCCCCCAAACTTGCCAGTTGTTGCATGAGGCTAATAACATAGTTGCCTTGGTCATATTTTAAAAGTTTTTGAAAAACATGAAAAGAAAACACAACAACAACAAGCCAAGAAAAAAACAAAACCAAAAAGAGTCCAGTTGCATAAATTCAACCTTTGCAGGCCCATGATCTGGATGAGAACCTCCATGGACAAAGAAAAAACACAATTTGTAGCCTTTTTTTTCAGTAATGTGACCATTAAAAAAAAGGACTTAACACTTTTCACATTTCTCGATAAATATGTTTCAAAATTGCATTTTGATTTAATTTATTGTACACAGTTTAGTCTCTCAATTGTTTTAAGCTTGTTGTGTTATAACGTTTCACATGACAGAAGTGGTTGATTTTGATAGTATACTTGTTTTGGGTGACAGTGTTATTAAATTATTCAGTGAAATTTGATGTTCATTACCTTGTCATCAAATTTAAGGAGGCTTTGGGGCTTTTGCCTTGTAATCATACCTTATTTGCTTTCAGGTAGGAAAAAAAACATTGAAAGTCAGTCACATGCTTATAGAGTACATAGATAATGAGATGATATCGCAGGCACAAAGAATCTTCTATGGCGTAATTACAGAGAGGGGAGCAAGACAGCAACGTTCAAAGAAAGAGAGGCCAAAGGAAATCAAGACCTCCTTGGAACATTAAACCTTAATTAAACAAATGAATAAAGAAATAAATCAACAGTTATTCACGTCACACCATATCTATATGCAGGCAACAAGTCACAAAAGGCCACCCTAGCTAAATATTGGTTTGGTGTGCCATATGGACAAATTATAGTAACAGCTAAGAAGAACATTTGATAGCCAAGGACAGGCTTTAAAGATGTGGAGGAATGTTGGACAAGAGAACAGTCCCGTTCTCCGCATCTCATCGACGTCCCTCTGGCATGGCTTCTCACGCATTCCTCCGTCAAAGTCAGCGTGCGACACTTGACAGGATGTCATGCGGCACGATTAGCAGCTAATTGGTCAGCGGTTTCCCAGGGGAGTAGTGTGAACGTCCACCTACTATCAGAGCACTTTCACCTCTCTATTTTTAGACAAGCAGAATCACAAATGGATATTGGAGGTGTTGTTGTGGAAGTAAAAAGTGGACTCAAGTGCAGGGCAGCAGGAGTAATGTAATATCTCGTTTATCGCGGTTAATGGGGACCAAAACCACCCATGATAAACGAAAATCCGCGAGGTTGAGACCAATTAACATATACATTTTTTTAAAAAGCCCCACGTGAGCCTTTGCGCTTGAGCAGAGCGCACTAACACACACATACAGGCCAGCGATCTCTCGGTGTGCAGCAGACGTGTTTATGATTAGTCAATTAAGGGTGATTAGACAATTAAGCCAAAGCCGATAAACAAACCATGAAATAGTGAAGGATAACTGTAATCTAAAAAAAAAAAGGGAGGGGGAATTTATTTCCAAAAAGAGTTGAACAAGGCTCATGGAAAAAACAGAATACTCAAAAGTAGCAAAGAAACACTACAAAGGGAATCATCACACAGCTAGATGAACATGACTAACAAAAGTACACGAACGCAACAATGAACCAGGAAAGGCTGACAGAAAGTGAGAACTTGACGAGGCAGCGAGACGTACTCGGACAAATTTTGAGTGGCTAGAGGGAGCTGAATAACTGACACCGAAGAACAGAGCTGACGAGAACCGGTGGAACCCTAACGAGTTGACATGATGTGGAAAAAAAGCAACACAGGAAAACACGGCAAAACATGAAACAAAATCAATATAATCAAAGTCAACAAAAACACTTGCGGAAATTTTTAAAACAAAATGTCTCGTTGGAAAATTCTACCACCAAACTATTGAAACTTATACTGCACAGGCAAAACAGAATTTAGCCAATCTCATATCAGTTCAAAACAAAACACTCTTCATGCTTTTGTGTTCAAACTAATCGCAAGTTTGGAACGTGGACTACCTGCAATAGTCGTCCACCCTCCCCCCCAAGTCTCTGAGCAAAGCCACATAATTCTTATCCCAGAAACGCAATGTTAATTGTTTAGACCGGTGGGGCACAAACAGTATTCTTGCAAAGTCAAATTTGGCATTAAGTTCGCAACCAGTTAAGCGTAATGAAAAATGTCCACTGTTAATATTTGGACACAGTAACAGTCACACAAACATGATCATACGCTAATGTTTTTTTGAATGTAGCAGCAAGTGGCCAGCGTGACAAGCTAATGCTCGTTGCATCTTCTTGACAAACATCGACCATTCAAATGCACTGACCCTCGTCACACAAGAGCCCAAATAAAGTTTCGTTTTGTTTTGTTTTGTTTTTTTAGGATGAAAGGGAGTACAGAAGTAATGTATTGATTTGTTGAGTAATTGAACCAAACTAGGAAGTAGGCTGAAACCAAAGCAAAAGCGGTAACAGTACTAAACATGTCTTTAGACAACAAAGAGGCATCAACGTGATCACTGGCAGGAGAAGCATCACACTCTTAAAGGCACTGCATTAAAAGCAACCAAGCTCTCTTAAGAGCCATATTTAGCCACCCGCGCCTTTCTGATCATCAACCACGACTGTTTGACCTTATCTGTACTATTTTCTTTTCCTGAAACCCCCACACCACCCTCATCATGTTTTCTCGTACTTTCTTCTATTTCCACGTTTATTTGCGCAAGATTGCACACAGACTCCCATGAACCCGTTGTTCCTTAGATTGTCATGTCATTCCTCTCTTGCGACGTTCAAGCAATTTATTTATAAGCAAAGGAAAACAAACATGACATTTATTCCACTCAAGAGTGACACGGGAAAGAGAAAAGAATGACATGTATATGCGAGGCAGCAAAGAAAAACAAGGGAAAGCGGGAATGCAGCGGGTGCGCATGGGGTGATTATGTGGAGGCTGTCACGATCTGCCCGAAGCGATAATGATCGCTCCGTGCAGAACGAGAAAAATAAAGAATTGGATCCCCGGAAAACAGACAACGAAAGAATTTTCTCAAAGCAAAGAGTGTCTTTAATGACAAAAACAGAAAGAGCCCGACAGGGAAAAAACGGAAACACAAAACGCTGGTCAAATAAGGACCAGGGAAGAAATAAGGAAACAACTGAAAACGCTCGCTGAAAAAACAAAGTGCGAGGAACTACTGATTAGGCAATATCGAAGTATTCAATTTAGTGACTAACGCGAATGGCAAGAGTAAAGGCCGCAAGGCAAGAAGGCAACGAGTAATCTACAAATAGAGGAATTAGCACGAGAGATCAATGGCACGGTGAGGAATTCTCCGGCAGTGGGAGAACTGCCGGAGTCTCATTAATATAGGAGGGTAATCAGCCCGAAATTACGGACAGGTGCGCAGATGGCGGGGGAGAAAACCCGCCACCTGCTGGCGGACACGCGACGTGACAGAGGCGAGGTGATGGAATACATTTGGAGGGATCAAGGGAAAATCTGTCGATCAACTTTGAGAAAATATGAAAGGTAAAATAAACGGTGCTGGTTTTGCGTCAAACTGAACATAAAAATCCGGGAAGTGGACAAACATCCAGACGGACGATCGGGACTTATTAAAAAGTCGAGATGTAATAATATTCACATGCATGGTCGTCTGTCAAATAATGTCAAGGCTGTTTGTAGCAAATACGATCATTGTCAATGTCTCAAATGCTGCATAAGGCTCAGATGCTGGTTTGGATCAGAGGGTAATTAGGTCAGGACAAGCAAAATTAAAACAAGACACTAATCCAGTTATGATAAAACAATGAGAAGAGAACGGCCGTCCCATGATCCTGATCCGAACAACACCCTTTTCATCATGTCCCATCCATAGTACATGAGGAGAAAACTTGACCACGTCATTTGTCTTGCAGGAATGGAAAGCATCAGTGTGCAAACGGACTGGGATGCTTTAACCCTCTCCTCTCTGGTTGGGATGGGAAGAAACAACCGCTCTTCCTCGTCTCTGTTTGAGCTCAACAGCCTCAACGGCTCCCGCAGCGAAAGCGCCTTCTTCGGGATATTTCCAGAGAATGGCTCCGACACCACCCCGTACCCGCTGCCCCAGCCCAGGGTGAGGGACCAGGGCCTGGCCCAGGCCGAAATCGCCGTGCTCGGGGTGGTGCTGGCTCTGACCACCCTGGGGAACAGCTTTGTGCTGTGGGTGCTACTCAGGAGGAGGAAGCACAATGCACCCATGCACGTGTTCATGGTCAACTTGTGTGTGGCTGACCTGGTGGTGGCCTTTTTTCAGGTGACCTCATGACTTCCCGCCTTCGGTATTTAGCCTATGACCTGTGTGTTCGATGATACACACCTGATTCAAATGAACTATTGTGTTGGAGGAGGGGCACATCTAAAACAGGCTGGATAGGGGCATTCGGGGACCCAACTTGGGCACCCATGCTTTATATGCATTCCCCAAGGGGTGACTGTTCTCACAAGCATTTGCTTGGGTTGTACAGTAAAAATAATATAAACAAGTTTATCGTGGGTTCCTTGACCCATACGTTCTCTATCCATCTATCCATTTTCTCCCAATGTTAACCAGTCGGTTTTAAACAGCTATCGGTCACGTAGAAGGAATGAAAACAGTTACGGAGGAGGAGTGGTGTCCTTTATGAACATAACGTCTCGGAGGTCTTCCAGACAGGTTTCAAGATGATGCGTAGCACAGAGTCAGTCGTGGGTTATTAATGACATCCTCCTGGCAAATGACACTGGAGACTATGTGTGTCGGTTTTAACGGCAACATTTGATACAGCGGATCAAAGGATTTTGTTGGCTCGTTTGCAGCACCTGGTGGGGATTGGCAGAAGCGTCATTGAGTGCTTTAGGTGCTATTTGGCTGACAGAACTTTTTAGTTAGACTCGGTTGCTCTGAGTCACAAACGGCCACATTGTCATGTGGTGCTCCACAGAGCTCTATTCTGTGGCCTCTGCTGTTCTCACAGTATCTGCTCATTTTGGGTTCCATCTTAAGGAGACATGCCATTTCCTTTCACTGCTATGTGCATGACTGTCAGATCTATGTGCCGCTGAGCAAAAAAGATGCTCTCTCATTGAGGCCACTTTGATCCTGTCTGGAGGAAATCAAGACCTGGATGGCATTGAATTTCTTCAATTCCAATGAAAAGAAGACAGATGTGATGGTCCCAGTGGCCCTTGTACATCGCGTCCTGTGGACTTGGGCCCCCTTATCTTAAGCAAACATTCTCGAACTTGGGTCGTAATCCAGGTAACGATTTTAAATTGGACGGGCAAATTGTAGCTGTTGTTAAATCGAGCTTCTTTCATATGAGGCAGCTGGCTAAAGTAAAGCCTCTCCTTTCTCAAGAGCATTTTGAAAGAGTAGTTCGTGCCTTCATCACACCTCGTCTTGATTGTAATGCGCTTGTCAGCCATCCATCCATCCATTTACCACTGCTTATCCGGGGTCGGGTCGCGGGGGAAGGGAAACCCAGACTTCCCTCTCCTAAGCCACTTCTTCTAACTCTTCCTGGCGGATCAGGGGCTCAGGGGTCAAAGCCCCCGGAAGCTAATGGGTTTTAGAGATATTAAAGCCTTAAAAGCATTAATTTTATCAACAAAATGTTACAATTTTTCTTGAAATACCATCCCCCATTTGCTTTCAAAATTGGCACTTTATACTAAACATGCTAAAGATGAAGTGTATTCAATGTACACACTACTTGAAACTTTTACCGAAAAAAATCCCAAGATTGTTCACTATTCTTTCAAGTGAAAATTTCACATGGCCTTTGTGCAATTTTGCTCATGCATTCCTGGTGAGCACCAACATGTAACTTCAAATTTGCTGCTCAAGATCAAAATGAAAAAAGGAAACACATTCCCTGCCTTATTTAAGATTTGTTCATTACTTGTATTCATAAAATGTCGTGTAAATGTGATACAAAGCTGTTGATTCTTACCTCATACAGTGATCGTGATGTCCCAAACTGTTTACTATATATGGATTATGAATGCATTTTCCGTGTAGAAAGATATCGTCACACACTGTACATAGAGCTTTACCAGCGACATCGAGCTTTTTCACGAAATCCGACACAAGCACAGACAATGGTTTCTACTGGGGACACCGTCAGCTTTCTGTCCAACCAGTCCCATCGAAACTTGTTTTTCAGATCTGCATCTATCTGACGCACGTTAGCTTCATCACGAGTCTCGATAACATTCGGCATTTGTTTAATACAGGCTACATGCACGAGTAAGTTCAATACACTACATCCCTCCTGCAAAACCATTCAGAATTTGCGGGAAAGGGGTTTAGCAAGGCGAACGCGGATTGGTTGTGATTCTGCATTTGCCGATATAGCGACCAATCACAACAAGTAAGACATTGGTTTTAGCCCATATACGAAGTAACGACAAACTAACGCTTTGCGAGAAAAAACGGTATTCAAAATGGATGCTTGCAAACTTTATTTGTAAAAATTATGAGTCCCGAGTTTGCCAAAGACAAGTAAGTCCGGCAGCCCAGAAATAACACCAGACCCTACCCCCACCTAAAAGTTTTTCAATGGATTTGGAACAATATAAAAAAGGTCCATTTTGACTGGAAAAAAGCTGAATTCCGCCAAAAAGCGGAAAAATCTCATCCCTGATTTTTATTCTTTGGCTTTTGAGTCAGCATGAGACTTTTTTTTTAATACTGTTTTTGTGCCTTCTACAGACTTCCTTATTCATTTACTTTTTTTATTGTTGGGTGGAACGGTGCTCAAATGGTGAGCATGTCAGCCTCATACTGCAGAGGACCCTGCACCTCTCCATTCTGGCTTCAGCCTTCCTTTGTGGAGGTTGGATGTTCTCCCTGTGCCTGTGTGCGTTTTCTCTGGGTGCTCCGGTGTCCTCCCACATCCCCAAAACTGGTTGATTGAGCACTCTAGTTTGTCCCTAGGTGTGATTGTGAACGCGTTTGTTTGTATGTCTGTGTGCCCTGCGATTGGCTGGCAACCAGTTCAGGGTGTACCTTGCCAGCTGCCCGAAGTCAGCTGTGATGGGCTACAACGCGACCATTGTGAGGATAAGGAGATTAGAAAATGGATGGATGCACACCTAAAAGATGTATTGATTATGCAAATGATTGATTAGTTTGATAATGGAATAGTTGTCAATCAACAAATTAATCATTGCACTACTAATGTTGCTTCCTAATTTTAATACACTTTTACATTTTGTTATTGTGTTATTCATGTTTTACAGTGTCCTTGACTGCACAGAAAGGTGTTTACATCTTCAAAAAAAATGTCTTCTTCTTATCATTATGAAGTCATTAATGTGTCCTATACAAGCCAGAATATCACATTCCGTGTGCCTTCATCATAGGTCGCGAGTGTGAGCAATCACTCAACAGACAATTGAGTGATTGCGGCAGGTTTTACCTAGGATACTACTTAAAGCACTGGCACCACAACGCTAACTTTTAACATCTGCAAATAATTTTCAAGATCCTGCATCTGTCTGGCTCGCTGTTTGGGGGTTTTTGCCAGCAGCTAAAATAACATCAACATCATCATTGATACCAACTCAGTGAAGCAATCGCAATTATTCAAAGATATGAATCACAGCTTTAAGAATCATTTCTCCCAAAGGAGAGTGATTAAGGCCTGCTGGGATGTGTTTTCCCAAATGTCAATTAGAAATGAAAAGTCTTGAGAGTTGTAATACACTCACGTTGGCTACAATATATTAAAAAAAAAAATAATGTGTGTATGCAGGTTCTTCCTCAGCTCATTTGGGACATCACAGATAAGTTTCAGGGACCTGATTTCCTGTGCCGCTCCATCAAGTACTTGCAGATAGTGGGAATGTTTGCATCCTCCTACATGATCGTGGCCATGACGGTGGACCGACACCATGCCATCTGCTGCCCGCTACAGGCTTACCGTAGCGGGGCGGTATCCCGCTGGAACACACCGGTCATGGTGGCTTGGGGCTTGGCGCTTGTCCTCAGCATACCCCAGGTAAGCGCTCATATCATGACCTCCCTGCCACTGATGTACCAAGGCCAGGCTGGTGACTACACATACCAGAGAACTCAATCTATTTTTAGTGCCATGAGGTCATTTCCGAAGTAAGATTGATCCAAGTTTGAAGATCGTGCAGTCTCTCATCATTCTGCCAGGTGTTCATCTTCTCGCGCTCAGAAGTGAGTCCCGGGGAATTTGAGTGCTGGGGTCACTTTGCCGAGGTGTGGGGGCTCAAGGCATACATCACCTGGATGACGGTAGCCGTCTTTCTGCTGCCCGCCCTCATCATTACTATCTGTCAGGTAAGAGTGCTTTCAGACAATTCTGGCTCGTCCACAAAGACCAGGATGTAGACTACTATGAGGCAGACAACGGCATCCAATAATCAAGTGTGCTGTCTGGTTACTTTCAAAAGAGTAGACAAACATTGGAATTGTGTGCATTAGCTATGCCTTGTGAGCGCCTTCGACAACAAGAAAATGAGCCGAGATGCAACTGCTGATGAAACTCATCACCAATCACGAGTACCGTGATTGGATGCACATTAGTGTGTTTGCAAGTAAGGGGAGCCAGAGGGTCTATAATTGAACCAATTACACATGATGATGCCTCATCATTTGAAATTACATCCGTGACACAATTTTGCAATTATGATGATGCATTGCTTCTGCTTAATTATTGAGCACAAGACTTCATGTGTTTTGACTTCATGTCAGGCTCATATGGAGGGTACTGTTTCGACAAGCCACGGAACTTGGCGGTCGGTGTTTGTAACATCCATGGTGGGCAGGCCAACCTGGGAGCACCCAAACCACTGGCATAACTCGTTGCTCTTCTATTTGGAAAACGATATTTCCGGAGTCGAGCTGTTAGCACTAATTAAGACAACACTTGGAGGACCACCGCTGAACGGGATTGCTCAAAACAGCTGCCCACATGGGAACTGCCTGCCAAAGACAAGCAGATCGCAGCCAAACAGAATTGCTGACAATTTATTTTGATGAGCCCGTTGCACGTTTCAGGCACTTATTCAAATGTGACATTGTCTCTGCCAAAAGGAAATCCTTCTGAACGTTTCAATCGACTTGGCTGTTCAGCGCCATGTCTTTGACAAAAGAGTGTTGTCCTCATATATTGCTGCAAATTACTTGTGTGGGATAAACCACGGGGACTCTAAGGAGAGGCTGGTCTGAACTTTGTCATGTGTAATTTGAATAATTAGAAAGCTCCAAAAGGTTTGGGTACCAGTGGTATACATCGTGATTTGGAGGAGCAGATGTCCAAAAGCATAGTGCAAAAAAAAAAAAAAACAAGGGCTGTGAGGACTGAGAGTTCATTCGGAATATAAATTAGAGAGTGAGGAATTGGATTATCCCACACGAAAAATGTCTGTGGTTGGTTTACTGCTGATGGTGAAGGTCAACACACACTCCAACACACACACTCCTCGTTCTTTTGTTTCAATTTCCTGAAGCCCTTCAACCACAAATGCAAACATAATAACTGGCAGCTGAATCTGGCATGTGCCCATCGTAAAATTGAATCCTTGGTGATGTCATTTCAACTGTGCTAATTGGCCATTTTACAGATAAGAATCTTCCGGGAGATCCACAATAATATCTACCTGAAGTCGGAGAGGACGGTGATGGCTGAGCTGAAGAGGAATGAAATCCTCTTCCGCTTCCAAAGCTTTAGGCAGGAAGAGGAACGGACCAGGGAAAGGGGTTGGCGGGCATCCAGAGGTGGAGGTTGGGCGGGGCTGCACTTGAAGCCCGTGACAAACAAAGCTCACAAAAACACTTACAGGACAAGTCACGTGGGAGACACCACAGCAAGAACCACACCGCCGGCGGCTCAGCAGCAAGTGAGCAGTCCTGACTGTCAGGAGTCTTGCACATCTTACGAGGTGGCCTCAGGCTCGCCTCGTTGCTCCCTCGATTATGCCCCCCATGACCCTGCCGCCATGCCGCCACCAAGCATCACCAAAGCCATGTCTAAAACAGTCCGAATGACACTGGTCATTGTCCTGGTCTACACCGTCTGCTGGTCCCCTTTCTTCATTGTCCAGCTGTGGGCTGCATGGGACCCCAACTCTCCCAGTCAAGGTCAGTAACATATACATTGACAAAGCGTTTGATGTGTTTGGCTTTAGGTTCTTTAATTTAACCTTCTCTAAACTTTTGAGTGTGCACGTCCAACTTTCCACCGCGCTGCCCCATGCCGATGTCACGTAGCAAGGTGGTGGTGGCCCCCAAAAAGCAGGCAGGAGGGAGGAGCGGGGTGTATTTGAAGAATTGTATTTAAAACAAAGAAAACTAAATCCGGGATGACGCAGGTTGCTACAGACGGGGGACATGGGGCAGGAATAAAGACCAAAAAAGGGTATATTTCCAAAGGAGCGGCATGCTCCAATTCATTTGAATGTAACCTGTGCGGTATGTACGCTGTGCGCATTTTTTGACCACAAGATTCACTATTTCATCTACAGGTACATATGAAATTGTGAATGGAAAATGTGTACGTCAATGAACATTGAAACCGCCCCCCCCCCAAAAAAAAATACATTGCACATGCCCCCTTTTTGAGGAAACTGGACAAGATCCAATCCATATGAACAACAAGCTGCAGTTTATATAACACTCAAAGGAGCACCAGAGGAGGACATGAATAAATTGACTCAAATAATTGGAAACAGTGAAAACGAGCACTTTTGTAAATTATTAGAGAACAGCAAAAGCAACATTAAAAACACATGGATGACAATGAAAGACTGTCAAGAAAGGGAATTTGACAGCAACGAAGCCCAACTATTTTGTAATAAATTATGTCACTCCCACTTATGCCATGTCCAAAACTGCTAAGGAATTCAGCACTCATGTCATTCCTGGCCTGGCGAGTGAGATTGCAGAAACTAGTGATGAAGCGGTTGAGAGCAAAGATATGTCAAAAAAACATTTTCACAAGAGGAACTGATGAAAAAGAAATAATTGACGCCGTAAATAAAACTCAAGAGTATGATGTTAAAAGACTGTTCTGATATTGATATGACAATTGTTAAAAGCAAAATGGAGTGCATTGCCAACCCTCTGTCTCACATCTCCAAAGTATCTTTACAAACTGGCATATTTCCGAGCAAAATGAAAACAGCCAAAGTTATGAAAAAACACGTATTGTTAAACGACAGAACCATTTCACTACTACCACAGTTCTCCAAAATATTCATCAACACAAGACTGGGTCATTTCATCAACCACATAATAAACTGGACAATCTACAATCTGGCTTCAGGACAAAAAGGACATTATTTATACTCAGAAAATTAGTTGAAGAAATAGAAATAGAAAACAAAGTATTGATATTCTTCGACTTAAAATGGCATTTGATACCATAGATCACAAACTGTTAGTCAGAAAAGTGCAAAAGTATGGCATTAGAGGGACAGCGCTGAAATGGATAACCGATTACTTATACAATAGATACCAATATGTAGAAATTACAATTACAGAAAACTACAATGGGATGTCTCAGGGTTCAAGACTAGGACCACTCCTGTACATACCATACATAACATATATGAAACATCAAAAAAGTTCAAAATAACACTGTTTGTTGATGACACAAACTCCTGTACCATGGCGACAACTGGGAGCAACTCTTAAAGCAGGATAAAGAACGAGTTTTACCAGATTAAAATAACACTAAAGTTCATGAAAGTTGAAACTAAATTTATCATCTCTGGGAACCGACCGATGTTTTCCAACCAGAAACTCATGATAATCAACACAGAAATTGGAAAAATAACAGCAATTAATTTTCCAGGAGAACAAATTGACAATAAATTCAGCAAGAAGCCACATAGAGATTTTATGAATGCCAAAATATCCAAATCAATTGCAATAATACAATAATGAACTTTTTGAATCAAGTGTCAGTACATACTCAGGACTGTTTCCTTATACTTCCATACATCTCCTCTTACGTGGAAGTACGGCGAACACGTACAAAACACACACATCCTGTCTTCATCCTGCAAAACGAGCTATTGGTATTGTCAATGAAACACATTACAGAGAGCAGACCGACTCACTGAATCGAATTACAATTACTCATATTCCATGATCTAATTGACAATAAAATTCTCCAAATCATGCACAAAGCAATTGACCATTAGTTACTTTGCAGCATATAAGAGTGGTCCCAACTGAGAGAAAATAAACATAATACCAAGGAAAATCTCGTATTCCAAAAAAAGACCGTTAGGGAAAGAGGTTTAAACCTACGGAAATCATCTGACACCTGAATCAATTCCAAAAACATTTAGAAAATCAATACTCGAAAAATATGGAATGGTGATATTAATATAACCAGTGAATATAGTAGTGTTTTGTTTTACTTTGCTGTACTCAAAATCGTATTTTTTTTCTTCCGTTCCACTTTTGTGCACATTTGTATATATCGACTGTACTGTATACACACACACAGATGAATCAGGTACGCACGCACTTACACACGAATCCCCTGATGAGCAGCAACCCTAAAATGAACTAAATAGAAAAATAACGTTGTTTGTGTTGTAATGTTTGTGAGTTTGTTAAAAGCAAAACACTGCCTACCTTTGTAGAGACCAGACGTGGCGGCATGGGACCGACGCACTTTTGCGTGTTCACGATCGTAGTTCCTGTGTACCAATTTAAAATGCACTCCAGATTCCCATTCTTTGCCCGAACTGTACATGAAACAAACTCTGAATGAGAATAATAATGATAGCAACCGCACTGGTCGCAAGTTGCAATTCCAGACTGCTGGCCGCCGCTATTAACTTCTGGTGATGCAGGTCACGCTCCATTTAATTAAAAAATTTTAACACTTTGTGAAAGAGAGATTGATAGGATGCTAAGGGTGCAGTATGCACTAACAAAAAATATACAGTATATTAATAATACGCACAGAGACTTCCAAATGTTTTTTTTGTATTGTTTTTTTTCCCTCTACGCCGCTTGTGATCGACTTGCGACCAGTCCCTACAGACAGATGAACAAAGACACGTTGTTTGTGGCAACTAAATCATTTCCTGACAAATCAAGTAAAAATGGATAATTTCGTACACCACACCTGATGATTCAGAGAGAGAGAGAGAAAGGTAAAGAGATTTTTACAGAAGAGGATTAGGGCCAATGAAGAAAAAAAAAACAAGGTGGGCAAGATTCTCACGTTTATCTCAGACAAACAGCAGGCGCCAATAAATCACCTGTTTAGATTCCCCACCGATTTTTCAACCAGACCAGATGTTGACATTTCATCAACAACGGTCTGCACCAGCAACCTGCACTCAGTCAAAAATACAGGCGGGCCCCACGAGGACGTTGTGCTCACATGCACGCCTCGCCTTAGTTTTAGAATTGACCTTTACCGTAAACGAGTGATATGCAATCTTATTTGTTGTAACAGACACACACACACAAACATACAGTGCTGATCTTTATCGCTCCATATTCTCAATTCAGTTTTTTCCTCGTTTGCTGTCTCCCGTTTCTTTTATTAAGGAATTCTTACTATTAGATCCAAACAGAAACAGGATGTGAGATTTTGCCCATTTGGAATGTTGACAGTACTATAGGGGGAACATTCATTCCAATACTGAATGTTATAGATTAGGATTCAGTATTGGAATGAATGTTCCAATACTGATGGGCAAGCCCCTTACTGCCCATCTTTAAAACTCATTTTTATTCTTTGAGAGTTGAGTTGCATCGTCACTTATGGCAATGCGGAGTAGGGGGAACATTCATTCCAATATTGAATGTTATAGATCAGGATTCAGTATTGGAATGAATATTCCCCATACTCCGCATTGCCATAAGTGACGATGCAACTCAACTCTCAAAGAATAAAAATGAGTTTTAAAGATGGGCAGTAAGGGGCTTGCCTAACGTTCAGCGGGAGGTAATTCCAAAGAGTCTATAAATTTTAATAGAATATAAATGTCACATAGCATAGTGGTGGTGGACCCCGAAAAGCAGGCAGGAGGGAGGAGCAGGGTGTATTTGAAGAATTGTATTTAAAACACAGAAAATTAAATCCTAAACAAAGTCCAAAATAACAAACAAAATCCACGACTTTAACAAAAACTATCAATAACCAAAACACTACCAGAAAAAAAAACATGACAGCAGCAAAGGAACAGCAAACAAACATGACAGTAGCAAGAAGCAACAATGATCCGACACTAAGTGTTCGGGCAGGGAGTCCTTTTAAAGCCGCTAGTTATCTAACGACCAACAGGTGTGCAGCTGCAGGGTAAAGCCCCACAGTGCCACCTGTTGGTCACAAACCGAAACATGACAATAAATACAGCTTGATGTGGAGTCGTCGATTGAGCGCTAGTCACGTGTCTTTGGCATTTCGTTCCAATCGGTTCATTTGGAGAGGATTTTTGACTCGCACATTGTTGACGGAAGACAACGCTGTGAGCAGTAGTTATCGAAATGCGGTGACACGGTTGTTATTCGTTTGAACTTGACTTTTGGGGCATTTGTAGCCTGCAATGACGTCCTACTGTTTTCAGGAGTGGCCTTCACGATCCTCATGCTGCTGGCCAGTCTCAACTCGTGCACAAACCCGTGGATCTACACAGCCTTCTCCAGCAGCGTGTCCAGAGAGCTGCAACATCTACTGCACTGTGGCTCACGAGCCGGGCGTCGGGGCTCGCTGCCTGATGACTCCACCACCACACACACCTCCACCACCAAGGACAGCCAGTACTGACTGACTGAGACAACCCGGGAGATGCGCGTGCGCCCTTGCCTCGTCCTCTGAAGGTAGCCCGCTTCCGCCAGATGTTCCAGACGACAAATGGCAGCTAGTTGTCAGCAGGATCTCCGATTGTATTGGGCCCCTCCATGCAAAGAGAATCGGAGAGTGTCATTGGAGGTCTCCGCGCATGATGGAATGAGCAGCGACAGCATTTGCGATGCAAGGTGTCGTCGGCTCAGCATTTGAGTGCCACAAAGAAGTTCTGTCATTTTAAGAAGATAAAGAATGCAAGGTGTGAATCATGACGGACGTAATCTAGGACAAAGGGCAAGCAAGCAGACAGGAGAGACGGCGCGGGACTGGCAACAGACGGCGGTGTTGGTGGCTGTTCCACAGGAACGCTGTAGTAGAAATCTAATAATGTGAACAAACGTTGTTAAATCAACACAAGTGAATGGGCAACGGCTGTATTTATATTCACCCAAGAGGAAACCGTGGAGATTCTCAGTCCAACAGAGAGCTGCAAGCAAGCTGGACAGAGGCTCATTCAAAAGCTGAAACACACATAGTCACACACTCGGATACATTCACCCAAACAAACACGAGTCCCACCAGGCGGTTTAGGCCTGCAAAACGAACAATTCAGCTTTCCGCAAGCCGGTGGGACACAATGATGTGTTTTTATTACGTGTACACACAGCACGTGAAGTATACAAAAGGACCTTCCTGACTGTGAAGCCTTTGGCAATCCACTGAAGGAACAAGAGGAAACATTTCAAAAACATTCCACGTACGAGAACAAACCAGATGAAACATATATCAAAATTGATCACGCACATTAGACAAGATGTGCAATGTAAATGTTGCCAGATATTATCATGTATATGGTTATAAAGCTGCTTAACCTGTATGGAAGAACTCCAGTCAATGATAAGCTTGTGGTCTTCTTCACCAGAAAGGACCCTACAAGGCTATCAGAAGAAACAAAGAAAGTGGAAGCCATTCAGACAATGAAAGTACTCCCAGTTCGAAGCAAGTGTCTGTGAAGGCCATGGACATCTTTAGAGCACCACCCCCCCCCCCACCCCCGCCCCCGTCCCACACACACACACAACCACACACTCCCCCCACCCCTCCACACTCCGCCCTACCCCTTGGTTTATCCCGCTGATGTCAGCCATGTTATTCTTGGAGGCGCGATCACCAGAGGCGGGCTCGTGTGTTGTGTCTCGCCAGCACACTTTCATTTTTCAACAGTTACTACCTTATGTCTGCTCGTAAAGTTGGAGTACTGCACTCTGGTCTTCAACTGCTGACAGACATTAAGTACACTGATGAATGTTTTTTGTTGAAAGTTTTTAATTAATGTTTTTTTTTCTAAGCTTTGCTCCATAAGCTTCTGAGAATGCAAATAGACGCGAGTGTGTATAAACTGAGATCACAACAAAGTGTACGGTCACAGGCCGCAGCATTAGGTGCATTGCAAGACCACTCAATGGCTGTAATTACACTGCAGGGTCAAGTGCCTGATTCTGATGCCCCCTCTCCCCCCCAACTGGGATAATAAAAACCTCATGTATTTTTTAAACTTCATTCTATTCACTAAAATTGTAATGCCACAAGAGGAAGTTCTACTCACACACTGCTTCATTCAGCACGTGTGTTGCACACCACACAGAGAATCGGATGATACAAATGCTGCCATGTAAGAGATGTCAGCATGATGAATCATCGATGTGAATGTAGCGGAAACAAACAAATCTGAATCACCACATTGACATGAGCCTGACATGATCAAAGTGCTCCGTAAATCTAAAATACAGGTAAAGAACAGATGATGGTGTCATACATGTAAATATCCGAGGAGTGTAGATGATGACATAAGAAAATAGACTCCTACTATCAGTTGGCGGAGTACTATTCACATTTTGATTTTATTTTTCAAAGATTTTCTTTCATTCATATCAAACAGTCTTATTCTACTGTACAATCAATGTAGAATAAAATAAAATAAAATAAAGGGTGAACTATCAAGAAATGGACCAATGAAGAATAATAAATACGCCTTATCATGTAAATAATAATATTGAAGTTATGATCCTAGATGCCGCATTAGCATCTTTGCTACTTGCAAATGTGACCGATCAAAAGATGACATGTTTGATTGCTGCTTTCAACCGGTGGTGCCGGCTAGTTATCAGCGACTAAACTGCTAACGTTTATGTGGGCAGACTGTGCAAACTGCTCGCATTTTCATGCTTTCCACTTGTTCACCTGGTTGCTGCTTGTTCAAATGATTCAACAGGTTTCTTTTATTGAGACAGGGCATGCGCAACAGTTTTCTCCACATCGCTCTGGCAAACCTCTCGGGAAGGAACTTTTCTTGTGAAAATAGCTTCATCTTCGGCTGCCGATCAGCGGCGGGTTTAGCTGTACGTGTGGTCTATTTGTTACGAGTACTTTCAGTTTACTGCGTCATCTTTCATTTATGGGAGGATTTTGTTCATTTCAACTTCTAAATCAATGTTAGGGGTCTCATGCACATTCCTGCCAGTTCTGATAGAGTAAATGGATGGTGGCCTGGTGGTTGGGGACCACTGCTTTCAACGACAGCCATTTGAAAACAAACGGCGTAGCAACACATTTAAACACACACTACAATACTCAAAGGCAGTTGTTACCCTTTTTAAAACATGTTGACTGAGTGAATTTTGAAACTTGTTCATGTGTGTCTCTGTATTATACTGTCTTGAGGAGTCCATGGCGAAAGGTCTGCAAAATGTCCATTTAATTGAAGCAAAGCACATGGTAAAAAAATGTGCTCAACATTCAATTTAATTATGATATCACTGTATTCTTTTTAGTATTTCATAGAACGCTTTTATTTTATTTTTTTAATGGGAGCCTGGAATGGATTAATTACATTCTCATTCATCTTGGTGGGTAAAGATGATTTGAGAGTGTGTTGAGTTACAAGCGCCATCGTGGAACAAATTAAACCCTCCTCAAGGCACCACTGTGGAAATGAGCTCGCAGTACGATATGGTGCGTCGCAAACTACACCAGCAGAATCATATACATCCAGTATTGTTACATTAATTTGTCTCTGACTGTGTCTCATTAAATTGTGCAGACGGAACCATTGAAGTGGAGAAGATCAAAAGCATACATTTCAAATGTTTTGTTTTTGTGTCTAACGCACAAAAGCCTGAAGACAATGCTGGGATGCTTTCAAGATGTCTCTGGAATCCTCGTTCGTGGCGAAGGAGAAGCCTCTCCTTTTCCTCTCACCCGGCGCTCCGTTGTGCATTTGTTCCCCAGACACAAGGTTGCACTTTGAAGCTTTGCCAGATGAAAAGTTACATCAACACCCTGTCGTGTCCTCCTTCGTTTCATCAGGAAATGGATGAAGTTCTCCCCCATCCGCTTTGGGTGTTAATGTATGTTCGTCTTCCTGATAGGAAATGGTGAGGTCAATGGATGGTTCTTTTCCTCATCCATCATCACTGGCCAATACAGCTGCTAAATAATACACACGAGAGCTTGCAGACATCCAAATATACATACTGAAGTCAGTTCCAAGCACAGCAAACACGGGCGAAACCTCAAATATCGCCCTTGATAATGTTATGGGATGTGATGTGACGCTAGGACTGAACCATTCATAGTAGTTGTGATTTCGTACAACGCGATTTGGCAGCAATAACCCAAACAAGGAAAATTAAATTGACCAATTTGACGCTTCCATCAAAAATGTCCTTACAGCGAATGAAAGGTTAGAACGCTTGTGTGCCTTTAGTGAGTGGGTGTGTTTGGTGAGTTTGTGTGTGCTCGCTATACATCGTGATGGGATTGCGTTTCACGCAGAAAAGAGGCTGATGTTCCAAGTCAAGGTTATGTCGTGCTGCGGTGGCGTTTCCTGCCAAGCGACGGACTATAATAGGAATGAATGAATCCGCTAAAGGCTGTCGCAAGGTCGGCAAAACAGGTGAATGGTGTGCAACGGGGGGGCCACCAGCCTTGATTAAAGTCAGTATAAATCAGACCCACCAAGTAGGACCTTTGATTGATGCAGGAGATCCTGTGCATTTCTGCTCTTCGCACCAGACAATGAATCTGCAGACAACAAGTCTACCACTTGTGCACTTCAGCATTCTATTTATGAAACAGAGGGAGCCAAAGAACAACAAGCAGCGGCAGCGCAATTGTTCCTGACCTTTAAATATTGACAATGTTTTCTTCTAACAGTCCCAGACATATGAAATTAAATAAACCACAGATGTAATGTGGGCTTAGCTCATCTACCTCACCTCCCGCATTCTGAAACCACAAATGTTAACATAATTGAAGTGTATCGTGCTACTATTGCAATATTTGTATTAATAACAAGGCATGATATGACAACTATAGTTTTTATTTACTAAGAGCCATCTAAAATACTGTATGTCTATTTCCAAAAATCAAAGTCAATGAGCATTACTGTCTTAATCAGTTTCCTTACTAAAAAGCTAACTCTTGTAGTCTTGTGATGGTGGTGACCCAAAAGCTAGGACAAGAGCGATATGCTCACTTTGCTGAAGATTTCCCTCAGATGTGGCGATAGCAGACAATTCCCACTTGTTTGCAAAAGCCAGCAACATGAGGCAGATCACTGAACACAACATTCACTCACCGTAGATGCAACAATACTACCGGTAATAGTTATTGAACAATAAAATAAAGGAGGTGCTGCCTAAAAGACCCCATTCCCAACGAAAGGTGTACAAACAAACAACTGTGTATGGAACACATCAAATACAGGGGGTACTACCGTCAACCTGAACCGTGAGGCCTGCTAGGATGCCATCAACTTTGCTGATGATACAGTTTATACTGTGAGCTTTCTTCTTCCGTGTCGGGGAGAGTCATCAAATATATTCAAGTTAAGTTAGCAGGATCAGGTCGTTTGCAAGTCATTTAGCACCATGCTCTCCACAAACATGCGGTGTGATAAACCGGAGAGGGGGCACCCATCATCCGGGCGCACCCCAGCCCAGTGTCGAACGGCGTTCCGCGCGGCCGGAGCCGCTAACCTTGACCAACCGGGGGGCGGCGGCGCTACGGTATCGGCACATCTAGGCGGGATTCTGACTTAGAGGCGTTCAGTCATAATCCCGCAGATGGTAGCCTCGCACCATTGGCTCCTCAGTCAAGCACATACACCAAATGTCTGAACCTGCGGTTCCTCTCGTACTGAGCAGGATTGCTATCGCGACAACACATTATCAGTAGGGTAAAACTAACCTGTCTCACGACGGTGTAAATTCCAAAAGGTTGATACATCTTTTCCTCCCACTGTTTCGTGACAAGCAGAAAAATGAATTGCTGTTCCACAAGATTGCTGGCATGCTTGCAGCTATGCTAACAGCAGTGTACTTTACAACGCCATTCTTTTTTTAAGCATTAGAAAAAGTAGCTAACGCTGGACAGAAACATTTGAATAAGTGTCTCTTCTGCTTCAAATCGAATTGGGCATGTCATCCTGTAATCCTTTCTGACAAAATGTTACGAGAAGTCCAGAAAAGAACAAACCAGAAGCTGACTTGACTCATGTATGATGTTGCTTTGAACTCCAAAAATAGGTTATTCATTGGAGAATTTGTCAATGTTTTGTGGACCTCCAAACTCAAAAACCTTTGGGCCACTAACTTCAAAGTACCACCGTGCAAATTCTACTGCTGGTTTCTCTGAGTAGCTGTAGATTCATTTTTATTTTGTCCCCCAAATGTACCGGTGTATAAAATAGTACAAGGCGTCCGTTTTATTTCAATATGGTTCATCTGCGTGCATTTTCAGCATTTTACCAAATATAGCCACACTTCTATTTTTACCGTTTCCGGTTCTTCAGAAATTCTCAGCTGATTCTTTACATACAGCACACTGATTGAGAAGAGCTCACACCAAGAGCTGGAAGGGATCAAGGTGAGCTTTTGTAATGTTCGCCCACTTTGTTTTTATAATTTAGAGGGCAGTTGTGTTTACACCTCAACATGGATGTGCATTTCTTTGTCGTGCAAGCATCACCTGGTCAAAGGCCTTTCACGGGAGCTCATGGAACAACCTTTCAGTGGATTTACGGGCACCGTAACGGTTTGACATGCTGCATCTGCTGCTGTCTCATTCGTCATATTTCATGCCTGACATCCAGTTGGGAGCAGTCAATGAGATTGCGCTCTGTGCGATTGAGTGAAATAGGCTCCAGTATGATGGAAAAGCAAAATGAAAACAGAAGCCAAAGAAAGGGGGCAGCTTCCATTTATGGCTCCTTTTTGACAAGCAACTCGGCTGGCGGACAAAGTGGATTAGTAGATGCTCACACAGGACAGGATGAGTGTGAGAAAAGCATATCGGCTTACATGGCTTTAAAAGTCGTCTGTTACTTCTGCAGCTGCTCTACCGTACATAGGGCATATGTCAGAGCCTGCATGCTTTGGCACTCCTAAAATCACCACAACAATGACTATGATTGAAGTACGGTAAGAAGCCACGCATGGGGTGAAAAGATACAGAGTGACTGCGCGACAATCATTTGTGCGATACTACGTTCCAAACGGTGGAATATCGCTTTGAGTTACTGACAGAGTAGTGGAACATTCGCCAGATTTTGATGCAGGCAGCACTATTCAGTTACCGCTCACTAACAATATTAATGTGCTGTGTTGATATGGGCCCAGCAACTGACTGGCAACAAGACCGGGCTGTGGTCTGCCTTTCACCAGAGATCAGCTGGAATTGGCTGTAAGGACCCACTACCATGAATAGTGGTCCAGAAAATAGATGGATGAACAGATGGACTCTCACAATGACAGGCATGAGTGAACTGGAGATGTTTTACACCACGGGTGTCAAACTCATTTTTGTCACATGCGACATGATAGTCACAGTTTCCCACAGTACATAATTAATAGATAAAAAATGTTTAAATCAAAAGGATAGTAGTTTGTTCAACTGCTGTTCAAGTTACTGTAATAACATGACAAGAAAATGCTTGCAATATCGCAACATGATTATTTATTACATTTAGCAATTTGAAATTTTGGTTTAGATTTTAGCAAGCATCAAGTTGACCTGCTTGATTTGCTTCCACGGGCCACATAAAATCATGTGGCAGGCCAGATCTGGCCCCCGGGCCTTGTGTTGGACACCAGTGTTTTAGACCCTTCTGTCAAAGTAGGTTTGCTTGGCCTTACACACATGCACACCCAAAGCCCAGAACTGAAGAATGAGCTCAGTGTGTGTTTTAATTTTTATATGGTCCTTTTGTGGATTTTTGTCACATGTATCCCTCTCTCTCTATTATACACACACACACACACACACACACACACACACACACACACACACACACACGCACACACATTCCCTGAGTTCCGTGTGTGGATTTTATTTCCCTTCAGTGACAACGTGGCATGTGTTTAAATGGCGACCAGCCCAGGAACTTGTCCATCTTTTGGCTCCAGCTCTCTCCTGAATAGGACAAGCACTATCAAGAATGGATGTATGGCTGTAATAAAAAAAGGCTGTGATTCTTAAATGGTGAATGTCATATAGACACTTTGTAGTGATGAATTCATCTTAAAATGTCAAACTGCTTTTTTCTGACAATCGAGTATGACCTTTACCGAATCCAACAGGCAAAGAATAATACAAAATAAACTTCCCGTGGCTGCAATTACCCTGAAACCAAAACAAGAAATGTCAACATATTTAAGTTGTACTCCCGCAGTGATTTGTAATCATGCCTTGGAACACCACCACACAACTAGAAATAAAAAGACCAGCCTGAAGCCGTTTGTACGTTTGTTTGTTTGTTTTATCCGTCCAGCGAAGCAGGACTTCTTTCCACAGTCTCATAGGTGACTCCATCTGGTCGTGCCTCCAACTCATGTTCCTTCTTAATCATCAACAACTCAACATTTCTGTTGTCCTCAGGCCAAGATGACTGCACACAATTGAGGTTTCCACATAGGTGTGCCACAAAGATTTGGAAACTGCAACCCTGTGGTGGGTTTTGCCAAGCGCAAAGGGGTTTCTTTCCCAAGCAGTTTTGCTTCATTTGAGAAGCAACTTTCTAATTTTGAGGAGCATTTTTTGCAGTTTAATCCCAGGGACCTGCAGTAAGGATTTTATTCAACAATCGAAATAGGACAAAATAACGAACAAATGTTTTCCCTTTTATAACATGTATACGTTGTTTTACATTCACATTTAACATAGCAGCAAACTTGTCTAGGAACATTTTCAGTGGGTAGTATAAATTTCAGTTTACCGTAAATTTAGTATTTCTGAATGGGTTGTATGATCCTTGAGCAAATTTTGCCAAACCGACCTCCAGCAGCAAATCCAAAATTGACTTACTCGAGGGGGCCACTTACACCGCCACAGAATTAGTGCAGCCTTAAAGTTCAGGTCCGATAAGAGGGTGTGGCCAAAGTACCGCCCAATCACGTGTCAGCCTTAAGGTACTTTTAACTTTCTAGGCCACAACTAACTGCTGATGTGCGCCACAATGTTCGGTAAATCATTTTCAGATCCGGTCCTGTCACAGCTGTGATTGAGTCATTTTCTCTCCAGACACGTATTAAATTGCCTGCTATGTTGGTATTCAACAGTTGGATATGTTGCGTTTTAACATGGTTCCAGCCAGACTCGATCACTCAAGCACTAATTCCGATTAACAACCAGTAAAACTAAACATTGTTGCTACCCGCATCACATGCAAAAGATGTTAAATAATAGATTAAAAAACACCCACCAAACGATTTCACCCCTGAAACCTGATGTGGGTGCGAGCATAGCGCGAGTCCAGCAATGAGCAGTACTCACTCACCTGTTCACACATCAAACTGATTTGAGCAAAGCAGGCTGTAGCGACCTCTTAAGATGCAACCTGCTAACATTTATCCCACTAATAATGTTTATTGCATTTCAAACTCGCGCTCCACTGTACGGAATAGCGAGTTGTTTTCTTGGCGGTGATAGTAATGCGATTTGACATCACGGCCACCAATGGCAGTTGCCACGCTGTTATCTAAATTTCTATGTGCGGAGCAACCAGCTCCTTTCTGAAAGATATGTTGCAGTTACAAAACATTCCACAAGAGAGGGCTGTTTTCCTTTAAATGCATCTACCCGGCTACAGTCGTGTACTGTTTTGTACTGCACGACCATTTTTTAAAAATTCATTTTAAAGTTATTCATTCATTCATTCATCTTCCGAACCGCTTGATCCTCACTAGGGTCGCGGGGGGTGCTGGAGCCTATCTCAGCTGTCTCCGGGCAGTAGGCGGGGGACACCCTGAACCGGTTGCCAGCCAATCGCAGGGCACACAGAGACGAACAACCATCCACGCTCACACTCACACCTAGGGACAATTTAGAGTTTTCAATCAGCCTGCCATGCATATTTTTGGAATGTGGGAGGAAACCGGAGCACCCGGAGAAAACGCACGCAGGCCCGGGGAGAACATGCAAACTCCACACAGGGAGGCCGGAGCTGGAATCGAACCCGGTACCTCTGCACTGTGAAGCCGACGTGCTAACCACTGGACTACCGGGCCGCCCCATTTTAAAATTAGATGTTTGTAATTTTTTTTGTTTGATATTTTGTTGTTGTGATTATGGTATTAGTAATTATTGTGAAGGTTGGCCTGGTGGTCGAGTGGTTAGCGTGTCGACCTTACAGCGCAGCGGTACCAGGTTCAATTCCAGCTCCAGGCTCCCTGTGTGCAGTTTGTATGTTCTCCAGTGCCTGCATGGGGTTTCTTCACATACTCTGATTTTCTCCCATATTCCAAAAACATGCATGGCAGGCTGATTGAACACTCTAAATTGCCCTTGGGTGTGAGTGTGAGTGCGGATGTTTGTTCATTTCTGTGTGCCCTGCGATTGGCTGGCAACCGGTTCAGGGTGTCCCCCCGCCTACTGCCCGAAGACAGCTGGCATAGGCTCCAGCACCTCCTGCGATCCTAGTGAGGACAAAGCGGATGGATGGATGGATAATTATTGTGAAGCCCTTTGAGACTTTTGTGATCAAGGTCTTTACATTTTTAAAGAAATCTGAAATACTGTAAGAATATCCCCATACAGTTTGATCTTCAACTGAACTTGCACCTGCAAACCACATGCATGACCTGGAGATCAAATGATATTTGTTGGAAGAGTGGTGAGCACGTTTGCCTCATAGCCCACAAGTTTATGTTTCAAATCTTGGCTCAGGCTTGCCTGTGTGGAGTTTGCATGTTTTCCTCGTGCTTGTGTGGCTACCTCCTCCGATTCAAAAACATTTTGGCGGACTCTTAATTGTCCATCGAAGACTCCAAATTGTGAATGCTTGTTTGTTACTCTGCAATCTGATGTCAATCAGTTCAGGGTGAAAGCCTCTCGCCCAAAGTCGGCTGGCATCGGCTCCAGCACACCAGTGATCCGAGACGACAAGTGGTCCATAAAAATGGATGGTTGAAAAGGACACTGCGTCTGAAAAGAAAGTGACATGAGGGTGACAATTTCAGCCTTCAATATGTTTCTCATGGAGAAACTGAACCTTTGACCTTCACCAGACAGTTGTGGAGACAGAGGTTGGTGAAAAAAAATGAACCTGAACAGATGAGTTGCACACGGGCTCTGTAATTCTCCATCCTTGATCCTTAGATCTGATTTTATTTAAAGCTGCTGCATTCCTCTCTCAGAAGATGCGGATCTCTTTGAGACAGTACAGTGCCAGAAATAACAGGTTTGGACAAACACATGGCTGAGGCGTGGTGAGCTTGGCTGACCATGACTGAGTTCCACTGTGGTTTTTGCTCCACTGTTCTTTTGCTCATGTCTATAGGTCTGTTTTTCTTCCAGGCAGCAGAGTTTGCAAGGAGGGTGGGTGGAGGGTTTAGTAGTAATGGTTTGTCAGTATAATCACTGAAAGTGGCGAAAGAAAACTAAAGCACAGCTTCAAGTCTGGGAATGTAGGTAACTGTAGTCGGAGGCTGCTGTTTGACCCGTCCGTCTGAATTGCAGGACGTCAGTGGCCTGCGGCAACACCGACTTGCTGTATTGATATCCTTTTGTTTGGTGATTTCCTATGTGGCAAAGGGACTCACACTTTTTTGCTTTGGTTGAATTACAGATTCGATTTCTATCTATCTATCTATCTATCTATCTATCTATCTATCTATCTATCTATCTATCTATCTATCTATCTATCTATCTATCTATCTATCTATCTATCTATCTATCTATCTATCTATCTATCTATCTATCTATCTATCTATCTATCTATCTATCTATAAATTCTCAAGTGCGGTTGCCTTTACTTCTGTGTATTTTTGAATGTTGTGCAGTCATCTGCTGAAGTTAATAAACTTAACAAGCCTTTTGACAATAGGTAAGTATAAAGTACAGATATCCATCAATGCATCCATCCATCCATCCATCCATCCATTACTTATCTGTCCGCTATCGTCATGAGGGTCGCGGGCGTGCTGGAATATATCCCACCTTACTTCGGACAGTAGGCGAGGTACCCTCAGAACTGGCTGCCTGTACACTTCGACAAACAACCATATGCGCTCACAATCACACCTTGGGACAATTTGGAGTGTTCCATTAACCTGCCAAACTTGTTTTTGGAATGTAGGAGGGAACCGGAATACAGGAACAAAATGCAGATTCCACAGCGGAAGCCTGGAGCGCAAAATTGAACCCTGGACCTCTGGACTGTGAGGCGCATGTGCGAACCATTCAGGAACCTTGCCGCCATGACTCAGCTGAACGTACAGATCTGTGTATCCAAATTGAGGGACAATGGGTAAAAATGTTAGAGATGGTATCTTCAAAGTGCAGTATTTGAAACATCTACAGCCATGCACAAGATGACCTAAAGGGGGGGAAAAAACTTTTCCTGGCCAGTAAGCCAATTGTTTCTTGTTGATGCTTTATCTGCATCATAGTGTGTCTGCAATTAGTCCTTCAAGTCAGCTGGGTTGAGACCAGTTGTATGGCTGCACTTATTTAGCGGTTTCTGCTCCGTGTGACATTTTGAATAAAATATCCTTCATCGGGGAGAGTGACAACGACTGCTAGGTTGACATGTGAAGTTGTGCTGTAGCCCTGGGATGTGGCGTCATGCATTATTTGGCAGGAAGATAACACTAATTTTGCATTAGACTCACGGAACAGTGCATCGGCCTGTTTTTACACACACGCACACACACACACACACACACACACACACACACAAACATGCATATTTGTCACCTCTCTCGACACTGTGTACAAGAATGTAGGTCAGACAGTGCATATGAACATTAGTGTTTGTGTGTGCTGTGGGTGGATGCACACACACACACGCACACACACACACACACACACACACACACACACACGATCCAGCGTAGGTCAGGTTAATATTTAATTGACCTGATGGACGGTGTCAGTTGCTGACAAGCAAGACAAACATCATTATGACACACTAAGTGACTGAAATCTAATTAGAGCTGAAAATCACATTATAGACACTCAGTGATACACTATATGAAACTACGCAGCACGCCGTACCTACCTTTTTTTCCCTTCTTTTTCTACGCTGCTCGCTCACTGTGGTAGCAAAAACGGTACCGGTTAAACTAATAATTGGTGATCCACGATTATACAAAAGGTCACAATAATCAGATCAGCAGCCTAGGACAAGGAATTAGAGTTGGTCTGATCAAATATGTGGTTGTGTTTTGTTTTGGGTCATGTCCGAAAGTGATTTTTCAACAAACCAATTGAAGTGTGTATTTTGCCCATATTTAGTCATTTCCCATGCCCGCAGCGTAACTTGGCGTCCTTGAAGCAATCATCACTTAAAATTGGAACACCCCCTACTGGACACCTTGTAGACACACACAGACATTGGAATGCACCAGTTGACACAAGCTAAGAATTGGTTTAGGAGAAACTAAAGTCCTGATGCCTCACCCTGAGTTTTGGTACCGCCCTTCTAATGATATAAATATGTTGTGAATCCCTTCCTTCTATGCACTAGTGATATGTAGCCATTTGTCTGCAACTCACCGATGCCTGGAATATTCTGTTATTAAAAGCTTCGAAGAAACTATTCATCGACTCCAGCCTGTATTTGGATAACCAACATCATTCTCATCCGAAATTCACCGAACACGCGGGGGAAAAGAAGACCACTTTCCCACAAAACAACAACCTAATGCTCATAATCATCACCGTTCTGAGCTATTTCTCACCTAAGCAAAAATCCTGTGTGTGTGTGTGTGTGTGTGTGTGTGTTGTGCTATAATTGATGCACAATGAGGGCATAAACAGCTTCCCCTTAGGTTACATGCTTTTGCACTTTGATTGTGTGTGTATATGCGTGTGAGTGTTGGACTGTGGCGTACATGAAGCAATAGCCATGTTTTTAGATTTTCTGCATCTACATCGGAATTTGTTCATTGTTAATTTGCACAGGGGTGGCGGGGTGGGACAAATGAAAAGCATGCAGTGTAAAATAGGAATCTTCATCATCCTTCTGGGAACTTAGGATGTTGAAAATGGGGAAAAAATGTTCACCGCAGTTGAAAATAAACCACAAAGCTGAACTTTGGTACAGTGCTTTTGGGTAAGGGACTAAATGCATCCAATATGTGACAACAATGAAAATGCATGGAAAATCATAGTGACAAAGCCTTTCTAAGTTTAGTTGATTATAGACTTGGGAAACGTATATTTTTGCTTGCTTATATCTGAGATGTCTTTTTCATGAAAGACCTCTCTCATCTGAATTTGTGTTCCTTGAAGCACAGTCTCTGATCTGCCTCTCAGATGCGACGGTCTTCATGTTGAGGGCGTGCACTTTGAAAGCGCCGCCCTATCAGAGTGCCGCGCTTCAGCCTTGACCATGGGCGCTATGTCCTTGTTCTCTCCTTCTGCCGATTCCCGCCGTCCCTCACTGTTTGCGCTGAACAGATGCCAGCCCTGGGTAAAGTCCTCTCTGTTGGGGCCACCAGCAGCGTACTGGTTTATAATTAATGAAATTAGGGCCCATGTCAGCCGAGGAGGCCTCAAGTACCGCCATACGGTAGACTGCTCCCTTCAACAAGGGAAGAAATAGACTGTACAGCTGGATCACATACTGTTTTAATAAACTTTGGCATGACAAATGCTATGGATTCCATAAGTGCAACACAAAAGTCAGAAGGCGAAAAGTAATGTCATGTGTGGTCTAGAGATGATCAGTCCAACATGAAGCTAACGCAAAAGACACACAAGCATTCACATCCACAACCTTTGGACACATGGCGCTACAAACAATACCCTGTGATTCTACTGGTGCCGCTCACTTGTCTTGCTAGTGAGGACAAAAAATATGAACCTTCAGCTGGACAACAGCGATACTGAATAAATGCTCAGACGGCTTCCCATATTTGTAGTGTGCACATGTCAATAAGTGTACAGTTTTGCATCACGAGTGACGCGTTCAACTGGTATTGCAAGATTTTCAGACAATAAAGGAGAAGCAGTTGTGGAAAAAAAAACATAGTTATTAGACACATGTTTTTTCCACGACTGGTGCACCTGAGCCATTTAACGACTTTGTAGTGCACTGAATTGTGTGACTGGAAGAGTATCAGTCAGAGGACCTTAAGCTGGATATCAAGTGCATTTGGTGCCCACTCAAGGCCCCTGCCCCAAATGCACCAAATTGCCAGCACCCAATGGGGCCCTTAGGCATGCTTACCATTCTGCCAGACTCAGCTCATAGGTGGCGAGGAAGCAGTGGCGGTCTCTGACAGCGGCTGTTAATCGCCCCTGAATAAATGGTTCAGCAGGCCGCGCATGGGAACCAGCGAAGGAGGGAAGGTGGGGTGAAATCTGGGACACCTGGTGGCGCTTTCTACAGCTCAGTGTGCAGCTGGTGCAAGAAAGCACATAACCCAGCTGTAGCTTCTAGACAGATCCCAAGACTTGAGCAGTGCGTGCACTGATTGGATCCTATTATAGACGTCTCGGTCTGGCCGCTCAATTCAAAACTAACGTGAACCAAGGTTTGGTGCAATATGTTACGTACGGTGCGCTCGTAATGATTCAGCAAGCGTGAAGTTAGCCTGTTGCATTATGTAATCGCTGAGTGCCTCAACAGTGCATTGAGCAACAGCTGAGGTCAAAGCTCAGGGAGGCATTCATTTTAGAGCCACGACATTTTTAAAATGCCTGTTAATGTATCCACATTCATCTTTCAGTGATGAACAACATGAGAATCATTGCACTCAATTCTTCTGCTCCATGTGTATATATATAAAAAAAAAAAATCCTCATCTCACCGCTCGGGTGGTGTCCGTCCCTCATTCAGCTCGGGTCCTCTACCAGAGGCCAGGAAGCTTGAGGGTTCTGCGCAGTATCCTTGCTGTTCCCAGCACTGCACATTTCTGGACTGAGATGTCCGATGTTGTTCCCGGGATCTGTTGCAACCACTCATCTAGTTTGGGGGTCACTGCCCCGAGTGCTCCGACCACCACAGGCACGACTGTCACCTTTACCTTCCAGGCTCTCTCCAGCTCCTCTCTGAGCCCTTGGTATTTCTCGAGTTTCTCATGTTCCTTCTTCCTGATGTTTCCATCACTTGGGACCGCTACATCCACTACAACGGCTTTCCTCTGCCCTTTATCTATGATCACGATATCTGGTTGGTTCGCCATTACCATCTTGTCAGTCTGGATCTGGAAGTCCCACAGGATCTTCGCTCTGTCATTCTCCACCACCTTCGGAGGTGTTTCCCATTTTGACCTTGGGGTTTCCAGTCCATACTCCGCACAGATGTTTCGGTAGACTATGCCAGCCACCTGGTTATGGCGTTCCATGTAGGCTTTCCCTGCCAGCATCTTACACCCTGCAGTTATGTGTTGGATCGTCTCAGGTGCCTCTTTGCACAACCTACACCTTGGGTCTTGTCTGGTGTGGTATATCTGGGCCTCGATGGCTCTGGTGCTCAAGGCCTGCTCCTGAGCAGCCAGGATGAGTGCCTCT
The DNA here is from genome assembly GCF_025434085.1 of Hippocampus zosterae. NCBI lineage: Eukaryota > Metazoa > Chordata > Actinopteri > Syngnathiformes > Syngnathidae > Hippocampus > Hippocampus zosterae. The sequence continues at coordinate 16,545,263 of NC_067452.1, forward strand.
GTGCTGTCCTTCAGGCCAGCCCTCTCTAGCCACTGATAAGACTTCTTGAGATCAGCCACTTCAGTTATGGTCCGGTGGTACATCCCGTGTAGGGGCTTGTCCTCCCATGATGGTCCCTCTTCCAGCGCCTCATCTTCTGTTCCCCATTGTCTGAGACATTCTCTGAGTACGTCATCCGTTGGAGCCTTCTCCTTGATGTATTCATGGAGCTTGGATGTTTCATCCTGGACAGTGGCTCTCACACTCACTAGTCCCCGGCCTCCATCCTTTCGGCTTGCGTACAGTCTCAGGGTGCTGGATTTGGGATGGAACCCTCCATGCATGGTTAGGAGCCTTCGAGTCTTAACATCCGTGGTCTGAATCTCTTCCTTTGGTCACCTTATTATTCCTGCAGGGTATCTGATCACTGGCAGGGCATAGCTGTTTATTGCCCGGGTCTTATCTTGCCATTGAGCTGGCTTCTTAGGACTTGCCTCACTAGCTGGAGGTATTTGGCCGTAGCCGCTTTCCTTGTTGCCAGTTCGAGGTTGCCATTGGCTTGTGGTATACCAAGGTACTTGTAGCTGTCCTCAATGTCTGCTATTGTTCCTTCAGGGAGTGAGACCCCTTCAGTGCGGACTACCTTTCCTCTCTTAGTCACCATCCGACTACATTTCTCAAGCCCGAATGACATCCCGATGTCGCTGCTGTAGATCCTGGTTGTGTGGATCAGGGAATCTATGTCCCTTTCGCTCTTAGCATACAGCTTTATGTCATCCATGTAGAGGAGGTGACTGATTGTAGCTACATTTCGGAGGCGGTATCCATAGCTTGTCTTGGTGATTACTTGGCTTAGGGGGTTCAGTCCTATGCAGAACAGCAGTGGGGATAGTGCATCACCTTGGTATATGCCACATTTGATGGACACTTGGGTAAGTGGCTTGCCATTGGCTTCAAGTGTGGTTTTCCACATCCTCATCGAGTTCGCAACGAAGGCTCTTAGGGTCCTGTTCACCTTATACAACTCCAAGCATTCAGTGATCCATGTATGTGGCATCGAGTCATAGGCTTTCCTGTAATCAATCCAAGCTGTGCACAGGTTGGTACGTCGGGACCTGCAGTCTTGTGCGACTGTTCTGTCAACCAGGAGCTGATGTTTGGCTCCTCTGGTATCTCTACCAATGCCCTTCTGTGCTTCGTTCATGTATTGATCCATGTGTCCACTTATCTTAGCCGCAATGATGCCTGACATGAGCTTCCATGTTGTGGAGAGACAGGTTATTGGCCGATAGTTGGATGGGGCTGCACCCTTTGAGGGATCCTTCATGATCAGGATGGTTCGCCCTTCGGTTAGCCATTCTGGGTGAGTCCCAATCCTCAGCAGCTGGTTCATTTGTACTGCTAGGCGCTCATGGAGTGCTGTGAGTTTCTTTAGCCAGTAGGTGTGGACCATGTCCGGGCCTGGTGCTGTCCAGTTCTTCATATCTGAGACTCTTTCCTGTATGTCTGCCACTGTTATGGTAACCGGGTTCTGTTCAGGGAGGTTGCTGTGCTCCTCTCTCAGGGTCACCAGCCATTGTGCACTGCTGTTATGTGCAACCTCCTTCTCCCATATGCCTTTCCAGTACCTTTCAGTTTCCAGTCTTGGTGGGTCAGCTCTGTTGTTAGGACCCTGCCACTGAGCGTACACTTTCGCAGGTTGTGTTGCGAACAGCCTGTTTATTCGTCTGGCCTCATTCTCTTTCGTGTACCGCTTTAGGCGACTGGACAAGGCTTGGAGCCTTTGTTTGGCAGTTTCGAGTGCTTCAGGTATGGTCATCTGGATGTACCTCTCGGGTATCGGCCTTTTCATCACACCTCTCTGGGCCTCCGTTAATTGACTCACATATATATATATATATATATGTACAGTCTATTTCTTCCCTTGTTGAAGGGAGCAGTCTACCGTATGACGGTACTTGAGGCCTCCTCGGCTGACATGGGCCCTAATTTCATATATATATATATACATACATACTCATACAGATATGCTTTTGCCACCCATAATTAATGGCACAAAGAGAAGCAAACCTATTTGTTTTTAATTTTAGCTTGCATTTGCTGTGAATTTCTTTTAAGATAAGATAAGATATCCTTTAGTTGTCCCACACTGGGGAAATTTACAGCCTCCAGCAGCAAGAATGTAGGTAGAAAGAAGAAAGAAGAAAAAAAAACAAACAACAAACACCGTTCAATTAAGTGCAATATAAACACAAAATGGATAAATCGCAGTGCTATTTACAATTGTCTTTCACATCATTTAATTATTATTATTATTATTATTATTATTATTATTATTATTATTATTATTATTATTATTATTATTATTATTATTGTTGTTATTTTTATTCAGCAGCCTGACAGCAGTCGGTAGCAACGAGCGTCGGTATCTCTCCTTCTTGCAGCGCGGGTGTAACAGTCTCTGGCTGAAGGAGCTACGAAGTGCTGTCAGGGCGGGCTGGAGGGGCTGGGAGGGACTGGCCATCATAGCTTTTAGCTTAGTTAGCATCCTTCTGTTGCCCACCTCCTCCAGAGTGTCAAGGGAGCAACCCAGGACAGAACTGGCCTTCCTGACCAGTCGCTCCAGTCTCTTTCTGTCCCGGGCTGAGATGCTGCCTGACAAGCAGACAATGCCATCATGGATGGCCGAGG